>NC_140773.1:22139294-23351794 GCF_044657685.1 Stegodyphus dumicola | reverse complement strand
TTCCTCAGAGGTCGGTGGTTCCATTCCCGGCGAAGGCGGTTGCTCATTTTTCATATCGCCTGCTCCCCCTCCCCGAAAAAAAAAAAAAAAAAAAAAAAAAAACTAATGTCTCTACAACTTTGCTCCTGCAGCTTCATCATTTTCATATGTCACAGCTGAATTACGTTGCATGTATGACTAATACAGTGTTACGTTCCACGGATTCGTGGATTTAGAGTGATTGACGACAACACTTGATGAAGCATCAAAACACAATTTATTCGCCAGTATTACACAGAAGAGTTCCAAAGACACGTTTACAGTCTTCGAAAAATTACGATAAAGACGCTGAAACTATCAGCATTACAGCTATCAGGCTACAACGGTGAGGACAGCTTCACAGCAAACCACTAAAGTACAGCTCTCGACTCGGTTCGGTCGCTCTCAAGCTAATCTTCAATCTCAAAACATTACTACTGAACTCAACGTACTCTCAAGATACTCTCTCAGTTACTTCGCGTACAGACAAGGTATATATACAGACAGGGTATATATATTTTTTGGCCCTTTGATCATCCTTCAAGAATAGTGGTAAGAATTCGTTCTAGAATGTTCTCGCTCCGTCTTTGGCATATCACTAATTTTATCGCCAAATGGGCGACTTCGCTCCAAATCTGGCAACCTTGCAACTTTCTGGCAATCATCATTACAGTTGGGCATTTCGTAACAATATAAATATTTTAAGCGCAATAAAAGATATTAAGGCATTTTTTGGCGCCTTAAAATAACAAACAAACAACTCAATAGCACCGCATTTACGAAATAAAGTTAATTTATCCTTCTGGAATGAAGCCCACCATTCAAAATGGTCTGACGCGTCGCATCTATTTACATTTTTCTTTCTCGCGCTACCACTTTTTTTACGCAGCTGTGTTTATTTACTTTCCCGCCTAATTTATGGAGCTATGAGATTACTTTTTGATGCTGTTTTGTTCATTCGCATTTTTCTCGGGGATATGAACTGAGTTAAAAAAGGTATTTCTCCTTCCGTTTTCTAGCAAACAAGAAAGATAAAGTACCTTTTCCACCAGTTTTTCCCCTCCGTTATTTCTTTGCATTAAATTCGCTCAATGTATATTTTTAATAGATGCACGGATATATTTGCCTTGCAGGGCACACAATAATATTGTTTATTTATTTTCTTATTTATTCTGATTTGATAACTCATAATGGAAACAAATTATACTTTTTAAAAAACTTGACGTATAATGAATTATACGTAAAATAATGCTCAAAGTTTTTTTTTTTTTTTTTTGTAACGGCAGAATCAAATAAATAAAGATGGATCTATAAGGTTCTCAATGAAACTTTAGGGTTTTATTAGGCAGAATATTTTCTCTTCCAAGATACGTAAGTATTACGCAAATGAAAACAAATAAATGATAGAAAATATGTGTTTGAATGGTAAGATGCTTAATAGCTATCATAAATGATAACTAAATTCTGGTACCAAAAATGAAATTATAGAATAAAATTTTCTCCTGAAGAAATTTTTAGAACACTGCGTAGAAATGGGATAAAATGAAATGTATAAATATTATCCCATTTCTACGCATTGTATATCCAGTTCAGCAAAGAACGACGTCAGATTATAAGCGAGCAGACTTTTTCGAAGCCAGTTTGTGACAAGACAGTGTCGGTCGTTTTAAGCACAATGTTATTATTTCATTTAAAAGAATAAATATACTTAGTCTTTTTTTATTATTATTTATTGATATCTCACGTTACAGTGAAGCTACTCAATTACAGCTCATACTTACAAACGATTTCTGTCTCTTGCGTACGCAGTCGCAATATAAACCGCACTGATGGAATTGTTCCCAGTAAACAGAGTTCAGTTACTATTTTCGCAGATTTGAAAGAAACAAGATCCTTAATATCAGCGGTCGCCAACCGGTGACTCGTAAAACTTTTTGATGGTCCACAGAAATATTGGAACCTTATTTATATTTTTATAAAGATTTAAGTTTAATAAATGACGAGTAACAAAACCTGTTATGGAATATGAATTATACATTTTTTTTTTTTTAAATTTTAGCTACTACTTCTAGCGAAATTCTTTCTGAATTTAGAGACTTTTTAACTACTTCTTGCAGGTGTATCTAGCGACATTTGAAAGTGAGAGTTGGCATCCATAGATATATTGCTGTTATCAATTATAGCGCGAAGTAGAATTCTCTTTCCTTTTGAATTACAAACATATGTTTGTGGTCGTTAATAATGCAATTTTTCTCCGTGTTAATCGGCATCTTGATGGATTTTTATGAGAGCCATCTGCATTCTTGTTTATAATTACATCACTGGAAGTTTCCGTTTTTGTTTTGTCTATCTGTTGATCAATGACGCCATTGCTGAGCAAGCCATGATTATTATGTTTACAATAATTAAAAATTGGCAGCATAACACTGTCAGTTTCTTGATATTGCTTTGAGTTTGCCGGTTTGTTCTTGCTTTTCGTGAAGTTCCGTTTTCAGTGATATAGAAATGTGAAGCTGTACAAGAAGGTATGATTTTTGTACTTTTCATGCAATTTTTCAATGTGAATGAAATATGTGTAGTTTTCTGATTATTATTGCATAAATGTATTTAGCTTTTTTTTAAAAATTCATATTAGTCGTCCGCCAAGTATAAAATTATGTATGTAGCGGTCCGTAAAGTTCAAAGGGTTGACGACCGCTGCTTTATATGGTAAAACCCTTGTCCCACTAGGCTTAGTTTCAGTTTTATCTAGAAATTACATTAGTAGAATCTTACTTTTATCTAGTAAACATAATTAAAAATTAGATCTACATTTGAGTTAAATCTATAAATTCTGTTATGAATCCATCATTTTGTGGATATCGCGAATTCTAGCAAACGTAGAGTATTTAAAAAGTCCAATTATTTTGATCTTGAATACATTTCTTATCCCGCAAAAGCATTTTTATGACTGTATGGCGTGACACTAAAAAATTAAATGTCATCTATATTTACAAAATGCAAGACCTTTTTCCAGTACGTATCTTGAAGCAACACTCTAGACCAGGGATTTTCAACCGAGGGAGGATTTCACAGTTTCAGGAGGAATGCAGTCAGCTTTTCATTTACCTGTTAAGTATTTAGTTTTATTTTATGAGTATAAAAAAACTACTTTTATTCAGTTTTGATATTTATTAGCACTTTCTATACGTTTTTCTTGTTTAATTTATGGAACACATTAAAAAATAATCTAAATTTAAATACATGTACAAAAATTTTTCGAGTTTTGGAATTGAGGAGGTGGGGAATGATTATCTAGCAATGGTTAGGGGTGCATGGTTCAACAAAGGTTTATAAAAATTTTTTGAACCATTGGTTGAGAACCAATGTTCTAGGACTATTTCGCATAATCCATGACGCCTGGTTAATTCAGTGTAAGAAGTTATTGAAAAAAAAAAGTTGGGAAATCAATGATATTCGTCGCAATGGTAGGAGGCAGAGCACAATAAAAAATAATTTGCATATCCAACGGATTGAAGAAAAGATAAGATAAGAGAGACAACAAAAACTCCGAGTACTACTTTTTATTTACATCTGTCGTTTGGAACAATCCATAGCCTCATTCAAGATGAACTGAATTTTAGGAAAGCATGGCACACAATACATGCCTAAATAATTGATTAACACAAAAGGGAGTCATTTCTTTCAAATGTATATATTTTAAAAACATTATAGAACGGGACGAATCCCGTGAATTTGAACGAAGAAGAAAAAATGTCGATACAAACTGGAATTCTAATGGTGAAACAGTAGAGCATCATTTTGCTTCTGCAGACAAGCATACATCAGAAACTGATATCCCTCATCGCCATCCGAATACATTCAAAGCAATTTTCTCAACTGACAAACTGCCTCTACTCAGCTGGAAAACTGGAGAAAAGATATGGTTACTGTAACCTAGAACGTCTAAGAAATTCTGTTAATTTGATTTTTGTAACCTTGTATATAACTACAGATGCTTACCATCCACCTTTAAGAAAACTAACATTCCAATGGAAAAAATGTTTGTCTTCTAATCAGAAGCGTAAATTTCCTTCCAGGTAACACGACACAGCATAAATATGTCAAAAATAAGAACATCTGTGAGGCATTTTCCCTGTAGTCCAATCAGACTTTTATTTGCTTGGTCTTGCCCATTCAGATTTTTACTTGCTTGCAAAGAGTCTTTCAAGGGACACCAGCGTGCAGCATTACTTTGATATTTCATTAACTTCACAACAGATATACAAAAAATACAAGATAAAAAAAAATACTAATGCACAGCTAATTCATTTTCACAGTTGCAACATATGCTGCTTGGACTTTGGAGCCGAATTCCAATCTCTAACTGGTTGTCTTTCTTTGTCATTACAGAAAGCTTAGACCACTATAGAAATCTTTAGGTAAACATTATGAGGACAAGAAATTATATTGCTTCTTAAAAAAGGCCTAGACGAACTTTTGATTTCTTGAAAAAAGTTATGCAGAACTTGAGAACTAAGAATAGCATTTACATAGATGGAATTTTTAAAGAGGGGCTTACCATGGAACAAAAGTGTTAACGCTCTAGGATATTAGGTTGTGATCAATTCATTTTTACGTTGTGACACGGTTTTTTAATTGATTGTTCATAAGCATTAACCCCCCAAAAAGAGAGTACCTTACATCTTAATTTATTTGGCATTATTTCACTTTGCAAGGTATTTCCTCCTTTCTTACCCTTGTTCCTTCTAGCAGTCGGAAGGTCCGGAATTCGGATTCCTGCATTGCGCATTTTTCACGTTTCCTGTTTCGACAAATCTAATGACTCTACTTTGGGGCCTGAACAAAAATGTGGGAAACGATAATTCATCATCATCAAAATTTGGCGAATGGATTCCCGCTCCTCGATCGCGCTTTAATTGGGGAAGAATGGAAGGTATATTTTCCTCCCCCTTACCGCGTATCTGAAATTAGAAAGCACGTCTGATTAGCAATTGAAATGTCCTCTGAGTTAGAATCCCAGTGAGGGCATTGCACATTTTTTTGTTTTCTGGACAAATTTAATGAATTCACAACTGTAAATGAAATAAAAATATTATTCTTAGCTGTACAGAAACCAAAGCTTTTCATGAAAACATACTAAATAATTACATGTCTCTAGCAGAATAAAATTTCTTGCTTTTCTCCAGTCAATACTACCATGCTCTTCCATATCCGTAATATGAAAAAATGATGCCTTCACCTCAGTTTTTCCTTCGCTGTTCTGTAATTTATAACATTTCGGCAGTTGTGCCTATCTGCGCGAAGTTTTACTTGAAAAAGCGGTCAAATAGCTTATGAAGGAAGAATCGAAAAGAGAGCTGAGATACTAGCGATTTAACAGATAAAAACCAAACCTGATCCTGAATTTTAATGTCTTTTGGAGATCAATAAATAATTCCGACCATTACTTCATTTCACTTGAGATAACTGAAGAAAGGTTATAAATAACAATAGCAAACAATTTTACGCACAAAATGCCTCGACTTTCATCATTTCTAGCCGGGTCGGACCTCGGCTACAATTACGTGACCAAAGAAGCGCAAATGTAACGTGGTCAGGTTTTCTTTGGTTTTTTAATCTTCTAACCCGCCAATAAACAGATTAATCGAAAACAAATGCTCTATTCTTCTCCAAGCGAATCCCTCCTGATGGATTCTATGCACGCGCGTAAATAGCCATTCATCTATCTCTTCGTATTTATAATTAACGCCCAAGGCCGAAGCATCGCTTTTCCTGATTCTGTTTTTGTAACTCGACCTTGCGACACATCATCCACAAGAAAGAATTCGAAATGCCTTTCGAAGTGGACCGGAAGCCGGGATTGCTTTTGGTGAGAACGAAAAGAAGCAGCCACAAATGTATTCGAATGCTTTTCTCTCTTTCATGCCTGGATATATTCTTCTTTTAGTGAGCGATTTCCACAAAAATTCCAATTAAGGAATTGTTATCTGCTTCTTAACTGCATATTGTTCCATTTTATTAAAGCTATTATTTTACTTTTCAACCGCTTGAATATAGATATGCGACAGATGATTCACATGCATGTGCTTTTGTTTTATTATAAAGATTTGCTAGGGTTAGGTACGTGTTTATTATGCTTAACTGCCAATTAACCGGTTTGGGGATTAACCGGACCTTCTTAAATTTTACATTAACCGAGTAGGTCCGTTTTTCAATTATCGCCGTTGTGTTATCATTATTTGACTATGAATAACTTAAAGAAATATTTTATTATGAAAGGCTAAAGCTATGGCAAAAAATAATTACACTACATGTTGTTTTAATTTACATAACCAAATGAACTTATTTTGTAAATTCAACTGCTTAAAAGTATAAAATCGTTATTAGTATTTTTTATTAATTATCATATATGTTATAATTATTCCTCTTCCGAGTTCTCTCCCCTATTATTGGATTACCGTGATTTTGGATTAATCGTGGACGTTATTCCCGGTTAATTACATAAGTTTACTGTTAAATCTATAACAATACTAAATATATAAAACAACATTATCACTATTATACAGCGGTTCTTGTAACTTTAATTAATTGCTATTAAAAGCTAATATATTAAAAGCAATTAATTAAACTTTAATTGCTTTTAATAGCTCGTAAATGTACTGGATGCATATGATTTTTGTTTTTATTTTTTCCCATAGCGTCACGATGTCTAACACATTACGAACCAGCTAAAGGTTGGGATCGGAGACTAGTTTTAATATCCAAAGCGACAGAAATGTACAGATGGGTAACTGTTAAATTAATTATAAAGAAAAAGTTAAAATGTCTTAGTTGTCCAGGAGACCACCTAGTCAGCTACCATGGCTGAGCACAATTTTCCTAAAATAAGGGATGGTAGCCATCAGTTTTCGACAAAAAGTCTCGTAAACATCCATCTGCATGATGGATACCCTTCGTGATAACTAGAAATAGGGAAGCAAAGCCCTATAATGAAAAAAAGCCATCTACAGGAATAAGCAGGAAACGTAGCTTTTTAATGTTTAAATTCTGCTAAATCTGATATTCTCACTCTGCTACGTTTTCACTACCAGAAGATCCATAAATTCCTCTCGAATTTATCAACTTTTGCAAAATGAAGTTGATCTGATAGAAAAATTCGATATTAATGATAAATATTTTCATTTAAGATATTTCGATGATTCTCCCAGCCAACTCCCTCTCCTTTCTCCCGATTCATGGCTCAAGTCGATTAAGATTTACTTTTCTCTGTTATTATTGTTCCCCTTATGGTCCCCTGCTTTATGATAGATCCTGCGGTGTTATATAATACAAAAATATTTCGTCACTATTTAATTTCGCTAGAATTCAGTGCCTATATTTAAGGCTCATGCCACTTTTCTTTCCTTTTCTGTTAGTCGGGAATCTTTTTTGGAGATTATAAAAATATTTCAGGAATTAACGTCATATTCCTTTATGGACTTATATCACTGTTACTGGAAAGCATTCCTAGCGACATTCCAGTGCAACGTACTCTGTATCTTTAGAGTCCAAGTATTCGCTGATGATAAAACATTATTCACCACCACTCCTCATTTCTACCACAGTGGACAGCTTTCCTCCATTTTTATGAGTGCTGCACACTTTACGCGATCTGAATGCTATTCATTTTATCGTAACTGTTTTTCTTCTGGTACACTATATGAGCAATTAAATGTAAACTTTATGTTAGAGTTTGCCTATTGAACTGATTTATTATGAAAAATATCTTTAATACTTGACTTGTGCAATCCGTTTCCAAAAATATGGGGAGTTCTACACCTGTTTCTAATGCATGTGTACATGAAGGAATTGGATGCATACTTACTAGGTGATATCTATTCTAAGCTTATCTATACTTACAAGACGATTTTGTAGAGATTAGGATTTTTTGAAGCAGGCAGAAGTGAGAAATGAGCAACACCTTCCCCGGGAATCGAAACACGGACCTCTGGAATACGCGTCCAACGTGCAGACCACCACACCACGAAGGCATGCCAAAAAGGGTGGAAATTTTTTTATAACTTTGATGTTGCAATGCTTCTTCAAAATTCTAAATCTTTCCGATAGTTTACCACGGAAACTAAAGAAACTTCTTAAAATTTTGCCAGAAATAATTTCTCAGGTTACTTAATTTATTTACAAGGAAGCATTATTCTTCAAATTTCACAACATTCATGTTTTGTTATAGATAGATAATTCAGAAACTTTCAAAGTTTTGATTTGTGTACAACGAATGGCTAATAAATTTGGAATCAACAATATAAAGAGAGATTTTATAGTTTCTGTTCCCCAATACTGTTTTTCCATGCACCTGCGTATGAGTTCAAAATTTATATACATACATACGTATGCACATTTTCATCGGTACGTGTGAATGTCTGATTACATATACACACATACATATAAACACAAATTTACATTAAAAGAAATACATATATAAAATCCTTTTCACTTTACTGGATCCTATGGTTCTTCAAGTGCCGGAGAGAAGCTCCTCTACTCCGAATGATGTAAAATTTACGTTTTCAATTTCATCACTCAAGTGGGATGGAATCGCGGATCGAAGATTGCTTGCTGTATGAGCTGGTGAGAAGGAACACGAAGAATATCAAATCGGAATCAAATGGTAGGCCATGAGAATACGTATATGACGAAATAGAAATTGCAGATGAAGGCGAACGTTATAAATGAGTATAACGGCAAACGGCAATTGAAGGTAAGTTGGCAGGACAGTGCAACATCTGTTGTTGTATAGAAGAATGAACAGCAATTAGTTAATTAAAATCACATTCGTAGGATACAGATACTTTTTTTTTTCTGGACAAGGAGAATGGCATCGCAGTGCATTGAAGGAATTCTGATGGTGCTGGATGCACCGGCAGAACTTCATAGCATTGTTACTAATATAACGATTGATCTGCTCGACCTAAATGTAGCGGTGAATGAATTCGCGTACCACGTTGATTATTTTGCGTACGATCTTATTTTGCACATTCTGAAGTTTACGATGGTGCGTTTTTGCCACATGTTCCTAGAAGAAAAGCGTAGAGAAGTAGAGGTTGTAAAATGTTTGTGTAGGTGGCCAATTTATTTTCACAGAAAGACTCGTATTTCTAAACATAATGCATATTACTAACGGTATAGTTGAATTTATCAGCATAATTAATGTGGATGCATATTACTAACGGTATAGTTGAATTTACCAGCAGTTTTATTGGACGTAGTGTTTGATAGTACGAGAGCAGTTTAAGATTAACTCCAAGCCAGGTTGTGACACTGTTCCATTCGATAACTTGGTCAGAGTGATAGGTTTTCTGGGAAAACAGGGTTTGTGCTTTTTCTGTATAGCTTTACATTTCTGAGTATTGATTTTAATTCGCATCTGGTGAGCTAAGTTTCAAAGTTGTCTAAATAATCGAGGATGAGTGCGAATGAATCTAAAATTTACTGTTTGGCGAGAGCTTCTGCACTACTGGAAAAAAGGACGATTTGAGTTTTAAAATTATGCGACAAACCTTAAGTATAAATACTGAATAAGATGAGACCCAGCACACTGCCTTGAGGAACACCTTTAATACCTCTGAAAGTGGCGAGAGGCTTTACGACGGGCTCTTTTTGCATAAGAAAAAAAAAAAAAGCATTATTCATTATTTCCCCACCTCCCTGTGATATAATTTAAAAGTATCTTAAAATTAGACACTGAATGTAACCGAAAACAAAACGCAGTTTAGGAATGACAGCGTTGTTAGCAATAGTAGATTATAACAGTAATTAACTAATTAACTCAATCTCTACATATAATAAAAGAAAGAGTCTGTGTGTCTTTTCGTTCGTGTTGCGCGTAGGCTAATAGAGCCAAGGCTAGAAAATTTGGTACATAGGAGCATCTAGACAACAACCAGTGCGCCTCGAAGCGATTTTTTTCAAAATTCGGATCAGCTTTTTTTTTTTTTTTTCCATTTTATCTTTTCGATTTTATCGCATCATTTTGAATAGTTTCATTTTTTTAGAAATGTGGTTTGGGCAACAGCTTTTCATTCAATTGCATACTGGACTGCTGACTGTTAAATATCAACACTGTTGCCACTTGGGAAAATGAGGGCGATAATTTTGTGCAGTTTTTAAATTTAATGTTTTTCTTGGACGTTTGTTGAGAGAAGGCAACGGGAAGTTGGTTAATTTATCTATTAGGATAATTAATATTTGTATTAGGGAATATTGCTTATTTCATTGTAATTTTGTTATATGTAATACACTTTTTAAATTTTTTATATTATTTATTTATTTATTTGTTTGTTTGTTGTTGTTGAAGTTGTTCTGCAGAGTAAAATTCTGCGCAGTTTTTAAATTTAACGTTTGGTGTTTTTCTTCAGGCATTTTCCCGGTACATTTAAAAGCCAAACGAAAGCTGGCAGCACAGCTGCTAGTGTAAAATAAATTTGCACTATCGATTATATATAATTCTGCTGTTGACTTTTTGCAAGATTTAAAAGCATAATAATGGTATTATAATTTAGAAAAATAGCATACACATCTTATTGTCGACTAAATGACGTCAGAAAGAATGATTAGAAAGACGTTAGAAAGAATGATTGAAAAGACGTTGGAAAGAATGATTGAGAATATATGTACATCATTACGCATCGTTTGTACATACAGAGGTAGTAAGAATCGTTAATATATAAAATGGACTTACTAGTTGTAATTTATGTAAAAATACTAAAAAAAAAGAACTTGTTCTTTAATTATGGTATAAATTCTGTTATATCGTAAATATTTAAGTGGGATATGAAAAAAAAGGGTTGAATTTCCAAACGAATTATAATAATAATAAGAATTCCAAAAATAAAGATAGCTGCCGTAGACTTTGACATTAGAAACGTCCACTGCTCCACATCACCATTATTTTAGCTTACTTTTAACATATTACAATTCGTTTACAGGCAACGTGGCAAACTGCCAGTTCTATTAGTCATTGAAATTCTCTGAGGCAAAAGAAGATTTATGACTTTCTTTCAAATTTAAACAGTATATTGCTTAGCAGATTAAAACTTCTTGTTAGTTACCACTATTAACGTTTATATCGCTAGTATGACTCATCGAAGGTGTTTACATTTGCCAGAGAATTTTTATTTTTAAAGAAGTTTTTACATTAACAGTTTTGTATCGAATATATACAAAGCAAGAAAATTTGATGTGTACACCACATGACTTGTACGGAATATTAAATTATACGCATTTTTTCTTGCATTTCATTTAAACTTATTGGATTGAATTAAATCTACTTCGCCGACAGCGAATAAACCACAATAGAATAAATGCATTCTTTAAAATTCACTCTATTTGTTTACCATAGCGACACTCTGGCGCTAGGTTCACTTAACAGTATTACATTTCGTTCATATTATAACTCAGAATGCACAAAATTTATATCATTTAAAGAATTATCTAATTGTTGCCGCATGTTCTATTCAAATACTATAATAAAGCTAGAACGATGTAAAAAGAAATTAATAAAACAAAACAAAAAAGAAACAATTTACACAGACGATTGAGTATTTCTCATTCAATTAATTCAGTTTTCACTTCGCGACAAGGCAAAAATACATAAAAACTCAAAATATCTGTATTAAAAATTACGAAGTAAATCCTAAACGCTTATTTCCTCGAAAAAATTCCAGATAGAATTAAGCATGATTTAATTGGCAATAATAAATGAAGGCGTATATCTTTGTTGTTGCGAAGCTAAGTTTCTCTAGATTGGCAACAAATCCGCTACTCAGCTGTTTCAAATGTAAACAAGAGCAATGGCCGCCATCAAATTAGGCTTAGCGGCACTTAAACGATTTTAAAATTGTTGATAATTCTAAAAATATTGCATGCAGATTTACTAAAGGCATAAAACCCTTAACCGGAAGATAAAAACAATATAATTCAATCATTTTTTAAAGCAAAAAATTTACAATTTACAAGCATATAAGAGTAAAGAAACTGAGATCACTGAGCCGGGTAACAGAGTGGATATATTTATAAATATATTTATATACGTTTGGCGCGGCCGATTGAAACCAAAATACGAGGAGCACATCTACATGTTATAGTAGTCTTATATACAAAATTTCAACGTTCTGAGGCTACTCGTTTTTGAGTTATGCGAGATACGTACGTACGCGTACGTACGAAAAATTCTCTTCAGAATTCATTTTAAAGCAGTTTTATAATTTTGTTGGAGGAAAAGAGTGTTTTATTCTGTCCTTACGTACAGATATCACGGAAATACATCGTTAAATTGCATTTGAAAGAGGCCAAAATGGGATATTTTCGTTGAAATATGCTGCCTGAAACTTTTCGCCATTACAATACTTCCTTTTTACTTCGTACAAGGAAGTAAAAAGAAGTAGATAAATTTAAGAACGATATCAAGCGAATAAATATGGTGATAAACCATAGCTTAGAAAATGAGAATATACATCTGTGGTACAAAATGTCAAAATATCCAAGAACTGAAATACTTTTATACTTTGAACAGATGAGAAAATCCCATGTTTCTGAAATACAGTATTACATCTGTAGCATGTCAGATGCTTATGTTTTCTTTCTAAAATTCACTATTTCATTCGCTTGCATATATCAATAATAAAATCACGTTCTTTTGACAAAACTAATATGATAAAGAAACAAAACTTACTGGATTGGCACATCCTAAGCACCAATAAAACACCATCTTTGAAAACGACACTAAATTTTTGAAATGATGAAACCACTCTACCCAGCGTACTCTATAAACAACAAAAGACGAGTACAGAAATCCTCCAGGTAATCACGACATGGCTCTATTGATGTATTTAAATGTTCCCCACGTGTCAGGCTCGCGCTCGAACTTTTACCTGAATTCTGATTGGCGGAGGAGTCGCGTGCACCTGGTATCTCAACACCTGCCTCCGAAAAAGAAGATTTTTCAGCAGCAGCAGATGGTTTGCGGTACTCGACTGACAGACACGCGCGCAGAAAAAAAAAAAAAAAAAAACGTACGAACTTTTGGAAAACGATCTAGTTTTTATTTCGTTCTTTTTTTTTTTTTTTTTCTATTGCTACATCCAACATACCCCAAGTTTTCCCTCAATCCTGGTTAAAGACATATTAAGAAAACGGAAGCAGCCCTTATTTATTACTGTAACTTATCACTTTTTAGAATTTCAGTAAAAGTGTGTAAAGTATGCATACACGTAATACTTTTCAAATACATGAATACATATTATAAAGCAGTTTAACATCAGTGACGTATTTAAACTCTGCGTTACTTATTTTCCCATTTAGGGAAAAAGAAATCCAGGCATCGTTTAATAAGGAATATTACTGGACAGAGGTATAACATTCGAGTTAAGAATTTACAAATGATTTGATATTCGAAAACTCGAATTTCTGCGTTTGTTTGCGTCACCCAGATCTTTGCCTTTAAAAAATATTATATATATATACGACATCATAAAAATACGACATCTTATTGAAGTATTTATATAATACTAAGAACAAGAAGAAGAAAAGGTTGTTGTAATTGGAATGAACCTGGATCACCAATCTCACTTCGTTACGGCCGTCAGGAGTTCTTACACGCATAATTTTCTTCAGACAATCTAGCGTTCCATACATAGTTTATAGCTATACTAAGCTTTAAAGTAATCTTAACCGCTATGCTTTGATTTAGAAAGATGTCTGGAAACACGTAAAGAATTTGAAGCGATACTCAAACATTTTTTTTTTTTGTCAAGTATATTCTGAAAATTAACTTCAGGATTTAAGAATTTTAAATTATGTATTTTATTTATTAAATTTGTGTCATTTTAATAATTGGAGACATTTATTCTCCTATTCTATTTCTAAATCTGTTCTATTTATCCTATTTCTAAATCTGTTTTCATTAAATGAAAATTTGACATTTTGCTTCGATTAAAAACCTTTTAAAATTATTATTTTTATATTTATTATTATTATTATATAAATATGTCTCCTGTTTCTTTTCTTCTTATAATTATTTTATGAAGCATTCCAAAATTGGAGAAAAATGAGCATTCGTTCCATTCCTCTTCTGAACACACTTCATTTCATGAACAACAAACTAACTGCCGATATGGCTCACAAAGAGTTATGAATTTATTCAGTTTATACCGTTTAATATTACTAATACCGGCATAGCGAAGAAAATCGCTGAGCCAAAAACGGTCCGCCTAAATGGCGTTTTGGTATTTTCCAAACGAGTAACGTTAATAATGGGCTATATTTGCAGATGATGATGCCCAGTAATTTCTCCAGTAACGACCCAAGACGGTAAAACAATTCATTACGATCAGCTTTTTCCAATCCAATTATCACTGGAGACAATTTAATTACTTTTCTTACGTATAACGTAAATAAACAAACAATAAATTGTGTTTGTTTTTACATAACAGTGATTTAATTTATAATTTAATATTACATTAGCTGTAAAGTTTCCATCGAATATGAGGTAGCATTTCGATAGCAGACAACCTTTATGGGTTTTGTCAGTGCTAACAATCTAAGCTGTGCATTCTGTAATATAATATAATGAGTATTTTACAGTTGAGTTTTTTCACGAAATGAAGTACAAAATTAAAGAGTTTTGTAGGAAATAAAATATTTTTAAACGTATGTCACGTATCTAAACAAGGACAGATGGATTAATCTTTTGTGGGGGAGGGAGAAGGTGTGAAAAAATAAATAAAAGTGAAACGAATTTGATTCGATGTTTCGATAAGATTACTTTTTCAGGCTTAAATGAACTACATGAGCGGATTATCTGTGCACCGAACTACTCATGAATAATGTTTGAAGAAGATGAAAAATCCAACTTTCAGGAACAAATTTTTCACAGAATTTCAATGCTTAAATTTGCAATGACGTTAAAATACTACCGCTAATTAACCCTTGGAAAAGCTAAACTGTGCCATCGTAAAGCAGGAAAGTTTGCTGATAATGAGGTAGCAGCATCAGAACTCGCTGAATATATTTTTCGCGCTCAAAGATTTGAAAATGATATTCTTAATACCGTGGTTCAACAGAAGACAGTAAAAGCGGTTGTAAAACAGAAAGAATGGCCATAGTAGCGTAATGACTAGTAGATAAGATAAAACTGAGTTCAGATTTAGTGGAAGTGTTTGCCATGTTGTCTAAAAGAATGTTAATGGAGAATAATACCAAAAGGTCAAATACTCGATAAAATTCTCAACTAAAGAATGTAAAAACTTCAGACACCCGTAACAAAGTTATCAAAGCCATCCTAACTATAATTATAAATAAAAATAAAACTACAAATTATTAAATAAAAATATATGTAAGAGGGCAGATAATAATAAGCAATATTTTTTATCATTTAGAACAAACAATGTTTCTGAATCTTTCTTCAAGATTCCTTTTTAACACCGAAATTTTTTTCGCGACCCCACCATATTAAGCATAAAATAAAAACACAAAAATAAATACTTCAAAATAATATTTTGTCATAAATAATTTGACTCTTTGATAAATTTTATACATATATAAAAAAGAGAGTTTTAGATATACAAAAATGGATTAAAAAATCACGGTTTAATAGATGGGTGTTTTTTGCTAGGTAACAAAGTAACAAATGTTAGTGCAGTATTTGAAGCTGTTGGGTTTGAGGTATCTTCAACGTTTTTGAGCGTCGAATGATATTTGGTTTTAAAATGCTGAAAATGTACTGATTGGAAGAAGAACACTTAATACTATTCCAGAAATGTTGGGAAATTCAGTTCTAGCACCAATCCAGACTTCAGTCGAGGGTTTTTACGGAAACTGAAGGCCTGAATCATTCGATAGCTCAGCAAATTCCTCCTGGGTTTTTTATGGCAAATGATTCATCTCACTAATGTCAATCAAAAATGGTTTCTGAATTCTAGATAACTTTTTGAAAATAAAAATTCGATTTTTTTCCCCCTCCAAAAAAAAAAAAAAAAAAAAAAAAAACGTATTTTAGGTTTTTAAGTGATCTAAAATATTTTTTACAAATAAAATTTCACATTATTTTTTTTTCAGTAATAAAACTGTCGAAAGTCGGTAACATTTCGAATCAATCATTTTCCAGGCTATTCTTCCATGTGCTGATTTTTTAAATAAAACCTTTAGTTTTATCATTCGAAATAACAAACTATATTGCTATTATATATGGAGATATATTGCTACTTTTCTTTTAAAAAGATAAGTCAAGATTATTTAGTTCCTCAAAAATATCTGAAAAATAGCACAGTTTTGATAGCTAGTCAATCATTTAAAAAATCAGTAACAAGATCAAACTTTTGTTCGGTGCAATAATTTTACATTTAAATAACAACGATCTTCTTAAATTTCGCTTTAAATTATTTAAAATTAAAATAGATGTCCTATCTTACTTCTATGTGCAATAATAAATTTTTGTATTTGGAGTATATGTCTTTTAAGAGCACTGGTTTTAATAAAGTTTACAATTTTGACAGCATCCTAAAAGCCCATTGTTCGACTCCGTAATTGTAATTTAATTGCTACAAGGGACTCTCGATTGGTCACCGTGTGTAAAAATTTTAATCTTAATTACCATCAGCTTTATTTTGCACAGACACTCTAATTTGGATTGGGAGAAGAAAAAAAAAACTGTTTTTATAACTCTTTTTGGTGTTTTAGGTTTTTCTGTATGTTACAATTTCTAACGAAGATGTTTTTTTAAGTTTTTACATAATTTCGCCTTGCCGTAAAGTGAGAATTGAATTGATTGAATGAGAAATATTAAATGCAGCAAAAAATGTGTATAATTTAATAGGCCCTACAAGGAAGTCATGTGGTGGCCATATCATATTTTTTTTTAATTTTATGAGGTTATTATTATCGAATTATGAATCTATCGAAATTTGAAGAACAGCATAGTAAACGTTTCCACTTTCGCAGAAGCTTTGCAGAAACATGGTGGAGATCGGTTAATAAAAGTGATGACTAATTTTTGGCCACACAATGTACCATTCGTAATGTAGACAGATGATTGAACGAAGGAAGACAGCCCTTTCAAGGACCACTCCCTACTTTTTTCTAAGATTGGAAAGAATTTAAATTTAATGAAATTAGAAATTTAATAGCTTATACGGTATTTTCTTCCTCCTTTCTGCATGCCTTCATGGTGTAACGCCTTCGTGAATTATGAAGCTATCGAAATTTGAAGAACAGCATAGTAAACGTTTTCCACTTTCGCAGAAGCTTTGCAGAAACATGGTGGAGATCGGTTAATAAAAGTGATGACTAATTTTTGGCCACACAATGTACCATTCGTAATGTAGACAGATGACTGAACGACGGAAGACAGCCCTTTCAAGGACCACTCCCTACTTTTTTTTAAGATTGGAAAGAATTTAAATTTAATGAAATTAGAAATTTAATAGCTTATACGGTATTTTCTTCCTCCTTTCTGCATGCCTTCGTGGTGTAACGCCTTCGTGAATTATGAAGCTCTCGAAATTTGAAGAACAGCATAGTAAACGTTTCCACTTTCGCAGAAGCTTTGCAGAAGCATGGTGGAGATCGGTTAATAAAAGTGATGACTAATTTTTGGCCACACAATGTACCATTCGTAATGTAGACAGATGACTGAACGACGGAAGACAGCCCTTTCAAGGACCACTCCCTACTTTTTTTTAAGATTGGAAAGAATTTAAATTTAATGAAATTAGAAATTTAATAGCTTATACGGTATTTTCTTCCTCCTTTCTGCATGCCTTCGTGGTGTAACGCCTTCGTGAATTATGAAGCTATCGAAATTTGAAGAACAGCATAGTACACGTTTCCACTTTCGCAGAAGCTTTGAAGAAGCATGGTGGAGATCGGTTAATAAAAGTGATGACTAATTTTTGGCCACACAATGTACCATTCGTAATGTAGACAGATGACTGAACGACGGAAGACAGCCCTTTCAAGGACCACTCCCTACTTTTTTTTAAGATTGGAAAGAATTTAAATTTAATGAAATTAGAAATTTAATAGCTTATACGGTATTTTCTTCCTCCTTTCTGCATGCCTTCGTGGTGTAGCTGTAGGACACTCGACGTGTATTCGAGAGGTCCAGGTTCGACTCCCGGCGAAGGCACTGCTCATTTTCCCCGTCTTCCGCATCAAAATAACCTAATAACTTTACAAGCTTATTAAATTAAGTAATGGAATAATTTTCATTTACGTAGTTTTAATTATGTTTACTTATTTTCAGATTTAAATACAGCGTCTTAGCAATGCCATCTGAGAAATAAATAACTATAAGCGGTCGATTGCGTGCATACTACATCACTATTCATTTCCCTTAATATTAACCCTTAAAAAATTGTCTGATTGACTATCTAATGATGTGTTATCCAAAGTGCTCCGTTTACTTCGCTACATGTTTTTTTCACTTTAGTATACATTTAATCGTTTTTTAATTGTTCTGAAGTCACATTTCTTCCAATATTTAGTTTTGGTAAATAAATGTCCATGTAAAAAAGAAACAGAAATCATTAAGGTTGGTCATCGCTTTGGGGTTTGTCGTGTGACACTCCATGTGGCATGTAATTTGTGTCACACCTTGCTAATAAATAGGTTACATAATCTTTTAACACTCACGTCCTGCCTAAGCCCCCGATACAAACAGGTTACGACATCCCAAATTAAGGGCCTATTTCGGAAAGCAATTGCACATCAGCAACACGGCGAACATAAATGGGCAAACGTGCTTTTCGACGTCGAATGCTTCCGAAGCTACTAGTAGAAAACGTGACTTTGTCTACGTCCCTAAGAATAAGATAGGTATATATATATATTCGCCGGGTATCCGTTTCTCGTTCTTTCTTCCCTCCAGAATAAGCGAGTTTATTCGGGAAAAATCTGAATTGCAAATAAAATGCCAACGAAACCGAGCCATCATCTCTAGAGTTATTTGCATAATTCATACACATGCTGTGGCATGTAATTACTTGTTATAATAAGCAGAAACGCTTCGAATTTTTATATCCTCATCAATGTATCTTTCGAAACGATTTAATTATATACAGCCTTCTCACAAATCCGAGTATATTAATTATTTAAATGAAGAATGATGAATTTTTATTACTGTTTAGAATGCATAAACTTTAATTAATTCTCAAATATTCTATAAAGATACGCTTCAAGAAATGAAAAATAAGCAGCATGGATTTTTAAAGATGTATGAAAGCGGAAACATCGGATTATAACAGACAATCTTTTACTACTTGGGTATTATGTACACAGCTGGGTTGTAAACGAGCTCGATTCTGTTATATTCTGATCTCAAAATGTTAACAGCTGAGACCTCTTTACTCTAAGTTTTGTCTTTTAATAATTTTCCTATATTGTGAAATTTGATGCCGGCGAATTACATATGACATAAGTACATGTATTATTATTTATTCGTTAGAAAATGGAATTTATATTAGAATAAATTGCTTCAGTTGAAGCACAACTCCCATAAATTTTCTCCCATTAGAAGATTTTGCGTTACACCTCACGTAGTGTGTGTCTAGGAAGCGATTTTACTCTCGCGTTATTTCTACGATAATAAATTAAAAGGTACTTACGTATTTTCCCGTCCTCCAGTTTCGACAATAAGGACTGCCGCCAGGCAGTGTGATTTAGCACCAATAACGGATATGCGTGACGCCTCACCATACTCACAAGATCTTCACTTTGGTTTTATATAACCGCAATCAATCCAGTTTCGAATTTGTAAAGAGGAATACAAGTTAACCATTATTCCCTCCCCCCTCCTTGCATTAGGATGGTTTGGGACTTTTGAACCTGCCTTTCTACAAAGCAACTGGTAGGAAACACAGTACAACCACGTAACCCTACTTAGATTCATATTTAAAGGAATTTAAATAGCGCCAAGTTCATAAAGAAGATGTCTATTTTGTTGGCTATTTCAAATGCATTAGGAAATTTTTCCTTTCGTAACGACTGACGTAAATTTTTGTGAATTTTTTTGTCAGGTAACTTCAAAGTTTGATCTCATATTTATTTAGGCTTTTTATATGTTATTTCCATAACCTTTATCTCTTGATTATCTATTTAAATAAAAAGATAGCTGTGTTTATCTAACCTAAGCAAAAGCTATTTGTGCTTTCAATTATCTGCTGTAATGGTTAGCGTAAGTTTAACACGATCTTCGGCAACGTGTGTGGTAGGCGTGGAAATACGTAAGTACCAATTAAAATAATAAAAGGGATTTGAACTACGAACTCTCACATACTGATGACCTCTCTAAAGATAAGCGCTTCTGAAAGTGAACATTATTTGTGAATATCTAAATAAGTATTGGTACTGAACATTATCTCTCACAGGCGACCTCCATACAAGATCGAAATTACTTGGAACCGTGGATAATTGTTTTAAAGAAAGAGGATTCACTACACTTCATTTGAAAATGTGGTACATGGCATTATTAACATTAAATATTATAGTTCGACCGCCTCATCCGCGACCATATGTCCAAACACGCATGCGCCATTCAGACCGAATTATTCTTAAAATAGGGTGGAAAGATGGAGACTTTTTCTCCCTCCAGCATAGCTCTTTCCGGAGAAGAGAAGACCTTTCACGTCGCAGCAAGTAATACCGCCCTTTTAGACGAGTCTATATGTTTTGGCAGAATGCCAACCAGGGTTGCGCTTCAGACGATCGAACTATACATGCATAAATAAAACAAATAAAAGTATAGAACAGCAGAACAGTATAGAACTTCACAGAAACAGATAAACTCACGTCCAAGTCACGACAAGCTTTTTCAAATCGTTCTGCAAGCATAACCTAAGGTCATCGAAGGTAGGACAGGAAAAAATTAAATGTTCCACATCATGAAGTACTTTTTTTTAACACTCGCATAAATTATCTGATCTTATATTGAAACGAAATATGTAACTTGCAAATTTACCATGATCAGATAAAAATGATATATTTTAAAATTAATAAAGAGGAAAGATTCGGAATGCAATCTATGGTAAATAGCAGGAAAGAACTTTTTGGTGCCCTCAGCATTCTAAGATGAAATAGTCGTTATTCCACTTGTACAGCTATTAGGTTATTTCGGAGCAAGAGAGATGAAAAAGTAGCAACGCCTTCGCCGGGAATCGAACCGCGGACCTCTGGAATATGCGCCCAGCGTGCGGACCACCACATCACGAAGGCATACCAAGAAGGCCGGAGAAATACCTTATACACTTAGATAAAAGCTTCTTATAACAAAATGATTTCCAATAACTCTTTGGAATGCTAATGTTGATATCAAGAGATAGATTTAAAGTATTTTTAGCTAAGAAATCAACTCTTCCACAGAATTCATGATGACTACGCACGCAAGCAAAATGGACATCATTAATTCCTCTTTTTCTACGCGAACTAACAGCTGACAGAGTTTCGATTACTAGTTTGTCACTACTGGTAATACTCTTCCAAATGGGAAAAGAAGAAAGAGAATCAGAAGATATAAGGTACCTTCAGGATGCTGTTCCATTATCCTTGATCCACTTGACAAGATAAATACAGAAAAGTTCTGCTAGAAAATCTGTGGATTCACAGAGACGTTCTGCTAGAAAACCTGTGGATTCACAGAAAAGTTCTGCTAGAAAACCTGTGCATTCACTTCAAATACGATGCTTAAAATACCAAACCTCAAAAAAGAACAAATGCTAGACCAATGTCATTGTCCATTTTCTGCCTGCTGTAAAGCAAACCATACGAAAACATTTTTCTCTCTCTTTATAATCGCAGAAATTTATGGACTAAGTAGCTGGATGAGGAATATCGTGGAAGGGGACATTTCCATTTATGCTGCTTTAAGATCAAGACTGACATCAATGATAAGCTAGCTACTGCAAGGTAAATATAGGGAGGAGATGGCGTGGAAACAGTGTGCTCGGCATAGAGGTTTAGCCGAGTTGAAAATACTTTCTGCCTAAGCTGAAACGAATTGACAGGATCGTTAACAAGCCTGGAAAAAGTTTTCTGCTGTTTTCTCTTACCCTCATACGCAAGTCCATTTCCAAAATGGTGTCTGCGACAAGAACTTTAATAGATTGAATGTCTCTTCCTTGACATATATGTATCCATATCCTTACGCAGTTCTGTGCAAACGCTCTACTGTTCTGTGGAAATTTCTCGAACTATGTAAGAATATACAGCCTCGTTTTAAAATATTTCGTAAGATGAAATGGCAAGAAACGAAGAAAGAATTAATTATTAACTGTTGCACAAAAATTCCCACAACATTTCCGAAACGGTCTCTGCGACAAGAATTCTAATAGAGGGAAGGTCTTCTTCTTGGCATACATACATTTCTCTGAAAATGTTCTGCTGTTCTTTGAAATTTCTTGATCTATGTAGAAAAATACAGCTTCATTTTGAAATGTTCCGTAAGTTGAAATAGCCAAAAACGAAGAAAAAACAAACTATTAATTGTTACACAATAATTCCAGAGTATTCCCTGGCCATTTTCAAATGACACCAAACAGTCGTTTCACAACATTTATCAAGAAATTGTATTCTTCAATTTTAACAGCACAGAAAAAGTTCATACAATTTCATCTTCAGAATACTAAATGTGATGAATTTTCTCTAAAACTACCAGGTCGCAGATGATTTTTTGTGACATTTATCTAAGAATTATATAGGTCACATTTAGTATCGATTTTTATTTCTGTTCACAGAAATGTTAGTCACTTTCATTGATGGTCTTCGACGGGAGACGGTTACTCCGACAGAGTTCAGTGTGCTAAATACATATGAACTTAGCTAAGTATTATTGTATATATTAATAAGTGTATATATTAATAAATTATTGTATATAAAATAGGGATTCTTTAAAATAGAATGTGTTCCGCCAGAGATTTTTCGATATAAAATTTTATTTGTTTTTGAATTTTATTCCGACAAATATTAAACAAAAACATGATTGTAGGAATGCACTAATGATCGAGAGTCCCACTTAAAATGCATATCATTTGTCAAGGACACTCTAATTGATAAATAACACAAAGCCAAATTTTCGCAGAGAATTGGATGGAAATGTCAATATTTCGCAGAGAATTTAAAGTGCTTAAAATTTGAAATTCATACTAATTCAGAACTAATCACAATTTTCAGATTAGTTTTTAGATAATATTATATCTATTCATTTATAATATTGTATTATGTATCGTAATTTTCATACTACTTTTACTTGTACTTTAAAATCCCTTTTGGTAAAAGAAAAGTTTCCTTTCTACGAAAATGGAAGTCATATTAATTGGGAAACTGATAACCTCGGAATTGGAGTCGGGAAGTTAGGATTCTGGAAAACGGGGATATATCATCATTATTTGTGTGGGTCTGAATTATTGGGAATTCAGCATTAGTTAATTTTTAATTAATGAGGCTTCACTTGAACATCAATATATTCTCCAGTGAAATTATTACGCCGCATTACACTGTTGTTCAATAATATGTTAATATTCTCTGATAAATATGCTGAGTTTTAATAACTGGATAATAAGCTAATTACAGAAAGTTTTGTTAGTTGTTTAGAAAACCGAAAATGCTATTTCATATACTAAAACTTGTTATTCATAAGAATTATAAGAAGTATGAATAAAACTCAGCGTAAGAACAAAGAGATGCATCGAACGAAACAATATAAAAGTTGCAAAATTTTGCATCCAAAATTAAAGTAATTTGGAAGAAAATGCTCGTAGAATGATTTCTCGGATTTTTGCATCAGGTTTTCTTACAGTGAAAAACACGATTTTTTAAAAATTTTTATTTATTTATTATTTATTTGTTTATTTATTTTTGTTGTTGTTAAAATGCATCAGGCTCAATGCTATCAATGTTAACACAGCAACTGAGAGTCCTTAAAAGCGTTTTTTATTTTGTCCAAATTGCAACTTTTTCTACTTCTGGTATCAAAAGAAAAATTTCACCACACTCTTCACGTCAAAAGACCAGGGTTCCCAAATGAAGTTATGTCTATCCTTTCTTTGTAAAGGTCTACACAACACACCACGCTAATTTTTACCATCAGTTTTTACTTTCTGCGTCTTAAATAAGCATTATTCAGCAATAAGTAGCAGAAATAAAAGAATAATTAAGGAAAGCACGATAACAGCTGTAAATTTGTACAAAAATTTGTAAGCACTTCTTTTTACGAAATAAAGCAAGTACGGTAATCGAGAAAACTTTCTGATATGGTAAGTATACATGTATCTGGCATAACTTAAAAACGATTAGTTGTAGAACGTTGAAATTTTGTATATGGCACTGCTATAACATCTAGCTGTGCACCTCGCTTTTTTACTGCATCGCCAGAGCCAAACGTGTTGAAACTCTTTAAAAAAAAAAAAAAAAAAAAATCGAAGCACCAGGAAGGACTTTTGCGATCGTGACGAAATTTGGTACGCAAAAACATCTTGATCGAACATGAAAATTATCAAAGGTAAATGAACAGGAATTGCGATCATAGCACGCATTTCGCAAAGTATAAAACCAGTAACAGAGGCGGAAAATTTACCTTTTTTTGTTGCTGCCATTGTAATTCCAAAAAGAAGGAACAAAAGATGCCATTACGGCAATACCGAAGACCTTACAGACAACGAACGACTTCAAACGTGGTCACATTGTAGGGTTGTGTGAAGCTGGGTGGTCATACCAAGCAATAGGCCGCCCTGCAGCGTAGACACTGCTGTGCAAAGATGTTGGCAGCAATGGTTACTACAAGGAAATTGCTGACGAAATGATGGCTCTCACAGGCCAAGGATCACAAATGCGAGGCAAGATAGAATGACTGCTCGCCAGGCCCGAACCTTCACTCTTGAAGCAGATGACCACCGTGTTCGTGTCTGAAGAGGACGGGGCCAGCGATCCCAATCAGCCTTTGTTTTACAAAGGCATACAGCCATAACCCCTGGTGTGATGGTGTGGGGTGCAATTTCTTGTGACAGCAGGTCATTTTTAGACATCCTTCGTACATATTTAACAGCTCAACGATATGTTCATACCATCCTGCTGCCGGTTGCATTACCCTTCATGGCACGTCATCCTGCGGCTATTTTCCAACAAGATAATGCCAGGCCACATACTACTCGCATACCTTTGGACTGTCTCCGGGCGGTTGATACTCTTCCTTGGACAGCAAGGTGACCAGACCTTTCACTACTCGAGCAAGTCTGGGACATGGTAGGCCGCCAGATTCGGCCACCACAAAATATCGCAGATCTGGAGCGACAACTGATGAATGCCTGGCAGAATTTGTCGCAGGATGACATTAGGAGCCTCTATACTCCTTGCCACGACGAATTCAAGCATGCATTACCGCCAGGGGCGATTCGACCAATTACTAATTTGAACACTCAATGGGTGATTGTGAGCCGTGAACAGGTACTATGACTTTGATTTTTTTAATCATTTTATTATCTGTGTATGAGCTATACGCATATTCAATTTCATCAAAAACAACCACTTCCTTCATGGTACTTCGATTTTTTTGCAAAAGAGTGTATATATAGAGAGAAAGCGAGAGAGAGAATGTATAAATAAAACGTTATCTCCTAGGAAAAGTGAAGTAAAATTTAGGTAGCAAATGAGCGTTATTGTAGAAATCAAAAACTGGAATTGATAATTAAAATGCATAATTTATAAGAACGTAAACTTAAACAATTTAAAAAAGAGGACCATCGTTAATTCCAATGAAAGATTCCGCCTTTTCAAGGGGAACTGGAATTCAGATTTTATGAAATTGATTAGAAATTTTAAAACTAAAACAGGTATTTTGTTCAGAAATGCGAAATGGCGAAACGGGGTGTTCATAAATTGTTGGTGATCGTATGGAAAGATTACAATTCCCCTTGAAAATTCGGTGTCTTTGTATGGTTGGTTTGCTTGGTTCATTACCGCAAAGCACGATAGGGCTATCTGCCTAAAGGGACGGATGCCTTCGTGGAGGACTCTCTGAGAGAAAATGGCTCGTATACACGTTACACATGCGGAAAACATGAAAACGCTCTCGCAGTAACCCGTTCGCCTGGAATCGAACCAGGTCGATTTTTCTATAGAATCAACGATGATTTCCTGGCTCTAGCTTTTTAAATTTACTTTTTATTAATTAAGCATTTTAATGACCAATTCCAGGTTAATAAAATAAAAATTTTTGGAAATGGTACACATTTACTATTTAAATTTTACTTCACATTGCCTGGAAGATTATTTTTCATTTATATATTCTGTATTAAATTACTTTTTAATCTTCGTAGCGATGCCATGAGATTTTACCTTTTAGTTCTTTTAAAATAAATTTTGAAATTCATTATTCTCCTTATATTTCTTTAAAAATTTTATTATAAAGCGATATCCCGTTTCCTATACTTATATTTGGGAAACTTAAAAACTTAAAATTAGAAGAAGTTTGACTCCCGCACGACAAAAATTGCTCGGGATATTTAATTTTAAAATTTACGAATTTTGGTGTCATTTCAACTTGCCTTGAGAGATTAGTGAATTAAGTTAGAATAGTTCGAGGAAATAAGTTTAAATGAAGTGCGGCAAAAAAAAAAAAAAAAAAAAAAATGTGTTTAATTTTATACGCGGTAGGAAGAAGAAACGTGGTGTCAACATTATATTTTTTATTGTTTTATGTATTTATTTATTTATTTATTGCACATTTGATTTACTCTCTTGTTTTCGTATAGTTTATAAGACTTATCCTTGCATTGTAGTCGTCTATATGGTATAATGTCGAGTGTATGCCGGCGTCGTTCCTACGCTCTGTCAATGGCACACCAGCGTCGACTTCATGCACAGGCGATTGTTTGCATGTAATGATTAAGTGCAGGTAATTGCATGTGCATTAATTGTGTTATCTATCTATTATTACGTTTTCTTTTAATCGTGTCAATCGTAAGAAGGTCACTAATTAATAATGATCCTTTGTTACGCCGACAATATGCTATGTAAGTCAGTGCTTTCATGATTTCAGGAACGACAAACAAAAATAAATAAATAATTAATGAAATAGTAAACTAAAATAATTAATAATTAAAACAATAAATTGGATAATAGTTAAAACAATTAATTAATTAAAATTAAAATGTTAAGAAGTAAATAAGAATTTTTAATAAATTATTAAATTAATATTAAAATAATAAAATAAAATACTAGACTTTCGTCTGATTTGGGACTCCGGTGGTATTACAATTTTACTCAAAAACTAAGAAGTAGCTTAACCTGGCTCCGGTTGAATTTAAGCCCTAAATATTATATACATTATAAGGAATTTAAAGAAATAATAGAAACAGAGATCACTATTATTCAGCACAATCAATGAAAAAAAAAAAAAAAAAAAAAAAAAAGCTAAAGCGTCACTAATGAAAATACAGAGAATGTTTGTCAGAAGAGAGTATGGAGGAGATTTTAGATAAAGATGCATAGGTATAAAAACAAACAGAAAAGAGTCCAACACTTTCAGACCATGACCCCCCCTGACAGTATAATTCCAGCTGTGAAGCAAAATATGACAGGGGAAGAAAATCCCTTGTTGATTTCCGTGAGAAGACACAATGGCTGAAATGAAAAATTTACCCGCTATTATAAATTCATTGAACTTCCTGGAGAATAAGCTTTTGACATGTGGTGGGGCTTTTCTTCCCTTAAAAGTCTCGCCCTCCGTTTAAGGGTTTGTTTCCTGAGGAAAGTGAAGCATGCATTTAGAAGTCAGAATCGATTTTTAATTTAATTTTATTATTAATATAAAATCTTCCAGGTCAAAGGAGTTTTCTGCTAAAATTGTGGTTTAGTCACATAAAAGAAATGCCGGCGATTTCTTATTTAGGGCTCCGATGCGCTCCGGTTAGAATTACGATTTATTTAAAAAATTAAGAAGCACGGGAGCCGGGCTCTGAAGCAATTTAAGCTCTGGAGCTCAAGATTTTCCTACGACAGGTTTACCATTATACTCATCGAGACCAAAACCCCTGAGAATGCAGCAGTATTTCTAAAGAACATGCTTTTACACATAAATAAAACTATTTTAGATACAAAAATCATGAAATTCGTAAAGCAGCAAATGAAAAATCCAACAGAATTCTTGTTGTTGTTATTTTCGTAATCCGTCAACACCTTAGCTACCAGCAGGGATGCATTTTTGGATAAAAAGTACCAGATAAGGCCAGCTTGGAAAATTCGAACTCTGCTTCTGTTACATGTAAGTTAACAGACTATTTGTGTCGTTACTTGCAATACAAACACTGATATTTTGCTGTACACAAGAGCCGGAATCCAATTTCACGCACCGCAGCTTTTCTTCAACAAAACAAACAAACAAACAAAACGGAGCATTAACTTCTTTACGGCCTGCTACTGAAAAAGAACACAGCTGGGGGTAACCCCCCTGCAACTGTGAGAAGTGAAAGCTTTGGTATCTATAAAAAGCCACAATCGCTATCTAAACACACATGGCTTTTTTTTACCATCCATTCGCTCGTGTAACCAATGCTGGAAACAGAAAAAAGAACCAAAGATGGGAGAATTCAGAAAAAATCAGACTCGATATACATTGTATATTTATTCTAAACTAAATAAACAAACAAAAAATCTGAAATGTTTCAGATTTTAAATTACGTCCAAAGGGGCGTTTTTTAACATTTTGTGTGTTACCTTTCTTTATTAAATATCATGTTCCTCGCACTTAAACCATAAGATCCAGTGCAACAGCAATATCGCAAAATAGTTTTAAAACGAGCATATCTTTAGAATTTCCGATACAGAGACTCACGCGCTGGAGATAAAAATGTTTTTTCTGCACAACGTTGCCATTGCTCGCTTTGAAATCCTTGAGTTTGTTAATCAAAAATTCGTCAAAGTTTTAAAAAACAGGAAATCGATCATAAAACAAATTTCAAATTTGAAATTTGGTCTTCCACATGCTCATATTCGTTGGAGGATTACGTTATTCAAAATTCGATGACTCTATGTACCGTTGTTTTATCACAATACGAGAAATATACATACATTTATGCAGATTTTTCTTTATTTAATTTCTTCAAATATAATGCAGGACTCTAACATTTCGTGGCAACAGTTTGAAAAGTGAACCGACATTTATCCGTCCGACGCAAAATGCCAAAACGAAACTAATAGTCCTTCAGAATTCAAATCCCTTTGGACTAATAAATTGAACATATTTCATGCAAAAAATAGCCTTATATTCCCTTTCATATCATGCTATTTTTTAGTTCAAAACCTATGACAAAAGAAACAAAAATACATTTCTGTCAGTATAGTTGGATATGAAACTAATAAATTTGCTAAATAATACACCTAACGACAATTTGCAAACTGATGTTAAATAAAAATAATAAACTACTCTAGTGAAGAAACTAAATCATTCAAATCAATTTCCTCTGATTTGTATTCGTATTTTGCACGACCTGGAACTGCATAGTATAATTACCTGCAAGCTTTATGCATTTTATGGCCAGTTTTCGAGTACAAGCCTTGTAACAGAGGTATTATTGTGCTACGATATTAGCTGCATTTTCTTTAGGCTTCATACCTTGCATTCTTTTAACCCCTTCGAGCCGGGTAGCGAAAACGCGCGCTTATCGCGGAGGCCGGCAGTGTCTTCCGCGAGCGTCTCTCCAGGGCCGGGGCTTTTTCGCTACTAAGCCTAAATCCATGAAATTTCCGAAGTATCAATGCATTGTTTAATAATGCTCTATAGAGTATTTAAACGGCTTATGCTTTATAGATATTTTTACATATATACTTTAATTACCTTATTTCTTGTCTAAATGCATATTTTACACATTTTATTTTAATTACTCACCATTTTATGACTTTTAACATTATACATCTGAAAACTAAATATATTACTTAAAATTCTCTTTTCATATGAAAAATTTTAAAACAAGGATCTACACACAGTCCTACGTTACATTCCTTGAACTCGTAATAACTCATTTGCCGTTTTGGAGGATTTTTCCGGGAATGTGAACAAACGAAGCATCGTCGTCTCATTTTCTTATCAGTCTCTTCTGAACAAAGTTTTGAAAAATGTCTTTCAGTTAATCTTTCAGAATCAATATCAGAATATCAGAATTTCAGAATCAATATCTGAAATATTTTGCATCATTTCTGCTATTTCATGCTCTGTTAAACATTTTCGACGCTTCGACATTGAAACGGTAAAAACAGAAAGAATTCACGTCTAACAAGATCTAATTATTTTCTAAAAACTGAACTGTAAACGGAAATACTCAACGCTTTAGCGCATATAAAACTTCTACTTACAATAAACAACTACCACGTGCGAATAAAGTGCGATTTAAAGAGACGTCATAAATCACGACATTCGGAAACATTTAGTTCCCCGTTTGTTTATATAATCAAAAACACGTGTATGTGAGTCATGCTTCTCTCACTTCGAGTAGAAAGTCTAATGTACATGTATCTGAAACCATATGGACATACAGTGCCATCTTGTGGCAGAAATTATAGTTTGAAAAACGTTCCAAGGTGCTGGCACAAATACGTGACAGTAGGTAGAGAACGCAACAATGCTCTGGCACGCCTGCGTGTCGGCCGGTAGATAAGTGTGTTCGTTGCTGGCACGTATACGTGACAGTCGGCGCGAAGGGGTTAAACATCGAACAAAGATGCATCAGTGATAATCCAAACAAACGCGAAATCTTTCCAAGTATTCTTTCTGTACGGCAAAGTGCAGAACCTTGCTGTGGTTTTTGATTTCGACTTATCTTTCGTATCTAAGAATTTGTTGATTTCCATTTGGCACTTTGTTGTTACAAACTGCGGCTTTTCGCCTGTTAGGAAATAAATTAGGTTAATTGATAAGCTACTCGAGGGCTATCTGCTTAAAGGAAGGGATACATTCTTGGATGAATTTTTAAGGGAAACTGGCTCGTATACACGTTTTTATATGACGAAAACTAACCATCCAGCCAGCCCGCTCGCAGGGACTGAATACCAAGCCGAACTACACCGACTACCACTAAGTATTTGGACACCTGTGATAGAAAAGAAAAATTAACTTTATTCAAAATCAATAGTTGGTAGAGTCTCCACGAGAGGTAATTACAGCGTGGATCCTCCGGGGCATACTTTCCACAAGTCTTTGTATGACAGCTAGTGGTATTTTCTTCCACTCGGCTTGGAGAAGACATAGAAGTTCCTTCACCGATTTTGCACGGGTAGTGCACCCCTGAATTCGGCGATGCAACTCGTTCCAGAGGTTCTCGATAGGGTTCAGGTCTGGACTCTGGGCAGGCCAGTCCATTCGATGAACTCCATTGGCACCATACCAAGCCTTTGTTACGTCGAAACATGACAACTGACATTGTCGTCCTGAAAGTAACAGGGGTCCAACCCGTAAAACTGCCACAACGTAGGAAGCACATTGTCATCCAAAATAGTGCAGTAGGCATCGGAGTTGAGCTTACCATGAATGGGGACCAAGGGTCCCAGGCCATACCAGGAGAAACACCCCCAGACCATAATTGCACCTTCGCCGAACTTGACTGTTGGCACAATGCATTCTGGCAGGAGACGTTCTCCAGGTAGACGCCAGACCCAGACACTGCCATCCGAACGGTAAATGGTGAACCTTGATTCGTCACTCCAAAGAAACCGTTTCCACTGATCTACGGTCCAATTTCGATGTGCTTTGCACCACATTAACCGAGGAGCGCGGTTGGACTTTGTGATCAAAGGCTTATGGGCAGCAGCACGACCATGAAAACCAAGCAGATGTGCTTCCTTACAGATGGTATTCATTGAAACAATACTCCCGGATGCCTGTTGAAACTCCTCGCGGATGAGGGCTATCGGTTGGGTGCGGTTCTTCCGAATTTCTCTGAACAGCACTCGTCGGTCTCTATCCCCCAGTTTCGTTGGTCTGCCGACTCGGGGCACATTCCGACAATCACCCTTCACCTTCCACTTCTTAATCACATAGGCCACTGTCGATATTGGGTACTTCAGATCGCTAGATATGTCCCTTACGGATCGGCCACATTTGTGATACCCGATAATTATACCTTTCTCGAAATCAGAGAGCTCCGAATTGCGAGGCATCTTGCATGCGACTAAAGCCGATGCTGTTTCCTACACGATATATACCAGCGGAGTCCGTGGCGTACCTTGGGACCGCAGATATCGTCATTTGCATAGGTGTCCAAATACTTATTGGTAGTCAGTGTATCAGTGTTCGGCGACTTTACCGTTCGGCCGCTGGTAGGCCGAAATAAATTAAGAAAGGCAGTCTTCTCTGCTTCTTTCATTAACAACAGTCACAACTATCGTTGAAGTAACCTGACTCAAATTTTGTTTTATATTTGTTTTTGTATTTCACATTCTAAAATAGTTAGCCAGTCATGTTAATCATTCAAGCAAATGTTCATCAAAAAAGTCTCCAATTCTTAACTAGTAGCCAGCTACGCCCCCATCATATAATCAGTTGCTATTTAAATATCACAGCACAAAGTATTTATCTTTTTACGTTAACGATTTCACATGAAGCGAGATGATTGTTTCCAGGAACATGAATTCCACTGTCCCATCAAATACGCTTTGCAATTAAAAGTACATGAATGGATCCCAGATTTAAGATTCAGGGTTTTGCACGGAATTTTATATGCAAATAAATCAAGAATAAAACATTTATATGTATCACAATTTTCTACATATTTTCCTCGAATACTGATGGGTTTATCACACCATAGTACTGATGGGTTTATCACATCAAGAATAAAACATTTATATGTATCACAATTTTCTACATATTTTCCTCGAATACTGATGGGTTTATCACACCATAGTAACGATTTGAAAATTCGTATTATCAAAAGTCGGATTAAAGAAGTAAGTACAGCGTTTTATGAGGGTCGCTTAGCATTTCTATTTCTTTCTTTCATGTCGTGTATACGAGCCAGTTTCTCTAAAAGTCCTCCACAAAGGCATCCCTTCCCCTTAGACAGGTAACCCTCGAATGCTTTGCCATAATAAATAAAACCAAACCAAAACTTTCTTTCATGAAGGAAAATCAGAATAGTAATAAATTTAAAGGCCTACTATAGCCAGGGATCTTGTGGGCCTATGTTGCAATCAAAACCTAGTTCCCATGTTAAACCTGTAGAGACATTACGTTAACTTTTGGAAACAGGAAAGATGAAAAATATGCAAAGCCTTCGCCGGGAATCGAATCACGGTCTCCTGAATACGCGCCCAGCGTACAGACCACCACACCACGAAGGCATGCCAAGAAGGTGGGAGAAATACCTTATATACTTCCCCTTTTACTGGGGTTTTTTAGGAGACCCAATCGCCAAATCCTGGGTGCGGAGAATCATCATCCACAATCCTTTTAGTTCGGGCGCCACTGTACAGTCATTAGACCGTTTTTCGGAAGCAACAGAGATTGAAAAATTAGCAACGCCTTCTCCGAAAATCGAACCTCGGATCTCTCAATTACGCGCCGAGCGTGCAGACCACCACACCATGAAGGTATGCCAAGAAGGTGGGAGAAATACCTTATAAACCTAGCTCCACGCTTTTTGAACTAACTGCAGACAGCATTCTGTGTTGCGTCATTGTTAGGAAAGCAATGTTTTCAGTGGTACTTCTGAAGGTCGTATCACACATTCAAAACATTTCGGAAGAACAATTTTTCTGCTTTGTCAGACGATATAAAACAGACAATCACGACGGATCATTTTGGGGTTACGTATTAACGGAACCTAGCAGTTCTCCAATTACAAATGATAGTTAATGAGGAAGAATACAATGCTGATAGCTAACTGGTTGCTGAAAACGGACAACTTATAATTTTTTGCAAAAGGAAGGAAAAGATCGAGCGTCCTTCTCTCAGTGGTGAACTAGCAGAAAAAATGTTTGAAACAGTTGTTCGTCCGAAATAAATGGATGTATGATAGCAGCCTAAAGAGGCTCAAACAAGTAAAAATATGAAGGAGCCGGATCTGGGGTTTTACGAGGCGATTCTTCCATAGAACGTTACATCAAAGGAGTGAAAATGTTTCTCTTCCCTTGATGAGTGTTTGGCTTCGGGTGAGAAATGAAAATGCTTGACTATGAATGGCGATGATTTCCAAACAGGCCTTTGTTGCTGTGTTAGGTTACCCCAGAAAGACTGATAGGCAACTTATTTCATTCACCTATTTTAAAGGAGAATGCCCCGGAGGCGGTCCAAAGGTCTCCTAACCCTCTTTCCCTACCACTAACCTCTCTAGAGGACTTTCGATCCGCCGTGTATTCTGAACGCTCCTTTGCCACACAGATACTATACGCTTACATGCATTCATGCCTTCTCCGGGATTCGAACCCGGGATCAACTGGCTAGGCGACAATACTTACTGTAGCCAAAATACATTTTTTTTCTATGTCAGTCTTTTACTGAGATGTATGGAAACAATTTTTACTGTGCCCTTAAGTGCACTGTGTTACCTCACTTTCATCGTGTGTCCTCACATGAAACGGTCTGCATTACGCCATCATAAGAAGTGCATTTACATTGTTTTATCATAAGTTATCTCAGTCCAAAGAATTACGACGAAGAGAATACATTTTTACCATTATAATTGTATCATACTACGAATTGAGTTGCTGCAAAGACATTTCAGTTGCATCGGCATTTGTGATAGCTGTAAAAAGAGCAGAAGCGAACATTAAAGAAGTTACACGGGGAATGTGCCCTTTTTATCCACACTTGTGTCAGAAATGAGTAATTTAAATACTTAAGCTTCTTATCGTATTTGATCCTGCGTCATGAATTTTCATAAGCTGCTGCCAATTTCAGCTTCCCATCGTACGCAGGACAACAACAAATTGATTCAAATAAAGAACAAAATGGTGAGAAATAAATTATTCATTCTCCCTTAAGTAAAACAAAATAAAATTTAAAAAAAAAAAAAAAAAATCTGAAATGTTTCAGATTTTAAATTACGTCCAAAGGGGCGTTTTTTAACATTTTGTGTGTTACCTTTCTTTATTAAACATCATGTTCCTCGCACTTAAACCATAAGATCCAGTGCAACAGCAATATCGCAAAATAGTTTTAAAACGAGCATATCTTTAGAATTTCCGATACAGAGACTCACGCGCTGGAGATAAAAATGTTTTTTTCTGCGCAACGTTGCCATTGCTCGCTTTGAAATCCTTGAGTTTGTTAATCAAAAATTCGTCAAAGTTTTAAAAAATAGGAAATCGATCATAAAACAAATTTCAAATTTCAAATTTGGTCTTCCACATGCTCATATTCGTTGGAGGATTACGTTATTCAAAATTCGATGACTCTATGTACCATTGTTTTATCACAATACGAGAAATATACATACATTTATGCAGATTTTTCATTATTTAATTTCTTCAAATATAATGCAGGACTCAACATTTTGTGGCAACAGTTTGAAAAGTGAACCGACATTTATGAGTCCGACGCAAAATGCCAAAACGAAACTAATAGTCCTTCGGGATTCAAATCCCTTTGGACGAAAAAATTACTAGTTTCATTTATTTTTTTATATTTTTTACTCATTTCCTTTATCGTTCGAGACGCAACTATAAATTTCTTTATTAACTATATTAACTCTAATAAATTACTTTTAGGCATAAATTATTTTAAAATTTTTACGCCAAATTTATTATAAAATTATTTTCAGGCCTCTAATAAATTATTCTTAAGCCAGCAAATTCAGAAAAAATCATACAGAAAAAAGCTAAATTTTTAAAAGGAATTTAAAGAAGCTATTTCACATTAAAATTAGAATAAAATTAAATGAGAATAAACAAGACTTAAAAAGTAATAATGAAATCCATGCAATTTAGTTGCAGTTTGTAGCAACAACGAAAAAAATCACGGAAGAAAAAATGATACGAATTGTCAACAAGCAGTATAAAGATTAAGAAGAAATGTTTATTCCAAGAATCTTTTACTCTATCGAATTGTTTTTAAAGAAGATTTTTCGGTCTGTTCTAAATTGCTTTGGAAAAAATAATAGCTTATCTTAGAATTCCAAAAAGGACGATATCGAACAAAACTATGAGCTGAATCTAACTGGAAGAAAAAAATATCATTGTAGAATTTAATACTAAGGAAGAAATAATAACCTTAGATTGGAGTAGAAAACTATTGAATTTGAGGTAGGTCAGGCATGGGTTCCTCTTTTTCAGGGATCAAAAAAAAATTCCCTCATCCCCCCCCCCTCTTGAGAAGATGGACCGACATCTGATCACTGTTGAAATCGATTGTTTTATTTAAAACCTGTCTTTAATCTACGGTAACTTTTTTTTGCCTAATTTTAAATGTCCGTTGAATCATTAGAAATCAGAAGTTCTAAACGTTTTGAGGATCTTTTCACATGGTAGATTATTTTGACGAATCACTAACCATTAACCTGCTTTGCAGTTGATTGCATTTTTCGTCATAAAATCAAAGAGTAGATGAAATTTTAGGACAGAAAGAGAAAATAACCAAATTAACTACTGCGAACCAAAGTTAGTATTTTACCTTTTCTATTTTTTTAATCTTGCACATATAACTTATCTATATTCATCATCATTATGCATTATGCATCATTATCATCATTATGCATCATTATGCATGCGTGATCATGCATTATTTCCACATGTTATGTGTATTATTTATATCGCGCAGACATGACTGCAATCTGAAGGTAGTGTACCAAATGTGCGAAATTTGATTACCAATGTGCCAGATGCAGGAGACGAACGAACAATAGCCAATTTTTCCATCCCCCACCTTAACAGGCATATAAGATGGTACTTTCTCCCTCTTTCCGGATGTCTTCGTGGTGTAACTGGAAGCACACTCGACACGTATTCGAGAGCTCCGGAGTTCGAATCCCGACAAAGGCAATGTATATTTTTCACGTCTCCAGCATTAAAAACCCTAATGACTCTACACTGGCGCCCGAAGAGTTGAATTCAGCAATGGGGATGCTAGAAAAACTACGAACTGCACAATTTATTAAGGCCAGTTGTGGTTGTCTGTATTATGGAGGCACTTAATAGGTGGGCCACCATTGCATCCTATGAAGGAACGGACAGTTACAACCATGCCTCCTCCGGGATTCAAACCCGGATCCTTCGGTATCGCAATCAGGCTTCCCTAACCACTTGCCTGCTTTGCAAAGACCCTCAGTCATCTGGGTGCCCGCTCATACGGGAATAGAAGGAAATGAGAGAGCAGATGTTGTCGCAAAGGAAGCAGCGGATTCATCCACTTTGCGAGAAGCCCCGACCCTTGGGCCAGTCTCGGACCTAAAGAGTCGGTCGGACATTCCATCAGCTCCTAAGAACATGGCAAGAACGTTGGGATCAAGCCTCCACAGGGAGACGTGTTTACAATCTCATTCCCAAGGTCAAGACTACAATCCAAACTAATAGCAATTACATGACGTATTTCCTCACTGGTCATGGGCCCTTTCCTTCATACCTCTGCCGCTTTGGCTTGAGAGAAAATGGTAACTGTGAATGTGGGAAGGAGGATCATCCAGATCATTTTGTGTTCTCCTGCCCACACACAGCACTTAACAGCCTCAAGCAACCAGGAGCCAAATTCTGGCCAAATTGGTTCCAAAATCTACAAAGCAACACAGTTTCTCACGGAAACTGAAAACAATAACTGAGTACTGTACTAGTAATTACTCTTCTGACGCTGGAAGACAGCAGTCATAAAAGTCTATATAAGCTAGTTCAATATCTCACCAACGGAGTATGTGATATGTATGTTCAATATATAATTTTGTATTTATGCTGTGCCAGGTTCTCATACATAAAATTCGTACTGTATCTGAATGCTGTAATGTATCTGTACATGTTTATATCTTTTATTTATGGTACCTAATTTATACTAAGGATCACGCGTACCTCAATGGCATGCTTCTTGTAAACTTTAATTATCATGATAACGTATTTGTATGGATTGTATATATCAATATGAGTGAGAGTATGTATACTTTTATTTGTTTCGGAATATTTATGTACGTAAGTGTGTATATATCTGTATATGAGTTGGTATTTATATGTATATACATATATTTTGATTGTACTCTTCTTCAAGTGCCTTGTATGCACATGTATATCTCTTTTTTGCATTTTATAAATGTCGTCTGCTCAGCCGGGGGGGCTGCGGCCTGGTAGCTAGTGGTTCCGCCGAGTTGGTAACCAATTCTGCATGGATATATCTATACCTGGGTCGGAAGCCAACTCAGTGGTTTTCCTCCTCTAAACACTATACCGTCTGGGCGGCGAACTGCACAACTTTCATAATACTGTCTCCTTCTTTTCTAGAAGCTTAGCTTCAAAGAACAACATGGTTGCTACAAAATAAGAAAACAGAATTCTATCACTTGCAATCCAGAGTGTGTGTGATCTATTTTTCTGTTACGCGCTTGGCTACCCTACCATTTGGCTTCAAAAAAACAGAATGTAGTACTAACACCTAAATTGTTTTGGTAGGAGGGTCTTGTTAGATGTTATCTTCGGAAAGAGCGAAGACCTCCTGTGGTCTCTAAGGGGAGAAGAAAACAGGGTCGTTAAATTTTTCAGGCAGATGGAACATTTTCAGCCCGCTGTCGGACATTTGGACTATACCGAATCCTAGATACCCTTCTCCAAGATGATTCACAGAATTCTCTGCATTCTGGCTGCACATTTCTAAAAGTAAATTTACTTAATTTTTACTTAAGTTATTCATATTAACTATTAACTTAACAAACATTGATAATAAGATTACATATCTTTTCTATCTGTTCATTTACTATTTTAAATTTTCGTTTCAAGAATGGATTATTCGAAAGAGAAAACAGAAAAATAAAATTTGGAATTTGGAAAAAGATGATGCTGATATTGTTACATTTTACAACTGCCCATACACGAAGTCTCAGCATTAGTATTCTAAGCATTATGCATTTCTAGAGAAGCAAACCTATCTGTACCTTATTCATACAAATCGTATTTTCCAGGCTTTGAAAGACCTTTCTTAATACTGTTAAATTTGAATTGCTATTTCATAACTTCAATCATAAAGAAACTAAAATTATCACAGTTTACAATTACTTTACACACATAAACCTATTTCTTTTTAACAGCTCATTAAAATTCTTACAGGTTACAACAAAATTTATTTGCTAATTCTTTTCGAATTATGTGGCATTCATTAGAATTTTATTTTAGTGTTCCACATTAAATTTACTCCAATAATCCCAATCCGTTCTTTCATTTGAATCAAGTCTTAATTATCTTTTACCGTGCAAAGAGACTTTTTAATCATTATCTTCCACAACTTCCACAACAGATTTCGACTTTTGATCTTTCATTCATCTGAAACTGTTAAGGAATTCCTTTGCAATTAACTCCACGACGACCCGCAGATGCTCACGTAAAAAAAAATAATAAAATGAAACTATTCGAAATTATTAAATAAGAAATGGAAGATTTTAATGAGGTATTCTCGTTGGTGACTATGCGAGAGGGTACAAGCGTAAGCACCACGACTCGGAAAAAGCTTGAAATGATCATCATTAAATGAGACTTACCAACGTTAAGTAAATAACAGATATTCGACGGCTCGCGGGTACAGCCTTCGAGCTTACCTTTTTTACTCTGCTTTATATGCCCTCGAGAGTCTATTTTCTCACCTGTCTGACCTTCAATATTAGATGACTGCTGAGCAGGAGATGATAGGTTGAAACAGAAGTAAAAAAATGGCTTCTGCCAATTTCTTTCAGCAATAGTAGTTCTTCTGTACATCTTCAGCATGTAAATATGTAGTAAAAAACCTACTTAGCTAGCTCTTTTTTTAAGCAATTCCATTGTACAGCATTTTTAGTTCCTCTTCACAGCTACTAATTTTTCCTTCCTTGTACGAAGTAAAAAGGAAGTACTGTAATCGCGAAAAGTTTCAGGCAGCATATTTCAAGGAAAATATCCATTTTGACCGCTATCGAATGCAATTTAACGATGTTTTTGAGTGATATCTGTACGTAAGGACAGAATAAAAGCCTCGTTTCCTCCAAAAAAATTATAAAACTACTTTAAAATTAATTCTGAAGAGAATTTTTCGTGGCGTCTGTACGAATGTACGTACGTATCTCGCATAACTCAAAAACGAGTAGCCTCAGAACGTTGAAATTTTGTATATAGGACTGCTATAACATGCAGATGTGCACCTCGTATTTTGGTTGCAATCGGCCGCACCAAACGTATATAAATATATTTATATATATATCCACTGTTACCCGGCTCAGTGATCTCAGTTTCTTTACTCTTATATGTTTATATATTGTACATTTTTTGCTTTAAAAAGGATTGAATTATGTTGCTTTTATCTTCCGGTTAAGGTTTTTATGCCTTTAGTAAATCTGTCTGCAATATTTTTAGAATTATCAACAATTTTAAAGTTGTCTAAGTGCCGCTAAGCCTTTTTTTTTTATGGCGGCCATTGATGTTTACATTTGAAACAAGAGACTAGTGGATTTGTTGCCAATCTAGAGAAACTTAGCTTCGCAACAACAAAGATATACGCCTTCATTTATTATTTCCAAATAAATCATGCTTAATTCTTTCTGGAAATTTTTCGAGGAAATAAGTGTTTCAGATTTACTTCGTAATTTTTAATATAGATATTTTGAGTTTTTATGTATTTTTGCCTTCTCGCGAAGTGAGAACTGAATTAATTGAATGAGAAATACTCAATCGTCTGTGAAAAACTGTTTCTTTTTCGTTTTGTTTGCTTAATTTCTTTTATACATCATTCTAGCTTTATTATGGTATTTGAATAGGACATGTGGCAACGATTAGAAAATTCTATTCTTTAAATGATATAAATTTTGCGCATTCTGAGTTATAATATGAACGAAATATATAATTTAACTGTTCTATAATTATTGGATTATATAACAGTTAACTTAGTTTCTGTTATATACTTATTATATAATTTAACTGTTATATAATTATTAATACTGTTAAGTGAATCTAGCGCCAGAGTGTCGCTATATACTAGAGTGAATTTTAAAGAATGCATTTATTCTATTGTTTTTTATGCGCTGTCGGCGAAGTACATTTAATTCAATTCAATAAGTTTAAATGAAATGCAAGAAAAAATGCGTATAATTTAATATTCCGGACAAGGAAGTCATGTGGTGTACACACCAGATTTTTTAATTAATAATTTATCTCAAATATGTTTTTATATTAAACATTATTTCAGGCAATCTTTGTAAAAAACTGTTTAACGATCAATGAGTGGAACAATGCCTTTTACAAGTAATATTAGTAATGCATAGTACAGTATAGAATCAAAAACCTAAGTCCAATAATCTGAAATTTATTTGAAACTTTCCCGTAACTTACTAATTTAATTTATCTCTTTAATTATTTTGGTAAGCATCACTATGGGACTCATTTAACTCTATAACTAGTACTAATTTTTAGAAACAGATCTGACCATTTTTTTAAGCCACAAAGCGCTATATACTTTTCAAAATGCTGCCACCAAATTTTATTAACCTATAATTTTTTTAAAGAAATTAAATAATGAAGAATCTACATGTATATATGTGAAAAAACGACGGTACTTACAGCCCATCAGATTTTGAATAACGAATATGTGCTCCTGGAAACCCAAATTTTGAATTGCGAATTTGTTGTTATTCATTTCATACTTTACAAAACTTTAGTGAATTTTAGATTAATAAACTCAATGATTTGAAAACGATCAGTGGCAATACTGCTCAGAATAAATAATTTTTAGTTCCAGCATGTGAGACTGTTGCCATTCCGAAAAATGTAAGATTTTACAGTCTGAATTAAAAAAATTGGCACTATGAAGGAAATGTGTTGCCGCGACCGGAAATAAAATACTTTTGTCTGCCACGCAGCAGCATGTTGCCATTCAGTAAAGTCTAAGATACTTTCAAATTTAATATGGAAGGTTCCTGAATAATAAACTAAACAATTTAAAAGCAAAAAACCCAGTTCTTAGTATTTCTTTCTGCTTTTTGTAAACATGTATTAAAATCATCCGATATCTAATTAGAAGTTTTGAATATTTTTATCAAATTTGTTCTATGGAATAGCTGGACTCATTAAAATCAGTATACACTTTTTCTTTTTTTATGATCACTATTTTAGGTGGGTAGCTGCACAAGCGGCTAATTTTTAAAGAAATAATATAGCGGATATAAAAATGTTTATGGTAGCCTTTAACACTCTATCGGAAATTCTAAAGATATGCTGTTTTTAAAAAATCTGCGATTTTGCTGTTGAATTTTACGTGGCGTAAATGCAAAGGTTTAATGATAAAGTGAAAAAGACAAAAAGAGTATACAAGTCATTTAAGAAAATTGAACGTTGAAATGATGAACGCTGGGCCGGTATTCCAGAGATCCGTGGTTCGATTCCCGGCGAAGGCGGTTGCATATTTTTCATCTTTTCTGCTTCAAATTAACCTAATAACTCTACACAGTGAGAGCATAAAAACACTTACTAGACTGTTGAGACGTTAAAATCTGAATCCCTTCAGAATTATTATTATTTTTGCTATTTTATGAAAGCGTCTAGTTGACGTCAACAAAAAAGAAGATTCGAATTTTAAATGTTTTTCCATATTTGTGGAAGTTAAGGATTTAGATGTTTCATTTCTCTTAAAATTTAAAAAAAAAAAAAAAAAAAAAAAAAAAAAAAATCACTAGATAATTATTGACTTATGAGAGCATAGAATAAATATATATAGAAATTTCATAAAATATTTTAGTGGAAAAATTTATCCAGCAAAAATCAATTATTCAAACCACACCAATTTCGAAAAGGCTTTTTTAACGCAAAGAAACGATTCTTCGATTTTCAAAAACGAAAAAGCATTTACATCCGCAAGAACTAGCCCATCAGCTGGATCTGGAGAACTCAATGAGAGTTCTATAACATGAAAAACTCCATCTGTCTACCTACTTATTAAAATGATACTTTATTAAAATCATGTAATTTCTTTTGAAAAAACTATGCTTTAAATCATAATATGCATGTCTGGAAAATGCGACAAACCAATATAGTAAACAAACAAAGCAAACATCGTTACCAGTTCAGCATAAGACAACCCAAAAGTAATCTCTGAACGTCAATCTTGATATGCTATGCAAACGGATGCTTCTTAAAAGCTTAAACGGCCACAACGTGCCAAATAACAAGTTTCGAGCGCTTTGTTGTATTAAAACGTCAACTTATATAATGCAAACTAGTTGAATTAAATAACTTGACTCAGAAAGCACGTGTGTCATAGTGAGAACATTATGGCAGCCGGTTCTTTGTCCAGTGGGTTGATTTATGATCTCCGTACAGAGAAATGACTCTATTTGGCGCGTGCTTAAACGGGCTTTCCTTGTGGCTGTTGCTTCTTTTGGGCACAGAGTGGAAAAGACTGACAAGTTTAATCATTTGAATTCGCAGATCGTAATCGGTTTGGACTTGAGATTGAGATAAGCATATGCTTTCCTTTTTACTTTTTATCTGATAATAAAGTTCATGCTCGTTCTAAAGAAACTTCATAATGCATTTATTTTCAACTTACAAGAAAAGTAAGTGCAAATCTTTACTAGTTACACTTTTGTACGTTTTACTGTTACAATGTTTTCTGTTGTACTGGTTTTTATTCGTGGTATTCACCAAAGTTTGTAAACTTTTTAATCAGTCAAGCTTTTACAAAAAATCTGATGTGTACACCACATGACTTCCTTGTACGGAATATTAAATTACACGCATTTTTTCTTCCATTTTATTTAAACTTATTAGATTGAATTAAACCTACTTCGCCGACAGCGCATAAACCACAATAGAATAAATGCATTCTTTAAAATTCACTTTGTTTACCATAGCGACACTCTGGCGCTAGGTTTACTTAATAGTATTATATTTCGTTCATATTATAACTCAGAATGCACAAAATTTATATCATTTAAAGAATTATCTAATTGTTGCCACATGTTCTATTCAAATGCTATAATAAAGCTAGAACTATGTATAAAAGAAATTAAGCAAACAAAACAAAAAAGAAACAGTTTTTCACAGACGATTGAATATTTCTCATTCAATTAATTCAGTTTTCACTTCACGACAAGGCAAAATAGATAAAAATTCATAATATCTGTATTAAAAATTACGAAATAAATCTTAAACGCTTATTTCCTCGAAAAAATTCCAGAAAGGATTAAGCATGATTTAAATAATAAATGAAGGCGTTATCTTTGTTGTTGCGAAGCTAAGTTTCTCTAGATGGGCAACAAATCCGCTACTCAGCTGTTTCAAATGTAAAGAAGAGCAATGGCCGCCATCAAATTAGGCTTAGCGGCACTTAAACAATTTTACAATTGTTGACAATTCTATAAATATTGCATACAGATTTGCTAAAGGCATAAAACCCTTAACCGGAAGATAAAAACAACATAATTCAATCATTTTTAAAGCAAAAAATGTACAATTTACAAACATATAAGAGTAAACAAACTGAGATCACTGAGCCGGGTAATAGAGTGGATACATTTATAAATATATTTATATACGTTTGGCGCGGCCGATTGCAACCAAAATACGAGGTGCATATCTACATGTTATAGCAGACCTATATACAAAATTTCAACGTTCTCGTTTTTGAGTTATACGAGATACGTACGTACGTACATACGTTCGTACAGACGCTACGAAAAATTCTCTTCAGAATTCATTTTAAAGCAGTTTTATAATTTTTTTGGAGGAAAAGAGTCTTTTATTCTGTCCTTACATACAGATATCACGCAAAAACATCGTTAAATTGCATTCGAAAGCGGTCAAAGTGGATATTTTCGTTGAAATATGCTGCCTGAAGCTTTTCGCGATTACAATACTTCCTTTTTACTTCTTACAAGGAAGTAAAAAATAATGTTCGTGGCCACGAAAATAATGTTCAAGGAATTGAGATTTTGGAGCACTGAGAAAAATAAAAGCTTTGCGAAATAGCATGTACACACATTACGTTATTTCGAAGCGGGAAAGGTGAAAAACGAGCAATGTCTTCGCCGAGACTCGAACCACGGACCTCGGACCACGCGCCGAGCGTGCTGACCACTACACGACAAAGGCGGGAGAAACCCCTTATACGTATACTTCCTCTTTTAAAGGGCGACTGAGGATAAGGGGACCCAATCGCCAAATCTTGGTGGTGGAGAATCTTCACCCACCATCGTTTTTAGTTCGGGCGCCCCTGTAGAGACATTAGGTTAATTTGAAGCAGGAGAGATGAAAAATGAGCAATGACCTCGCCGGGACTCGAACCACGAACCTCTCGATACGTGCCGAGCGTGCTGACCACTACACCACAAAGGCATGCTATGAAGGCGGGAGAAATACAATATAGCAGAACTAAATATAAAGGTCGAAAGTATCCACACACACACACACACACACACAAAAAAAAAAAAAAAAAAAAAAAAAAAAAAAAATAGTTTCACCAATTAAATAAGACTCATTAAGAGTCATTATTCATTTTTAAATATGTTTTTTAGGTTGCAGGTACAATATGCAATGTGAAAGGTCACATATGTAATCTATAAAAGTAATTAGCAATTAACTATTACTTGTAAAACATTCACAGCCACTTATCGAAGACGATTTACTTGCTAATATCTGCTATATTTTAGTCTCAGTTTTTTATCTATTAATTTAAAATAACTTGTTCGAATTAATAATTTGGTATATTGCCTGGCTGTTCATGGAAATGTAAGGCAGAAGAATATTATAAGAAACAGAATTAATCAACTTCTCACATCAAGTGGTTACACTGTGGTTTTAAAGATTTGTGTATGAAACCAACACATTTTATAATAATACGCTTAAATGGTTAAAAAAAAAAGTTCATAAATTAGACATAGTTATATCATTGTGATTTATAACTACAGTTTTTAATATTTGCCTTGAAACAGATAAAAAAATTTAATTTTGGAATTTAATTTTCGATTTGTATATAGTGTTAATGATAAAACTTATGATTTTTGCAAAATTTGTCCAAATTACTATTGTGTTATCTAAAAATATAATTAATTTAATCTTAACATAGTAATTTTTGAAGATCTATTTTACTATTTCTAAATACAGAATATAATTAAGACCTAATTTCTTCGTTGCCACTAAGACTAGCAAAATATATGGTTCTATGTTACAACACAACAGCGTTCAGCTTTCCCACCATAAAAAAGAGTAGAGGAGTTATGAAAACGCGTGTTTTTATTCAAGGTTACAGCTGTATTGCTAGAAATAAAACGTTAATTAATTTCTCTCGGATCATCTATTTTTGATTACGTAACAGTAGCTTTGACTTTTTGAGCACGTTCAGGGTTTAGCGGATACCATGAATAAAAACCAGTTAGACAAAAACAGAAAAGGATTACAACTATAATCATTTTCAAGTTGCCCTGGAAAAACGCCATTAATCACTAGTCCTAAACCACAGTGCTTACTGTATCACGTATTAAAAAATATTTAAATATGCATTCATAATACGAATGTCTATTTATTTAAACAAGAATACAATGAAATAATAACGAAAGGTTATTTTTCTTGCTCCGAAATATATTAAACTCGTCATCATGCATAACAAACATAACAGGTACTTAAATGAAAATTTTTTAAACACGTCTTGCTTCAAACATTTACCACACGTTTTACAAGTACGTTGATTAATATAATTAAAGTTCAGAGTAAAAGTGTTTGAAAAGAGTTAAAAGATTAAGTGCATGTTTAATGTTTTATATTTTCCTTTCCTTTGGCACGTGCTGCTCTAGTATCAAGAATTGCCTACAAATATATTCACATATTTTCGCTTGTTTAATATCGGTATCACGTTTACGTATTAATATTATTTAAACTTGACAGTTTCATATCAGAATCAAATTTACATATTGTTATTATCATCATTTAGTATCGATATACTAATTTCAGCATCAGGTTTACTTAATATTATCGTTTAAACTAGTATCAGTATTAGTTTATAATCATACTATTACTTAAATTCGATGCTTGTAACGAAAGCTAGAAAACAGCCCCGTGTATTGCAGCGCCACCTATCGGACGCTATTCATATCGGACCTACGCCCGAACTAGTTAGTTCGAGTTTCGGCAGAGGACTATGAACATGTACTTTTTTTATTTTCCTTTGAGTAATATTTCTTTGTGTTACTTCTTGTTAAGTTTTGTCATGTAACTTTCTTTATGTAGTGTTTGTGTTTAATTTAATTCCTTTTCTTAAATGCCAAATTTTGTTTGAGTTAAATTTTAACAGTTTTGCTTAACAACTTTATACTAGCCGTGGCTGCAACGCTACATGCTCTAATTATCTGCATCAGGTGCGTAATATTATTATTACAAATACAATTATTAATATTTAAACTTAATACTCTAATATCAGTAAGAATACACAGGTCCAATTTTTGTCTTCTATCAAACGAAATTTTGGTTATCAAAATAAAGCTCGTTCAGGGCTCATTAATATGCATAAAAATACAAAATGATCCAAATTCCTTGAGATAGATAAGAGGGATATCCTAATAGAAACAAAAAGTTTACAAATTGTTTCAATAATTAAAACCTTTTTGAACCCAATCATTGATAAATTTTCTTATGAGACTTTTTTATGAATTGTGAATCTTTTATAGTCTTGAGTATATCTAACTTGGGCTCAGTTTCAATTTAAGAACGAATTTGAATTCCGGCGTTCTTGAATTTGATTTTGAAGAATTTCAGTTGCCTGAATTCCCCCCCCCCTCTCCACACATACAGAGCGAAAGACAGATAGAAATTGATTCTAAATTGTTTTTACAAAATAAAAGGGGTGATAGCTCTCATTCAGATGAGCAATAATTATCATAGAACATAGAGTCGCATTCCACTCTGAGAGGCAGAAAAGAGGAATACTAAAATTCAAACTTGAACTTACAAAGTGTCGAAAGAGCGAATAAACGAGACCAAAAGTTGCGCAATTAGTTTAGTGAAAAATTCACAGAGAGTGCACAAAACGGATAAAACCGAAAACTTGGAGTGTTAATTAGAGCTCTGACTTTGATGGCAAACACTAAAATGCACATCTTTGGTTGGTAAGGTCTCAACCTAGCAAGCGATAGCAACAAGTTAATTATCTAATCAAGGGCTGAATGTTATAAACTAACTCCAACTTCCGCTGTATGCCGAGATTAGCATGAAAAGTTCATGCTGTATTCCAGCTGTCAGAACTTCGTATCCCATAGAAAGGCGCTTCAAATAGAATGAGCGCAGTATAGTAAGTCCAGAAGGACAGGATAGAAGATGGCAAAGGGGAAAAAAACTGCTACCTTGGGGATACTTGATATCAAGATAGCAGTTTCCCCGCCCAATAGATAATTCCCCCTAATAATTTAGATAATTAACATGTTGCAATCGTTTCCGAGATTGAGACCTTGCCAACCAAAGATGTGCATTTTAGTGTTTGTCATCAAAGCCTGAGCTCTAATTAACTTTCGAACGCCAAGTTTTTGGTTTTATCTGCTTTGTGCAATCTCTGTGAGTTTTTTCACTAAACTGATTGTGAAACGTTTTGTCACCTTCATTCGCTCTCCCAACGCTGTTGTAAGTTCAGGTTGGAATTCTAATATTCATCTTTTCTGCCTCTCATAGTGGAATGCGACCCTATGTTCTATGTAATTATTGCTCATCTGAATGAGTACTATCACCCCTCTTAATTTGTAAAAACAAATTAGAATAACCCTGTATAGATAGAGAGATAGACAGAGAGAAAGCGAAGCATAGAGAAGCAGAGATAGATAGAAACTGAGAGAGATATATAGATAGAGAGAGACACAGAGAGAGGTAGATAGACAGATAGGTAGGTAGATATACAGACAGATAGAGAGGGAGGAGATAGATATAAGAGAGAAACAGATAGATAGAGAGAGAGGGAGGAGATAGATATATATAGAGAAATAGATAGATACAGAAAGAGGGAATATAGACTGAGAGATAGATAAATAGAGAGACACAGAGAGATAAAGAGAGAATATAGATACAGAAAGAGGGAGATATAGACTGAGAGATAGATAAATAGAGACACAGAGAGATAAAGAGAGAATATAGATACAGAAAGAGGGAGATATAGACTGAGAGATAGATAAATAGAGAGACACAAAGAGAGAATATAGATACAGAAAGAGAGAGAGATGTAGACAGATAGACAGATAAATAGATATTGAAAAAGATAGACAGGGAGAGGAGAAGAAATCGGAGGGCATATTATCAGAGAACTAGATGTTGCAATGAAATTCGAACATTCTGCAGAAGTCCATACAGGAAAAATCTTGATATAATTCAATACAACTTCACTATAGTGAGAGGAGTGTGTTATTGTTGTTCTATTGTGTTCTATTGAATGATATTTGGATGCAAAAGTAGAAATATGAAGGTTAGGAAACACTTTTATATCATATTCAAAAGGATTACTTTACTTTTCTTTGTTAGCAAATATGATGGAAAAGAAAGGTTCAATGAACACAATTAAATTACCATAACTTTAGCATTTTTGTCGATAGGATATTGTCAAATATTCGCTTTCATGTATAACTATAAAATTTCACTTTTTGCACTATACCATTAAAGATAAAATGTCAAATCTTTGTCAAAAGGAGATGCTGAACTGTTCTCGCTCAGAGTTTCAAAACTAAAGTTCAAAGCATTTGCTACCTATATTTTATTTATTTACTTATTTTTTTAAGCTCAGCATTAACTTGTCAGCTTTCAACACACCAAACACTCGGATGGATCGATCAGCTGCAAGTAGACAATAGTAAACATTGATTTTGGCAGCAGTTGCGAGAAAGATTTAGATAAGGACGCTTTAAGCGAAGATCTATTTTTAGTTCTGGAGGGCTTTCAACTCTTTGGAGAAGTCCTGTTTTATGTTTTAGTAAAGAAAATAAAGCCCCATGGATACGATGACTCTAGAAGCAGTTTGTTGTGCTGTTAATTCCTCTAAGTCTCCAAATCTCGTGGGGTTTGTTTGAGGTGTCCTGAAGCTTTAATCGCTAAGGTTTTCGGGATGGGAGATCGTTTCATAAATTTCACTGGAAAACAAAAGAAATAAAACCAGATTTCGAACCAATGAGTTAAAAAAAAATATTTTTCAGGAATATTGTTCGTTGCGAAATGAATTTCTTAAAACGTATTGGAATTGGAATTAATTGGAAGCAGGCAAGATGAAAAATATGCAACGCCTTCGCCGGGAATCGAACCACGGACCTCTCAATTACGCGCTGAGCATGCAGACCACCATACCACGAAGACATGCCAAGAAGTCAAAAGAAATACCTTGTATACTCCCGCTTTTAAACAGCGACTGGGTATTTTAGGGGACCCAATCGCCAAATCCTGGGTGAGGAGAATGATCATCAACACCCTTTCAGTTCGGGCGCCACTGTAGAGACATTAGGTTAATTGGAAGCATGCAAGATGAAAAATATGCAATGCCTCCGCCGGGAATCGAACTACGGACCTCTCAATTACGCGCTGAGCGTGCAGACCACGACACCACGAAGACATGACAAGAAGGCGAGAGAAATAAATTATAGTATAGTTTGAAAAGTTTTCTAAAAAGATTCATGAAATGTTTTCGCGGTTCTGTGCATATGTTACATCAATTAATTTACAAAAAAAAATCCGGAAGTCTTCAGATTTTATATTATGCCCAAAGGAGCCTCTTTTATTTAACGTTTTGTATGTTTTCTTTATTTATTAAATATCATGTTCTTCGCAGTTAAACCATAAAATTCAATTCAACAGTAACATCACAAAATATATAAAAGCAGCATATCTTTAGAATTTCCGATACACAGTCTCGCCCGCCCCCACGCTGGAGATAATTATTTCCCCCGTACAGCGTTGCCATTGCTCGTTTTGAAATCGTTGAGTTCGTTAATCAAAATACCCGCTGAGATTTTACAAAATATGAAATAGATAATAAAACAAATTTGAAATTTGGGCTTCTAGATGCCCATATTTTGAGGACTACGTTATTAAAAACTGGATGTCTCTAGGTGCCGTTGTTTCTTCACAGGGCGAGAAATACACATACATTCATGCAGATTCTTTGTTATTTAATTTCTTTCAATATAATGCAGAGCTTTAATATTTGGTGGCAACAATTCGAAAAGTTAAACGCCGTTTTATGCTGGACGACGCAAAATGCCAAAACGAAATAAACAGCCCTTCTGGGAAAATTTAACCTTTGAGCATTTTTTTTTAAAAAAGAGCGAAGGAAAAAAGGAAAAGGTGAAGAAGAAGATTACAAATTAAGTCATCTGATTGACTTTTCTTTGAATTTTGTTTTCAGGATGAAAAAATATTAAATTAAAATTAATGAATCCCGCGACTGGGTGAGACGGGATTATCTTACAAACCTTGGCAGCAAATTTTTCATAGCGGAGTTAACCGAAGGATGAGACGATTATTATTATTTTCCCTTTTCTCCCTTTTTCTATTCTTCCTTCCTTTCTCCCCCCCCCCCAATTATCAAAGTACCTCTGCATTTATTTCATCTGTAAATTCGATCATAGGACTTTGGTCAAAATTCTAAAAATGGATTTACAAATGAAATGCAAAAATAGTTAATAACATATTTTCTTCCAGCATGCCTTCGTCGTGCGACGGTAGCACATTCGGCGCGTATTCAAGAAGGCCAGGTTCGAGTCCCGGCGGCATATAAGCATTGTCTACCGCGGGACGCACATAGGGAAAAATCCTCTTTGTGACTGGATATGGCTTCCGATGACATCATTTCTTTTGCGCTTAGGAATGCCTTGACGTTGCTTGGGCTCGAGGGTACAACTGCATAACACCTTCCCTGGCCACCGCATAGCTCGGCCCGTAGAAAATGTGTGGGATATGGTGGAAAGACACAACCGACAGCACTCTCCTCTTCCATCTAATTTAATCTAATCTAATCTTGTAAACCTCTGGGCGTAAATTTCACTCTAGAAGCATGTAGACTCGATGCCCAAACGAATCAGAGCAGTCATCCGTACAAAAGCTGGTCTAATAAAACATTGAGATTGAATTTCTAATTCATTGGCCAGTGTGTGTATGTTTGTTATCTTAGATGCAGGAATTATTTTAGTTCAATAATAAAATTATGCTGCTATTCGGATGAAACTAACTATGAAATTTAAGAATAAATTTGTTTAGATTTTCTTCTTACGTCTGCACGTTAATGAAATATTTCAAAACTATACGTTAAATATCCCTATTGTCATATACTGCTTCTAACTACGAAAAATAAATACTGAAATAAAATTCATGTAATTTCAACAGATACAACAGAAACTTAGACAATAATAATAATAATAAAGGCGAGGAATTTTTCCTAATTGCAGTTAAATTGCTTACGGTCCCGTAGCAAAATACAAGCGATAATTCAAGAGAGAAACCTCCAAGGGAAAGATTCCGAAATGGATCAAAATTATATTATGACACGCACTTTTGTTTAGATAGCTGAAAAAGAAAACAAAACTGCCACTGGAATACAAACACATCCCTTAAATAAATACTTTCCTATAAGTAGAATTCATGAAATACGAAATCTAAAGATAATAATACGAAAACAAAGAAAGGATTTTAGTCGAAGCGCCTGTTTTAATTACTTTTAAATCCCATCTGTCGTTACTTCCATAACAATCTCGCGCTCTAAAAAATTTCGATAAAACTGAAAAACACAAACGGTAAAATTCAACAAAGAAAAATATCAATTAGTTTCGGACAACTGCGAATCGTCATCGATTTTTCTTCAACAGGAAATAATATATTTTTATTTCCTAAGTTTTAATGAGATATTTTTTTTCACTCTCCCTAAATACGAGGTTTAGGCTTCTGGTTTATCGTATATTTCAATTTAACCACTGTTAATAAAGAAAAGACTTCCCATTTAAGATAGCAAATGGGAAAAATTTGCTACACGCACAATCGCAATTACAGAGAAATATTACCTCTTTCCCGGTCTTAGGAAATTAAGAGTAATTTAGGTTTGGCGCCAAAATAAGATTTCTAACGGAATAGTTTTCTCAAGAATTGCACATACAGACTTCTGCACATGTTATGGAATGATAATTAGAAACTGGGCTCTTCTAGTTAGTCATCTGACGGGAAAGACCCAGTTTCGAATTTATTCGTTCTTATTTTGCACAGACCAATCGGGGAAAAAAAAAAATAATAATAATAATAATATTCTTATGCTGGCGAACACTAATGCTACACACTGCACACACTTCTAATTTCTCTGTCTTTAATTCTATTGCTTGTTAAGAAATATAGTCGAACATTGATTTACTGAATCATCAGGGAAAAGGTTATTCTGGTGGTGGAGGTGTAATGATTTGGGCAGGCATTATGTTAGATGGCCACACATCTCTGCATGTATTTGACAAAGTCTGCCTGACTGCTTTGAGGCATGTAGAGAAAATTTTAGATAGTTATGTTTGACTTCAGTTGAATGTTTGACTTCTATGAATATTTGATGTTTGACTTCTATGAATTCAGTTGGTCCTGGGTTCTTGTATGGACGACAATGTTCGTCCACTTAAGGTTCAGGTGGTCAACGATTACCCGGAAAAAAGAGGATATTCGTCGTATGGATTGGCCAGCCAGATGTTCTGAACTTAGTGGAAAAAAATTGAGTAATCGTTAAATATCCCGTTAAATAAAATCGTTAAATAAAATAAATAAATAATAAATATAAGTTCAAACTAATGAGACTTTGATTATATTGCGCCTAAAAATTATCTAGAATTCTACACTGCATAAGAATTAAATGCACTGTCTATAGGAGGTATGACAATTAAATGACAAGAGTGTCAGAAATGTGATTTATTGCAAACAAAGTTACAGTTAATTTTTATCCTCTGTAAAATACTTCCCATCCCTATCGGCTGCATACGTGCCTTCCACTGTTCAAAGACATACCAAAGAATCTATTCTTTGGCCACACTGTGGGTCATTCACTGTCACCCTCTTGAACAACTCTGCCGTGTTTGCTTTTACCCCTTCAGCAAAATGAAAATGTGTTCTCTTCAATGCACTTTTCTTTTTTGGGAAGAGATAAAAGTCAGAGAGAGCCCTATCTGGGAAATACGGAAGATGTTCGAGCACTGGAATGCTCTTGTACACTAAAAACTGTATCACAGACTGTCGCCTGGCGCCCGTCCTGGTGCAGAATCCAAATCAAACTAATCCGATCTTTTCTTCCTTACTCTTTCCATAAAATTTATTACAACTATATTGTTTGTAGTATTTCTGATTAACGGTTTTACCCCCAGGCAGCCATTCATAACGCCCCTGATATCGAATAAAACGCTCAGTGTTGCCTTCAGGTTTGACTTGCTCAATCGTGCTTTTTCTCATTCTTGGCGATGTGGGAGTCTTGCAGTACACTGATTAACGCTTTGTTTCTAGGTCGTACTGGAAGGTCCACGTTTCAGACCTGTGCCGGCAAGCCCAGTTCTTCGTTGAGTTGTTCTATGACATCAGAAAAAATGTTCTTCGATTGACTTTTTTTTTGTTGTTTTGAGATTTTTCGGAACTATTTTTGCACAAACTTCTGTCATGTTTAATTCATCATTCAAAATTTGTCTTACTGTCTCTTTGTTAGTGTTCACCATGTCTACAATCATCCGAATTCTCAGACGTCGGTCTTTTCGCACATTTTCATTAATTTCCTAAACGTTTGCTTCAGGTCTTTAACTCATAAATCGACCGCGACGTTCATCACCTTCAATCTCTTCTCAACCTTCAAACCCGTTTTTGCCATTCAAAAACTCGCGCACGTGACATAGCATTATCCTAAACGCCTCCTTTAATATATAAAAACATTCCGTTGGCAACTTTTTAAATTTCATAAGGAATTTGAGATTAATGTGCTACTCGATTTTTAAGTTCACCATGATCGCGGCACTACTACAAAACAGCGCCCTCTACAACAAAGGCTCAAAAGCAAACTTAGACAGACGGGAAAAAGAAAAGGAACGGTGGCTGCTCTTGAAGCTTCAAGGTCAATTGCATTCCAATACCAACTTACCCCCATGCGTCTGCGTGATAGGAGGTGCGCAGCCTCACTTCGTACATATATTTAATATAGCAAATTAACATATCAAGAGAGTTCGCTTTAACCCTGCTGGTTAAATTACAATTCGCCTTGTTTCCCCAACTCCAATTGGCGACATTATTGGGCGAGATTTTACAGTTCCTTTTTTTTTCCGTTCCTTATTTTCCAGTGCCCATTTTTCCGTTTCCCTTTTTTCCCGCATACCGTTGAAAGAAGAAGCGATTATCCTTCTATTTACAGGTGTTAATATATAAGGGAAATAATAAATATGATAGTTCTTTGTAAAGCAAAGATAAACAACATAAATTCCATAAGCTGCTTTTGAAACAGTACATCCAGACTCTGCTCACATAAATCGTTAAAAAAATAAATAATTACAGTCACGTTTCGAAAGCTACTGAGTAGAAAATTTCAACAGCAAAATACACTTTTTATTCACAGCATTTTCAGATTTTTCACACGATTAGGACATTTATTTTATGCATTGCGATAACAGAAAAGGGCAAGTACGGTTTTAGGTTTCGCAAAAATATTACAGCTAAAAACACGCAGCAAACCATTAAATATGAAGGTAATTTTTTTCACGCCGTTGTTTGTTCGCTGTGAAAATCGCCTTTTTCTCCTTCATCACTCGCAGGTGTATCACATTTCAGGATCACCTCCCGTTCGCTCCGTTATAAACGCAATGATAAACATGTATGAGAAGGGAAAAGGAAAAAAAGAAGAAATTTTTGCTAAAAAGAGCAGCAAAGGCTGGAAGAAATGGCATACCGAAAGGAAAAAAGAAAAAAAGGGTAAAGTGGGGGGGGGGGGAACCCGGGAGTGAAAAATCCGTGGTCGCTGGAGCATTTGCAGAATTTGATGAACGAGCTCTGTAGATCCGAGCATAGCTCGTTGAAAAATGGGCCAAAAAAAGCACAGGATTTTTTTTTCTTAAGTGAAAATAGTTTTCATATTTCATGGAGGCATTTTATTATAATTTTTTTTCTTCCATATTGTTCTGCAAAGTGAATCATACACAAGAGCGAAATTCATCTTCCTTGGATTGCAATTTTATATTATCACTGAAGACAACAAATTTAATTAAAAAAGAAGAAAGAAAGAAAAAAATTTTGCACCGTTTAACTATAGAATCTTTATTTCTGCCACAAAACTTATTCGACATTTTCCGAAACTTAACATTAATTTGTCATAGAATACTCAAAAATAAAGTAATGACAAACTTTTTCTTACGGGTTAAAACATTCAAATATTAGGCCTAGGAACATATAAACTCTAAAGTTTCTCGTAAGTTGTTGAATAAAAAATATTCCAAAAGTTTAATTTTTGGAACATCAAAGAAAAATCAAGTATTTTTAAAAGTTTTTAGGAATAAAAATTAGATTACATTTTAAAAATAATTAATAAAGCTTCAAAAAACATTAATTTTAATATCAAGCAAAAACGATTCGAGCTTGTCTAATCATCTCAGTAACAAGAATTCAACTCAAAAACCACGATGGGCAATTTTAAGTTCGTATCCTTTTTCACCCTATGAATGTCTATATATTTCAATCCATTCTTTTAGTCTATAATCACAAAGAAATCCGAAATCATTGCTTTGTTGTGACTTATTAGTAAACATAAATCACCTAAGGCTAATTAATGAATAAATTTATGAAAAACTAAAAAATCAGGTATATCTTGAAAGCTGGATTCATGTGATACTCTACAGCGGAGAGGAACAATTGGTGACTGTCAGTGCAATTTACGTATAAGCTACACAAGCTATAGCTCAGCCCCTCCCCCCCAAAAAAAAATCCCTCTAAGTATCCAAAAATCCTATTTGGCACTGACAAATAATATGCGGATTTATAACGGGCCTAATATCTCAAATAGCTTAGGACCTTATCAAGAGTCTAAATCCGTCCCTGGTGACCGTGTGTCTATATCCGATCCGTCAATCCATTTATTAAAACCCACAATAAACTTGATTAGCAATCCAATTCACACGAAATTCAATGTGATTTATTACTTGAAATGTAAGGGTATCCGTGATTAATCTGTGAACATTATTTTACAAGAATTATCTGCTCCTCATAAAATGAGCTTTCAAAGAAGTAGGCAGTACTTACATTGCTAGGAAACCTTTTTTATTGTTAGAGTTAACAGATAAAAATACGATAATTTGATTTTTATTTTCTGCGACAAGACGAATTGCAAAATTAGAAATCACGAAGAACAATAGATATCAATAATTATGAAAATATTGATAAGTTCTCTAGATTACCAATACGAGTTTGTCTTGGACTTGCCTTGAAATGTCTTCCAACGATGCAGCTGGGATATATTCACAGGAACAGGAAATTCAGAAAGAGATTAACTTGTGCAAAGGGGGTAAATATTCTTAGAATTAACAATGATAAAAATAGAAGTGGCCTTTCAAATCAGCGATAAAATTTTGATAAAAGTTTAGCTTACCTTAAATACCATGTTAGATCCCCTTTAAAAAATTCATTTTGTTACAGCAAATTATGAAGTGTAACCATTAAAATCTGAATAAGATTCCAATCTCTACATATAATAAAAGAAAGAGTCTGTCTGTGTGTGTGTGTCTTTCGATTGCGCTGCGCGTAAGCTAATAGACCCACGGCTACGAAATTTGGTACATAGGTGCATCTAAACAAGAGCCAGTGCACCTCGAAGCGATCTTTTCGAAATTCGAATTAGAATTTTTTTTATTTTATGTTTTGTGACAAAATCGCGTCATTTTGAGACATAATGGGCTATAGGAAAGCGAGATTTTACTCTACACACTCCATTTTCACATCGTCATGAAACGTAGGCACTATTTTACGAACTTAAAATAAATTTCGCGTTTCAATAAATCGAGTAAATACGAATTTATTTAACAAAGGGAGCTTAATATCTTTTCAACGGGATTTTTTCTAAAAAAGTTTATTTTAAAAAATGTATACCTTATTTTTCTTTGATTTTTGGACACGTTAAACTTTAATCCTTGCGACTGCTTCTACAAAAAGAATTTTAGAAAAATGATAATATTTTGTATTTAAAAAAATTTTTTTAAATGAAGCTTCGGAGTACTCTTCTCACATCTCACATCTTTAAAAATGTGATTTTAGCAACAATAATTTTCCTTTCTTATTGTTGTTGACAGATTTTTGATGAAATCGCATCATTTTGAATAGTTTTATTCTTTTAGAAATATGGGTTTGGCAACAATTTTTAATCGTATTTCTTATGTCACTGTTTTTAAGAGATTGGCATATTTCATCGTCATTTTTATTCATTTTCTTTTGATAAAGTTGTTCTGCAGAGTAAAATTCTGCGCGGAATTTTATGTTTTTTGAGTTGCTTTCATGTTATTTTTTGCTTATTTCACTGTTTGTAAGATACTGAAAAGTTTTGCATGATCTTTTTTTCTTCAACGAAAGTTGGTTAATTTTTTTATTAGGATAATTAATATTTGTATTAAGGCATATAGCTTATTTCATTGTAATTTTTTTTCTCTTGAAAATATAACATAAAATATCATTATACTTTGCTTTTCAGAATTTTTTGTTTTTTGTATTCATGTTATTTATTGCTCATTTCACTGTTTTTAAGATAGTGAAAAGTTTTGAGTAATTTTTTTTAGGAAACAAAGTTCTTAACCTCCTCTATACCATTTGAGTTCTTAAGATTTTGCAAAGGGGAAGTTGGTCAATTTATTTATTAGGATAATTAATATTTGTATTAAGGGATATTGCTTATTTCATTGTAATTTTGTTATACGTAATAACCTTTTTTTTTATGAAGTTGTTCTGCAGCGTAAAATTCTACGCAGTTTTTAAATTTAATGTTTGGTGTTCCCTTTAGCCATTTTCCCTGTACATTTAAAAGCTGGCAGCGAAGCTGCTAGTCAATTAATAAAATTTGCATTGTCAATAATAAGACGAGACAATTATATATAAAAGAAAAATTTTAAAGTTGCCTAGCTCTCTGATAGTAACATTTCTGGTTTGGTGACTTAGATCAACTTTAATGGTCATCACTACTCTAGAGTTTCAGAATACAGAGGCTTAAATAGTAAAAGGCACACGAAACATACATAAAAATAAGCACTTACATCTTGCTTTGTGCACAAAAGGGCCTATCCAGACCATTTGTTATTTTCATTTGTTTGCTGTGGCTACGTGCAATGTTTCTGCACTGTGCTATTCCGTAACAAAAGGGTTAATGTGCTTATTTCCCAAATTATCAAATGTGTTCTACATCCTACTCGTAAGCTTTCACTAAAAGAAAGCCACAAACGGAACAGCGTAGGAAGCATCCCTAAAGATCCCTCGCCCTTAATCTTAAACGTGAATACCAATGAGAAGTCGCGTGGGATGTCAACGGTTCATAGACCTGAGTTACAATGAAGTTCAACAGAGCAGAAGCGAAACTCTGCTTTAGGATAGTTAACTTAATTTTATTGTTAGGAAAGGCAGAATCGATCAGGGGGCATTATTTAAAGTTCTTTTAAGAATATCGATCGACAGGAATCTGGGAAGAGGATAGCCCGCCAGGTGACTGAAAAAGAATTCTACCTGAATCTGACATTTGGTTCTCGTTCTAAGAACGATGGACACAAGAAAGGCAAGATAAAAATCACCCGCTCAGACCTTAACCATTACCATTGATGATTGATATAAATTTTGAAATATGGTAAACAGAATGTATATTTTAGTTCCTTTATAGACAAAAAAAATGTGACTTTATGAACCTTACACATTTGCATCTATAGACTGGACACATTTTGTCCCTCCCAGCGAGTGCGAAGACCGCCTACAGATTCGAGTTCGAATCCAGAATTAAGTTCAGATTTTTCTTGTTCACTTTGGCGGTGTATTATCGGTTTATACCATTCCTCCTCCTGTTAACGATGCGTCTCGGAAAATGTTATCGCCATAATATGAGGACATTTTTCTACTGTCCGGCGAATTGCTAACGGACAAATGCTTGTCACTGGTAAAAGAAAGAACTTCATAATTTCTCTGTTTTTATGCCTGACAAAATCTATCTAAATCTTCTAGTCGGATACCTGCTTCTGGATAAATCGCTATGTGTAATTAACAAAGCTAAAAATATCACCAAGAGAGATCATTCTAGATCTAAAACATAAGGCACAGAAGTTAGAGAGAAATAACTAATTGTTTTGACATTCCAGACAGGAGTCATAAATAGAAGATTTATGGCTTGTAGAGATATTAGGTTATTTTGATGCTTGAGACCTGAAAAATGAGCAATGCCCTCTCCGAGACTCGAATCTAGACCTCTCGAATACGCGCCGAGTGTGCTAACTGCTACACCACGAAGGCATGCAGAAAGGAAAGCGAAAATATCTTATAGGCTTAAAGATTTTAACATTTTAAGGCGTTAATAAATTATAATTCCGTAATTTATTTAACATATGTAAAAATATAATGTAGAACTTTTTTTAATTCCTTTTCGTCTAAAGAAAGAACTTTAAATTTATTTCTTAGAAAGCTTTTCGTCTATATTAAATAAATATTATCTTTAGTGGGATATATTTTAGATAGACACTTCTTATAAGAGCACTTTTCGGCAAGTATGATTTAAAATTCGAGATATTTATAAAGCTGCTTACAAATGCCACGAAATCCAGCAGGTTCGCATAGAAAACGTTATACAAATGTATGTACCAAAAGACATTGAAGATTAAGTTTAACCCTACATTGTTACGAATAAACTTTCGCAAAAATTACGAATTCTCGTTGCAATGTTATATTATTTTTGCCTCTGCGGATATCCAAATGATTACTGTTACTGTTTCCTCTTCCCAATAACTAAGTAAGCTATCAGCTGTTTCAAATTTCATTGCGCCATAATAAACAATGCCATTTATTAGAAAGAAATTCATTTTTAGATAGAAGTTTTTAATAAGTAATTCATAAAAATAAACTATGTAGCACCGTATAATTTATGTAGGCTTAGTAAAGTATGTATTTTCCCCACGACCACTAATATTCTAGATTAATTCGACCTTTAATTAATAAAACATTTTTTTAAAATGTGGCATCTTCAGTTAATAAATTTAGAAGCACTCAAAGAAAATCTAAGATAAATTTGAATGTAAATCGAAATGCTTTACCATTTTAACACCTTCCCAGTTACAGTTTTCCATTTTTACTTCCTTGTACGAAGTAAAAAGGAAGCATTGTAATCGCGAAAAGTTTCAGGCAGTATATTTCAACGAAAATATCCATTTTGACCGCTATCGAATGCAATTTAACGATGTTTTTGCGTGATATCTGTACTTAAGGACAGAATAAAATACTCTTTTCTTTCAAAAAAATTATAAAACTGCTTTAAAATTAATTCTGAAGAGAATTTTTCGTGGCGTCTGTACGAACGTATGTACGTAAGTGCGTACGTACGTACGTATCTCGCATAATTCAAAAACGAGTAGCCTCAGAACGTTGAAATTTTGTATATAGGACTACTATAACATGTAGATGTGCACCTCGTATTTTGGTTGCAATCGGCCGCCCCAAACGTATATAAATATATTTATACATATATCCACTCTGTTACCCGGCTCAGTGATCTCAATTTCTTTACTCTTATATGTTTGTAAATTGTACATTTTTTGCTTTAAAAATGATTGAATTATGTTGTTTTTATCCTCCGGTTAAGGATTTTATGCCTTTAGTAAATCTGTGTGCAATATTTTTAGAATTATCAGCAATTTTAAAGTTGTTTAATTGCCGCTAAGCCTTTTTTTAATGGCGGCCATTGATGTTTACATTTGAAACAGGAGACTAGTGGATTTGTTGCCAATCTAGAGAAACTTAGATTCGCAACAACAAAGATAACGCATTCATTTATTATTGCCAATTAAATCATGCTTAATTCTTTCTGGAATTTTTTCGAGGAAATAAGCGTTTAAGATTTACCTCGCAATTTTTAATATAGATATTTTGAGTTTTTATGTATTTTTGCCTTCTCGCGAAGTTAGAACTGAATTAATTAAATGAGAAATACTCAATCGTCTGTGAAAAACTGTTTCTTTTTTGTTTTGGTTGCTTAATTTCTTTTATACATAGTTCTAGCTTTATTATAGTATTTGAATAGAACATGTGGCAACGATTAGATAATTCTTTAAATGATATAAATTTTATGCATTCAGAGTTATAATATGAATGAAATATAATACTGTTAAGTAAACCTAGCGCCAGAGTGTCGCTATGGTAAACAAAGTGAATTTTAAAGAATGCATTTATTCTATTGTGGTTTATGCGCTGTCGGCGAAGTAGGTTTAATGCAATCTAATAAGTTTAAATAAAATGCAAGAAAAAATGCGTATAATTTAATATTCCGTACAAGGAAGTCATGTGGTGTACACATCAGATTTTTTAAATAAGTGCCTGCAGTTACAGATCGTTTTACCAGACTGCGCGTTGAAATAACTTCAGAATGTAAATGGATGTTGAATATAAACCGTATTTCACAATAAAAATCTTACGAAATGTAGAATTTCAAAAATTAATTATAAAGTGAAATATATATCATATTCTAGACAGCGAGTCCAATTTTATTGATTTATTTATTTATTTTTAGTCTGCACTTTACAGACATGTCTTCGAGTCAGTTACACAACCTGAGACGATGGTTTAGTTTACATTATGTTTATCAAAGTTTACGTTTTTCTTCTTTCTAGCAGCGATTTTATTTCAGTTTAACAAAACACAAGTTGAAACACTTAAGTTGGTTAATTTAAATTTGTGTATTCGAATAGACTTAATTAATTAAGACACAATAACACGTCGAATAAATACTAATTCAGAAGTTAAACAACAAAAATCAGCGTAATATTTTCAAAATTTTTACAGAATTTTGAAAATATTACGCTGATTTTTGTTGTTTGACTTCTGAATTAATTAATTACCTTAAAACGAATGAGACACAACCAACTTAAAATACAGTGAAAACAACAAAACCGTTAGCTATATTTTTAAAACAAAATTATAATTAAAGAAAGAATAATGTAAAAAATGTTAGTATAGACAATGAGACTAATATATAAACAAATGAAATTCTAATGTGATATTCGAAAGCAAGATTAACTGTTATTGTTACCATTTTACTGCTTATTATTATCAGCTAATCCACATTCCATAACCTTATATGACGAAGTTATGTTACGTTCTTGAAGGATATCATTTAAAAAACAATACTGCTACTTATTATTCAAAATACCCTTTAATTTGAAAGAAGTTAAATCATCGGTGGCAAGTACATATTATCGTACCGACAAACACCGAATTCCTGGTCAAACAAATTCCTCTGCAGTGAATGATGGGAAATGCAATGAAGAGGGGAGCAATTATCGTGGAGGGTAGTCTAATGATGACAATGATGAGTGAAAGTAATCATCAGTTCTGGTTCCAATTAACATCTAATGATCAATCAATCACGATCTCGGAACAAAAAGCAGAAAAAGGCGCAGTAGCAACCCTTTAAAACGCTTTTTTCTCACTGTAGAGAATGAAAGGGAATGGGGCCATATTAGCTAACTGCATCCGATGGTGGGTTCTATTGTATAATAAAGACGGAGTTTTTTTATTCGTCTCTTCTTGGATAACACAGCTCGTAACAATCACACATTACCCTGAAAGGACAAAAGACATTTGAAGAAAGTAAGAAATAAGAATGGTATACATGGTAGTTTGTACAGGATGCAATAAAAGTATCTGACCCTTGAAAAACATTCCTTTGGAAGGAGAAGGAAAACTTCAAAAAGACGGGGCATAGATAAGGGGTTTTTAACCACTGGAGAATTCTTCCTTGAGGGCAAATTTCACGATCTTAGGAGAAGGGTGGTGTGTGTGGAAAGTACTTCGACTTCAGACCGGTAGACTCAATACTATACCATAAAGCTCACAGAAAAGAACAGACAGCTAAGGGAGGGGGGGTGGCTGAATTCCTGTGGCAAAAAATAAGTGAAAATGTTCAACGGGGCATCATGGGCATAAACAGGGTTAAACAGAGCAGTGAAATAAATAGAAAGTTTTTCTTGCTAATTTTTTTAAATTATAACAGATATTAAATTTATAAATACGTTTATACCATACCTCTATACTAAATATCTCATTTCATGTGTTATTTGGAATGTACCACTTTAAAACCAATTATAATAATAATAACAGTTTGAAAGAGACATGACGTTCTGGCGTATGGTTATAAAGGGAAGGATGAATCAATATTGGGAATCAACGTTACAAATCACTATAACCGAAATCTCGAAAATATATTATTAACTTGGGATCATCTTAAGAAACTTAAGCAATCTCACTACCATAATAAAGAAATCAATGCTGTATAAAAAATTACGTCACGAAATTTACTTCAAAACTTGTACGGCTTATATTAATTAACCCATTTGATTATGATCTGGATATATACTTTCACTTCTCCTTCTCGCTTTTTCCTTAACCAAGATGCAAATCAGTAGGTATATTTAAGTCGGAGTTCTTGAAAGTTTCAGATAAAAAGCTTTTCGAAACGTCGCTGACATACTGTTTTTTTTCTTTCGCCCAATTAGCTCTCCTTAGTATTCTGGCATTAGCCATTTTGCTAGCCGAAATCAAATCGCACAATTAGAACTTTGAGCCAACGCTTAATTAAGCCGATATGTAATTCTATTCCTTTGTTTTAATTTTCCTGTTATTGGCTTCGTAGAGTAAAACTAAATAGTAAACCTCAGCGTTTTGAAAGGAAGAAGTCTTCCTTTGTACGAGATCGTTAAAATCCCCGGGCAGACAAAGGGGAGAACCCTGATTCGTGCAGTTAGGCATGGGGAGGCAGAAGGGAAAAACCTTGATTCCAGCAGTTGAGTAATACCTATGGAGGTTAGAATTCTAGCCTCCATGGTTATATCCAGCTTTAAAGAGAGTCCTCTTCTTAGTCCTGGTTATACCGCTTGGGGGTGGGGGGCTCTTTCCAAATGACCTTGATATGCTGCAGCTAGCTCAACGTCTTACTTTTAACACCTCCCTCAAGAGAGCCCAATGTAACCCTGCTGATTAAATGAGAATTTGGCTGTTTTCCTCTACTCCGATTGGCAATACTGTTTGGGGAGATTTAGAGTTCCTTTTCTTCCGGTTCATTATTTTCCGGTGCCCTCCTTTCCATTCCTTATTTTCCGGTACTCATATTTCCGCTTTCTCTTTTTCTGAGTGACTTTTTTCACACACAATAGGGAATAGTAGCTTTGGAGCAGACTACAAGTCAGTGACGTCACACGCTCAGAGAATTTTGATCGAGAAGAGCAAACAAAAGTATATAATCATGGTAGCTGGCATTGATTGTAACATGGTGCATGGTGATTGGTAGGACATGCAAGGAAGGAACTTCAGAAACAATATCAGCTATGTCACCAGGGATGCACACGCTAAGCATTTCTAAGCTGTGTATAAAATTTTAAGAGATTCTTGGTGCACTGCTATATACTGTTTTGCTATAAATGTTATTTTACAAAAAAACTTTCGAAAATCAAGAGAACGTGGTGAAGCTGTTTATGAAATGAAAATAAGGGTAGAATAATCTTTGAAAACATTTGACCATCAGTAAGGTCCAAAAAATTCCAGGCAAAGCAAGGATCTGCCTTCCTCTGCTTGCTCGCTTACCTTGAATTATACAGTGGATGGACAAAAATATGGAAACACCTTGTGAAATGTATGTTTGAAAAGAAAGAATGATTTTAATGAAATATGTAGATGGCGCTGGCGTTTTTGACCACTAACACCACCTATACAACTTCGTAAATGTGCTAAACAGTTCAGTTGTTGTCGGAGTACTGTTATGTGAGGTTGTCATTGCATTATGTCAGAGTTAACAGACTTCGAACGTGGGCAAATTGTTGGAGCACGTATGGTAGGTGCTTCCGTAAGCAAGGTAGCCGAGGTGTTTAGTGTTTCAAGAGGTACTGTATCGAAGATTTATTCCTCATATTCGAAAAGCGGAAAAACATCATCTGCTAAATCACAGCGCGGACGAAAGTGTGTCCGGAGTGATCGTGACAGACGATCATTAAGGGCAATTGTGACGAAAAATAAGAAGACCACAGCTGCAAAAGTTACTGCTGAAATGAATGTTGTGTTACCGAACTCTGTGAGTACCAAAACAATTAGAAGGGAGCTTCATAAACAGGGAATTGCTGGCCGTGCTGCAATTGAGAAGCCACTCATCAGTGATGCTAATGCCCGTAACAGGAAAAGGTGGTGATTAAGTAATAAAGCCTGGACTATAGAGCACTAGAAGCGAGTAATATGGTCTGACGAGTCTTCTTTCACATTGTTTCCCACTTCTGGCCGAGTTTACGTCTGGAGAACGCCATCTCAAGCCTATAATACAGACTGCTTGTTGCCAAGAGTGAAACATGGCGGGGTTTCTGTTATGGTTTGGACAGCCATTTCGTGGTTCTCTGCTAGCCCCATGATAACTGTGTCAGGGCACATGACTGCCAAGACTTATGTGAACATTTTGGCCGATCAAGTTCATCCCAAGGTACAAACTTTGTTCCCCGATGGTGATGGTGTCTTCCAAGACGACAAAGCCCCTGTTCACACAGCTCACATTGTCCAGGACTGGTTTTCTGAACACGAGGATGAGTTGTCCCATCTCCCTTGGCCACCACAGTCACCAGACCTAAATATTATCGAACCTTTGTGGTCTACATTGGAACGGAAAGTGCGTTCTCGTTATCCACCGCCAACATCGTTATCTGAACTTGCCACCGTTTTGCAGGAAGAATGGTATAATATCCCCTTGGCAAACATACAGGAACTGTATTTATCCATTCCGAGAAGACTGCAAGCTGTTTTGGATGCCAACGGGTTTCCTACACCATATTAAGCAAAGAAACATGTTTTTTTAAAGGTGTTTCCATATTTTTGTCCAACCCCTGTATATATCGGCTTACACTTTAGGTGTGTCGGTGGAAGGAAATATGAAGAAAAATTCTCTAAAAGCTTCTACACTGAACAAAAAGTTTAACAAGAAGCTTTTCGAAATCCTTTTCCATATATTTGAAATAAACTAAGAAATTTATGAATGGTATCTTGTATTTAAGCTCCGGATACAGAAAAGAAAGAAAATAGTTCGCAGAAATATAGATTTTCAAAACAACTTCTTTAAGGAATCTCTGGGAAGTATGGATTTCCACAGAAAAAAGTTTCGTATGTTCGAAAAAGCAATTTTGTTTCTAAAGATTACTTTTTTGCAATAAAGTCATCCAATACCATTTCTTAAATGTCTATATTCTCCTGCTACGCTTTTCCATGAATGTTCTTTCGTAATTTTTTCATGTCTGTTTTTAGTTATTAAATTTCAAAGAATGAGGACTTGTGCAACACGCCTTGTCTCCCAGAAAACTCAATTTTTTTTTTTTTTTTCGACAGAAACGATATATTACTCTCAATCTATAACGTTTGTTTATTTTTGAAGACTAAAATCAATCTAATTAAATAAATTTAAAAAGTTGGAATATTTTAAGAAAATTTATAACTCTGGAATGCAAGATTACCCCATACAAAAATACAAAAACTAAACAATCAAGGTAAAATGTTTTATTTTTTATGTAAATATATATATATACAGGGGTTGGACAAAAATATGGAAACACCTTTAAAAAAACATGTTTCTTTGCTTAATATGGTGTAGGAAACCCGTTGGCATCCAAAACAGCTTGCGGTCTTCTCGGAATGGATAAATACAGTTCCTGTATGTTTGCCAAGGGAATATTATACCATTCTTCCTGCAAAACGGTGGCAAGTTCAGATAACGATGTTGGCGGTGGATAACGAGAACGCACTTTCCGTTCCAATGTAGACCACAAAGGTTCGATAATATTTAGGTCTGGTGACTGTGGTGGCCAAGGGAGATGGGACAACTCATCCTCGTGTTCAGAAAACCAGTCCTGGACAATGTGAGCTGTGTGAACAGGGGCTTTGTCGTCTTGGAAGACACCATCACCATCGGGGAACAAAGTTTGTACCATGGGATGAACTTGATCGGCCAAAATGTTCACATAAGTCTTGGCAGTCATGTGCCCTGACACAGTTATCATGGGGCTAGCAGAGAACCACGATATGGCTCTTTAAACCATAACAGAAACCCCGCCATGTTTCACTCTTGGCAACAAGCAGTCTGTATTATAGGCTTGAGATGGCGTTCTCCAGACGTAAACTCGGCCAGAAGTGGGAAACAATGTGAAAGAAGACTCGTCAGACCATATTACTCGCTTCCACTGCTCTATAGTCCAGGCTTTATGACTTAAACACCACCTTTTCCTGTTACGGGCATTAGCATCACTGATGAGTGGCTTCTCAATTGCAGCACGGCCAGCAATTCTCTGTTTATGAAGCTCCCTTCTAATTGTTTTGGTACTCACAGGGTTCGGTAACACAACATTCATTTCAGCAGTAACTTTTGCAGCTGTGGTCTTCTTATTTTTCGTCACAATTGCCCTTAATGATCGTCTGTCACGATCACTCAGGACACACTTTCGTCCGCGCTGTGATTTAGCAGATGATGTTTTTCCGCTTTTCGAATATGAGGAATAAATCTTCGATACAGTACCTCTTGAAACACTAAACACCTCGGCTACCTTGCTTACGGTAGCACCTACCATACGTGCTCCAACAATTTGCCCACGTTCGAAGCCTGTTAACTCTGACATAATGCAATGACAACCTCACATAACAGTACTCCGACAACAACTGAACTGTTTAGCACATTTACGAAGTTGTATAGGTGGTGTCAGTGGTCAAAAACGCCAGCGCCACCTACATATTTCATTAAAATCATTCTTTCTTTTCAAACATACATTTCACAAGGTGTTTCCATATTTTTGTCCATCCACTGTATATATAAATATATATAAGAAAAAAAACAATTAAACATTATATTATATGCCTAGTATTTTTTATGCCTAGTTTTTCCATATTTTTGTCCATCCACTGTATATATAAATATATATAAGAAAATAAAAACAATTAAACATTACATTATAAAACAATTTAAAAAATATAAATATGCCTAGTATTTTCGCACTTTAAGCTGCAGAAAATTAGCATAAGACATAAAGTACGAAATTTAGAAATGTTTCACAAAGACGAAAATTTTGAAAATCATAATTAATAAATTTCAAATAATCAAATAAATGCAACAAAGAATTTAATAAATGTAAAAACCAAAACCAAAACTTTTAAAACAATCAATATCCCAATTCAAATAAATTCCTTAAAGAAATTAAAAGCAAAAAAAAAAAAAAAAAAAAAAAACAGAAGAGATCAATCAACTTCATGCCACTTCATCAGGGAAAGGAACATTGAAATCTCACTTCTACAAAAGGGCCAAAATTTTCGGGTGAACTATTATAATTGAAATGGTTCTTTGACTAATTCTGGATACATAAAAGGAAGGTTTTTTGTAGTTTCTTTCCCCTGGTGAAGTGGCATTGAAGTTGATTGCATTAGTCTTCTGTTATTTTTCTTTTAATTTCTTTAAAGAAAGTTTTTGAATTGGAGTATGGATTGTTTAAAAGTTTTGGTTTTTACATTTATTACGCTCTTTGTTGCATTTATTTGATTATTTGATATTTATTAATTATGAATTTCAAAATTTTCGTCTTTGTGGAACATTAGTTCTAAATTTCCTCTAAATAAATTTCTTCTTCCTTTCTAAGTAAATAAGTTTTAAATATATATATAAATAAAAAAATAAATACCAAAAGATATTAAAGGAATTTACTAATATTTTTAGACCTTATGGAATTAGGATAACGATTATTGAATATTACCATTGAATAGCTGCTTGGTTTCTGACCGTAAACCCATGGATAAATTGAATGCCGGCGAACTTTCGTTCGTATAGCAATGCATAACCCTTCGAAATCTGCACGGGGAATGATAGCTTATGCAGCGGAACGCTAATATGCAGCACTAGACAGCACTCTGTACCATCTTAGCGCGCCATTTCCACACACATTGTGTCTCAAAATCTGCTTATTTCGATCCTGTCTATCTGCGTTTGCAGTTTTTGTAATGGTTTACAATCATAGGAATGGCTGTTATAAATAACCTAAACAAATGATATAGACTTCGCAGTTTTTTGCTTAAAAATGAATGTCCTAAAAGTTTTGAATCTTATTTAGAAGCATTAAATTATTCTCCCCTATTTTAGGCTGCATTATTACATTGAAATCAAGGAAATACTCAATTGCAGTATGCAGCTTTTTTACACACGGCTGGGATCTTATATGCAGCTTGGAATTTAAAATCCCCTGAGTATGCGAGACAGAGTGATTTAAAAATCCAAACTGCATATAAGATCCCAGCCATGCATTCAAGCTGCATATTGCATCAATATCATGTACAAAGCGTCCCATCAAAACTACTCGAACTCTGCACAGCCAGATTCCTCGCTTGGAATACACTAAAAGTGCCTTAAGAACTGTACCTGAACGACCCATAGTTTTCGAGATAGATGTGAAAGAAACGTATGATGTCATATCCGTTACATCGCCTATGGTTCCAGCATAATGGAGTTCCAGAGGTTTCTTCATTGCTCCTGTACATGATTGGCTGGATATAGAGTTCTTCTATTCCGCGTTGTTGATAATCGCAGTAGGATTATCAAGTAGACAAGTAACATCTGCTTTTATATTTTTCTAACCAAAATTATTTGATGCTAATTTCCCCCTCCCAAATTATTCCGGTCCTTATTTCTCGACGCAAAATTTAATTCATAAGACCTTCTGAGTTTTTACCTTTTTCTTAGTGCAAAGGCATTTAATCTTTAAAGCTTTTATTTTAGGCTTTTCCAAATTTTTACCGTACTTGATGAACCCCTCTTTTCGTGATAATTTTAATTCATTTGATGATGTGGAGGTATAGGCGTAATTCTGCCTATGAACTCCGTAATATGTTAACCACACGGTATAGTGGTTAGGGGAGGTAAACTGCTGAGTTGGCTTCCGACCCAGGTATAGATATATCCATGCAGAATTGGTACCCAGGTATAGATATATCCATGCAGAATTGGTTACCAGAGCCTACTACGGTACCGAAAGGCCCGGGTTCGAATTCCGGAGAACACATGGATATTTGTAAATGTATAGCGTCGGTGCGGCATTCTAAATATGCAGCGAGCCGAAAGTCCTCTCGTGTGGATTGGTGGAAGCGAAAAGGATTACCCCCTCCGGAGTGCTCTTCCTGAAAACTGAGGATGGAAAATAGAAATCCAACCTCTCTTAGAAGTAGGCTCTAGCAACTATTGTTCCACGTAATATGGACATGACAACAACTCCGTAATAATATGAACTTCCTTAATCCTTGATACCGCTGCAGTGGACGGTTTTATGGCCGCCACGATTACAAGATCGGACGCCTTTGGATTTCATTCTATGCGTCATCTGGAGGAATTGGTTTATTAAGACCTATTTAGTACAGAAAGTGACTGAATTCCTCATTTTTATGCTGCGTGTACTGTTATGGGCAACTATGCTGCTGCAACATCTACAGCCAGCCATTCCACGGCGTGCGAATGCATGATTCGAATGACTGGATATGAACATCTTCTTGTTTCTAAACATATGCACATACTGATATTCTGCACTGGACATGACATCATACTTTTCCTGCGCATTTATCTAGAAAACTATGGGTCGTACAGATGCAGTTCTTGAGGCATTTCTTATGTATTCCAAGCGTGGAATCCTGTTGTGAAGAGTTTAGGCGGTCTTGATGGGATACTCTGTATTGTCCTAGTTTCAATCAATATGCAGCTGTAACCAGGAAAGAATAGTTTAATGCTTAACTTTCATTTTTAGGCGAGAAGCTTCGAAATCATCATCATTTGTGTATATTATTTATAATAGCCAGTCCGCACTAAATCATTACAAACGTCCTTTTCTTAATTAACTCCGTTTTATAAAGCTCACATGAGATTTATGTTTGCATTTTTTAGTACTAGCATCATTTTTTATATTCGTGGTCTCTTTGTTGGTAACCTGAAAGGGAGTAACAAATCTGGTTTAAGAAACGATTAGAATTATAAAATGAAAGCATTCAGATAGAGTGCAACTACATTCAGAATATTGAACACTATGAAAAGCGTCATCTTAATGGCACATCCACGTATAACGGCGAGAGATACAAAACGTGCCGAATTACTAGAGTCAATGGACTGTAGAGTACCAACAGTAAAGAGGCGTAATTAGTACTTGTACATTATATCGTCTTCCTCACGCAGATCGCACATAATGAGAAAATGCTGTTTCAGCTTCAGTGGAGGACATGAATTTCTTTCTTTTACTTTCATAAATGGGGAATAAATCACGGATATCAGGGATAAATTGCAACATCTTACACCATTTACATTTCGGAATCTATTTGTTGTCATTTTTTGTTACGATAAGCTACATGCATAATCAAGAAAAATTGCGCTGTCTTTGTGAGGTTAATTTATGAATTAATCTCACAAATACATATTTCATACGTTAATTTGATAAACAATTATTTTATGTACTGAATTTGTATTGTCACTTCTTTCTTTGCGTTTCCCTGCCATAATGAAAATTAGTTAGCGTGTATTTATAATGTGGTTTGAGATTATTAAGATAGACCATTTTCTGCAACTCATATGTATATACTATTAATGTGTTTACTACTTTAGACAAGAGTTCCTGTCCTCGGCCTTGCATTAAAATTGCAGATATCTGAAACCGCGCCGGTGAACTTCTGAGCCAAGTTCGCGTAAATTGCTCTGTGTAGCTTTTCGCTATTACTTTTTCTCAATTTAAGCTTTACATATGGCTTAGCTAATTTTTATGCTTTGAATTTGACTTGACTAATTTTTTATTTAGCTTTGATTTTGAGCTTCTCGCCATAAAAGCTGGCGTAAGCTTTTATGGCGAGAAAGCTTACGCCATAAAAGCTGAATTGTAAGCACTAGGATTGTCTTCTGTTTATCTTATTTGGTTTTAAATAAATGGTCTTTTACATCTTTCCCAAGTTTCTGTTATACTTATATAAATCGTATAAGTTACATAAGTCGCTACACGTCTGAATAGAGTTTAATTTTGGATGGTATCTAAAAGAGTTAACTTTACATCTTCGGCAACCGACACATCCTTAAAATTATTTTCTTGCATTAAAAGCAAAAAACTAAGTAGCTCTCTGTTGCGATTCCACGAGACAATCAGATAGGTAAATTATTGCATTAATCACAATTAGTAATGTATATTACAGATTAGAATTTTGCCAATTAAGACAGAGACATGTCAATATCATTTGATTATGGTAGCGATTGAAACTCAGTACTGTTATACGTTTCCAACCCATAATTATTTAATTTGCCCTAAGTGAATTTGAAATAACAGTTATATAGTTTTGTAAATTAACCACATATAAACTTCATGAAAGGAAAATTTTTACAATGGTTTGCATTCATAAGATTTCCATAATATTCTGTCACTGACCTATTTTGCTATCGTCGTTTAAATTCAAGAATAGCATTTTCTAAGTAATTATTAAGCAGGTGTAAAAGTTATTTGATATTACGTGGTTCCTATTTTGAAGGTAGGCTAATTTTATGATGGTGAAGCTAACAATATCATTACCGGTTTAGGTAAATATTATCATTCATTGTTGCTTGTACTCACTATTTGTACTCACTATCACTTGTACTGCTATTTACGGTTTTATGTTTATTAATCCGATTGTCTTATTATTTTTGCCTTTACTATCACTTCTTTTTTGCCTTTACTTTCAACTTTTCCATCGGCTTCCACCGGGATGCAAATTTGTTAATATATTTAAGGACATAATTCTTAACACAGTAGCAGCTATCGTTGGCCGTCTCAGTACAAATTTGTGCAACGTCTAAATTACTTCAAAATAGTTTTAATTTCTTCAGTCTTGCTAGCCGTAATTGCTCGCAGAAGTTAATACCTGAGGCAGAATTTATAAGCGGGGATTGTTTTGTAAATCACACAGTTTAAAACTTAAATTTTAGTAAATTGAGTTGAGGAACTTAATTTCTAGCATTACACAGGTTGTGTAACTGTTTAAGCTGACGAACTCATAAAAATATTTATTTTAAGCGGATTTATATTATATGTATATTAAAAATATTTATTTTAAACGGTGAGAGATCATGATGACGAATGACTGCCTTTACGGAGTCAGAGATTAACATTTAAAGTAACTAGGTTTTTTACAGCTACCATCACAGAAAATGGAAGAAGTAGGTAGCATCAATAATATTGTTATGAAATGTTAAGGCGCGGTGAGATGGCTTCCTCGCAAAACAGTTTTAGGGTTGCCATTAATGGCAAGGGAAGGCAGGGTTGCAACATTTGGCGAGAAATCGCCCATTTGGCGACATACAATGGGCGGTTGAAGAACCTTCTGGAACGAATTCTTACCTGTTTAGCACAGAATGTTCTCAAACGCAAGCTGAAAGCTATACAAACCCTGCTGGTCCGCAGTCAGTTAGTGTCTCAAAGTGTGTCTTCTCGTCGAGAGGGCGAGAGTGAGTGCCTCGTTTAGAGTGCGAGATAGTTAGTATCGAGTTGGTGTCTCGTTTAACGAGTCAATCCCTGCGGAGTCGATCGAGTTGACAGCCGGGCAACGACTGCCGAGTGGGTCGTCGAGTGCATCGAAGTATCTTAGTGTATCGAGGTTAGTGCATCGTCGAAAGAGCGGGCTGAGCTCCGGGAACGACTGAACCGAAGAGTCGGGAGCCGTGCTCTGTGTGTCGTAGAGTGCATCGCGAGTTGTAGCGTGCAGAGTCTCGAGAGTACGTGAAGTTCCGAGAACGACTAAGCAGAGTTGGGAACTGTACTCGGTGCTTTGCAGTGAAGCTGTCTCCACCGTTATTGCCTGACAGTGTTAAGGCTGTGTCGCTGAACGTGTCAGCGTGTTTATAACAGTTCGACGACTGTAAAAGTGACTTTGAAGCTGTCCTGATTAATACTGGCCAAATAACAATGTGCTTCGATACTTCATCAAGTGTCGTCGTTATTCACTGCAAATCTACGAACCCCGTACGAACGTAAAGGAAGAAAATAACGTAACAACTAGTGTCAGAAAAGAAAAAAATAACGTAACAATAGAAAAGCATAGGCAAATACATGGGAAAAATACTGAATAGTGCAGTTTAATTACATTTTCGCCAAGTAAAACTGCGGTATGTGGAGTGTATCAGAAAATATTACAGAAAAGTTCGCAAATGACGTTAGAAGAAATTAAAGAAAAGTATACAGATGACAATATAAGAAATTACAAGCATAATGTAAACACATATATCGGAACCTAAATCTATAAGCATTTACTCGCGTCTCCCCCCTTTTCCTACTAATTTTACAGCTTGAAAACCAGAGGAGAAGCCATAAGTGTTGTAAACTATTCCTGAAGACACGGCTTAAATGATAAACATAACACATTAAAAAACACATATAAAGACATACTAAAATTATAATTTTATATACTTCAAAGGACTTACCAATTTCAATAACATTCTACTTATTTGCACACAATATTTTCTTATTTGTGTGCACACTTTACATTTTTATCTAAATCAGCAAATTCTAAATCATGTGCTTCAAAAGAATAGGAGGAAAAGTGCGCAAGGGGAAGAAATAAATATGGTATTTATATTGTGTTTATGATACATCACAGCAAGGAAAATAATCTGCATACAAGCATAATGTAAATCCTTTGCATACAGCAGTTACTAACCAAATATAAGCTAACATTTTCACATTACGGTTATAAGTTTCTGTGATGTTATTTATCTATGTAATTTTTAATTTACTCTTCATGCATAAATTATAAGGAACGGGAACTTCATACGTGCAACGTGCAAAAATGATAAATATGTATATGCACAATTAAAATATTTTGTATTATAATGGTATATATTGTATAAGATACATCTGAGCCACAGACAATTCATTTAAACTGGATAATTATTCCGAAAATAATACTGACTGGAATCTGGAATTTTTATTCGGATGTCTTTGAAAAAAGGAGCAAAGTTTAAATATTATTAACGACGAAATAAGTTCTGCTTCGTAGTTGTCTGAATGTCTTTTACGTTAGTAATTCTCCCAAGTTTGGCAAGCTAAATATTTACTCATCTGCATTTCGTGAGAATATTTGACCAGATCTTATAATGAATTTTTTTCAGCTTCTGTAAAAGAGTTAAAAAAAATTCTCACACCACGAATGTCTACATATTAGTACAACCCCAACAGTTCATATCCACTCTACAGGGAATATTCCATGAAAGTAAACTGTTTCATTTTCTTTTCTGCTGTTCCATTGTAGTATAATAATCAAAGAAGAATATTAGCTTTTGAACTTAATCTAGAGGTATCACTCACTGCTTTTAAATTCTCCAGCTCCCCCAACCAGGTACCGAGAAGTTTATGAGGGTCATCTGGATCTTCATGATCACTGTCAGGCTCAGCATCACTCAAATTGTCTTGAGAATCTTCAAAATCCGTGGATGCCCTAAATGTAGGAGAGAAAATGCAATTAACATACAGATACAATAAAAAGAATTCATAGTACCGTAATTTCCGCAAGAAAGGCCGCATCAGCGTAAACGCCGCACTCGAGAAAAATGGCGGGAAAAAATTTAAAATTACACAGAAACGCCGCAATAGATTAAATTTGCGCGTGACATCGTCGTGGGCCGTATAGATGCAAAAACTCAACCTAAGTCCTGATATATGACATACCAGTTAAGAAAAATGCATGAAATGAAACCATAACTCAAAAATAAATTAAAGGTAAGAAATGTATAGCTTCTGTGCCGTTTAAAGACATTTTCAAAAATTTTCCGTTCCCTAATTAAAAACTATCCAACAAGTACTTGTACTCAAACTGATGGGATCTGTATTTGGCAGAATGCCAAGAAAAATTCATTCAAGCTGAAGGGGAAATACGTCAGAGTTCGTTATTGCGAGGCAGGTGGAGTCGTGTCCGCCTTTGAAAAAAAATTGCAGAAAAGGCAGGGGTGGGAGAGGATGGGTCCTGGAAAATTCATAGAATGGCAGAGGAGAGAGACTATTCAAACTGATGACAATGTTGATTTGAAAGGGGGAAGAATGTTATTGTTCTGAGATCTCGTTTAGGGTGAATAAGGCATGTAGGTCCGTTCAAGTGAAGGAATGTAAACAAAATAACGTTCGCAAAAAGCAACTGAGTGGTCTTTTGTGTGGGAACAGCACCAGTCTATGCACAATGACAAGGCCATCCAAACAATGTACAATGACCATCATAGGAAATATTTTATTTTTAGTGCACCTAAACGCCGCATGGGTAGAAACGCCGCACCCGCTGAAAATTTAAGTTTTAAACACGTAAACGCCACGGCGTTTCTTCCGGAAATTACAGTATATTTTCCTTTCTAGTGTACTAAAAATAGGCTGAAATGATACACAAGATGCCCACAAAATTTTCGAGCGCTTTTAAAATTACAAGTAAAATGATAACTCCAAGTAAGTTCAGAAATAATAGAGAAAAACTCAAGAATGTTCAGACATTTAAAGAAAGGAGTCAGGTCGACAACCAACAGATGAAAGATAATGGCACACCAGGATATATTTACTGGCTGCATTTACAATACATTTTTCTGGAATTGAAGAATGCTATGAAAACACCTAAAGTAGATTATTATTATCACTGCCGCTCAACCAAATGGCCCTGACTGACATGCAGAAAAGCCCGGATTCCAATCCCGGAGAAGGCATGGATATTTACAATTGTATAGTGTCGATGCGGCACGGCGAGACTCTCTAAATATGCGGCGATCCGAATGTCCTTTCGTATGGTTTGGTGGAAGGGAAGAGGGGTGGGAGACCCTCGGACCCGTCCCCCTAGGGTGCTGTCCATCAAAATTGGGTGCGGAACTTAGCAAAATCGCACTGGCACTTAAGGCTGTTGCCAACGGCAGGCGTAATCTAGCGCTTGCACGAGGAATTTCGACGGCTTGGGGCTGCCTACGTCAGACAAGTGAGCATTAGCAACAACAACAACATTATTATTACTGTAACTATTATGAAAATGATAAATAAGTATTTAGAATACATTCTTAAAGCATTGATTGTTGATTATCCTTGTGTTCACGGAACACACTTTTGCGAAACTTGTAGTTTACTTATCCCTTACGTGAAACTTACAGAATTTGAATTTGGCCATCAGACTGATTTAATGACCTTTTTGCAGGGAAAAACGTATGCAACGACGTAATTCGGGCCATAGTAGTTTGTAGTACGATGGATGTTAAAGCATTTCTCAACCATTTGATATGATGTCGTATTTTGGCGAAGAGCACAATCTTCAGAATGGCACACATCAAGCTCAAAGCCAAAAAGAGTATGAACTAGCAAGTCATTCTCATTGTTGTCTTCGATAACTTGAGCATCCTCTATTATGAATTTATATCAAAACAATTCTCTAGCAGTTTTACATACAGGTGCTTGTAGGCTCAGTCAGCAAAGTTAGAAGAAAATAACGACAGAAATGGAGACAGGATGGATTCTGCACCAAAGACAACAATCCCAGTCATCGGCCTTGACACCTGCGAAATTCTTAGAGTAGAACATCATGCCACAACCATCTTGTTTGTCAGATTTCTCACCCAATTCTGGTTGTTCTATTTCTATCAATACGGATCATACAATTAAAGCTATTCAAAATGACTATTGGCCAATCTATGACTACCACCGAAACCGGCATTACTGCAATGTTTCTGGAAATAGCAAAAGTACTAAAGTTAGTATGTGTATTCTAGTGGTTGTTACTTTAAAGTTGACCAAAGTAACGGCCTTGACACCTGCGAAATTCTTAGAGTAGAACATCATGCCACAACCATCTTGTTTGTCAGATTTCTCACCCAATTCTGGTTGTTCTATTTCTATCAATACGGATCATACAATTAAAGCTATTCAAAATGACCATTGGCCAATCTATGACTACAACCGAACCGGCATTACCGCAATGTTTCTGGAAATAGCAAAAGTGCTAAAGTTAGTATGTGTATTCTAGTGGATGTTACTTTAAAGTTGACCAAAGTAACAAAATTTTTTGTACTTCTAATAAAACTACCGTACAAGCATTTTTCGCGAAATACCCCCCCCCCTCAACTCAATCGTGAATATTCAAAATATTGGCAAGTATGTGTATGGGTTGTCAACAACAACAATATATCTATTCAAATTAACACTAATTGCAGCTTTCACTTTGTAGAGATTTATATTTATTTTGACTAACCAGTTACGTTTAAGCTTTATCAGCCTTCATTCCCTTAATTGTCAATTCCAGAATATGTAAATTTGGTAGCGCGGGTGAAGGAATGCGATTTCTACCAGTAAGGAGAAAACGTTTAAATTCAGAGCTTTAGAAGGGAAAGTTGGAGAGGGTTGGTCAAGTACTGTACCTCTGTGTAGCGTCAGCTTGTGATTCTGAATTTATGGCTGGTTAAAAGTGGCGTAACTGCTATATTCTGCTGCCAATAGACTTCGACACGGTTTTAGGTAACAGGATTATCCGTACCCCGAGGAAAATTCTACTGTTTTCTTAACATCTTTAAATTTTTAGTTTAGTTCTTATTAGTTGAGTTACCGCCCGAGCGAGGCGTAGATTGTTAGCGTCAAGTCGACGCACTGTGAATTTTAAAGAATCTAATAAAGGGTTCTTTTAACCCTTTACCTGTCTGGTTCCTTGCACTTACTTCAGTAGTCAGACTGAAGTTTAGCAACTAGATACTATAACTTATTACAGAGATAATAGGTAGAAACATTGCAGCGATCTTGCTAAAAAGTTACCAGGAGCTGTAGCTCAACGAAATAGTTCAACGCTGTATTACTAAAATATAAACAAAGAAGAAATTTTTTTAAAAAAAATATTAAACTGGAAAAAACTGCTTACACGCGAAAAAAACTGTTAAAAATCAATGTTGGAAAACATGCGAATGCACGAAAAAACTAACCTGACCGTTGTGATATGTGAAAAGTTAATACACATAAAAATAGATTGACTGAAAAAAAAAATATTAAAACATAAAATTCAAAAATTATAATGAAAACATAAATTGCAAAATTACAAAAATACAATAATTACAAAGCGGAAAATGTTAAATTAACCCATTCGAACCCTCAACCAGGCTTTTCAAGCTAAAAATGATTGAGTGTCGAACTAGGCCAAATACCATTACGCGTTTCGCCGAAACAGACCATTGAAGCTCTTGTTTGATGAGTAAAAATTTTTTTTATAAAACATGAATTGTCACGAAAAAATCTTTTTTGGAGCTTCAATTCTCTGTTCCTTTTTCCCGACGCGTTCGCAGAAAAACACATTAAGGTGTTAAAAAAGGTAAATGCAACTCCGAGCAATGCAAAATTAAAAACAAAATAAGATAAATAGCGGTCTGCTATTAGTCAAAATTACAATAACGTACGGGCTGGTCCTGCATAGCTTAAAGAAGAAAAAACTTTTATAAAGATAATGGTACTGTAATCAAATTAATATGCAATTAAACTTGCAAGAAAACAAACGCCGTTGGGTCTTATTAGGACCAAAAAATCATAAGAAACACATAAAACAAAAGAAACTAAAAAACTGACCTGGGTGGTGCCGTCCTCTGTATCGCGCAACAGATTTGAAAAGGGTGCAAATCCCTCCGTGTCCTACCAACCTTCCTTCTCGTCGTGTGACGTAGGTGGGTGAAACAATCTAATCTGTATAGGCCAATGGGCAGAGATTGTAGTTCTGGCGGGAACTCTTATCCCCCCTTTTTCTAAAGAGGGTGTGAGAGACGCGAAAAGACATGGAAAGAACTCAAAATGGCGTCAGTCAAGTTGTTAGAAGAACAAAACTATAGTTGTTTAAAAAAACCCTTCTGTTAGTGAGACTTACGGATACAATCGAAGAATCGGTAACAAATGCCTCAGTCTATTGGCATAAAGAGAATTCATTACTAAAGTCTGACCCATACAGACATGCAAAGTCCTTTGCTTGTTAAAGGATCGTCATTTAAATTTGAAAATACAACAATAGATTACAGGCAACAAATCCGTCAACCAACGAAAATATTTACTTTAAAAAAAAAATCAAAGTACAGTATCACGAAATGATAATTTTTACGTTTCTTGGAAATCGTTTATTTGTAAAATAACACTGATAAAGTATCAGAAAACTGTTCTAAACACTGCGCTTCCTGAAATGAGAAAGCCAGAATCGAGTTCTATGGATTAAGAATTGATGGGCCTTTTGATTGACGCAGCGTAATGGAGATTCTTTTTCTTTATCCCGATTTTAGAAGTAAAAGACCAACCAGGTCGACGAAAACAAGTCTGAGAGTGAAGAAGTAGAAAAATCGATGAGGAATCTCCTCGCTCATTTTGGGATGAAGTTGCATGATTAACGATCGTCTGATGGGTCGTTGTTTAAGATTTAAGTACCAAATTTGCCCTTATATATATTTTATGTATGATGTCAACAAAATAGTTTCAGATTTACTGCCAAGGAGATTTTCTGTCATAAAAGGAAAGATATCTAGTCTTATGGTAGTTTCAAAGGGCAGTTACTTATATAAGCGCATTTATCGATAAAACAAAAATGTAGCTATTTATAATATAACAACTCTGAAATAGTTATACAGAGCTTTCGAAAAAAATGGTTACAGGATCTGTTTCCTAAAATAATGATCCTGTACGCGTACATCGAAATGAAACGTTTTTTTTTTTTAAAAATAAGGTTTAGAATATTTTATCAGAACATTTTCAATGGGATGGACGAAATGCTGTTTTATTGCTGTAATAATCTTCTCTACATATAATAAAAGAAAGAGTCTGTGTGTGTGTGTGTGTGTGTGTGTCTTTCGTTCGCGCTGCGCGTAAGCTAATAGACCCACGGCTACGAAATTTGGTACATAGGTGCATCTGTACAAGAGCCAGTACACCTCGAAGCGATTTTTTCGAAATTCGAATTGGAATTTTTTTTTATTTTATGTTTTGTGACGAAATCGCGTCATTTTGAGACATAATGGGCTATAGGAAAGCGAGATTTTATTATACACACTCCATTTTCACATCGTCATGAAACGTAGGCACTTAGCTATCTTACGAACTTAAAATAAATTTCGTGTTTCAATAAATCGATTAAATACGAATTTATTTAACAAAGGGAGCTTAACACCTTTTCAACGGGATTTTTTCTAAAAAAGTTTGTTTTTAAAAAGGTACAGTTTATTTTTCTTTGATTTTTGGACACGTTAAACTTTTATCCTTGCGACTGCTTTTACAAAAAGAATTTTGGAAAAATGATAATATTTTGTATTTAAAAAAATTTTTTTTTTAAATGAAGCTTCCGAGTACACTTCTCACATCTTTAAAAGTGTGATTTTGGCAACAATTTTCCTTTCTTATTATTGCTGATAGATTTTTGATGAAATTGCATCATTTTGAATAGTTTCATTCTTTTCGAAATATGGGTTTGGCAACAATTTTTCGTCGTATTTCTTATATCACTGTTTTTAAGAGATTGGCATATTTCATTGTCATTTATATATATATATATATAATACATTTTTATTGATTTTTTTTTTTGATAAAGTTGTTCTGCAGAGTAAAATTCTGCGCGAAATTTTTTGTTTTTTGTGTTTTCATGTTATTTTTTTGCTTATTTCTTTGTTTGTAAGATATTGAAAAGTTTTGCATGATTTTTTTCCTTCAACGAAAAGTTGGTTAATTTTTTTATATGTAATATATATTTTTTTTTAAATTTGTGTGTGTGTTTTTTTTTTTTCGGAAGTTTTCTGCAGAGTAAAATTCTGCGCAGTTTTTAAATTTAACGTTTGGTGTTTCCTTCAGGCATTTTTACGGTACATTTAAAAGCCAGACGAAGGCTGGCATCGTAGCTGCTAGTAAAATCTAATATTTTTCATTCTTCCTGTAGAGATAAGTTTCCGTTTACTAAGATAGTCACTCAATTTTATTTAATTAGTAAAATGTTTAACATCTATGCCTTTACATTTCGCAGAGATAAGCGTAAGAGATATTTTCAAACGATCACTTATAAATTTAATAAAAATTACCATTTTAACTAGGACGAAATTCTTAATCACTAAAACAAGCAATAAATATGGAAAAGTGACCCAGTATATTTGTTCTTCATTATCTCTGCGAATTTTGTACATAAAGTTGTGAAATTTTCTTAATTATTTTATTAACCGGAAATTTTACTGAAAGTAGTAAAACTTCTTAAAATTATCAAAAATATTTCTCAGTAATTCGGGGGGGGGAGGTGGGAGCTACTGTTTTTCATTATGCATATTTCATGCTCTGACAGACCAAAAATTGCTGCCATTTTAGTAGCGGGGAATATTTGTTCCAGACCTCGTACGCAAGCGATCCAGAGGAACAAATTTGCACTTCTCTGCTTTGAATAACTAAGTTTTTTGTTATTATAAAAAGTGCCTACACAGCGTTAATTTATGATGGAATAATTTCATACTAAATCCTGTCTCCTATCGTCTGACGCTATTGCTTTCCACAATTCGTTTAAAATAAATATCTTCGTACAGAATTTTTGCCTTGCAAATTTATAATCTTTTTTAATATTTCGCAATTAAGGGCAGGAATATATATATGTTGTAGTAGCACTTTATGTTGAAACTATGGTGAAAGGAATGTGATTGGTGGAGGGAAAAAATACTATTACTCCAATCAGTTCATAACCCTAGCTGACCCTCCTCAGTATAATATAGCAGACTTAGCAATATTGATGGCGTAGGCTATCGATCAATATTGAAAAGCAAACATGGAAGCCGAGGCAGATTAAGTATTAATCTTTATTTCAACTGACATTTGCGACTACAATTCATTTAGCACTCTAATCGTGCCTATTCAGAATCATTTACATTTTTGGTACTGTTGTAACAGGAAGAAAGCAGCGTCTTAGAGAGAATAGAGGTAGAAGCAAAGTGTGTAGTTATCTAATATAGAAGCTCATCAAGCAAAGTTTTCAGTTCTCGAAACTTTGAGTTCAAGTTTCGAATTAGCTATGTCATCAGTATTGCTAAGTTTGCTGTATTACACACACACACACATATATCCACCCACTTACCCGGGATTTATTTTCGCAATCGTTGGTCGTAGTCATACTTCCAATTACAGAAGTGTTACAAATGACGAAAATATTTATGTTTTGGCAAAGTCGGCCTTTACTTTTCGCAATCGTTAATCGTAAAGAACTTTAAATGACGAAAACATTCATGTTTTGGCAATGTCAAATTAAAAAAAATAGTAGTTTTCGACAAATAAGGAAATGCTTTTAATGCGGTCTTCCAGTTCCTATACTTATATTTGGGAAAGTTTTGTACTCGTTATTTTAAAAAATAAAAAAATAAAAAATAAATAAATAAATAAAAGAAGCTTGACGCCCATATGAAAAAAACTGACCGGCATATTTAACCTCAAATTTTGCAATTGTTGATGTCATTTTAACTTTCCTCGAGGGATCGGTTAATTTAGGTAGAATAATCCGAGGAAAAAAAAAGTTTAAATGAAGTGCAGCAAAAAATGTGTGTAATTTAATAGACCCCACAAGGAAGTCAAATAGTGGCCCCATCACACACAATATTGCCTTGCTACAGAATGTTAAGTCGGCTTTCACAAAATTTTATCTTAAGAAATATTGGAAAAAATAAAATATCTAACATCGATATTTACGAAAATAAAATTGAGGTACTTTATCAAACACCATCTACATAGTCTTTAAGTTTAAAGTCAGGTATATATAAAACAGCTTTCTTTACCATAAATTAAATACATTTTTCATATTTCTATTTTGTTCAAGGGAAAAGAAACTAATATTTGCTGTTCTGTAATATTCCATTTCGTTATAAGCAATAAACTCCGTTGAAATCTGATTTATAATTGGAAAACAGCTGCCCATATTTGCAAGCAACACTTCTGTGTAAAAATATAAGCAATGAATATGCAGTTATGCTTGATGATCCTAAAAAATAATAAATGCTTTACCTGAAACAATAGCCAAATAAATTTACGGGAGGGAGAATAAAAATAATAATAACATTTTTCGTTTTTTTTTTTTTTTTTTTTTTTTTTTTGTGTGTGTGTGTGTGTGTGTGTGTGTGTTTAAAGTTACAAGAAATCATCTATAAATGCGCTCATAAAAGGCAAGTTAAAATTTCACGGTAATGTTGCCATATTTTATAAAACAAACAGATAAATAAATAATAAAAATTCTCTTTGCTGAAGCATTGATTCCTAGTGGAATACTGGAAAACAAACTGAATACAAACTGGAAAAATCTGATTTGGGATAAAACGCGAAAATCAAACGTGAAAAATATTTATCTCTATATTCTACATGTTAAAATATTCAGAAAAATCAAAAATAAAATTTTTCGTTCTTTTAAGAAGAAAATATTTAAAGATGCACTAAATTTAATCGCAGAACGTGTTTATTCAATCGAAAGTAGATTTTATTGGTTGTATATTTTATCAAGTCTTTTTTTAAAAGATTAGATTTAGACTTTCTTGATACTTTTCTTCACCTTCTTCAAATCCACTTCGAAGTCGCTTGAAATGTTCTGAAAATTTTTACGTGAAACCGTATTTGTCTATTTTTATATTGGTTTTGCTTATGTTTTAAAGGAACAGTCGAAAACCTGGAAATTTTCATTAAAAATAAATTGAATATCTTCCAGACACAACTTATAGAATAGATAAAATATTGTTACGGTTTTTGCATTTAGTTTGCTATTTTTACTAAAATTGTTTCATTTCCCTGTGCAATACTGTGCGGGACGAGTTTTGAGAAAGCTATGCCGTAAAAGTAAAACTATAGGGGCTCGCGCGTTTAATAAATAGATATTGAGTAATAATTGTACTCTTTTTGCTTTCCAGAAAAATCGAGAAAATACCAGAATGTTCTCGTGGATGATTAAAAAGCTTATAAAAGCCGGATTAAAACATCTCAGTTCAGTTGTATACTTAGTTCTTGTTGTTGATTGTAGCTAATTCGCGTTGAGATCGGATTCGATCTTTGAATTGATTTTGAGCTCTGCTTTGAATTGAGTTCAAACGGTTTAGTAGTTCAAAATATAACTACTGTGAGATACTGTGATATTGTACGAATATCTCTGAGGAAGTTTCATTTTGTTTTATTTCTTAGGATAAAAATAAATTTTTAGGATAGAAATAAATTTATTAGATTTTTTTTCCGACTTGTGCATCCAATTTATTACGAATCCGTACGCACGCAACAATATTTTATTTATATAGAAAATGAATATTATTACTTTTATTAATCATCTATGTGTCATCGTTCTTCCACAAAGCGAGAAACATACATATATACAAATTATTCATTATTTAATAACAGATGAAAGATGTTATGCATCGTCGAATGGCAACAGCGTACATTTATCGCGGGCAAGCTTTTATTGGAAAGTTAAAACAGTAAAACACTTTGGAGGAAGAAAAAAAAAAAAAATCAGGAAAGGAAAGTATAAAAGCATTCATAACTCTATTACAGCAACAAATGTAACTTTCCATAAATTCTTCAGTAAAATTAATGCGAAAAACGGCTTACTTTTTAGAAGCCCTCTTGTCTTACAGACACTAATCTACTAGGTATAATATATTATACATGTTGTTGAAACATGAATTACATAAATCATCGTTTAACACATTAAGTAAAGGAATCTTAAACGATCACTCCATTAAACACATAAAATGACATCACAGCGGATCCATTAAAAGTTACTCGAACCTGTAGATCAAATTCACATTTATTTCATCACGTTACTTGACTTGCAAAAATCCGTAATTAGCAGCCAGCACTTTGGGAAAGAAGTCTTTGCTAGAAAAACACCCCATCGCCTTTCCAGCGGCGGGGCATAAGCGATGACGAATTTTTATTAGTTCGGGGTAGGACCTCCCCAATGGCGTGATAAATTTTGCTGTTCCCTAATTGACGGGGTAGGTGTCAGGTTAGCTGAGAAAAAGGGAACATACAGAAAGGAATTCTTGGGTTGAATAAAATGAGAGCGCCACATGGCGGATTGAAATATTGGCCCGCTGAGTTGCGGAAGGTGCGATTCTGCAGGCACAGGGATGAAAAGAGGAGATACAGTCTACGTTCTATTTTTTCTTGATATAATATATTTTTGAGAGCTGATAGATAGTTGGTACTTTTTACATACACAGGGTGGTCATAATAAGCTTCCCCAATATATGAAAACCTAACAGCCTAGTCTCTTATCCAATCATATTTGCATACAATACATCATTTTCGTCATACCTGTAGAGTTTCAACGCCATTTATAGCTTTTCAAAGTGCTGATCAAATTGCGCAGGAAAAAAAAAAAAAAAAGGTGTTGCCATTTGAAAATTTCGACATTTGTTTCACTGCAACCGTAACCGTGAGAGCTCTATTGTTTTAAATACATTTCGATTGGTTGAGAGGATGGTCGCTTTGGGTACATTGGGGAAGTTTTTCACGATCACCTTGTACTTCATTGACAGAAACAGTTTTAATGCATAGGAAAAAGTTTTTATAGTGAAACAGACAAATGCCATGTTTGGTGGTAGAGATAAAAATGCAAGAGATCTTCGGATTTCATTCCTTAGGATACCTTTTGGTCGAAACTGGGACAGAGCTTAGGCAGGCAGCCCTTATGTATTTGCATAAATTAACCAACTTGACCCTTGACTATTCCTTCGAATCTTTCTCAACTGTAATATAAACTATTGTGTTTCTCGGAGGGTTAACATAAGCCTTTTTTAACTTTTGAGATCCTAATTGTAAATAATATTAAACAAATTTTCAAGTATGAAATATGATGATTCAAACAAAGACAGTTGTCAAAAAACTTTGTTTGGAGCTTGGAAGAAAAATTAACGTTCGAAATAAATAAATAAATTTTTAAAAAAATCTGAAAGGTTTCAGATTTTAAATTACGTCCAAAGAGGCGTTTTTTTTTAACATTTTGTGCGTTACCTTTATTTATTAAATATCATGTTCTTCGCAGTTAAACCACAAAAGTCAGTTCAAGAGCAATATCGCAAAATAATTTTAAAATGAGCAAATCTTTAGAATTTCCGATACACAGTCTCGCGCGATGGAGATAAAAATGTTTTTTCTGTACAACGTTGCCATTGCTCGCCTTGAAATCCTTGAGTTTGTTAATCAAAAATTCGTTAAAATTTTACAAAATATCGATAATAAAACAAATTCCAAATTTCAGCTTCCAGATGCCCATATTCGAAGGAGGATTACATCATTCGAAACCTGATGGCTCTAGGTACCGTTGTTTTATCACAATGCGAGAAACATACATACATTCATGTAGATTCTTCATTACTTAATTTCTTTAAATACAACACAGAGCGATAATATTTGGTGGCAACAATTTGAAAAGTGAAATAACGCTTATCGTGAATCGACGGAAAATGCCAAAACGAAATTAATAGTCCTTCTGGCAAATTGTTCCTTTGGATTAATAAATAAAAACAATGTGTGATTGGATCATGGACTTGGAAATTCATACCACCTATAAAGATTCATATTAATACGGAGAAAATAAAAGATTTCCAGTTCCATCATCTATGTTATTTATAATTTAATTAGCCAAGCAGGGGTTAAATTCAGCTGAAGCCTTCCTCTTGTACTTATATATTTTTGAGAAAAATAGTTTTCCCAGCTGAAGCGTGCTGGAGTTCTAGATAAATATAGTCTATTGTATTGTTCTACGGTTAAAACACAATAAGATATTTAGGTAATATTTTTAGCAATTAATAAAACTGATATTGAAAAATGTACGTTATATATAAATGTACGTCATATTTTTCTAGGAAAAAGCAAAATATCAGGAAAACTAGATCAGTCGGGAGAGCGTTGGGTCAGAATGCCATCTCATCAGGAAACGTAATTTTTGGGGGCTATACTCGTCTGGTCAAGAAGGCTTATTAAACTGTATTCAATTAACAAAGATGAAATTTATATCTCCCATGAACAATACTGTTCAAAAACAATTATCTTTTTTATTTTTATTTATTTATTTAATTTTTTTAAATCTTTAGTTCTGCATTTTTTTTTAATGTGCGGATTTCCCGATTCCTTATTTCCCGTTTCATCCTGGATTCAAAATCGTAGCGATCCATCCTCTGCTATCCGCCAGTATCATATCGTCATCATATCGTATGTATATCAGTATCATATCGTATGTATCATATCGTCAGGAAAACCTCGTTTACATTAAGAACGCATATCGTCATTCGGAGACAGGCACGACCATAGCAATGGAATTGCGCTTACGGAAGTTCGGTGATTAGTTGCATTTACTGCCGGCAGATGTCTCTCTAGTTAACTTAAAGGATTGGAACTCTGTTAACATACTTAAATTCGATTTTATCGAAAATATTTATTTCTGCGTATGAACTAAGGAAATAAAGCATGATAAGAATTTTTAGATTAGTGAGGTTATAAATGCATATTATGGGCATCTATAACTGCTCAGAAGCTAAAGCAATTTTTAAAAATTCCACTGCGTTTCAAGAAGCCTTAAATATTTATTAAATAATATAGAGTTAAAACTACAATGTACTGTTAGTAGTGCAAAACAAGTAAAAAAGCTAAACACATTTAAAAATAGCTGGAACTTTAAAAACACAGAGGACTGTAATGAAACGTTTGCAATATTTGCACAGAATTTGCTATGCTTATCAATGCGTAGAATTGACTACCATGTGAGAATGTATACATTTATGCCCAAATTTTTAGAGAACACAGATAATATATAGCATAAGATTTTAGCACCAATTTGTTCACTGTAATGGCTGGATAATTTATTAGAAATTTATTAGATATCTCATTTATGTTTTAAAATGCACTATGCTCACTTATATTAGTACCCTTCTGTTATCGAGACCGGATTAAAAAATGCACGTATGTATGTATGCACGTGGGTATGTGTATATGTGCGGTAATGTGTATGCGCATACACGCACATACATCACATACGTACGTACATATACACACGCATGCATACAAGAGCACATACATCCTTGCATACATGCATGCATACATACAGTTCTGAATCCGGTCCCGATTTCATTCATGCATAATCTATAAAATATTATTTTTCGTTTATAAATTTTAAATTAATATTCTTTGTTATAGAACAAGTTATAAAGAGAAAGTTTTTTTTTTCTAGTAGATTATTTAATATATTATCTCCTTTGAAAACGAATTGAATTAACTCATTAGTATATTTAAAATGGAATTATTAAAATGAAATAGTTAAAAGCGAAAATGTATAATTATTGTCATTGACTGGGAAAATTAGTTGACATTTTGTGCACAACTAGATGTTATAGTAGTTTCAGATACAAATTTCAACGTTTGACTGCTAACTGTTTTTGACCTATGCGAGATGGTGGTACGTACAAAAATCACGGAAAAAAATTTCCTTTTGAGTTTCGAGTTGAGGATGAATCGAGAAAGGACGAAACGGCATTTAAGTCCTTATAATTAACTAACTCAAGTTTAATTTGTTTTATCATTTCATTTAATTTTTATTATATTTTATTTTCAATTTACTCACTTTTCGTGTGTTTTACTATTTCATTTGCTTCTTATTACATACTAATTTTTCAATATTTTTAGTTTCATCTTCAGAGTTTGTTTAATTTAAATTTTTTATTATTAGCCCAAAGGGGGCAATTTGCCAGCCAAAGGCTTTCATTTTGGCATTTTGCGTTGGTTCGCTATTTGACTTTTCAAATTGTTACCACCAAATATTAGAGCACTGCATTATATTTAAAAAAGTTAAATAATAAAGAATCAAGACGTTAAATAATAAAGAATCTGCATGAATGTATGTATGTTTCTCGCATTATGAAAAAACAACGGTACATACAGACATAAAATTTTGAATAACGAATATAGGCATCTGAAGCTGATATTTGTAATTTGTTTTATTATCTATTTCATAAAACTTTAATGAATTTTTGGATTTCAAAGCAAGCAGTGGCAACACTGTACGGGAGAAAAACAAAAAAACAAAAAAAAACAAAAAAAAAAAAAAAAAAAAAAAAACATGAAACCTATGACCGTTCTTCAAAATTTATCACGTTTTAGTCAATGATTTGAATTCCAGTCCGCACAATAAAACCCGTATAAACGAGTTACGATCTGTCGTAGATGATACAGAAATATACTAACATATAAAACTTTCAATTCATTACAAGCAATATATTTCTATGATTTTGTAAGCTAAAATAATTAACTCTTACATTAATCACTTTTAAATAATATTTTCAAAATATAATGTGGAATGACGGCAGCTTTTTTCAGAGGCAACATGACAAGACGTATGGATAATCCGAGAGTACTATAATATAATGTAACACGATTCAGAAAATGGAAAAAATTAATTTTAGTTGTTTTTAACATTAAAAGTACGGAAAAGTTGTATAATTTTTACATTACGCTTTTTTAATCCATAACAAATCATTATCTCATTTTGAACATTTCTCAAAAATTTCACTCAGTTAATTTTAGAAACATTAAAAGATTATGAAATTTATTGCAGTTTAGAACATATAAAACCATATTCTTGTGATTTTTATTGCATCTCATACGCAGTGTAGAGAGAAGAATCTAATTAAATAAATATAAAAAGCATATAAATCACGTTACCTTATTAAGGCACAGATTTTTAGCTCGCCATTTACCACTAATCTATTTAAGAACCACTTAGCGGTATCCTACAATAAAACGGTAATTGAGTAGAAAAGCGCATTTTAACGCTATCCAGGTTTCGGAATCAGATTAGCGGAAGCATTTTTCGTCACATGATAAATAAAGTAATGAATCATGGCGCCATCTAGTGCTTTTTTAAGAAAGCAAAGATTAAAACGTTTAGTTTTGATTATTCCTTACGATGATTAGCGATTAATAAAAGTAACATCCTAGGAGAACTTTTTTGATTTTAAAATTAATTAAAATTAGAATAAATTAAGAGTTGAAAGTTTTATTTTCAGAATGGGAATAATTCATTTAAAAATTACTCAAAACACCACCTGGTTTTTTTGTTATGTATTAAAGAATTATGTTATTCGGAAACTTTCAGTTAATTTCAAAAACTATTTCTATTCTAGGTTACAAATTTAAAATTACTTCACATGAAATATATTGCGTATGACATGACACTGTTTTCTATAGTTGCACTATAGTTTAAAACTCCTTCAGATGATTTAAATTTAGTTCAATCTTTTATCCTTATTAAGAACCACTTAGCGCTTTTATTACACTTTTCTGGGTTAAGCAAATAATATATAATTGTCTTAGTGTGGAAATGAATGGTTCTTAAATTATTTTACGTAATCATAATCGTTCCTAAACACTATTACAGGAAGATATTAAATTCTACATATACTTGTCGAATATTATAGTGTGCGTTAGCTAGAAAAATTTCCCTTTATTTTGTTATTAAAATCTCATTCAATTGAATAATTGAATCTCATAATTGAATTCAAGTTCTGCTTCAAAAATCTTCTGATAATACGTCTTTTTTAAAATGAACATACTTAGAATAATAGCTTAATAATAGAAAACTCGATGCGAACGGCCATTAAATTAAATTATGTATTTATTTTCGTAAGCAGATATATATCTCATTTGAAACATTTACGTTATTATGGTTTGCACATAGTATTCACACCTTCTTCGATATAATGTGCACTGCGAGGAAAAAAAAAAGCGGGGTGGACAGTTCTCTATATCTCCCGTTCTACTGGGGCGATTGACAAAATTTAACTTCCGTTTTTCACGTTTAAGAGCACGACTTAGGATATGTATCAGATTTGTATATAGAATTGTTTTAATATAGGTATTTTGACACAAAATCGGACACAAAAAATGCCAATTTTTTTCCCCATCTTTCGATTTTTTGACTCAAATTATCCCAAACTGCCAAATTTTGTAAAAATTGCACCTGTAGTTTTTGAAAAATTAGCTCTCAAAATTTTAGTTTCTCAGTATTAAATGAATTTGATATACATTTGTTAATATATTTTTTTTTATTAAACTTACTTGTTTCCTTCTTCCAGAATTCGAAATTTAGGCTTAATCCAAATATAATTCGTACACTTTATATTATTTATTTTAAAAATTTGTATTTTCAAATATTTCTTATATATTTTTCGAAAAAAATGTTGAATTATATCTATAAAATTGTTAAGATCATCTTAAAGTAGATGTATTTCTAAGCATATCTGCAAAAAATTAGAGTTTTTTTATTCAGAATTTCCTAAGATATAGTGCGTGAATTTACATTTTGGCTCGTTTTGAAATTAGGCGTATTTAATACAAGCGATAATAACGAGAATGTGGTTTATGCACTTTGTTAAAATTATTTGAAAGAATGAACAATGGACCTTTTTTCCTCTAGTGCATCAATGAAAAATAAGGAAAGTAAGTAGGTTACTATAAATTAAAAATTCCACCAAGTGAATTATTTTTGGCGCAAACGGAAAAAAATCCGCCAAGATAAATTTTTAAATTTCTCCATAAATTTCTCACCAAAAATTACAAAATTTAATATCTAAGCATAATTTGAGTCGTAGAATCGAAATATATAAAAACATTATATGTTATTTCAGAAAAAGTCCCGATTTTGTGTCAAAATATCTATGTTAGAATAATGCAATATATAATAGAGTATATGCAATATATATAATACTATATGTCACATATATCCTAAGTCGCGCTTTCGAGACATGAAAAATGCAATTTGAATTTCGTCAGTCGGCCGTGTAAAATGAGAGATACAGAACTGTCCCTCTTTTTCCCCGCTCTCGCAGTGAGGGGGGGGGGGGGGGAAAGAAAAAAAGAGTGCATCTATTTGAAGAGTTTTGAAAAGTTTGGAAAGTGCATCTATTTGAAGAGTTTTTAAAGTGGAATTACAGCGAACTTAATGTGAAAGTCTAATATGGAAATATTCTCAAAACGTGATATTTTAATTGTGAAAAATTTGAAATTAAAAGTTATTTTATAGTTTTAAAATTGCGGCAAAATATTATTAATGGTTAAAATTTTTGGAAGACGATAACAATCCGATAACATTTCTTAGAAACGAGTAAAATGAGGTTTAAAGCTTCCACTAAAATAACCCAAATTAAAACTAAAACCAAAATGTTTATGCAATATTGTTTACATATATCATCATAACCCAACAAGATAAATCACAATAAAAAAGTATTATGCTGTTGAATACACTGTCTTTACATTCTCCTATTTACAGACAAAGTGCTGAATGCTTCACATGCTGAATGCTTCTAACTGGTTCCGGTTCGAATCCAAACGAACAAGAGCCCACCAGCGGCCGAGCGGTAAAGTCGCTGAACACTGGTAGTTCGGTCCGAGGTTCGAATCCCGCGAACGGGCTGGCTGCATGGGCGTTTTCGTGGTTTTCCCCGTGTGTAACGTGTATACGAGCCAGTTTCCCTTAGAAAGTCCTCCACGAAGGCATCCCTCCCCTTAGGCAGATAGCCCTCGAGGTTTGCCATAATCACATACGCACATACCAGACGAACAAGCTGGTTTGGCATGGTTTTTGTGGCTTCCCCCATGTTTAAGGTAAATGCGAGTTAGTTTCCCTTAGAAAGTTCTGCACGAAGGCATCCCTTTCCCGTAACAGGTAACCCTCGAGTATTTTGCCATGACCAAACTAACCAACAATATATTTATAACCAACGATGATGTCAATGAATGTAAGCATTTTCTGTTTAATAACGCAAGTGGACAGAATATATTTATATTCATTCAATCTGAATTTCTTAGAGTACTTCCCTTTCATTTTCAGTTCGAATTTCCATTTATAAAAGAACAAGATAATCAAAATGACCGATATTTATTTGGAGATTAAAAGCAAGAAGATAATGAAACGTTTATTATTATTACTAATATCAAACTATCTAATTCTTATCTATCTTATCTTCTAAAACAGATAAGAATTAGAATGGCTTATGTTGCGTTGGAAGCTTGTAAAATAAAAATGAACACTTTGTTTCCTTAGTATTAAAACTAGAATCACCAAAATAAGATTTGCTGACACAGTTAATTACTTTTTTCCCTCTCTTATCTTTGCTACCTAAGTATAAGCTGAGAAGATTAAATTACTTCGTTAAGACAAACTACACGAGAGCTACTTGCCTAATTAATAAGCCAAGTGGGTTATAAATCTTGATTAAATTAATTACACAAGCATCGGATTTGCATTCGCGGCATAAAGTAAGTAAATTACGTAACATAATAATTTTTTAAGTGGCTTCGCATCCAAACTTTGTTAAATTATAACTATTAAAGAAATAACTAGCAAATCTTCAATTTCATTTCGCTTTGAATTCTTATAAAAATGCTCAGTGCGTTGCAAAAGATAAATAAGTGGTTTTTCTAACCGAGAAAAATCGCTCTGTGTATCCTTTCATTGGACTAAATGCAGCAGATAGTATCGCCTTCATAGACATTAATAACATATGCGCGTTTAGATTTCTTTAATTATTATGCAGTTTTTAGAAATTTTTGTTTCTCAATAGATCACCATAACCTAAGCAAAATTAAAAATACATCAGAAAATAATTTTCTCGTATACAAAGCGCAGCTTTAAAATAAATAAAAAAAATTGCAGTCTTAAAACATCAGGTGATAATTTAACACAAAACGTACATAAAAATCTTAAAATATAAAAGTTGTAAGATTAAAAAAGTTTGTAGTATGATTTGGTTTCCAGATTTAAGTTAATCTGAAAGCTTTCAGATTTTACACTGCACCCAGGGTTTTAGGTTTTTTTTCTTTTTTTAACGTTTTCTGTGTTACCTTTATTTATTAAACATCATGTTCTTCCCAATTAAACCATACAATTCAATTCAACAGCAATATCACAAAATATTTAAAAAGAGATATCTTTAGAATTTCCGTTACACAGTCTCGCACGTTAAGAGGTAATTTTTTTTTTCTTTTCTTTTCTTTTTTTCTACAGCGGTGCCACTGCACGCTTTGAAATCGTTGAGTTTGTTAATCAAAAATTCATAACTGCTTTACGAAACATGAAATAGATAATAAAACAAATTCCAAATCTTGACTTCCAGCTGCCCATATTCGGGGGGGGGGACGACGTAGGTTATTTAAAATTTGATGGTCTAGGAACCGCTAGCTTTATCACAATGCGAGAAATAAAGATACATTTATGAAGATTCTTCATTATTTAATTTCTTTAAATATGATACAGGGCGATAATATTTGGTGGCAACAAGATGAAAAATGATTCAGTGATACTTTTCGACGCAAATGCCAAAACGAAATTAATAGCCCTTCTGGGTTAACTCCCTTTGGGCTAAAAATTTAAAAACTGGTAATTAAAATCAACTGTTCAAAATAGCACAGGGGGGGGGGAACGCGCTACAGCGTAAGTATATCTAAACTAGCGTCATATGAAAATTTGTAAAAAGCCCTCTAATTATTCAAGATGCAGCTATGCATTTGTTGCACTGTATCACTTGCGCACGAGGTTCGGAACAAATACTTCTCTCAAATAGTAATGTTTGTACTTTCCAAGAACAATACATGCCTTCAGAAGGTTTCTTTTAAGGCATCTGGAAAATAGTATGGCGAATATTTAAAAAAATCCGGTTTTCCAAAATTTCGAACATAAAAACGTATTTATTTACCAATTATTTACATTATTAATTGGAGATAATAATTTAACGGGGTTGTTTGTTCGCAATTACTTCAACGAATTTTACAAAACACAAAAACAGTCTTGAAAATAAATGATTGCCCCCCCTCCACGACAGCTACGGATAACCTCTAACCAATGGCAACCCAGCGTTCACATCCACAGGTATCCTGGCAACCAGTAAAATTCGGAAAGCCAAATGGAAAGACGACTCTTCAGAGCGGATATTTTCTTTTTACCTGCTAAAGCTACCTAGAGTAATTCGCATATATATATAGAAAGCCACTTCAGCTTTAATCAAGTGGTTACCGATGACGAAGAAGCTTATGAGTAGATTGATCCAGTCAGATAACAGCCAATTATCCGATTTAATTAAGACGCGCTGAACTCGACGCAAATAAAATAAAACGTGCCCAATTATGAAAGACGGATGAAGAGGATAATTATATATACAAGAGCTTCTGTTTGTCTAAGCTTTTGTTTGAATCTCCTTTCTAGCGCCGCGCAGGTGAATACGAGAAAAGAATAGCACATTGAGAAACTTCAAATAATAATGAGGCAATTTGTAGATGTTACTCATCATTTGCATTTCTTAAAGGATCATCAAACTAAAGGCAAAGAATTGTGCAAATTTGTGAAACAGGATAGAAAATTGGGGGGGGGGGATGAAGGTATAACTTCTGTATGTTTCTGCATAAGTATACATTTATTAACTTGGACCATTATAACGACCATAAGCCGGTTTTTACTAGCTTTTAAGAGATCTTTTGTCTGAAGTGCAAAACTTGATAATGTTTCCAGTTGTGAATGCCTTTTAAAAAAAATCATTTGAGTTAATTTTGCTTTTAATTTTTAATTATTTAAGTTAATTGTTTTAAATATTTCAGTTACCTGAGAGGAATTAATTTTTAGTATAATTTTCTTAAATGAAAAATTAATATGCAAAAGCAATTTTTTTAAAAATTAAATTTGGAGCAGCTCAGATGCAAATAAAAATATATAAGGAAAATTTTTAAGATACAGCACATGTTAGATACATACTGATGCTATTCCTCGACATCTACCCAATTAATAAGAAGGATAACAGTATAACGCCTATTAACCCTTCGGAGATGAAACCACAGTCATTTTAACGTATCAAAGACACGCATCCTCGTTGGGGGGGGGACATATAGGGCACATGCCCTCCAAAGCCGATTCCTTTCTTTCTTACGTTTTTGCTTTTATGTAATTAATTTACTTGGTAAAATTCGTGTCTTATTACTGATAGTTGGACCTTTTAATGCTTTTAAACTCTTAAACTTAAATATTCTCTAATTCGTATAAAGCTAATTTAAATTTAAATTTTAAATTACGAAAATTTAATTGTATATAAATAAATTATTAATGACTGCTGCGAACTAATTTGCAATATCATTTAAATTCAGAGAGCATATGTAAATTAAGTGCAAGTTTCTAAAACCAGGAAAAAAATATTTTAATCCCCAAAAAAATTAATCCTAAAAATTTAAACAATTTTTAAGACTAAATAAGTGCAAGTTTTAGATACTTGCACTTAATTTACATATGCTCTCTGAATTCAAATGATATTGCAAATTAGTTCGCAGCAATAATTAATCATTCATTTGTATACAATTAAATTTTCGTAATTTAAATTAGCATTAAATTAGCTTTATATGAATTAGAGAATATTTGTTATATTCAAATTTCATTCCTTGCAGCAATGGCGTATGAGAATTATTTAAATTTAACTTTACTATTTGTTCTCGTATATATGCTGCATGATCTTAAATTTACTTAGTGCGAAATCGAGTTATTCTACTACTTGCGCAATTGCTGCAAAGTTGTATATACTATATATTGTTTCGGAGAACGCGTGATGAAGTTAGCTTAGCTCGAAATTCATTTTAAAAATTTCCCCTGACGAGCCAAAATGAACTTCGAATTGGGCTAATTAACCATTTACCGCTTCTTAATATTTATTTTATTTTTATTTTTACCTCTTTCTATTGATTAGTATTTTACTGTGTTTTAAAACTACTTAATACGTTTAGCATATAGTTTACTATTTTTGTTAATTTTACTTGTAAATATTCACATGTTGTATATTTCTCTTTTTTTCACACATTTCATAGCAACTAAATTTGCTTATGTTGAAGTTTTAGCGGAGCCACACTTTTTGGTAACTTTTTAGCGTGCGTACTAAAATTCATCATCGAATTTCCTTAATTTTGCAGCACAATGCGCAAAATTTTTGACCACATAGGTCTTTTTTCGTTTGTTCTTACTACTTTACTTTAAATTATATATATAAAAAAAATCTACAACCACAAGAGTTAAATTACTACAAACACACCTACAGATATATTGATGACCTTATTACAATTAATAATTTTGGTAAAATTGAACACTCCGAGATTTATCCGAATTGTCTTACACTTAATAAAACTAATAATTCACAAAATAGCATAGACTTTCTAGATCTTCATATCATTAACTACAAAAAAATTTTACTTTTTGACAAAACAAGAAACTTCAATTTCAATACTAACAAATTAATAAATTGGAACTTCAACATATCCAAAAAAGTAATTAACAATACTATAATTAATCAAATACAACGAATTAAAACTATATGCACAGATACAATAGATTTACAACGCGAAATTTTGATCCTTATCAAAATTCTCAAAAATAATCTAATTCCCTTCCAATTTATCAACCATTGCCTTAAAAGAGCAAGCGTTAAATACTCACTCTAAATCATTTAACTGATAGGGATATGATAATTTATTCCTAAACCTGAGAAGGCGGTATAAGTTGGATGACTGTCAGTTGGAAGATTTGTATATAGTGTAATTACTCAATTGTATATATTGTAAAAAGCTAATTGTCTTCAGACATATACTGTTACTAAAAAAATGGGCCTATTTCATGCCTTTAGAATGTCTATTAGCTCTTGGACAGTGAAAATGCCTTTTTCCTTTCTTAAATTCTTAATCATTGCGACACGACAATTAGCCAGAAATTAATTAATTTCCATTCACTAGTATTTTCAAAAAAATCTTAACAAACGGTCTCTCTCACAAAATACATCCCTCAAGAATTCCAAGTACCACCCACTACCATAAATTACTTCACCCAAGTCTTACCGACTGATATTATTCAAAGCCCCTACTGCCGCTAAGAATTTCGGACACCCTACACTTCTGAGTCAAACACGAAGAGAACACTTTGCCAACTCCCCCACTAGAAAGAATGTAAGTTACTTAATACCTTTTCTGGCCTTTATATCTTCATGTACATTCACTGATCTTATTTATATTATTTTCTATATTATTTTTATATTATTTTTATATTTTCTTTGATTTGTTTTTACAAAGTTTGCATTATTTATCTTTTATATATATATATATATATATATATATATATATATATATATATATATATATAATCTTCTATGTTTATTTCAACTTTACTTTGAGTTCGATTTCATAATGACAATTTCCAATGTTTAATTTCTACAAATTATATTGTACTCAAGTGCATAAACATGAAAGTGTCGGGGACGGTTACTCGAGTTTTATAGGATTTCTCTACAGTAATTAATTTTTACTCCAAATTGAATTGACTAAAATACTTCATAAGAATAAGTTCTTTGAGTATCAGCATTGGTTCATAATTCCTACTATTCGCGGAAATATTTGGCCTGACTAGAATTGCCGATTTGGCTTTAACTTATAACTCGAGTAAAGACGAAACACTTTCGTATTTACGTATTTTTATCAATTATTGTTCATTGAACGGGAGTTGGTTTGTTCCCTTGAAAAGTCAACTAATTTCCGATCAATGACAATGATTACATGTTTTAATTTTTCCTTTTACAATTGAAATATTATTCTTCGTGATGATTTAACTCCAGTCCCCGTTAAAACATTATTAACATTTTGCTTTCAAATTACTTCAAAACATCTTTCAAAATATAACTTACCAGTATGGATGCACACTATTCAAATAATTCTACTTTAATTAAACTTAGGAGATAATATAATCAATTAATCAATACTGTTTAGGAAATAATATATTATATATATATATATACATTTTGTATTGAATCATGTGTTTACATGCGTTTTTTGTACTGACTGCATATATACGCATACAGATATGTGTTTTTTCATTGATCCATGTACATATTCGTACAGTACATTTTCTTTCGCATCGATGCATATATAGCACACTTTTGCTTTAATACAACATTGTATTTTTAATCTACTTATGAACTCCTTAAATTGAAAAAAAAAAGTATTATTAATTGGCATAAATATCTGTCTCCAATTTTCAACCAGTAAATTTTTTATGGACACCCAGGTTACCAAACATCGAACTTACTTTATATACCTCAAAGACTGTGTTAGTTTAGAACTGGGCAAAACCATTTCATATAAAACTTATTTTATAATGCTGGAGGCATTGGAAGCGAAAAATGAACCTCTTTAAGACGATCATCCACGGTTCCTGTTGACTCTGATGTTCTATAAAGTTGGTCATCTTGGAAAGATGAATTATCAGTGTTTATTTACTTTTAGAAGTGGTGCACCTCAAGGGGGTTCACTGTATTTTAACCCCTTCCTGTACGACCCCCCCCCCAAGTTTTTTATTTTGAATGCATAAATAAAAAATATTTAAATATTGAATTTTGGAACAATATTGAAAGAACTTTTCACACTATTTAACTGAAGCTAATTCTTCACACCAACCATAAATAAATCTTACACACTTCTTGAAACTCAACACTCGGCGACTTTATCGCTTGCGCCGGCCAAACGGAAAAGTACCGTTTTTCGACTACAGAAATATATATTGACCGATGCTCACACTAAATTTTTACAAGAATGAAATCTTAGACTAACAACAATTCGGCAGTGACTTGTACCAAGAAATTCTAACGGTAAACAATATGTGATAGGATCTGTGATATTTCCACAAGTAAAAAAGGTGTTGCCAAATTCAGTATACTAGAAATTTTAAACTAAATTAATGATCATATTCAACAGTATGCATGACGAGTGTAGCTCGTCATTGTGCGATATGGCATAAAAAACCAATGACGAGCTAGACTCGTCATTTTACCGTATGGGGTTAAGGGTACTATTATGCCTACTATTCAGGAGTAGTACTTTTCAGGTACTACTCAGGAGTAAAATTTAAATCATCTTTGAAACACTGAATTTAAATTAACAGAGTGGTGAGAATGCTACAGTAATGAGATTATTAGTGTACATATTTTTCAATTTAAGAATAGCTGATAGAAAGCACTGGGACACATTTATCGAGGATTTAAATGTTTTGGTGTTCATTCCAAGGCATACCAGAGGAGCTCTCATTTCTCCTTTTCATTTGAATGTTCTTTATGAATTCGTATTTAACTGCTAACGAAAGCATTCCATGCCTGCCTTTTGTTCATACTCGTAGTATACCATGAAACTACAGTATTATGCCGTGTATTCATAGTTCTCTGCATTTAGTTATAATTCATCAGTCTGTTTAAAATTCAGATGCGTGGAAATTTCCGGCATACGTTACAATAACGGTCCAATAACGGACACTCGATCCACGTTATAACGTACACCGAACGAACGTGGCTCATATGTCCTTTTTAAATTCGGACATGAAGGAATTAGATGAGATATACAGGCGCTACGTCTATCAAACATCTGTTATAATGTCAGTTCAGTGTCCGTTATAAGAATCTGAATCTTATGTGTTTACTAATTATTTTTGTTAATAATAATAATAATAAATTGCCCAGTTTCGTTAGCGATGATTAATACAGTAGATCCCTTTCTGAATAATAAAGCTTCGAATTCGTTTCAACCGCAGAATGGACCGTTTACAGCAACAGCCTGCGTTTATTTCTATGCGAAGTTTAGTTTTACCTTCTTGGCCACAGAAAATATAAATCGTCCAGCATCTCATTTCCAACCCTGTTAATTAAGGTTTGTACTAACTTTAATTATCATTTTGGACCCTATTAGCGTCACGAGGCTATATTGTCTAATATATTAAAGCAATTCAAAACGTTGAATTGCTTTTAAGAAGACCATGTATTAAAAGCATCAAATTACTCAACTTGCAGCTGTACAGAGAACGATTAAAGGGGATTAAGGATAATTAGGAAAGTTTAAGGGCGTGACAGTCCTTCCTAATGAGGACGGCTTCTAAATTTGGAGAAATCACATGCGACGCGCATCGTGTTGTTACAGGGTTTCCGAGTAGCTGGCATTTAATTAGAAAGCGTGAACTGTACTGAACAATAAAAAGAAATTTGTTTGGTAACAAGATTGAGTCGCTTTTAGTTGTTTGGGAGGAAGATGCGGTCTCTAATTATAATTCATCAAAAAGAGTTAATGACAATTTTTGAAGACAAGATCTGTGTACTTGAATCAAGCTATGTTATTAAGTACTAGACCAAATATTGTCATTAAGTCATTTTTTAAAAATAAGCAAAATTTAAATTTCGATTAAGGAAATTTTTTATAGCAAAACTCTGCAACACGGTACAGATTGTTCTTCTTCAGAAGCAGCATGCCATTTTCTAATATTTTTGTAAAGTTTTTATTCTTCGTCACAGTATTTTAGCAGTTTTTTTTTTTTTTTGGAAGGGGGCCTCTACTGTAATTATACAAAAAACTCCTTATAAGGTATTTCTCCCGCTTTCTTAGCCTGCCTTTGTAGAGTAGCGGTCAATCGCTCGACGCGAATTCGAGAGGTCCCGGCGAGGGAGTTGCTCAATTCTCATCTCTCCTGCTTCCAACAAAATGCCTAATGACTCTACGGTGGCTCCCGAACTAAAAACATGGTGGATGATGAGTCTCCACACCCAGGATTAGGCGATTGGGTCCCCTAAAGCCTAGTCGCCTTTTAAAGGGGGGTATATAAGGTATTTCTCCCCCTTCTTAGTATGACTTCGTAGTGTAGTGGTCAGCACGCTGAGCGTCTTTGGTACTCTAGAGGTCTTTGGTTCGAATCCCGGTGAGGGCATTGCTCATTTTTTGCATCTTCTGCTTCCAAAAACTCCTAATGTCTCTACAGTGGCGCCTGAACTAAAAGGGTGGTGGATAATGATTCTCCACACCTATGATTTGGCGATTGGGTCTCCTAAAAACTCCAGTCGCCCTTTAAAAGGGGGAGTATATAAGGTATTGCTTCCACCTTCTTAGCATGCCTTCGTAGTGTATTGGTCAGCACGCTCGGCGCGTATTCGAGAGGCTCGTGGTTCGAGTCCCGGCGAAGATGTTGTTAATTTTTCATCTCTCCTGCTTCGAAATTACCTAATGACAACTCTAAACACTTACTACGGCATTTTGATTTCGAGTAAATGGCTGTCTTTTTGGTAACAGCGTTTAATGGAATATTAATGTTTTTGGCAACAGCAATTAATTTCATAGATTTAATCATCCGAGAGATTTCGACAACGTCATAATCTGAATTATCTTAGCCTCTTCATTTCCAAGCACATTTTTATGAGCATCCTCTAAAGCAAGGAATGCATTCCAAGAAAAAAAAAAAAAAAAAAATAGTTCCCCCTCCCGTCGTCTGAGAACAATGCGCGATTTGGGGGTCCCTGAACGTCCGACGATTAGATTGTTCGTTTATTTTCCCCCTTTTATTTAAGACGGGACTATTGGGTTAATTTAGGAATTAGGCTAGGGGCTGAAAAGTATAAAAAGTTTAAAAAAAGATTTTTGCAACATGGACCAACTTATTTATACAGTGAATATGTTACATCGAAACTGATCTAGCTGCACGGTAACTCATTCTTAATTCTACTTGTAATCATGTAAAACTAACAGTTGCTTTAATATATATAATATTGCTTTAATAATACTCATGTTTTTTTCGTCATTCGAATCTTAAGTGAAAAGTCGTTACACGCTTTTCTCAAACCTTGAGAATCATTAGTTTTATTGAAATCTATTAGAATTATTTATTAAAAACAGAAAACTATTGTTCCAATTTCAGAGATTCCTTGATCACTAATATCACTTTGAAGGGGCGTTGAGTACCTCATCTCAAGTGAGTTTCTGTTAACTTGATTACGTTAAGATGATTACGTTTATTAAGATAATTACGTTCTTAAAAGCAATTCTGAAGAGATTGATTAGTAGTTATCGATGATAATTTTTTAAATACTTCTACACTCTGATTAAAAAAAGAATATGAAAAATTGTAAAATACTTCAACGTTATTCGAATATTTTATTTTCCGAATTATGTTGAGAGAATAAATCCCATTCAAGAACTATAATTATGTAATTCATTTATTAAATTTCATTTGCACCTTCTGACTAAATACAGAAGTGAGTTTGGAAACCGCAGTTTTAAATTTGTTTTTTAATTAAACGCGTATTAAAAGTTTTGTTGTTTTTTTCTTCTTATTACTCTTATATGAAGTATTCAAGAAATTCGAAAACCTTTTTTTCATGTTTCGAATTAGAGAAAACTTAAGATTCATCTCTCCTATATAGTAAATATAATTTGTAGGCATGGCTTAATCTTTGAGACAGGCATATGACTACTGGCAGGATCAACCAGGTAGCTTTTTTACGTTCATAGAACGTTCGAGCTGCGAGCAACTCGAATCCACCAATTTCTTAGCGCACACCTTTGCGCTGGGAGCCGTTGTCCAGGCGACTCCCTCTTTTATCCACCTGGAACTGAGATCCAACTACGAGCTTTTTAACCGCAACAACTTTAATATACGCTATTGGAGCTGGAATTACCGCGGCTGCTGGCACCAGACTTGCCCTCCAATTGATTCTCGTTAAAGGATTTAGAGTGTACTCATTCCAATTACGGGGGCTCAAAAAAGTCCCGTATTGTTATTTTTCGTCACTACCTCCCCGCTCTGGGAGTGGGTAATTTGCGCGCCTGCTGCCTTCTTTGGATGTGGTAGCCGTTTCTCAAGCTCCCTCTGCAGAATCGAACCCTGATTCCCCGTCACCTGTTACGACCATGGTAGGCGCGTAACCTACCATCGACAGTTGATAAGGCAGACACTTGAAAGATACGTCGCCGGGACGAGCCCGTGCGATCAGCACGGGTTATACAGAGTCACCACATGATACGGGCACGAGGTCCGATTGGTTTTATGCCATTCTTTTTTTAGATCATCACTCCGACAGGACCCTAAACGGGCACCATAAATGCAGAAAGGTACCACGAAATGCTGGAAACGTTTGTTATTCCACAACTTCAGCAAAGAAACCGTCTCCAACAGACAATCTTTATGCAGGATGGTGCTCCGGCACATTAGGATTCATCTCTCCTATATAGTAAATATAATTTGTAGATAATTTATGTACTATCTCTTTCTTTCTCGAGATTAAATTTTTAATTTAATGATCGAAGAATTGTTCGTTGAGAGGTTTCGACCCGAAAGCCTTTACCACTACATAATAATTTTGGCCCTTAGACTATGTAAAAGTCGAAAAATTTTCAAAAATTTTTGGAATAAGTCCTGAGCACTAAATGACTTTAATCGTGCGGAGTCTTCAGTTTGAGAAATCAAGCAGACGTGGTACCATTTATGGGCCCCTGGTGCTAATTTAATGAGCAAACCTTAAAGATAACTTAAACCTTAAAGATAAAAAAAAAAAAAAAAAAAATTCTGTCAAGAAATGAATTATTAATCCGATAAATTACTCACTTTTTGATTTATCAAAAAGGTGGTTGTTATTCAAGTGCACACGGAATTTTCCATCCTGGTGACCGAAAACTTTTCAAAAGCATTCTTTGGGAATAAGAGAATTAATCAATAGCTCATTACCGAGAAAACTGCACAGGGTGACGGCACCTCCATGCCAAAAATGGGGGGGGGAGACACGCATACAGTTAAGCTTGCCCACTGCGGATATTATGAGCTACACACTATTTATTATTTATACGTTTCCTTACCTTATGTTAGATGGGTCAAAATTTTAAATGAAGCTTAATTTTTCTGATCGCATAGTCTCTCTACAACTGATGTAAGCTGAAACTTCTCTTATTGTTGAAAAGGATGGAAGTTGTAAAGTTAGTTACTAAATGATATTAAGGTCATAATTTCCCAAGAATGAAATCGATATAATCAATTGTTTACTCCTCGAGGTAGATAAAATAAAAACGCATCTAAAAAATTGAACATTTTGATACAGTTTCGCCTCTCAGATACCGGAAAAGCTAAATCTAGAAAAGGAATCAGTCTCATATCTTTTAACTTTCCAAAATCTTGTGAGCCACCAGCAAATTAAAGCGGATGTTAGTAGGACTGATTCGCTACTTTCGCATAGCTATGAGTGGAGCTGGTGGTTATAATTCAGTAACGCGCCGCATGGGACATTTCTCATGAGACTCGAGTTTGCGTTGACAAACAGATGTCTTCGACTATGGTTAATTAGTCATAGCAAGTCCAATAAGTGTCACCGCTGGAGACTGTATCGATCATATGGGCGAGTTATGCTGATTAATCGATTGACAACATCGGCTACTTTCGCTATCGCTCCAATGAATAATGTTCCCGAGAGAAATCAGTATAACGAATGGAGGACATCTCTCTAAATCAACAGACATAAAGTTGGAATGGAGACAAATACGGAATAATGCCGATTAAATAGTATATGCTTAATACATGATAACATACCACACTGAATAAGGAGAATAAATACAAGAAGAAAACTACTATTCTTTAACGTTGCTTGCATAATGTTGCCATAATTTCGGTGGTAAAATATATATATATATATTCTAAATACGGAAGGAAATTTACGTTCAGCTTTATCTTTCATATGAGAAATTAACATGAAGAAGAATATCGTATTATTATTTCACATTTGTCATAGAAAAGTTTAAAAGATTACTACATGAAGTGATTAAATTCAACAGTGAAACCTCCTGTGACGTCTTCGTCTTCGCTGGTGGTGATTGCCTTGAAAAATATGACTATGCGTGATCTTTATTGCTATTACTTAATCACATTTTCATAAATCATTTTCAGAAGTAGTTGCTGTCAGAAGTGTCACTGTATTCCTTTTGGAAAACGAAAATATCTCTGCCTACTCGTCAACTGTACATTTTCTGGCGATTCATTTTTTCGAGCCTTTAATTTGTAACCAAAACTCATAGCTCCGCATGGAACTTCCAAAATCCCCCCCGCCCATCAAGAAAAATGTTTCTAAATGCGTTTTTCCTGAAACACTTTGGAAAAATCCTATTTACGTCCGCTAATTAAAAATTCTATTACGGTAAACCCTTTCATAGCCATCAACTCCCTAACACGACCAACTCTAAAAGTAAACTGACAACTTCTGAGAACATAAATAAACATCGATCCTTAAGATTAGAATCATCTGGAATCGTGGCTGGTTGTGTTAGAAAGGGTTCCTTTTACTCATATTCGAAACTCTTTCTTAGGGCTTGCAGCGAAACATCGAAAAATAACTTAGAAAATGGATTATTCAAATGGCAAAAGAGCAAAATATGTACATTCGCTATTAAATAGCGATGAAGTCGATCTGTAACCTTTCGTTTCAGAATATTTTGTAAATGTATTTAATTCTATTTTACCTTTGTATATAAGGAGTATGTTACTTGGCTTTCGCCCATATTTGAAAGTAAATATATGATGTGTTTTACACTGTGCTTTCGTCTATCAAATACAGTGAATTCTCTTATGAAGGCTCCTTCCTAAGAAGACCACCTCTGAAAAAGACCAGCATTTTTAAGAAAGTAAATAAATACAGATATTCAGCATCACTTCTTTAAGATAACCACTTTCGCAGGAGAACAAATGCATTTGGAACTGTTGGTGGTCGTCTTAGAGAGTTCTATGCATACGTAAACCAGACAAGATTGGATTTGCATTATATCAGGTTTCGAAAGATTCCTGGGTTTTTCATTCTGCCAAATAAGCGGTGGACACCTCCATTACTTCCTAAGAAGACCACCTCTGAAAAAGACCAGCATTTTTAAGAAAGTAAATAAATACAGATATTCAGCATCACTTCTTTAAGATAACCACCTTCGCAGGAGAACAAATGCATTTGGAATTGTTGGTGGTCGTCTTAGAGAGGATTTCTACGCATACGTAAACCAGACAAGATTGGATTTGCATTATATCAGGTTTCGAAAGATTCCTGGGTTTTTCATTTTGCCAAATAAGCGGTGGACACCTCCATCACTTGCAAGAGACATTTGTATTAATTCAGTCAGAAGTGCCTCGTTCCGAATTCATCCAGGCTTTCTCCTTTCACCTTGCCTTTATGAATTTTGCAGATGATTTACATGCCACGTAGCGGGTTTTGGATTTACTTGATGGAGAAAGATGATTAGACTCACAGCGCTGGGAATTGAGTAGTAGATGGCAAAGCGCAAGTGTTAAAATATTGCCCTGGATCGAAAGCGAAGTCATTAATGATCTGGAACAGGGATGTTACGCATTCAACATCATTTATTACGAAGAATCTAACTTGCAAAACAATTTTAAGCTATTCTGTGTGCTTTTGGACTAAGTACGCAGAGCTGTTTGCTAAACAGGTTCCGACAGCCACCTGGGAACTGGTGAAGGATTACGACTCAAGTGTGTACTAAAATGTATCTTACCAACGTGGCTATCATCTTACCATTCTCATCAGGATTGTCGGTTATTTGTTCTAAGCGAAACACGCGCGAAATGGGATCAAATTATCCACATGTAATCCAATATATCCAAACCTACACAGTGTATGGGGATGGGAATGTTACAGTATAAATTACACATCAGTTCTATTAAAAGGGGGGAAAATAATGCAATGAAAAACTCTGTAGAACAGTGATAAGCATACTTGCAGAGCTTCTTTTACACATAATACTTTAGAGTTTTTCACTGAATTTGTTTGCAATTATATCCCCCCCCTTGGAACTTTTTTCACATTTTCCAAAAAGGTTTCTTTCTTTTTTTTACGTCTCGTGAGATAACTTCTTTTAGACATTCTTTCCTATATTTGTTCCTGATGCTTGAAATAAAAAATATGTTTTGCTAAGAAATCAGTAAAATGGGGAGGGGGGGGAAGAATATAGAAAAGAAAATGCCTTGCAATAAGGAAAAGCCTCAGAAAAGATATAAGAAATAATAAAATGATAATAAAAAGATTAATGCTGCGATATTCAATATTTTATTCAAATGGTAAACAGTCGAATTAATCTCAAGTAAATGTAAATGTTTAATAACAAAACATCGCGAAGAATTATCTTCTATCTGTTTGTTCTTAGTGAATAAAAGAAATCTAAATATAAAAGGAAATTTAACATAAGGATTTTAATTCACAGAAAAGGTCATAACTCTGGAAGCGTTTTCTCACTTAATATGCGATAAAAAAAACTCTCTTTTTTGCTTTAAACGCATATTACTTCTTTTTCATCTCTTACTTCAAATAAGATTCACGGATTAATATTCGAAAATAAGGTAGTCATAGTAGAATGAACAGCGTTTAAAAAAAATTAGCAAAAAGACATAATGTTTTACAATACTAAACAAAACATAGATGGAAAAAAGAACTTTTATTTTATTATAAAAATAATTTCTATTCTATCTGCAGATTTTTTTTCAAAAATATCTGAAAATGAAAACACGTGTAACAAAAACTAAACATCAGTCATAAAAGCGAAGAAAAGAAGTAATTAAAGATTTAGGAAGTAAATTTAAATATATTTTTCATCTTATCGTAAAAGAAATCATTTAGGCAGCAACAGTTACAACTAAAGGAACAAGTGGAAACTGCGACATAACCCGTGTCAGATTTATCTGGTCGTTAATTCGAACGATAGCGAGGTCCTTAAAAGATCTAATTGAGATATTCGCCAAAAAATCCAAATGCGTTTGGTTTCAAAATCTGTTTTATTATACAAGGCAAAATATACTCTCGCCTGAAGCATTAGTAATTGAGCTTCATTTGAATACGCAATGCAAGAAAGGTCTATCTGTCTAAAAAATGGATACATTCGCGGAGGATTTTCTTTTTGTTTGGAGGGGGGACTGAATAAAATTTATATTGCACAACAGAAAAGTTAAGAAAACGTTCAAGGAGTCACTCCATCCACCAATATTTCGAACCAGCTCAAACTGTTGGAAATTTAGAAGCATGTCCACACTGTGATTGGTGGAACCATTATTAAAGCTGAGATTACTGAACAGGTAAAAGTAAAATTTGAAGGAGACTACGTACATACATTTATCACAAAAGCGGACGGCCACGCTTAGGAATACATAATTTTGTGCATACTTTATTTGTAATAGTTCTATGTTTCTTGTATTTTCCCGCTATATCTAAGGTTCACATGAACATGTTTAGTGGAAGAACAATATGAATCCTTCGAAAACAGAAACAGGTTTGATGAGTCTTTCAGAACTCAGTTTGAACACTATCACATTGCGATTGCTGTTTTGTCAGAGCTTCTTTCATGGCAAAGTTTGGATTTAAGATTAGATGAATTTTGCAGGTTAAGCTGTAGCACTTGCTTCGGGTTCCAAATTAATTTCACTAACTCACTGCCAATCAAACTAAGATGGAACAGGTATTCTACTAGTAATTTTTTTATTACTAGAATATCTGAATCTAAAAAGAACACATAAAAAAATAGCAACTTTAAATTTATTATGGCTTATTACTTGTGAAGACCAGTATTTTTAAGAAAATTAAATTAAAATGTAGAAAATTAAATAAAACGTACAACACAAAATTAATACTCATTTGAACCTGCTAAACTTAATTTTCTTTGAAACACCTCAAACTCTTTTTACAACCCAGGGTACAAGCTTCACTTACATCGCGACAGAAATTCAAACGTACAACTTACCGATAAAAAGATAGGCTTTCACTACACTTAAGTAATTCAATATCAGAGACAGAAAGAAAAGATGCATATTAAAGAACCCGACCTTAAACAAGAAAAAGCACGGTTTAATTGAAATGAACATGTCTGTGGTCAAAATAACTCAACATTTAGCTCTGAAAACCTGCATCTAATGAAGCCTTCTCAGGCACCTTGTGAAAATATCTGATGTGTCATATAAAGGCGAAAAATTAATTATTGGGTTATGTTGTTTGAGAATCTATGGATTCTGGAATTCTTTAAATCCACTTTTTTACTTCAGAAGAATGAATATAATCTCTAGAAATAACAAGATGACGAAAAATGTCATCCTATAGATTCTGCCATGAAGATGCAAAAGGGATCCTTTGGTAACAGAGATCTCGGCCAGCGAGATTTCTATCTCAAGCCATTCCAGATTACATTTTGGAGGGATTGGGCTCACAAGCAACACTTACACATCTTACAAATAAGTTGAAAGTTTATTATCACATCTGCTATCCTGGATATAAGTAAAACAGATAAGCTTTACAAATGTTGCTAGAAACACAGTGAAATGTGCTGACAGATGCATTGAACTCGAGGGACGTCATTTGCAATAGATGCTGTTGGCAATGTATGTCCTCTAAATATGTACACTTACTACTTCTATGCAGGGTACATTTTTAAATTAAACGCTCTGTATAATTTTTGCTTGACTGGTATGATTATGAATCAGATGCTAGTATTTCAATGATTTAAGATAAATTTCACTTTTAGCTCTGCTTTTACTATCGTGAATAGTGTTAAGACAAGAATTTGGCAACTGAAGATATTACGAAGTTGTAAATTCTTCATGGAAGTAAGAAACGATAGCCCAAGAAACTGATACTGATAATTTTACTGATACTGATAAAACTGATAATTTTTTTTTTAATTTTTTAAAGAATGGTTACGAAACTAAGTTTTTATTTTTATATAAATCACAGATGTAATAAAAGCCTGGAAAACCTAAAAATAAAAGGAAATTTAACATAAGGATTTTAATTCACAGAAAAGGTCATAACTCTGGAAGCGTTTTCTCACTTAATATGCGATAAAAAAAAACTCTCTTTTTTGCTTTAAACGCATATTACTTCTTTTTCATCTCTTACTTCAAATAAGATTCTGATAAAACTGATAATTTTTTTTTAAAAATTTTTTAAAGAATGGTTACGAAACTAAGTTTTTATTTTTATATAAATCACAGATGTAATAAAAGCCTGGAAAACCTAAAAATAAAAGGAAATTTAACATAAGGATTTTAATTCACAGAAAAGGTCATAACTCTGGAAGCGTTTATATAAATCACAGATGTAATAAAAGCCTGGAAAACCTAAAAATTCAAATGAATTCTTTGACACCGAAAATGGCAGGGAAGAGACATTTCTAAAATTACAGAACTTTGGCAAGACAGGTAGGTACAGGTAAAAGTATGAGAAACAAATGTACCATGGGTCAACTGGTAATGCCGTCCCAATTAACTAACTCTTAAAATAAAATAAAAATTAAAAATCTGATGTGTACACCACATGACTTCCTTGTATTGGAATATTAAATTGGAATATTAAATTATGCGCATTTTTTCTTGCATTTCATTTAAACTTATTGGATTGAATTAAATCTACTTCACCGACAGCGCATAAACCACAATAGAATAAATGCATTCTTTAAAATTCACTCTAGTATTTGTTTACCATAGCGACACTCTGGCGCTAGATTCACTTAACAGTATTAATAATTATATAACAGTTAACTTATATAATAATTATATAACGGAAACTAAGTTAAATGTTATATAATTCAATAATTAAATAACAGTTAACTTATATATTTCGTTCATATTATAACTCATAATGCACAACATTTATATCATTTAAAGAATAGAATTATCTAATCGTTGCCACATGTTCTATTCAAATACTATAATAAAGCTAGAATGATGTATAAAAGAAATTAAGCAAACAAAACAAAAAAGAAACAGTTTTTCACAGACGATTGAGTATTTCTCATTGAATTAATTCAGTTCTCACTTCGAGAGAAGACAAAAATACATAAAAACTCAAAATCTCTATATTAAAAATTACGAAGTAAATCTTAAACACTTATTTCCTCAAAAAAATTCCAGAAAGAATTAAGCATGATTTAATTGGCGATAATAAATGAATGCGTTATCTTTGTTGTTGCGAAGCTAAGTTTCTCTAGATTGGCAACAAATCCCCTAGTCTCCTGTTTCAAATGTAAACATCAATGACCGCCATTAAAAAAAGGCTTAGCTGCACTTAGACAACTTTAAAATTGTTGATAATTCTAAAAATATGGCATACAGATTTACTAAAGGCATGAAAACCTTAACCGGAAGATAAAAACAACATAATACAATCATTTTTAAAGCAAAAAATGTACAATTTACAAACATATAAGAGTAAAGAAACTGAGATCACTGAGCCGGGTAACAGAGTGGATATATATATATAAATATATTTATATACGTTTGGTGCGGCCGATTGCAACCAAAATACGAGGTGCACATCTACATGTTATAGCAGTCCTATATACAAAATTTCAACGTTCTGAGGCTACTCGTTTTTCAGTTATGCGAGATACGTTCGTACGTACGCACGTTCGTACAGACGCCAGGAAAAATTCTCTTCAGAATTAATTTTAAAGCAGTTTTATATATATATTTTTTTTTGAAGGAAAAGAGTCTTTTATTCTGTCCTTACGTACAGATATCACGCAAAAACATCGTTAAATTGCATTCGATAGAGGTCAAAATGGATATTTTCGTTGAAATTTGCTGCCTGAAACTTTTCGCGATTACAATACTTCCTTTTTACTTCGTACAAGGAAGTAAAAAGAAGGGGGGAAGGCGGGAATTGCAAGTTTTATAAGAAGGAAGACCTTCGCTTGCAAACTGAAAATAGCCATGCTGTCTGAAATTTGTATTCTTTTCATACAAAAACTTCTCAAAATATTTATTGCGTTTTTACTATTTCCAAAACTATTCCAAGATTTTTAAGCAACAGTTATAAATTCTTTGACCACTACTAAGAGAAAAAATCTTTCAGCGTTTCTGTATGAATAGCATTTCATAAGGTTTACGATTAATCATGAAATCGCTACGCCTTGTTAGGTTACAAGACACCTTTTTTTAATCACATATCTTGTATCCCCAAGGCAACCGAGAAAGAAACGCCAGAAGAAAACCACGGAATTTTCTTGTCACTAAATCGTACATACATGTCAGTAACAGAATTCTCTTGAGACAAAACCCAACGTTACTATGACTGGAGTTTTCTAGTTGGAGTATCACAGAACTTTTTTTTCTTTTCCTGGTCCTAATTTTATTCCTCTCCGCTTTTTCCGAATCAATAGACGTGACATAGCTCAGAATAAAAACGTTCTAGCACCAAGCAATTTGAAAGCTAATACTCGAAATGAAATTAAAATAACATTAATACTAAGTTACTCGATTCTCAGTTCAGTAACATTTAAATACATTTATTTCGCGAGTGTTACTGAGCAGCCCCTTTGCTCAAATATGTAATGATTAAATAGTTTTTGGTGAATCTTTTGAAACTGAAACTAAGCTTTACAAAACTATTACTAAAAACAAATTACTCCACTTAGAAGGGAGTGGGAAGAGCAGAAATGGTTACAATATAATCTTGAAGTTATTATTGAAGTTATGGCAAAGCGCATGAGAGGTATCTATTTAAGGGGAAGAATGCCTTCGTAAAGGACATTTTAAGGGAAGGTGGTTTGTATCCATGTTACATATTGGGAAAGCATAAAAGCTCTAATGCAGATAGCCCATTCACCGGAGTTTAAATCCAGGTTGAACAACCAGAGTTCAACACTTTTACCAGTTGCGATAGCGTTTAGTGACGCTGACTGCCGTACCAAAGAGACCGGGTCCGAATGCTGGAGAAAGCATGAATGTTTGTATCTGTGTGTAACAATCTTATCTTTTAAAATAACGTAAACTGAAACTCAAAATTACTTAAAATTAAAATTAAGTAATATGATTCGAAATTATACACAAAATAGTCTACTTAAGCTGGTTCAACCAACGGAGCTTATTTAAGGGGACTCACACACCTTAAAACCCTTAAGATCTTCGAATATGTGACTGTTGCAAGAATTGGGATAACTTATTTATTTTAAAAGCAATTACTTCCAACTTTTTACAGATGACTACATAATATAGCTGCTTTCTGAAATAGTCATCAGGAAGTTTGTGTTGCCACAATTATTTTCATAATTTTGCTTTGCGACAAAATTTTTCGTCATGTTTCCACCTTACGCGCACAGTTTAAAACATTCTGTTGCATAATTTAAATCCATATTTAATATATAGCTTTTATAACATTTGAAAACTACTGTGAGGAAAAAATTTTAAGAATTTCATGTTAAATTTTTATTTTATTTGGAGTTGAGTTTATAAAATGTATTTTATTAAAAAAATCTGTTATGTTTTTGTGCATAACATTTTTAATATTAAAATATTTATCAGATTTTTGTTTCACTTAGAAAATAGTGCCCATATAAAGCATTCCAATAAATTTCAAGTTTGTACTACCATTAGCCATTTTTAAAATATCATGCGCGCAAGGTGGAAACGTGACGAAAACTTTTGTCACAAAGCGGATTAAATTACAAAAATATTTGGGGCAACACAAAATTTCTGGTTACTAGTTTCCAAAGCAGCTATGTTATGTAGTCAGCTGTAAAGGGTTGGAAGTAATTGCTTTTAAAATAAATAAAATATTCCAATTCTTGCAACAGTCACATATTCGAAGATCATAAGGGGTTAAGGTGTATGAGCCCTCTTAAAGTCGGCCGGCGGCTTTGCAGAGTTGACGACATAACGCAAACAAACGAGGCTTCCAGAAGCTCTAAAACATTCAAACTCTTAGCTTAAATGCTCTACAACCAATTACCATTTTGATGAGTTTGAGGAGTTACGGAAAGAAGTTGTTATTAGAAAGTTATTATATATCATAATAATTGGTTAATTAGCGTAAAATCCTGTAAATGAATCAGAAATATAAACTGAGCAATTTTGATTTTATGATTATTAATTAAAGATGATTGGTGCCTAGAAACAGAAGGTAGCTGAAAAATATTTTTCGTAAAGAAATTTTAATAGTTTTACACTTTAGTCACCTTTCAGGATAAAATAATACACTCATGTCCATAAATTAAGGATAATTCGGAGTCACGCGGAAATCGAACTCTAAAATAAAAATATCCATGTAAAATCACTACACACATCTTCAAGAATCATATGCAAATTTCAGGAAGTAACCAGATGACACCGATGGTACGTCACAATGATGAGAGTGTAAGAGAGTGATATAATAAGGAATACAGGCCAAGAACTAAAACGCGGAAATCGAACTCTAAAATAAAAATATCCATGTAAAATCACTACACACATCTTCAAGAATCATATGCAAATTTCAGGAAGTAACCAGATGACACCGATGGTACGTCACAATGATGAGAGTGTAAGAGAGTGATATAATAAGGAATACAGGCCAAGAACTAAAATTGTTCGCAGGCGCTTTATAAGCATTTCAGTGCAATAACCAAATAGTTATGACACAAAGGACGCATTTGGATGATTTTTTACGTGGTAGAATTATCGGCGAGTGTGGAATGTGGCCGTAAACAACTGGAAGTATCAGACGGACTTGGAATTGCCCAGAGTGTCATCTCCAGGCTTTGGCAACGATTCCAAGATGATGGTAATGTGAGTAGACATTACTGCACAGGTCGCCCCAGAGTTACAACGTCGAATGAGGACCGGTATTTGACAGTTACTGCCAAAAGAAACAGGCGGAGCACAGCCTCAGACCTGTCTCGTCAGCTCTCTTCAGCCACTGGTACGGCAACTTCAAGGCATACCGTGTACAGACACTTAGGGCAGATTGGTCTATATGCTCGTAGACCTGTCAGATGCGTTCCACTTACTGCAACTCACTATCGCCTGCGGTTAGCCTGGAGAAGAGAGCATGCATTGGGGACACCGCAAGAGTGGGCTTGTGTGATGTTTTCCGACGAGTCCAGGTTTAGCTTGCAGTCTGATTCTCGCCGGACATTCATATGGAGAACTCCAGGTATCCGTTACCACCAAGAAAACCTCATTGAACGACACCGTTTCGGTGGTGCAGGAGTACTCGTTTGGGGTGGAATTATTCTGGGTTCCAGAACTCACCTGCATGTTTAAATTGGAACCATGACAAGCCAAATCTATCGGGACGTCATTCTGGAACAACATGTATGTTTGTTTCGGGGCGCCATGGGCACACAATTTGTGTTTATGGATGAGAACGCCCGTCCTCACCGTGCAAACATCGTAAGCGAATGCCTTCAATCGGAGGATATCACCCTTATGGACTGGCCAGCATTCTCACCGGACTTGAATCCAGTACAGCACGTATGGGACATGCTTGGCCGACGAATTGCAGCCGTCAACCTCCTATTACATGTCTACCGGAACTTCGGAGAGCATTGCTTTATGAGTGGTGTAATATCCCCCTAAGATCAGATCAATAATTTGATATTCAGCATGCCTAGGCGTTGTACGGACTGTATTGCATCGTCTGGGAGACATACAATGTATTAACAATCATACCAACCATGTAATATTGGTTTTTTGTAAATAGGTGTTTTTTGTAATTTGCTCCAGGGAGAAAAAATCGCTAATTTTTTTAATAATATCAAACATATAGCATCTTTTTTGCACTTTACCTTTTGTTTAATAAATAAGCTTTACAAATAAGTCAAATTTGTTTTGCTTCTAACTCTTCCTAATTCCTTTCTTAATTTATGGACATGAGTGTAAAATAAATATGATAACAAAAAGGATAAGATTGTGTCCCCTACCAGTTTGACAGCTGCTAAAGAGAGGATTGTAATTTTTTGGAAACAAAAAACAAACATACTCTATAAATAATGCGTTAATAACTAATTAGAATTTAATTAATGGAAACGCAAACAATTTTCTCACGGGAGAGGTTAAAAAAAGTGCTAAGAGGCAGCGCAATCAATCATTTCCTTTTACCTATCCAAATGAAAAGATGTTAACTGTAACTGATGAGCACTTCGGCTACTTGCTTTAATTAAAAAAAAATGGTAATATGCTTAATTGACTCATCAGTCATCATTTTTGGGTAAGGAAATTATAATGAAGCACATTACTAAATGGTAGAAACAAATGAATAAAAATTAATAATAAATACTTACAATTAAGTTTCATTCAAGAAAAGAACTCAGAAATATAAAACGTGAAGATAAACGTGATGTTCACAAACGAAATTATATTAAAAGAGAAACAGAAACTTATCGACATATCGACATACGAGGGTCGTGACCTAATTAATCCATCATAAGCTGAAGATATTAAATCGAAAATCCACCTGACAGTGAACTTAGTGAATATCACAGCTTAACTGTCTTAAATGTGATCAGAATGAGCTGAAATTAGGCATTGCGTCAGCATTTAGTCAGCAAATATTGTTTTTTTAATTTTAACCCAAATTTTTTGGTTTTAATTTTATCCCCAGTTTTGTTTTATAATAAATGTTTGAGTATCTTATTTAATTTCCTGAATATTTCTGCAAAAACTGAATGGGTAATCTTGCTTGATTTTGGTTAGGTTTTATTAGATTACGGCAAAGCACTCGAGGGCCTTAAGGAAGGGATGCCTTCGTGTAGGACTTTCTAAGGAAAAGTTGCTCGTATACACATTACACACAGGGAAAACCACGAAAACGCCCATACAGCCAGCCCGTTCGCGGGATTCGAAACTTTGACCGAAGTACCAGTGTTCAGCGACGTTACCGCTCGGCCGCTGGTGGGCCTGGTAATCTTGCTTGACAGGAAAAGATTAAGATTCAAAAATACGAACTCTATAAAGAATAACTTCTTTTTCTCACAACTGTCAGATTGAAAAAAGCCATGAGTCAGTTCTATCTAAATTACCAATGAATAAGCGTTATTCTTTCTTTTAAAATTGCGTTCAAAAACAAACCAGGAAAGGGTAAAATAACTGAAAAACCTGGAACGTTCACATTGTTGCTTAAATATTACTATTGACTAGTTCTCACTGTGGCTTAAATATGACTATCGGCACAGACATAATCTATAAGAAACACGAGAGCATTCCCATTACAATCTTTCTTGGAATGTCTATTAATGTCCAAACCAGGGGTGGGAAATTCCCTAGTTTAGACAACCGGGGCGGGGCAATTCCTCCCAAAAGAGGAATTTAAGAGTTTCAGGAGGGAACGCGGTGCTGCACTTGTGACAATTATGCCACAGTATGAATCCTTGCTAATACATTCTTAAATAAAGTTGGCATTAGTTACGATTAAAAACGAAATCTTGTAATAACTAAGCATACACTGTAGCGGATTGGCAAGAAAGTAAAAAAAAAAAAGAAATTTCGAAATTTTAGTTGAAATAGAACATTAAATTTTTTTTACAAAAAATGAACTTTAATCAGTCAAATATTTTCCATTCTGTTCGGTGACCTTTTGCCATCTTTCTCAAAACTTCATGGTCCCGCGCTCATAGAGCTTCTGGTCTTTATCAGCAAAAAGCTCAACCAGGTGTGATTTGTGGTCTTCATTATTACGAAAATTTTGACAATTTAAGAAATTTTGTTAAACTTTGAAATAAATGATAATCCGATGGCTTAAAATCGGGGCTATTATGGGATATGCAACATCATTTCCCAACTAAGTTCCAATAATCCCGCACGTGCTGCTAATGATCTGCGAGCCCTCGCATCGTAGTGGTGGAACACGATTCCTTTCCGATTTGCCAATTATGGCCTTTTTGTCTTTGATTGGTTTCTTCAGTTTCATAATCTGTCAGCAGTAAACACTTGAGTTGATCGTTTGATTGTTTGGAAGCAGATCAAAATACACAGCACCTTTGTATCCCACCAAATTGACAACATAATCTTTTTCTGACGCAGTTTAGCTTTCAGTATGATTCGTGCTGATTCATTATGTTTGGAACATGATCTTTTTCAATTAATGTTATCGTAGACGATCCATTTTTCATCATCAGTGATGATTTAGTTAAAAAAAAAAAGAGTCGATTGATTGCATTACGTTTGAAATGCATATGGCAAATATTGATTCGTTGCGTTTTAAGTGAATTTCAATTCATGCGGAACTCAAATATCGAATTTCTTAACGAGTCCAAGACATTTTATGTGGTTTTTAATTGTTGCGTGTGATGCAATTAACATTTTTGAAATCTCTCGGAAAGTTACGTGACGATTCGATTGAGTATGGACTTTAATTTTGTCATCATCAACTTCAGAAGGTCCGCCAAAACGTTGATCATTTTCAAGTGAAAATACTCCAGAATGAAATTTTTTGAACCCATTCTGACTCACGCGTTGACATAATCGTTTTTTGAGTCTCAGCCACTTTCTTGTGTTTATCAAAATAGAAAAGTAAGATATGTGGAAAATGTTTTATTTTTGAACTCTATGTTAAAACTGACCGTAAACTAAGAATTGTAAATAAAAACTAATGGAATTTGCTCCTGTAGCAACCTAAAAGTATCCGCTGCCAAATCACAGAAGAAAAAAAATATAAGATTGACAGAAGAAAAACAAAACGAACATAATGTTATCTACATGTGCAAAAAGAGATTACTTTCTTGCCAACCCAATACAACTGAAATTTAAGTTTAAGCAATAACAATATTTCTTTAAATATAGAGAAAATGAAAAATGTTCTTAGCTTGGGAAGATGGGCCATTTAAATTAAATAAATGTTAAGAAATCTCTGTTCTAAGTTCTTTCTTTTTGTAAACTGAATCCCTTACTCCGTGCAAATAGCAGATTCAAGTCACGAAAGAAAGTGTTATCATAACTAGTGCTTCATTTTTTTCACAAGTCGGAAACGATCTGTCACAGAAACGATACAAGTTAATGTCTATGCAGCAACGCTGATGCGAGTCGACCATCCCTAAATGCCTAAATTACACCAATAAATTTTTAACAGCCTTTAGTCCAGAAGATTCCTTCCGGATAACTGCATTTTATTACAGGAAAAGAAGGAGATGTCCAGTTATAACACGGGAGAGCTATTGTATTCGTTCCCTGAGTTCCGCTTTAACTTTCGTACATTCGGAATTATTGCTCTTATCTTCCTCCTTCCATCTTAACTTTACTTCTTCGAACACGTGTCGAAGCAATTTTTCCACTACTTTTCTGCTTTTTTTTTTTTTTTTTAAATAGAAAATTGAGGCAGCTGGAATAGAATAGTACAAAAAGAACAGGGCATTATACTCTTACTGGGTTTGAACGTTACCACCGACGGTTTGAATCTTTTCTCTTGCAGCTTTTAATGGCCTTTAATGGTCTTGCAGCTTTGGTCACCAGACGTCCGTTATTGATTCGGGCAGCGCTGGTTCGTAACTACGTCATAAACTGGATTCTGAATTGATAAAAGTCCGAAATTTTTAAATGAATGGTTGTAAAAATTAAGAAATTATTAATTTGTAGACATATATTTTTTAAAAAAAAGTTGATTTCTTTCAAAAGAAAGTAGAAGCTCAAGAAATCTTACTGGTGTTTTTATCGGAATACAGATATTTTCAGATAAAATCAGTTCATTTTTAAATCATTCCGATAATACATTCATCTTCAGGACAGACCTTCTGCAGGAAAGTATGCCATTTCGTTTTTCAATATTTTATTGATGAAACGTCATGCATTATCATTTCCTTTTGTTTCGTGACACCAACTTTTGCAACAATGCAGAAAACAAGATAATATACTAACTTGAAAATCACAGATAATTTTTACCATTGAAATGAAAAATGCTCTGAATTATCTCCTCCAAAATATGGTAATTTTATTTAAAAGATGATGAAATGATACTACCGATTGGTAGCCCAGTGACAAATTCCCATTTGCTAAATCTGCAGTATTCAAAGATGCCAATTTAAATTTCCAAAAATAGGGAAACCTTTTTTTGAATCTTTAACAGGCAATTAGAATACCCCATTTTGACTAGTGCTCCCCTTCCCTTTAATGTGTATCACATATTCGCGTACTAAATTCCTGTATGTTTACTACAGGTACTACAGTTACTACAGTTACTTGTCCTGTATGTTTACTACTATACCTGTATGTTTACTACTTATTATTTGTACTAAATTCCTGTAAATGCATACCGATAGCTAACATGTATTACATAAAACGGCTTGGCTTCAGTTTAACATTAGTCTTGAAAGAGAAGACCAAGAATGAACGGCAAGAAATACTTTAAGTGGGTTTGAATTTATGTAGTTTTATTCTTGGTGATTTATGAATTTGTGAGGAGCTATTAAGTCCGGTCACATGCAGAACATGATTGTCGCTATCTATGTTGTTGTTACCGATCTCAAATGTCTGACAATGGTCGGCACAATGCCACGATCACAATGCCACACGATCACAATGTCACGTGGCACAATGCCACGATTATACATCGTTGGACGGAGTCAAATACGCCTATCGCTGGCATGTGGCTTGAGCACCATACAGATGACAGCCCGCAGCTCAGTTCCACCCCTAGTTTTGAAGGAAAGCACCCCGACCGGACAAGTCCGAGGGTCCAATATCGCTTTTCTCTCCAGCAACCTTTTGAGAGGATTTTCAGCTCGCCGTGTATTTAGAGGCCCCCCATGCCTCACAGACACTATACATTTACGAGCATTAGTGCTTTCTCCGGGATTCGAACCTGGGCCTTCGGTACGGCAGTCAGAGTCCCTAGCCATTGCCCCGGTTGGGCGGCTCACTAATGATATCGCAATTTAATTTATGAAAAAGGGGAACATTATTTCTGCAACAAATTACCCAAAATTTAATTTTTAGAGAAAAATTAAATTCTTCCCCCCCCCAAAAAAAAATTCCCACATTCTTACAAAGGGCGTAGTGCCAGAATTTTATGTAAATGTAGCATTTACATAAAATAAAGCAATTATGCGCTCATGTATGAAATATCAAATTTCAGAAGTCTTTTACAGCCCTTCAAGTAACAAATTATGCAAGTACGAAACAAAATACGAGTACGAAATACGAAAGAGAAAAACTGTTCATTCGCAAAGTCCAATTTCATAGGTCTTGTAAGTTTGGAAATTTTTTCGAGAGGACATCTTGACTGTTATCCATGTATAAATACTGGTATCTTAGTTATTTATGTTTCTCAAATATTTTCACATAAAAGACAAAACAAAGAAAGAAATTACTGTTTGACTGACTTAAAAACTGCCGTAAGCTGCGAAGGTGGCTAAGCCCCTCTTATTGTTTGTTTGCTTATTTGAATATAAGAAGCTCACTTCTCTTACATAATAAAATAAACAAATAATAAATTAATAATAAAAAAACCTGAACTCTTTCAGATATCATATTACGCCCAAAGGGACTTTTTTTAACGTTCGTGTGTTACCTTTATTAACTATCAAGTTCTTCGCAATTAAACAATAAAATTCAATTCAACAGCAATATCACAAAGTATTAAAAAAATCTGATGTGTACGCCACATGACTTCCTTGTACAGAATATAAAATTATACGCATTTTTTTCTTGAATTTCATTTAAATTGATTGGACTGAATTAAATCTACTTCGTCGACAGCGCATAAACCACAATAGAATAAATGCACTCTTTAAAATTCACTATATTTGTTTACTATACCGACACTCTGAATGCACAAAATTTAAATCATTTGAAGAATTATCTTATCGTTGCCACATGTTCTATTCAAATACTATAATACAGCTAGAACGATGTATGAAAGAAATTAAGCAAACAAAACAGAAAAGAAACAGTTTTTCACAGACGATTGAGTATTTCTCATTCAATTAATTCAGCTCTCACTTCGCGACAAGGCAAAAATACATAAAAACTCAAAATATCTGCATTAAAAATTACGAAGTAAATCTTAAACACTTATTTCCTCGAAAAAATTCCAGAGAGGATTAAGCATGATTTAATTCGCAATAATAAATGAAGGCGTTATTTTTGTGTTGCGAAGCTTAGTCTCTCTAGATTGGTAACAAATCTACAATTCTGCTGTTTCAAATAAAAACAAATATGTCCGCCATGTTATTTAAAACTTAACCGCACTTAAACAGCATTTAAATTGTTGATAATTGTACAAATATTGCTTCCAGAATTACGAAAGGCAAAAAAACCTTAACCGGAAGATAAAAACAACATAATTCAATCATTTTTAAAGCAAAAAACGTGCAATTTACAAACATATAAGAGTAAAGAAACTGAGATCACTGTGCCGAGTAACAGAGTGGAGATATATATATATATATATCTCCACTCTGTCTGTATATATATATATATATATATATAGTATTTATATACGTTTGGTGCGGCCGATAGCAACCAAAATACGAGTTGCACATCTACATGTTATAGCAGTCCTATATACAAAATTTCAACGTTCTGAGGCTACTCGTTTTCGAGTTGTGCGAGGTACGTACCTGTAAGTTCGTACAGACGCCACGAAAAATTCTCTTCAGAATTCATTTTAAAGCAGTTTTATAAGTGGAGGAAACGAGTCTTTTATTCTGTCCTTACGCACAGATATCACGCAAAAACATCGTTAAATTGCATTCGATAGCGCTCAAAATGGATAATTTCGTTGAAATATGCTGCCTGAAACTTTTGGCGATTACAATACTTCCTTTTTACTTCGTACAAGGAAGTAAAAAGCATACATTTAGAATTTCCGATACAAAATCGCGGGCGCTGGAGATAAAAATGTCTCCCCCCCCCGCCGTACAGTGTTGCCAGTACTCGCTCTGAAATCGTTGTGTTTCTTAATTAAAAATTCATAAATGCTTTAAAATATGAAATAGATAATAAAACAAAATTCCAGGTACCCACATTCGGGTACATTATTCAAAACTGGATGGCTCAAGGTACCGTTGTTTCATCACAATGCGAGAAGCATACATACATTTATGCAGATTTACTTCTTTAAATATAATACAGGGCTGTAATTTTGGTGGCAACAATTTAAGCAGGGATTCGCCGTTTATAGTGAATCAAATTAATAGCCCTTCGGGGCAAATTGCCCTTTTCGACTAACAAAGCCTAATACTAACACCATTTGTTTTTCACAACCAATCAGTTTCGTCCCTGAAGTGAGACATCATCGGAAAACTAAAACTCCTGAAAATGGGGAGATAATTTCAACGTCAAAAAATTTTGTTGCTGACGCAACCATATTCCTCTACAAGTGCACTTCAGTTTGTAAAAAATTTGCTATTGAACGAAATAAATATCCAGAAAATTCAACTGTTTCTATCATGGCTCAAAATAAACGAGAGTGTATTTAATAAACGCCAATGTACTAGAAACAGGTTATGCAGAACATGACACAACCAATTATTTAAGGGCTGCAAATAAATTGTACAGCTCCTCCTCATCAAGTATGTTCAGAAAAGGTTCCTAAAATTTAAACGCGAATAAATTATTTAGATTAAACGGGTCCATAAATTTATTTTTGCGTTTATTCAGACTCAAGTATGCGTAATTTAGGTAAAAGAACCAAACTACGGTAAATTTTTCAGTACTTGATAAATAAAGCAATTGAGAATTGCACAGAAGTTATTAATATTTCCGGATCTCTTTCACTGCCGAAATTGCATCGCAGTATTTGGATCAAGTTTATTATCTGTACGTTCAGTTGATCACCAAATTTTAATTGGATTAGCTGAATTTCTCAGTAAAATAACGTTCTCTTTATTCCAAATTTTCGTTACCATGTTTTTCGATTCTAAAAAAACATCATTTGTAAGATGTATGTATTCTTTAATTAATTTTTAATATTAAATTTTATTATTATTATTTTTTTTTTCCGAGAGAGAGAGAGAGGGAAGACTAGTGAAGACTCATGGCGAAACACGAGATCCAAATAAAATTAAATAATTGCAGTCAAACGCTCAAACGTATCCAGCAAACATTTCTTAATAATCTGCTTTGATTTATTAAGACCAACAATATTTCTAATTAAAATAATTGTTGGAAAGATTTCCTATTTCGGAATAATTTGTAATTTGAAAAAATCTGCAGTTATAAGATAACATCTATTCTAGGAGGTATCGCATTTTTAGAAACGCCCAGCTCTGTTCTTAAACAGCGAAGAATATTAATGTATATTTATTTCTTGCATTGTGAAAAAACGGAGACATCAAGACCCACCAAATTTTAAACACACACAGTCCTTTATCCGAACACATTTTCACCTCCTAGAAGCTCAGATTTCGAATTTTTCTTAGTTATATTTTGTGCGAACTTAAATTTGTTGATTATCAAACTCAGCGATTTAAAAGCGGTGTTGCCACTCGGCGAAACACGAGATGTTGCCATTCGGTAAAGGATAACAAAATTATTTTTTCTTTCATATTTAATTAATCTGGTATTTATTTAAAAACTACAAAAAGTCATAAATGATATTTCTTATCACTGTTATTATTAATTAATCACTGTATCACTGTTATTAAACATATCTAGCTCTATAGCCCGACTCAATAATGTCCATGACGACTAACCATGCAATTGGCTACTAAGTGAAAAAACCTGATGTGGACACTATAAGACTTCCTTGTACGGCCTATTTAATTATGCAAATTTTTGGCTGCGTTTCATTTGAAATTATTTCCTTAAATTTCATTAGAGTGTAGAGACATTATGATTTTTGGAGGCAGGAGAGAGGAAAAATAAGCAATCGCCTTCGTTGGGAATCGAACCGCGGACCTCTGGAATACCGGCTCAGTGTGCTGACCACTACACCACGAAGGCACGCTAGGAAGGCGAGAGAAATACCTTATATACTCCCCTTTTTAAAGAGCGACTGGGGTTTTAGGGGATCCAATCGCCTGAGTGTGGAGAATCCTCATCCAACATCCTTTTAGTTCGGGCGCCACTGTTGAGCCATTGGGATTTTTTTTTTTTTTTTTTTTTTTTTTTTGTGAAGCAGGCAAGATGAAAAATTAGCAACGCCTTCGCCGGGAATCGAACCACGAACCTCTGGAATACCGGCCCAGCGTGCAGAACCACTACACCACGAAGGCACGCTAGGAAGGCGGGAGAAATACCTTTTAAGAGATATATTTCTTATTCAAATAATTCAGTTCTTTCTTCGCGACTAGGCAAAAATACACAAAACATCTTCATTAGAAATTGTTAAATACAGAAAATCTAAAATACCAAATACAGATGTTAAACTATAACTTTTGTAGTTAAAATTAGAGTTTCTACGCCGAAACAAGCAATTTGGCCACGAGGAGGCAGACAAAGTTTTTGGTGGAATTGTAAAATCATATTTTCAAATTAGCAAATTATTTTGTATTTACTTCGAGTTGTTGAAAATTAATATAACTGATAACTCTAAATAAATAATTTGACAACGTATCATAACATTCAAGTGCTCGTAAATTGCTATCCACTTAGTTACCAATCATTAGGAGGGATTTGTCTCAAAAGATCTGCCAAGTAACAACTTTGTCTACCCCGGACGTTCATTCTGTTACTTTGCCTCTCTAACAAACAAAGGCTCTGTTTGAAAACACTTAACACCAAAGAAGTCTTCCCTTTCAACTTACCGCTAACGACATCTAACCTACAAGAGAATAACGGGTGAAGAGAGATGATTCATTTACAGTCGGCCTGACACGATTCGAGATGTTACAGCTCTTGTTCTTTTTAACATGTTGCTCAATGGAAACAATGAAGCTTTGAGAGCTGTCTCTTGCCATTCGTTCTGTCAAGAACGTATCATAAGAGTCATATACATCCACGGATAATTAATTGGTTATAAAAAATCAGATTGGTTTTGAAAGAATGAGAAATGTTGAATTTGCATTCCGAGTACTCCTTCTCTTTAGCGCAAAAGCAACTCAGATGCGAGTGAATAATTAGAAAGGTGGAAAGCTGTATAAATAATTCCTTTGAAGTTTTGGCTGCAATTGCCAACGAGCGTCAATTAAAATGCGCAATATATCGTTGGAACAAAAAATGATTTTAATGAGGAATTTACGAAGCAAATTTTTAGGTTCACGAAAAATGCAATTTATTCTAAAGGAGCTTTGATGAGAAAGAAGGAAAGAGTTAAAATTCAGAAACATCAAGAAAGGCTTATGAATGTCAAGTTTGGAAATTTAAGGAAGCTTAGACTCTTATTTAAGATAATTATTTCGTCGGCACCATGTCAGAATCATGAATTTTATTTTTTACTTGTTTCATCTAAATGGACCTTTTGTGATGTCTTTCGTTGTTTCATACCACGTTAAAACAGGTACACACACATTCCTCGAGATTGGCTTACATGAAGTATTATTATTCTGCTATTGTTGTACCTTATCCTGAATTATCGAATTAAACCCTAGGACAAGCCTCATCAATAATAAAAAATGAGGCTTGGCCAATCAAAAATGCACAGTCACCATAGGTGCTCCATTTTGCCTAATTTACAGTAATACGCTTGTGGCTTGGTTCTGTCTCAGTTTCTTTCCAACACAACTTAGGGGATGAATCCCGGTGTCTTGCATACATCTTTAGACAGATGTAGAGACATTAGGTATATTTTTGGAAGCAGGCAAGATGAAAAATTAGCAACCGGCTTCACCGAGACTCGAACCACGCACCTCTCGAATACGCGCCGAGTGTGCTGACCACTACACCACGAAGGCATGCTAAGATGGTGGGAGAAATACCTTACAAGGTTCCTATTATTTTAAATAAGCAATTATCTTATGATTAAGATCTGTACTATAGCTTTTCTCTTTCCTTTCCCTACCAGAATGTAAGGTGATTACGTGAGATTTTCAGACTGTAAGACAGAGCATGTTTCTGCCTCCCGAGGCCACGTTACTAGGTTAGCTAGCTCAGTTAGGATTTCATTCTTTGGCTTTTACAGTTGCCGACATTTGAATTGTTACGCCGCTGTGAAGTTGAGGCAATTTCGCATTAAATAATTCATTCAGGCCTTGGTTATTAAATTAATTTAGTTAAAACTTGAATTTACTGTTCACTTTAAGTTTCATCGCCACAATTTGTGGTCTTCGTTCTGGCTTACGTGAGAACGAGAAGTACGTTTATGTTCAAGTTCTGATTTAAGTTTTTCTTAAAACCTTCTTTAGATTCTTTAGCTCATTTCAGATGAAGGGATAATTCGTTCGAAGTCTGTTAGGATGTTTGGATTTATTTTATGCTATCAAAACAAATCAAACTTTATACACTCTAAGTTGACAGCCCATAGTTACAGATGACTTTTGCCTTTAACGAGTAGTAGTCGCCTTAGGAAGGCGAAGTTCAAAACCAGTGCTTATTTATTCTCTTAAGAGACATTAGAGATAATCGTCAAGAAAATTGGCGCCAAGAGACGGTTCATTGTATTGAAATTTTACACATAAATATGGTAAAGTACTATTAAGATAAAAGTATACAAAAATGCTTCATTACCATTTTTAAAAAACATTTCTTCGTAAACACAAGAAGAAAACTATAAATAAAACAAACTAAACAGGGAAGGCAAAGAAACAAATTTTGAATTTGTTTGAAGTCTGACGGTAAATTACTGCTTTCTATAAAGACTGTAGCAAGATTATGAGCTTAATGAACAGATGACACCAAATATCATTGATAGAATAATATTGTAGTATTCACAGGGAGGAAGAGCAAATGGACTAAAACTTTCGTTCAATGGTCATTAACTTTAGAAACCAGGACACAAAAACAAAGAAATCCTTTTAACGGAATTCACAAACGGAATATCCTGTTTCTTGAACCATTCTATATATGAATTTATTTCCCTACAGAAAAGAAGGCAAAATTCTGAACTGAAGTAATATGTCATATTCTTTATTATTATTCACAGACAATCCAATGAAGCAAACTGGAAAATCTATAGAAATATCAAATTCTACATTATTTTGTAGACTTAAAATACATGTTAAACAGTGATCTCTAAATAATACGTAATTCTTTAGATCAAAAGCTGAATGGATAACTGAATAATTGCTTTTAGAGAAAGATAAGCCCAAAAAAAAAAAAAAATAATAATAATAATAATAATAATAATAATTAAAAAAAAATAAATCTGAAATGTTTCAGATTTTAAATTACGTCCAAAGGGGCTTTTTTTTAACGTTTTGAGTGTTACCTTTATTTATTAAATATCATGTTCTTTGCACTTAAACCATAAAATTCAGTTCAAGAGCAATATCGCAAAATAATGTTAAATTAAGCATATCTTTAGAATTTCCGATATACACAGTCTCGCGAGCTGGAGATAAAAGTATTTTTTTTCTATATAACGTTGCCATTTCTCGCTTTTAAAGCATTGAGTTTGTAAATCAAAAATTCGTTAAAGTTTTACAAAATATAAAATCTATAATAAAACAAATTCCAAATTTGGGATTTCAGATGCCCATATTCGCAGTAGGATTTCGTCATTCAAAATTCGATGGCTCTATGTACCATTGTTTAATCACAATGCGAGAAATAGACAATCATTTATGCAGATTTTTCATTATTTAATTTCTTCAAATATAATGCAGGACTCTAACATTTTGTGGCAACAGTTTGAAAAGTGAACCGACGTTTATGAGTCCGACGCAAAATCGCAAAACGAAAACAATAGTCCTTCAGGGACTATCCCCCTTTGGACTTCAGGACCCCTTTGGACTAAAAATCGACACAAATTTTTATACAATTGTTTTGCATGAAGTATTGCAATTATGAAAAAAGTATAACACGAAGCATGATAAATATCAGAACCCTATTTTTCCTTATTCCTTTATTTTTTATTAAAGAATGTCCTCAAAGAGTTCCTCCCGAAAACTAATTTGTATTCATGAAAAACATATGGGGAAAATTCGATACTCAGATAAATTAAGACACAATAACACGCCGGATAAGTATTAATTCAGAAGTAAAACAACAAAAATCAGCGTTATATTTTCAAAATTTACTTCTGAATTAGTACTCAGATAAATGTTCAGTGATTACTAAATATCGGAACAGCTTACGGCAGCGACGAACATTCAAATATTCTTAGTTTTTTAGTCATACAGATATGAAATTTCGGATGAATTTGTATTTCAACGTAAGTATAACGATCCCTTTAAAAATATAAAACAACTGCAATTTTGGCTTCTCTTAAAAAATTAATTTTGTAAATAAAATTTAAAATGCTCGATATTTTTTAATTTTTCACATTGCTTAATAATTTCATTTCATTATCACCGAAAAATACATTCTGAAAAAAAAAAAAAAAAAAAAAAAAAAAAAAAAAAAAAAACTTACATTAATTTAAAAATACATGAAAGATTGATCTGTAATAAATATATATTTTTTAATTTTTACCTAAATTTTGGACACAATTTCGCATTTGATTAGTCTTTTTAAAAATTTGATGAACTCAAATTCGAAAATCATACTAAGATTTGTTACATATTCGGAAATTATGAATTTAATTTATAAATTATACGTGGTGTATTTAATTATGGCAAAGCACACTAGGGCTATCTGCCTAAGGGAAGGGATGCCTTCGTGGAGGACTTTCTAATGGAAACTGGCTCGTATACACGTTACACATGGGGAAAACCACGAAAACACCCATGCAGCCAGTCCGTTCGCGGGATTCGAACCTCGGACCGAACTACCAGTGTTCAGCGACTTTACCGCTCGGCCGCTATGTAAATTATACGTATCTTGAACAAAATTAAGACGCATGGATATATAAATTTTCATGTTTACTTTTAACTCTTCATTTTTCAGAACTATCTAAAAACACTTTTATTTAATATCAAGAATTTTAGAATTTTATCTGTTTAACTAAATAAAATATTTATTTTTAGAATTCAGATCAGACTTATATAAGCCTCCAGCATCTTAAGTTTCATGTTTCTTATTTATTAGCACAAAGGGGAAGTTTGAAGCCCAGAAGGGCTATTAATTTTGTTTTGTCATTTTGAGTCGTCCACTATAAAATGGCATTTAACTTTTCAAATTATTGCCACCAAATATTATCGCCCTGCATTATATTTAAATAAATTAAATAATGAAGAATCTGCATGAATGTATGGATATTTCTCGCACTGTGAAAAAAAACAACGGTACCTGGAGCAGTCAGATTTTGAATAACGTAGTTCTCCACTCAAATATGGTCATATCAAAGCCCAAATTTGGAATTTGTTTTATTATCGATTTCGTATTTTATAAAACTTTAACGAATTTTTTATTAACAAACTGAACGATACTAATTCAGAAGTCAAACAACAAAAATCAGCGTTATACCTACAAAATTTTCACAGGACTAGTTTCGATGGTTTTACCGAACCATCATCTTCAGCTGCAAAACCGCAAATGAACAAGATAGGAAATAATGATTAGATAAGATAAGAAAGCCTGGACAAGAATAATGTGAAAATTTTGTAGCTATAACGCTGATTTTTGTTGTTTGACTTCTGAATTAGTATTTATTCAGCGTGTTATTGTGTCTTAAACTGAACGATTTTTAAAGCAAGCAATGGCTACACTGTGCGGGAAGGGGGGGGAAGATATTTTTACCTTCAGCGCACGAGACTGTGCAAGTAAAATAACAGAAATTCTAAAAATATGCTCTTTTTAAATATTTTGTGATACTGCTGTTGAATTCAATTTTATGGTTTAAGTGAGAAGGGCATGATATTTAATAAATAAAGGTTACACACAAAACGTTAAAAAACAAACGCCCCTTTGGACGCAATATAAAATCTGAAAGCTTTCAGATTTTTTATTTAGTTCATAAGTTTCTTGTATTTTTATTACTTTTAATTAGTTAAAGTAATTAACACACACTTTTAACTCTTATTTTTCAGAACTACCTAAAATTCATTTTTCCTTAATATCAAGAATTTTAGAATTTTATCTGCTGATATCTGCTTAACTTAAATATTTATTTTTACAATTCAAATCAGACTTAAAGCCTCCAGTATCTTAAATTTCCTCTTTTTTATTTGTATTTTTGCTACTTTTAATTACTTTAACTAGCACACACACACACAAAGAAAAAAGTGACAAACAATGAAAATAAAAATTGGAAGGCATTCAGATTTTACATAACGCCCGAGAGGGCATTTATTTAACGCTATGTGTGCTACATTTATTTATTAAATATCATGTTCTTTAAACTTAAACCATAAAATTTAATTGAACTGCAATACCGCAAAATAATTTTAAAATAAGTATAGCTTTAGAATTTCCGATGCACAGTTCAGTTTCGAGCGCTGGAGATAATCCCCCCCCCGTATAGTGTTGCCATTGTTCGCTTTGAAATGGTTGAGTTTGTTATGTTAATCAAAAAGTCGTTAAAGTGCTACAAAATATGAAATCAATAATAAAAAAAATTTCAAATTACGGCTTCCAGATGCCCATATTCAGTGGTAGATTATGTTATTCAAAATTTGATGGCTCTAGGTACCGTTGTTTCATCATAATGCGAGAAACATGCGTACATTTATGCAGATTCTTCATTATTTAATTTCTTTAAATGTTACACAGGGAGACAATATTTAGTGGCAATAATTTGAAAAGTGAAGCAACGTTTATAGTGAAAGAACGCAAAATGCCAAAACTAAATTAACAGTCCTTCTGGGCAAATTGCCTCTTTGGACTAATAATAAATCAAATAACAATATTTTTCGACACTTAAAAATTTCACGTTGTAAAATTAAACGTTGTAAATACGTTGAGCGAAAAAAAGATTACATTTTTATCTTAAGGTATACCCTTACAAAAAGTGAAAAACGTTAATTATTTTAAATGAAAGTAAAATGATGATTCGTAAATATCTGTTTGCAGACCTGATGGCACTTAAATAATCTTCTAAGTATATGCAATGTTTGCAATTTGTTTAAAAGCAATTTGCGGTTTGTGACATGTGGTTTTTTGCATACAATATATCTAAAAGGCGAGAATACTATTACACAAATCCTCCCAACCCAATTTTTTGTCTATTTCTGCTGAACCCAATGCCAAGTAAATTTTTACACAATTAAATGAATGTTCTAGCGCTCAGCATAATGAGAATATTTTTAAACGTTTAGGCATTAATGTTTCCAATTGGGAATATTTATAAAAAATTACTTAAGATTTGACAGATTCTTTTCAGATTTGACATAATAACTAATTTATTTGAATTCCTACTTAAATAAAACGTACTTATATAATAAAAGGCAATCTGCATGTTCATGAAACGCTGGGTGCAAATCATTTCTTTTAAATTCTTAAATAAAGGAATCGCAGGGAAGAAATAAATGAATAAAAACTACATTCAAAATGTTGGATAATTATTTAATGGAATTCTAATGTGGAATACAAATAAATCAATAACAAAGAAATATACATGGGCAAGATAAGTAAAGTTATCAAATGGAGGATACTTAAATAAATAAAATGATTTTACATCGAGGGAAATAAGCGTAGGGTAGAAACTCCTTTGTTTAATTGCCATAATGATTCAAATGTCCGTAAAAATTATCAGCTGGATATTTCATATTTTACATGCATTTCAATTTGTATGAATTAAATTTATTATTGAAAAAAAAAAAACTTATGGTGATTTCCTGTTATGTTTTTACCACCAATCCTCAAATTCCATATCACAGATTATGTTCTTACTGCATTAATATAAATATTAACAAGACATAGTGCACAATAAAAATTAAACTTTATTTAGGAACATCGCGCATACTCCCCGACAGCCTGCCTGTTTCGCTCTGCTCGCTACTCGTAAGAAATTTCTCCTCTAGGGTTGCCACACTTATCATAGGGCGCAAGGCGCGCTCCTTATCGCCATCACCACAGAGTTTCCCCCCAGTTCCTTTAATGGCTATTCAAAGGAACGACATAGGTTATGAAATTATCTCAGAGTATCCGTACTGTCGGGTATTTTTACATGATTACAAAATTAGAATATAAAATTAGAAAAGATCAAAATGAAATTCAATATATAACAATGTATTGACACATATAATAAACATGAAATAACAAGAAATATGTTAAGATATGAATTTTAAAAAAATGTTTTAAATTGTTATGTAAGAAGCAAGTTTCTTAGGGAAGTGAACATGTCTTCCCGATCTGGTGACAGTTTGTGTCTTAGAGAGTTCGTTTGCAGATTTATTCTGCTGAACTTTCTTTAAGTCTTTATTTGTTTTCAGTTCAGGCAAATTAGAGTCCGAAAGCAAATAGGCTGGTTTCACACGGTCTATAGACACAGTAGATTTCAGACCGTTAATATCAATTGTGAAAGTTTTGTCCGTTCTAGAAAGAACTTGCGGACCTGTATATGGTTGGCACAGAGGTGGCTTTACTCGATCGACGCGTAAGTATACATCCGTACACGACTTTAAGGTAGCACTTACGTAACATTTTTCTTGGCAATGTGCAGATGTTGCTATTGGATTCAACTGTTGCATTCTATGCCGAAGATTCGTGATAAATTGTGTGTCATACCGGAGATAACTTAGATGACGTTATCATATCACTAGGCAGCTTGAGAGTTGTGCCGTACACCAGTTCAGCACAAGATGACTGTAGATCTTCTTTTACGGCTGTACGAATACCAAGCATAACAACTGGTAGTGTTTCAGTCCAGTTATTGGTCTCGTGAGCCTTGAGAGAAGATTTTAAATGTCGATGAAATCGTTCAACAATGCCGTTGGACATTGGATGATAAGCTGTTGTTGTGATTCTGTTCGTACCCAAAATGCGCGTGAATTCTGCAAAAAGTGCGGATCTCATTTGAGAACCTTGATCTGTTGTTATGATCGATGGGCAGCCAAAACGAGATATCCAACAGTTGAAGATGGCTCTGCAAATGGTTTCCGTTTTCATATCCGGGATGGGAATGGCTTCAGGCCATCTGGAGAATCTATCTATTAGAGTCAAAAGGTACACGTTGCCTTCTGATGGAGGTAACGGTCCAACGATATCCATATGGATTTCTGAAAAACGTGCATCAGGAAGAGAGAATGTGCCCAGTGGTGCTTTAGCATGCCTAGTAATTTTCGATTTTTGGCAAGATTCACAGGATTTCACCCAATTTTTGATATGACGTTTCATATCGGGCCATACATAACGAGAACAAATAAGCTTCGTAGTAGCTGCAATTCCTGGATGTGACAGATTATGCAGATGATTAAAGATGAGTCTACGAAAGGAATTCGGAACAAATGGACGAGGAATGTCTGTTGATATGTCACACAGAATATTACCATCAGAATAATATTGGCACGGTTTAAATTCCAGTTTCAAAGATGATGTGTTGTTTTTGAGAAGGTCTTGTACCTCCGGATCATGCCGTTGAGCTTCCGAAAATTTTTTAAAATCCAAAAATGGAGATTTTGTTATGGAATCAATTTCGATTCACGAAAGAGCGTCAGCAACGACGTTTTTTGAACCTTGCACATGCCTAATATCAGTAGAGTACTGAGAAATAAAATCTAAATGGCGCAATTGTCGAGGTGAACATTTATGAGGGTTCTGTTTAAAAGCGTATATTAACGGTTTTTGATCCGTATAAATTATAAAATTTCTGCCCTCTAACATGTGTCGGAATTTCTTAATTGCAGAATAAATAGAAAATAATTCCCTATCGTACGCGGACCATTTCTGTTGACTTTTACTGAGTTTCATAGAGAAAAATGCTATAGGTTCCCATGTTTGTTGAGACAACTGCATAAGTGTGCCGCCTATTGCGACGTCTGAGGCATCTACCCAGATGCTTAGCTGGGCTCCGGGAATAGGGTGTCTCAAAAGGGTAGCCTGAGCAATGGCATTTTTGGCAGCAATAAAGGCTTGTTCAGCATTCTCGTTCCAATTTAATTGTGGGGATGAATCCTGGACACGAGAACGAGATTTCTCTTTATTAATATAGCCTTCTAACAATTTTATTAAAGGAGAAAGAATATGTGCTGCTTTAGGTATGAAACATCTATAAAAGTTAAACATGCCTAAAAATCGGCGAAGCTGAGTGAGAGTGGTAGGTTGAGGAAAATCTAAAATACATTTGACTTTGTCAGGAAGAGGTTCAATTCCGTTTTCACTAAGGTGAAAACCTAAGAAATCAATAGATGTTTGACCAAAGGTGCATTTTGAAACATTTATGCAAAGTCCATATTCCTGAAGTTTGGAAAATAAAGCTTTCAAATGCCTGCAATGTTCCTCAGAATCTTTAGAGGCTATGAGCAAGTCATCGACAAAAGCGTAAACGCCTTCTAAATCCCGCGTGACTTCATCTATAAAACGTTGAAAAGTCGCAGAATGCATTGCATAAGCCGAATTGCATACGGATACTTTCGAATAAACCGAATGGTGTGCATATGGCGGTTTTGTGGATGTCGGCTGGGTTAATTGGTATTTGATGGTATGCCTTAATCAGGTCGACATGACTAAAAATTTTAGTACCGTGCAATGCAGCAGTAAAATCGGCTAAGCATGGAATAGGGTATTTGTCTTTTATCGTTTGAGCGTTCAATGCTCGATAATCTCCTACAGGTCTCCATTCCAGACTTCCCTTTTTTGGAACCATGTGAAGTGGGGATGCATAATTGCTGCTCGAAGGTCTCAAATGCCCCAATTGCATCATAGTTTGAAATTCTTGTTTTGCTATTTTTAAGCGATCTGGAGCTAACCGACGAGGTTTTGCAACCACAGGTGGACCTTTAGTTATGATATAATGAACGGTGTTATGTTTAACAGGTTGGTTAGGATCTGGTAATCTAGTAACTGAAGGAAATTCTTTTAAAATTTTGTGATATGGTGTATCACTAAATACAGTTTTTACTGAATAAATGCTTGCATTTTTCACGCAACCGACGGTTTTAAAATGCGTTTTTAAATCTTTGAGACATTTGTTTCTGAGATCAGGCACCAATTCAAAGAAATGGAGAAAATCTGCTCCAAGAATGGGTGTACTAACATTTGCTATAAGAAAAGTCCATGTAAACTGTCGTCTTAATTTGAAATCCAAAGAAAGTGTTTTTTGACCATAAACATGAATAGTAGAAGAATTAGCAGCGAAAAGTGTTTGTTGGGACGAATTCCGTTTTTGAGAATTATTTGCTGGAAGTAAGGACACGTCAGAGCCGGTATCGACCAAGAATGAAAGGTTTGTTCTACGGTCACGAACGAACAGGCGACGTGAAACTTGAGGCAAAGAATAAGTCGCCTCTATTCTTTGCTGGTTTCGTTTCCCTGCCATGAACAAGGTTTTGTACATTTGTCATCTCTACACTTTTTCCCAAAACGTCTATGATACCAGCAAATAGAATAATCTCTCCTTTTGGAATTGCTTCTTTCCTTATTGCGATCTCCGCGATTTGGCGAGCGACCACGAGAAAGAGAAATGCGATCAATACGTTTGTTTAATTTTTCTATTTGTTTAAATAATTTATCCTCAAGAGACTGATCGACTGTGCGAGAAACGGCACAAGTCCCTGGGGTTGGATTTACTTCTAAAATTCTGTCGGCAATTTCTGCAGCTTTATCTACAGTTAAATTGGAAACCGCTGCCAAAATAGACTGAACAGTCGAAGGCAAACGTTGAAGGAATAATTCTAACATTAAGTTATCAGGAACATTTAAAGATTCTGCTCGACGTTTCATATTTCTAAGCAAATCGGAAGGTTTTCGAGAACCTAATTCTTCTCCAGATAATAATTGGCGAATTTCTTGCTGAGAAGATTCTCCTGCACGATTTATTAACTCAGTTTTAAGCTTTGCATATGGATCAATAGGGTCTGGTTTCATAAGTAAATCCCGTACTATTGAAGCAATATCTGGAGGAAGATGAGCAACTACATAATTATATTTAGTAATGGATTCCGTGATAGGTTTGGGGGTGGCAAGAGCAAAGGTATTTTCACACATAATAAACCATAAAGATGGGTCTGATCGGTTATAAACCGGAATTTGGACGGCATGAACATCAGACATTGTGCAAGGTTTTTAAGCCAAAATAAAAGCAAAAATTTAACTAAAGAAAATGAAATTAAATGATAAGTAGAAAACAGAATTATAAAATGATCTATAATTACTACTCATCTGTGATCCGGAGGACGAAAACCGATGTAATCCATTACTTCTGGTTTGGAGATCTTGAGTGATGGCTTGTAGTCAAAACCGAAAGTGCTTGAGAACTGTTCATATGATTTAACACAGTCAGGGTTACCATTATGGAAATTTCCGGTTATGTTTTTACCACCAATCCTCAAATTCCATATCACAGATTATGTTCTTACTGCATTAATATAAATATTAACAAGACATAGTGCACAATAAAAATTAAACTTTATTTAGGAACATCACGCATACTCCCCGACAGCCTGCCTGTTTCGCTCTGCTCGCTACTCGTAAGAAATTTCTCCTCTAGGGTTGCCACACTTATCATAGGGCGCAAGGCGCGCTCCTTATCGCCATCACCACAAACTCAAAGGTTTCAGGTTTTAAATTACGGGCAAGAGGGCATTTTGTTAACGTTTTGTGTGTTACCATTACTTATTAAATACCATGTTCTACGTACTCAAACCATAAAATTCAGTTCAACAGCAATATCGCAAAATAATTTTAAAATGAGCGTGTCTTTAGAATGTCCGATACACAGTCTCGCGCGCTGGAGATAAAATGCTTTTTTTTTTTTTTTTTTTTTCGTACAGTGTTGCCATAACTCGCTTTGAAATCGTTAAGTTTTTTAATCAAAAATTCGTTGAAGTGTTACAAAATATGACATCGATAATAAAACAAATTTCAAATTCAAATTAAGGCTTCCACCTGCCCTCATTCTATGGGAAGATTAAGTTATTCAAATTTTGATGGCTCTATGTACCGTTGTTTCGTCACAATGCGAGAAACATACATATATTCATGCAGATTCTTCATTATTTAATTTCTTTTAATATAATACATGGTGATAATATATGGGGTTACAGTCGAAAACATCGCCGACGAAAACGTCGCAGAGAAAACAACGCAAGGCGAAAACGTCGTGCTACAAAACATCGTGGGAGAAAACATCGCAAAGAGAAAACATCGAAGTTCTAAAACATCGTGGTACAAAACATCGTCGTCTAAAATAGAGCGGTTCAAAAACTTCGCAGTTTAAAAACATCGTCGTCGAAAATATCGTGGTAAAAAATAAAGTATCTACAAATCATCGCGTGACGATAAAATCGCAGACATGCTTTTTTCAGGCATTAATAATTGTAAATGGATATTTCCATAATGATTTGTGAGCGCAAAATGGAAAGAAGGATAATTTTTACTTTCATATTTTTTATTAATTAATACATTTTTGCTGAGAAAATAAAAAGGAAACTTAAGCATAGAAAATTAATGCAACTTATAGCACTTAATAGAATTTTAAACCGACATAGTTAACTAACAAAGGCCATTAATAAACCATTTTTATAAAGTTTTTACTGGTAATTTTTCATGAAAAGTATAATCTATAAGTTGCATTTAATTTTCTATGCTTAAGTTTCCTTCTTACTTTTTCAGCAAAAATTTATTAGTTAATAAAAAAATGTGAAAGTAAAAATTATCCTTCTTTACACCTTTTGCTCACAAATCATTATGGGAGTATCCATTTATAATTAACCTGAAAAAAAGCATGTCTGCGATGTTATCGTCATGCGATGATTTCTAGATACTTTATTTTTTATCACGATATTTTCGGCGACGATGTTTTTAAACTGCGAAGTTTTTGAACCGCTTTATTTTCGACGACGATGTTTTAAAACTGCGATGTTTTCTCCCACGATGTTTTGTAGCACGACGTTTTTGCCTTGCGTTGTTTTCTCCGCGACGTTTTCGTCCGCGATTTTTTGCCGCGATGTTATTGGCGGATACCAATATATGGTGGCCAACAATTTGAAAAGTGATTCGCCGTTTATAGTTTTCAACACAAAATGCCAAAACGAAATTAATAGTCCTTCAGGGCAAATTGTTCCTTTGAACTAAAAATAAATAAATAAATAAAATAATGGTTTAAATTATTAAAATGTACTACTGTGTTTTTTTTAAATCTCTGAGCTTTTAAGTAATTATGTATTAATTAAAAGGTAAATTTCATATTTGACGTATTACCGAATGGAAAGTAGGAGAAATGTTATTTTCTACAATACGTGATAAAAATCTTATGTTTTCGTGCAATTATCCTAAGGCGCGTGTATGAGAAAACCATTAGCGTAATGTAGAAGCAAAATTCCGTTAAAAACGTCTCCTCAAAATCCTGAATGGGATATTTTTATTCTGAATGAGATACTAGTACTGCTTTTCAAGTAAGTAAGTGGCAAAGCAATGCAAAACAAATTAGTAAAATTCTAATTGCAACTCACAGTTTCTATCTGCAGTGGGCAAATGGTTAATTCGTATACTCCTTCTAATTGATATAATGTCAAGAGTTGAATGAACTGATGATTATTACTAAACAATGATTAAATGAATTGACATATCTGTTTTGAATATATTCTGAACTGATTAAAGTGGAGTAGAGATTATGGGCATGTAGAAGCCCTACTTTGAATTTGAAATTTATTTTATTATCGATTTCATATTTTGTAACACTTCAACGAATTTTTGATTAACAAACTAAACGAATTCAAAACGAGCAATGGCAACACTGTATGGCGCGGGGGGGATTATGTCCAGCGCGCGAGATTCTGTATCGGAAATTCTAAAGATATGCTTATTTTAAAATTATTTTTGCGATATTACGTCAGCAAATAATTGAACTGAATTTTATGGTTTGAGTACGTAGAACATGATATTTAATAAATAAAGTAAATAAAGATAACACATAAAACGTTAAAAAAAAGTCCCTTTGGACGTAATTTAAAATCTGAAATCTTTCTTTTCTTTTCTTTTTTTTTTTTTTTTACTATATTCTTTATATTCTTACTCTCTGATGTTGACTATGTATCTTGTGTTTCTCACGAATTACTTTATCATTTCAAACGATGCTTCATAAAAGCAATAATCATGATCAATAGAAATGTTATAATATTTTATATTCCAGAGCTGGTTATTTTAGAGACGCTAGGATGTTTTTCGAATAAACCCTTTTATATTAAAAATTGCAAGTAATTTGTTGGCTACCAATATGCAGAAGTCTGAAAAGAATAACTTTCAGACATAAAAGAAAAGACGATTCGTTTCCTGAGCGAAACAAGTAATACACTCGTACATACATATAAGAATAAAAATAACCATTTGGCCTGGATGCGCCGAACGTGACTAAAAATTGCTTCTGCCTTTATTTATCACCCTTGTAAATAAAGCTAAATTGACAACCGTAAAAAATAATGGGAAATTACAAGTTCCGGTTGCCGGCAAGTTGTTTTGCGTTGCAGTAATTTTTGCCGTTATTTTAAGCACATAAACAGGAGAATTCCTTCAGTTGTAAAGCTTTTTCGCTGTTCATAGTATTTTATTAAATATTGTTTATTTGATAAAGTACTTTATTAAAATGCCTTAAAGGGTCTACTCTTAAATTTAAAATGGAAGATCATGTAGGTATACAATGCCCAAATCTGTTACAAAATAAGTAAATCATCAATGAATAACTAAAAAGTTAGAGCAATCTTACACACACGTGTAGAAAATTAAGAGAATTTGTTAATTTTCTTGTTAAAATTAAATTCAATTAGAGAATTTGAATTCTGAAAACTTAGTGAACAGATTTTAGTGAAATTTGGTATGAATATACATTTATAACACAAAAAGAGATGTACGATTCAAAAGTCAATTTATGTAAGCACGATTATTAATAAGGCTCTAGTGTAGAGATGTCCAAAATCTGTGTCCTGTAATCGAATATAAAATGAAAACTAATATGGGGTATGGTTCGCTCTGTCAACCAGACAGGCTGCGCAGCCTGATGGCATACTGGCCAGGAAAGTTCCTGTGGCAGACCATCCCAGCAGCAAAGCAGTTTTCTACTCCGGGATGATTCTCGGAGAGGGGATAGCGATATACGCTCCCAAGAGTGTTCTAGACTTGATGTAAAGGGTTAAGGTCGGTCAGGAGATCTGGCTGGAATATCCACATTGCGCAGAGCCTCATTTTCCAGCTTTCCAAGTAATCGTGGATCACCTGAGTCCGATGTGGACGAGCGTTGTCCATTAACAAGAACCCAGGACAAAAGGCGCATCTAAAAAGTCGAACATAGGACATACGATACCTTCTCTATACCTCAGCAGTCAGAAAGCCTTTATCAAACGAATGCAGGGGTGTGCGGTTGTCCAATATCAAGCCTGCCCAAACTATTACACATACACCATCATAATGATAATTTTCTGCATGGAGGGTAAGAAGTAAGATGGAGTAGCCCTAAACAGGTTTCTCCCGTACCTGCTCTGCAGCACTGGCGATCCCTACGTGGTGACCAAAACATTGGGTCATTTACCATTAAGTTCAATGGGTTTTGATGCGATCGGACGTAAATATTTTGTAATTACGTCGTAAATATACATATATATATATATATAATTTATTTCCTAAACAGTATTGATTAATTGATTATATTATCTCCTAAGTTTAATTAAAGTAGAATAATTTTAAAATTGTGCATCCATACTGGTAAGTTATATTTTGAAAGATGTTTTGAAGTAATTTGAAAACAAAATGTTAATAATGTTTTAACGGGGACTGGAGTTAAATCATCAAGAAGAATAATATTACAATTGTAAAAGGAAAAATTAAAACATGTAATTATTGTCATTGATCGGAAATTAGTTGACTTTTCAAGGGGAACAAACCAACTCCCATTCAATGAACAATAATTGATAAAAATACGTAAATATGAAAGTGTTTCGTCTTTACTCGAGTTATAAGTTAAAGCCAAACCGGCAATTCTAGTCAGGCCAAATATTTCCGCGAATAGTTGCTACTCAAAGAACTTATTCTCATGAAGCATTTTAGTCAATTCAATTTGTAGTAAAAATCAATTACTGTAGAGAAATCCTGTAAAACTCGAGTAACCATCCCCGACACTATCATCTTTATGTATTTGAGTACTATATTATTTGTAGAAATTAAACATTGGAAATTGTCATTATGAAATCGAAATCAAAGTAAAGTTGAAATAAATATAGAAGATTATAAAAAAGACAAATAATGCAAACTTTGTAAAAACAAATCAAAGAAAACATAAAAATAATATAAAAATAATATAGAAAATAATATAAATAAGATCAGTGAATGTACATGAAGATATAAAGGCCAGAAAGGTATTAAGTAACTTACATTCTTTCTAGTGGGGGAGTTGGCAATGTGTTCTCTTCGTGTCTGACTCAGAAGTGTAGGGTGTCCGAAAATTCTTAGCGGCAGTAGGGGCTTTGAATAATATCAGTCGGTAAGACTTGGGTGAAGTAATTTATGGTAGTGGGTGGGACTTGGAATTCTTGAGGGATGTATTTTGTGGAGTTCTTATCTGAGAGAGACCGTCTGTTAAGATTTTTTCGAAAATACTAGTGAATGGAAATTAATTAATTTCTGGCTAATTGTCGTGTCGCAATGATTAAGAATTTAAGAAAGGAAAAAGGCATTTTCGCTGTCCAAGAGCTAGTAGACAGTCTAAAGGCAGGAAATAGGCCCATTTTTTTAGTAACAGTATAGTAACAGTATATGTCTGAAGACAATTAGCTTTTTACAATATATACAATTGAGTAATTACACTATATACAAATCTTTCAACTGACAGTCATCCAACTTATACCGCCTTCTCAGATTTAGGAATAAATTATCATATCCCATGATAAATCAATTAATCAATACTGTTTAGGAAAAAAATATTATTAACTAACTTTGCAGCAATTGCGCAAGTAATAATAACTTGTATTCGCACTAAATGGATTTAAGTTCATACAACATTTGATATGCTAAATAGCAGCTATTAGCGCTATTTATCTCTTACCTAATGGATCCACTTTATATATTATCTCCATCCTTTAAGTTTTAAAGTTCTTATACAAAAACTTTACTGTATTGAAGGTTAGCAGCCTCCTTACTTTTATATCTTGCTAGTTTAACTCATATTGAAATCACTAAATGTCATTCCACTAGATGACAAACTTGAAAATTTAACGCCATGCCTGCTACAGGTAAACCCAAAAAACAATTTCTATGAAAAACATTTAACTGTATTTACATGATTACATGCGGTACTTGACATATTAAATATATAGGACAGACTAAAAACAATCTTAACTTTCGAATCAATAACAATAGAGCTCAAATCAAAAAATTCAACGCACAAAAAAATAACATTAAAATAAGTACACCATCACAACTTAATACAGCAGAATTAGAACACTTTAAACACCATGACTTCAACTCTATTCAACTTCAGATACTAGATATAATACCTAATCACAAAACACGAATTTTTCAGGAATCTCTCTATATACTAAAACAACGTTCACTTTATCCATATGGACTTAACACTTATATACATTGTCATAGAGATACTTCTAAGAAGTCTATTTTCAGCCAATTTAAACTCTACAGCATCAAAACGCAGAGAGGAAAAAGAGGAAGCAAAATAAAAAATAATGCGAGATTTTTATCCACTTTGAATACACTTGCATTGAAAAAACAATTGAAATGTTTTTTTGACTCAGACTGCTTTCCCAAGAAACTTCTCAACTGGTTACACTCCTGTACTAATAAATTCCTTATCAAACTAAAAAAATTCATTCAAGAAAGCTACGACGACATACAAATCATTAAAGACATGATTCTTGATTTTAGTCTTTTCAGACTCTCTAATAGTCTCACTCAACGCAAAATTTATTTTAAAGTCAATTTTCTGCATCCGCAGTTTGACAATATTCATTTCTCAAGAATCATCAGAGATTGTAAAGATTACTTCCCCGCAGTTGACACTATACCAATGATTGCATTTAAATATCAAAGGACCTTAAGCAACTTGCTTACTAACCACCATGAAATAGATGAAACTGCAGAATGACATTGTAAGACACAAATTTACAGCAATTACGTAGATTCTCATCACCAGCACATAATTACTGGCAACCTGAATATCATACAAAACCATCAACTAAAAACACTAATGAGTTATGGTACAAAATTTAGACCAGTCAGAAACATGACTACAAATTACTGTTACAAGACCTTCGAAAACAACATCAACGAATTTATAGTTAAAGCAAGCTATCAACTGAATTTTCCCATAGATACCTTCTTAAAATGGAAAGCTAAAATTCTTCAACGCATATCCACAGAAATCAGTCACCTCAAATTTAAAAGTACACTGAACTGGTCGCAACTTACATCAGATATTAGTAAATTAAAACAGCTTTTTACTATTACAAAAATAGATAAAGCAACTAATAACTTTAGCATTATATGAAAACAATTCTACACTGAGATTATTCATAAAGAACTTCTCAACGCAACTACTTATCAATCAGCCAACCTTACAGAAACATCTACAATAAACAGGATTAAAACTTTTCATAAGAAACTCAATATTACTTTCAATGCAAACTACAACAGATTTACTAATCTTTATGCGATTCCCAAATTCCATAAAACACCATTAAAATTTAGATTTATAGCTAATGGAACTAATAATTACAAGAAAAATATAGACTATTATTTTTCAATTCAACTTAATAAAATCTGTAAATTTATTTTCAATGACTGTAACACTAATCATAACTATTGCTGGATCATTCATAATAACACTCCTGTCATTAATACCATTCATACCATTAACATCCAAAACATTAACTGCTATGATTTTGAAAACTTATATACCTCACTTCCTCTAGAAGAAATCTATACCAGTCTACTTGATCTACCAAAACTTTTCCCTAATATACTCAATATCATGACTCTTGACAAATGGAAAACCTACCTAAAATGCACACTTTTTCATAACTACATCAAGTTTCAAAATCAACTTTTTAAACAAGCCAGAGGATTGCCAATGGGCTTACATTCCAGCACCTCGATCTGTAATATCTTTTTATTTGTCAAAGAATTTAACTTCCAAAAAAATCTACAACCACAAGAGTTAAATTACTACAAACACACCTACAGATATATTGATGACCTTATTACAATTAATAATTTTGGTAAAATTGAAAACTCCGACATTTATCCGAATTGTCTTAAACTTAATAAAACTAATAATTCACAAAATAGCACAGACTTTCTAGATCTTCAAATCATTAACTACAAAAAAATTTTACTTTTTGACAAAACAAGAAACTTCAATTTCAATACTAACAAATTAATAAATTGGAACTCCAACATATCCAAAAAAGTAATTAACAATACTATAATTAATCAAATACAACGAATTAAAACTATATGCACAGATACAATAGATTTATAACGCGAAATTTTGATCCTTATCAAAATTCTCAAAAATAATCTAATTCCCTTTCAATTTATCAACCATTGCCTTAAAAGAGCAGGCGTTAAATACTCACTCTAAATCATTTAACTAATAGGGATATGATAATTTATTCCTAAACCTGAGAAGGCGGTATAAGTTGGATGACTGTCAGTTGAAAGATTTATATATAGTGTAATTACTCAATTGTATATATTGTAAAAAGCTAATTGTCTTCAGACATATACTGTTACTATACTGTTACTAAAAAAATGGGCCTATTTCCTGCCTTTAGACTGTCTACTAGCTCTTGGACAGCGAAAATGCCTTTTTCCTTTCTTAAATTCTTAATCATTGCGACACGACAATTAGCCAGAAATTAATTAATTTCCATTCACTAGTATTTTCGAAAAAATCTTAACAGACGGTCTCTCTCAGATAAGAACTCCACAAAATACATCCCTCAAGAATTCCAAGTCCCACCCACTACCATAAATTACTTCACCCAAGTCTTACCGACTGATATTATTCAAAGCCCCTACTGCCGCTAAGAATTTTCGGACACCCTACACTTCTGAGTCAGACACGAAGAGAACACATTGCCAACTCCCCCACTAGAAAGAATGTAAGTTACTTAATACCTTTCTGGCCTTTATATCTTCATGTACATTCACTGATCTTATTTATATTATTTTCTATATTATTTTTATATTATTTTTATGTTTTCTTTGATTTGTTTTTACAAAGTTTGCATTATTTGTCTTTTTTATAATCTTCTATATTTATTTCAACTTTACTTTGATTTCGATTTCATAATGACAATTTCCAATGTTTAATTTCTACAAATAATATAGTACTCAAATACATAAAGATGATAGTGTCGGGGACGGTTACTCGAGTTTTACAGGATTTCTCTACAGTAATTGATTTTTACTACAAATTGAATTGACTAAAATGCTTCATGAGAATAAGTTCTTTGAGTAGCAACTATTCGCGGAAATATTTGGCCTGACTAGAATTGCCGGTTTGGCTTTAACTTATAACTCGAGTAAAGACGAAACACTTTCATATTTACGTATTTTTATCAATTATTGTTCATTGAACGGGAGTTGGTTTGTTCCCCTTGAAAAGTCAACTAATTTCCGATCAATGACAATAATTACATGTTTTAATTTTTCCTTTTACAATTGTAATATTATTCTTCTTGATGATTTAACTCCAGTCCCCGTTAAAACATTATTAACATTTTGTTTTCAAATTACTTCAAAACATCTTTCAAAATATAACTTACCAGTATGGATGCACAATTTTAAAATTATTCTACTTTAATTAAACTTAGGAGATAATATAATCAATTAATCAATACTGTTTAGGAAATAAATTATTATTAACTAACTTTGCAGCAATTGCGCAAGTAATAATAACTTGTATTCGCACTAAATGGATTTAAGTTCATACAACATTATATATATATATATATATATATATATATTTTACAACACTTCAGAGTCCTAAGTATATGGAAACAACATATTTTTAAACAACATTTCATTCTGAACGGAATTAAATGCTGTACTTTTCACAGAATAGTTTTCTCAGAATGGTCTAATTTGAATGAAATATTTTCGCAAGTTTTCGTCAATTACATTAGAAAAAAAAAATTTAAGGTAATTCTATTTGATTCGGTTAAGGTACAAAGATCAAAGTTTATTGTATTATTAATATTAAAATTATGCTTTATTCCTTTTCTATTTATAGAGCTTTTTCCTAAATTACTTTCTTAAATATGACATGATTTTTTGGCTTCTTTTAAATCGAAAAATATGTCAATTTATAATTAATGCTCTATTCGGTTCATTTTAAATTAGAGAATTATTATAAATTAGCAAAATACTTTAAATAGTACTTAACTTTCTCTGAACATTTCTGAAAGGGAATAAAATAAGGATTTTATTTTTAATTAAACCAAATAAATAAAACGTGTATGCCCAAAGTGATTATTTTTCAGATATATAAAATTAAAACGATGAGTTAAAAATGAGCAACAGTAAAGCCTCTCTTCTAAAAAATTTTAAAAGGTTCATGTTACAATAATATATGGATGTGAAAAAAATTTATTTTATTTAAAACATTTCGGCGTTTGGAACACAAAATAAAAGTAGCGAATACTCTATCAAGGGTATCGAAAGACGTATACAATTTTAAAGGTACCGTAAGATATTTTTGATTCTTTAAGCATAACATTTTTGTTAAAATCTATATCTTTGTAGTTCAACAGCTTAGAATTTTATAAAACAAATTCATAATCAAAATCGCTGTTAGTTATCGAAAAATAACCAAGATGTGATTTTTGCGTAAATGTCACTAAACTATACAAATTGCTATTATCCATCACACTATGAATGTTTCTTTCATGCGAAAGTGTCTCTTTATCGATTTGTATGGAAGTATCAGAACACTGTCAAGCGAGCTTCTGAATGTAAACAAAGAACACCCCATCTGGTGACCGAAGCTTCGAAGCAGTGCTTCACTTCTAGTGCCTGTTGGCCACTCCTTCCTTTCTTACCTCCATGATTTTCTCTGATGGGGGGAGGTACAGGGACGCCGAGAATCTGTGTCCATCTGTGAATCTCGACTCCTCTGTAAAAAACACGGCACTCTATTGAAGTTTGGTGCAAGGCACATGTTGTCTGCACGATGCTAAAGACGCTCCTTTGCGTGCTGCAGTCATGGAGGTAGGAAATCCTTTCTTACCTCCATGGCTGCAGTGAGAGGGAAGCAAACGGGGGGTCTTCTGACATATACCTGTATCCCAAGAAGGTCTTAGGGCAACTGTAGATCATGGAATTCGGATTCCAGTGGCAGCATACAGCTCACATGAGAACTGTGAAGCCGTAGCAATCCTGTATCGCCATGCTAAAAGTGCCAAATGTTGATACTCATTCCTCGTTGTGGAGCTTGGTCGACCTTGTTCAGGTCTTCTCGACATGGATACAGTCTCCTGAAATTACGGTCACAAAATGCAGACGACACTGGGCGTTACATTGAACTCTGTAGCCATTTGCGCTTGTGATTGGCCTGCTTGCAGTCTACCGACAATTCTCTCATTTTGTCATTCATACGATTGTGGTTCAAGAGTATATTTTTTTACACCGAAGAGATCCAAAGAACTCTCTGCTCTTACAGTTGTAGCAAAAATAGATCTTTACAAATCTTTCTCTCTTTCTACCAACTTTGTGCAATACCCAGTGAGAGTAATTAAATAATGGACCCAAAAATTTAAATAAATTCCTATCAATCAGGCCAGGACAAAAGAATACCGGTTTAGAAAATGCATTTATCCTGCGTAACTTAGCAGACCATTTTCAATACTTAGAACTGAGTAGATGGTTTTTAGCGTGTAGTTGTTTTTATAATGTTCAGTTAAAAAAACGTTGTTGCAAACGCGCTATTACGACGCATTGAACGTGCAGAAATTTTAGACTCGAAGATAAAAATTGCGCGCTTAACCAACGTCCCTCTTTTTCTGATTTGTGTACCGGTGACTAGTCTTCCTTCCTCACAGGACACTTTAGCTTATTGTATTTTTTACTGATAAAGAAGAGCTCTACGACGCTCTTACAGTTCTAGCAAAGTAGACCTATATAAGTCTTCCTTTTAGAAGAAACTCAGATTTTACACTGATGTATATAACCAAAATAATTTTCTTATGTAACAGTGGCAATTGTTGGATTTATAAATGGCTGATAGAAATGTCCACACAGCAACACTCCTGAATGTTATGCTTCCAGACAGTAGCAACAAGGTAGTCGTGGGAACAAAGTCATGCGAAATTTGAGTAATGGGACTCGTTGCAAACACAGAGTGCTTAGTCACTTGTATTTTAGTGTATGTAACCATGCTAGTGTCACTTGTATTTTATAAGTATCTTTGGAACTTGTCTACAGATACTTATTAAATACAAGTGATTTATAAATCCAACAGGATTTATAAATCACTTGAATCAAGGAAATCCAACAATCCAACAATTGTTGGATTTATAAATGGCTGATAGAAATGTCCACACAACAACTGCTAATTTTAACTAAGTTTCAGTCTGATGTAATTAACTTCCATTTATGGCATAAAATCAAATCCAATAAACTTAATGTTTCGCGAATTCACAACTAAAAGAAAGTTAAATTGTTAATATACAGAAATTTTATTTTCAGATTAATTATAAAAAGCTTCTTTATAAAATGTGAAAATAAAATTACATTTAAAATAAATTACTTAGGATGTATTTACATAACTAAGTTATAAAAGGGGCACCCTGAAGTCAAAATCAGACTACTGCAAATGCAATATATGAAATACAGGAAACACTTTACTACACAATTTCAAAAATTTAAATTGCTGTATTATCCTGTTAATATTAGCTTTTAGGTTAGGAAATTTAATGATCAGCCTATCTGTGCAATATAATAAAACACTGCAGAAAAATAAAAATTTATTTTATCTAATGGAATTTGGGAAAAGATAAATAACATACGTTAACTTCATTTCTAGTGTAAACTAAAATAAACTTCGTACAATACATCAACAGAAAAACATCTAAAAATACAGTCAGAAAACAGAGTTCAACGAATATGCAATCATATAAGCAAAATGCAAAGAGAAATTATTGAAAATGCTGCGTTTTATTGGCTAGCAAACGTGACTCACGAAAGATCCATACAGCTATGCAGCTGACGGTAAAAGTTAAACATTAAGGGAAGGTAAAAAGGTTTTTATTTTTCGTATTAACAGTGTCTTACACCATAAATCTTTCAAAACGAACTAAAGAACTTCGCCTGTTGATTTCCAGCCATAAATTCAACTAAAAAAAGTATAAACATTGCAACAGTAGCAATGGAAAGCGAAACGTATTACCGATTCGCAAAATCCGAGACGAGTTCCACAGATAGTTATTAAATACAAGTGATATATAAGCATGGTTCTCTATGTTTGCAAAGAGCCCATTACTCAAACTTCACATGACTTTGTTCCCACGATTACCTTGTTGCTGCTCCCTTGAAGCATAACATTTAGGAGGCAGTCCTGTTTTCCCATTGCGTGACTCGCCACATTGTTCAAGAAGCGCCACAGCGGACAATGGCTCGCTGTAGGATGCATGCACTATTTAGCTACATGGACGCTCTCGCGTGCAAGATGGCTACGAGAAAAAAAAAAAAAAAAAAAAAAAAACATTAAAGACGCATTAAGTAGGTAAAATTTTGATAGTTAGGCGCCAAAGAGTTTTATGGAAGGAGGGCATAAATATTTGACTCCGTTAAACCCGCTAAGTAAATAACGTTCTTTATTATTTTAAGATTCTTTTTTACAATCCGTAGGACATAAAAGTCAATTCACAAAGGAATACAAACGAAGAAATAAAATTTTAGGTTTTATTCAATTAACTGATGATTAATTTTTTTACTACAGGTCACTCAAACAGAATAACAGCAATAAGAAACCAAATTTCTCAAAAGCTGTTGACTGCATCAAAATTATTCAGCATTAAGAATGCTAAAAATATGCAATTAAAAATACTAAGAATTTTAAGATGCTTTCGTTTTACATTAAGAGAACTCGGTACCCCAAAAGTCAATGAAATTACCGATTTTTAAATTTTTTGCTGAAAAAGTACCTTAATACACTTACTACACTGAAGAGGAATTTTGAAATGATCTGACGATAATAAATGCTATAAAAAGGTTTTTAAAAATTTGACACCCCTTTAAATGCCACACACCCTCAGTGTTTATTCTTTTTTTTATTTCTTAATTTTTTCAGTAGCTTACTAAAAATCAGTGTAAATGAAGAAGAGTGTAATTAAATATGACTCCAACTATCAGAAAACTCTATTTATGCGTACATACTGATTTATTTAAATACAAATTAAAGTTGGAAAAAATTTTTTTTTCACCTTTAAATTGGCAAGTTTATATATTTATACTGAGCTCAGCAAATAATTTTATATGTATTATCAGTTAACAAAAATGCTATGTTTATTCAAAAGTTGAAATTATCTGTGATTAGATACGAACAGAAAGAGGTGGTGTAATGAAAGTGATCACATTTCTGACCTTATAGCATTATTGAAACAGTGCTGGAACAAACATTAAACTTTTTAATTAATTAAAATGCACATAAATTAATTTAAAATGGAATTTATATACGAGAACAAATTGCTAAAATAAGAGAAGAAATCACATAAGCTGCTTTAAATTTTAAATAAAATGTTTTATGTCCGTTAAAATTTCAAATTTTGCTTTTTAAAAAATGAATAAAATGACAAATTAATATTATTAATACTGATTATAAGCGTTTTAGAAAATATATTATAATTAATTGATGCATTAAAATTGTTTTGAGCGTGTTTTAAAAAACAAAAACAGGTAAAGGAAATTTCTACTTGCATTTTATGATATTTTTGCAATATTTCTAGCCAGATAAGGTTTTAAACAAAAGCTTGTAATTTATATTCATATTAATCAATTGAGCAGTACTAAGTTTTATTATAAATATATATATGTATTGAAATTCAGTAATAAAATTTTTAAGAAATTGGAAATGATTTAATGACCGTCCAGACAGTTTACATTCTTTAAACTGCGATTTCTCAGTTTGCAATTTTTTAATATATCCTTTTACTTAAAGTCCTAAAACTTGTTCAGATATGGACCAAATTATTTAATAAATTTACTGCTTATTTAAAATTATATACTAAATAGAATCAAGGATGGGATTTGAAAAATAGTGAAAAAATTATTGGAAGTAAAAATGTTACTGAAATCATATTTAAAAAAAAATTTTATATAAAAATGTGCTTTTTATTTTTTTCTCAGAAACTAATTCATTAATTGAAAAATCGATCCGTAAAGTTATTAAGAACACTATTATGAATACAATAAAACAATTTGAAGCAAAAATATTGAAAATTGGGGAAGAAAGAAGAATTTAAAAAAAAAAATTCAAATTAAACAAAAATTAATAGAAAAAAAATTTTTTTTTTCAGCTTAAAACCATTTTATCTCATAAAACCACTTAATATTATTCATAAAAAGTAGATGAAAGTGCTTAAATAAAAAAAAATCATTCAAAAGGTACCGAGTCCCCTTAATGTGTTTAGATATTTGTTCCATTTATATCTCGAAACTTTATTATATATCATTTGAGGTCCTTCTAAATTATGCAATTACTTTCTGCGATGGCCTGCGCAACCCTTATCAGTAGGTAGCGAAGATCGTGACCCTTTTCACCTCGCACAATGATACTGGCTTATTCTCGGGAAGTAAATCCATCAGTTTATGAAATCATCTTACATTTGCTAGATAAAAATCCACGCTTCTCATCAAAGAACTGGATTGGTTTACAATTTCGATCCAGAGATTTGGCAACTGGAGATTCATACCTTAACACATCCACCAATGCTTGTGCTGCTTTTTTTACATCTTAATACTTATTAGAAAAGATGTCACAGTTACATTAGATGACAAGATTAACAGATTATGAAATGATCTTGCATTTGCTAGATAAAAAATCCAGGCTTCTCATCAAAGAAGTACTAGATTAGTTCACAATTTCGATACAGATGCTTGGCAACTTCAGGTTCATACCTTTACACATCCACCAAAGCTTGTGCTGCATTTTTTACATCTTAACACTTAATAGAAAAGCTGTCACAGTCACATTCGAGAACTTAAAAATTTAAATTTCCGTTTCAAAATATTCAACATTTGGTAAAGTAACTTTTTTTTCTTTTTAAAATCTTCTGACGTGACAGCTTGCCCAAGCTTCTTTTGGTGGCCGTTGCATTTATTGCATTTATTTTGGTGCCATTTATCTTGGCGTAATAAGAAAACCCTAAAGTTTACAGATACCTCATTTATTATTCGAATCTACTTTTTCTCTATGTGCCATCGAGTATCATACAGTAGTATCATACAGTAGCCCCCTCCACCCAAGAAAAAGAAATAGGAAAAATACTACACAATGAAACACACCTTTTTAAACTTACAAATCAATTTATACTGCAAGAGCAGTTTCAGAGAATGTTCACCGAATAGGAGTCTGATCAAAGGAGTTGTTTTGCATCTGAAAAGAAAAAGTCGGAATCATCGCTTTTCGAGTAAAATCGATCCATCTTCAGTAGCAAATACAAATCCATCAACCGTTCTACCTCAAAGAAAAAGAACGTCAGAAAGGCACGCAACGCGTTAAATGAAAATGCTAAACTTTCTCGTCCTTGTGACAACTTGACAGGGAGCCCCGACCCCTCCCACAAAACACACCTCATTTCATGACAAATCGAGCAGAAAGGCAAGTGTAAAAGGTGCCAAGAGTATAAATGCAGTTACTTTTGCTTCACGCAATTCTTTTGCTCTTAGCCATATGAATCGTGAAAAGAATAAACAAATATGGACATTTATTGCACCAAAGAATATAATGATAGCTGAGAGAAATCAATACAAATATTAAGTTCACTGGACATCGATTTAAGAATGCTGAGCTGAGATATTTCAAGAGTGTTCCTCAGTCTAGAGCAGTTCTAACTTAATTCTTAGGATAATGAAGCTCGAAATGGCTGAGAGTTAGATCAAGATAGAAGAAATAGCTAATCTTCTACGAAGTGAGTAAACCACTTCTAGTAAGGTGGTAGGATTGATTGGCTTGGTTAGCGGCCAACCCCATCGGCTTGTTTGAAGGTCTTGAATCATTTTATTGGACTGAGGTACGTCTTCGCTTAAGATAGTGTTTCGCAAATATATTTGGGTCACCACCTTGTTAGGAGTATTTTTCTGTGACACCACGCCTACCTATCTTGAATTTACGTACGGTAAAATTCTAACTTTAATTCATAGTATTCCCTTAATTCTCCTCTTTTATTTAGCTGTTTTACCTTTCTCTCCTAAAGATACAATATGCTTATCATAGATCTTTCTGAAGCGCGTCATTTAAAAGATTCGTATGTAATAGTAATGAGGTACATACTTTCGTGTTCAGAATTATCTTTATATGCATATAATAACAGATTTCTCAAAAACTGTAAAATACAATTTTAGGAATTTGTGGAGAATGATACATAACACCATAACACATATATACAAAGAAAAATATTTAAGTGCACTGCTTGTGATACAAAACTGTAGAACGAAGTGATATAAATGGTAAGAATATGTTACAGAAATGGTTCAGGGAAAAAAAAAATAAGTCAGGAAGAAATTAAGGTTTATAAATTTAATATAGAATATGGTCGCCTTTAACTTGTACACACATCACAATGGGTTTTCATTTATCGTTGCTAACCACAGTTTGGAAAAATAAGTTCCAGTCCTCCATCAATATCTTCAGGGCATTTATATCTCTAACAGAAGGATATCTCCGTGAAACTGCATTTCCAAGGTGTTCTTTAAATTTCCTATGGGTTAAGATCAGGAAATTCTGCTGGCCACGGCATTCGCTCAATGTGGATGATTATCCCCCATAAATAAAACGTCAGATATATGCATTTCTAGAAAGTCTGACATTAGGTTTTAAGACCTTAACACAAGATCTCTGACCTGTTACAGATGCTCTGTTGAAAACATGCTAAGAGTATACGTCCATCTATCATTATCCCTTCCCATACTATCCCACGTCCATTAGAGGAACGGTCAAGCTCCTTTATGTTTAAAAGAAAACTCTGAGATTCTGACTCTCTCCAGATGTAAATACGTTTAGAATATTAAGCTAAACCTCGACTCATCTGTAAAGAAAACATGTGGCCACTGGTGTTCAATTCAGTTCTGATGTTCTTTGGACCAATTAAAATGATTCCTTCTTTTATTGCGAAGACAAGGAAACGCATACCTTTGGCTTTCTGACATAAAAGCCTTTTTCATTAAGCTTTCTTTATGCAGTTTGTCGTGACACAACAGTTCCAGAGGCGGCTGCAGCAAGCTCTGAACTTAACTGCCGAAACAGTAGGGTTTCTATTATGAATGGCAGTTGCTGCCAGATATCGATTAACAGCTGTTATTCATTGGTGACCTTGTTCAAGCCTCCTTACAACAGATCGAAAATTCTGAAATTATTTCCATAGCGTAGAGACTGTCTGTCTTGAAATATTTATACATGTTACTGTTTCAATGATTGACTGCCCTGCTTCTAAAGTGCCGACAGTTCGCCACTACACAAATTCTTCCGGTTAATGATAATTCGGAGGCGACTCCTCACAGACTGAAACTTTGTATTGCAGAAATGCACTCAGCTATTTCCTTTCTGTTACTTGCAAAGCGCTGATTCATCGTCAGATGACATAGCGCCTTGATTTGCGTAACAGAAACCGTTTCATCACTTTTGATTGAATAATACTAATAAGCTTATCTTTCACACATTTCTTGCAAAAGTGGATTACATCGATTGGACTTTTCATGGAGTATCATTATTTTGGGGTATGTACGGATAGATTTGTGCAGTTAGATCATTTAGCTATTCAGATCTAACAGCACAAATTTTATCCACTAAGACGAATTAAAAAAAGCCTAATTTGTTTGACAAAAGAGAAGACACCGAATTCCTCTTGCTGTGCATCGAAGATACTGCAAATCTTAACGTACGGGCATTTACGAGTCCCACGCGTGTAGGGGGGCCTCGTATTTTAGCAAATTTATTGTTATTCATGAGAGAACTGGTACTGGCAAGGGCCTAGAAAACACTACTATATGCCAGATCCCAAGACTCTGTTAAGACGTAGAACGTTTTAGAATATTTCGGTAGATATTATTTGTTGTCCATTGTTTCTGTTTTATTTTATACCAAATATTTCTTTGCCCGGAGATAGTACCGAGAACTGTTTTTAAAAAGAAGATTCCAATAAAAACAAAAAAAAAAAAAAAAAAAAAAAAAAGTCATCGGCTAAATAACCATGGAAAAATAAACAAATAATACGCATATCAAACACGTACAAATACAATAAGAGGCTACAAATCAAAAATTAAACAAAATGCACAACAAACACCAGATAAAAATCCCCTAAATAAGTAAATGAATGATAAAATAACTTCAATACAAAAATACCTTAAACCGAAACTATAAGGGAAAAAAATCTGAAAGGGTTCAGATTTTAACAGTCGCACAGAAGGGCTCTTTTAAAGTTTAATACGGTTTATCAGTAGAGATTATCGGCAGAAATGGCCAGGTGGAATAGCAAAATATTTTATAGAATATTAGATGAATATGCATTTAGAATAAAATCCTCCGCATATATAAAAATTGAACAAAGATATATTTTAGCTATTATTTTTAGATTTTTAGATATTTTTAGATATGTCATTTTCTAAAAATATTTAATGTTTTTAATTAAATATATCAGATTCAAATGCATTTTTTAAATCAATCAGATTAAAAAGTAAAAAAAAAATAAGATACGCATCTATTGCTTTTACATAGTTTGTTAATTAATAGCAGACAGAAGAAATATGAAAGAAAAAAAAAAAAAAAGGTTTGAAAGCTTTCAGATTTTACATTACGCCTAAAGGGGCGTTTCTTTAACATTTTGTGTGTTACCTTTATTTATTAAATAAAATGGTTCTTTGCACTTAAACTATAAAATCCAATTCAACAGCAATATCGCAAAATAATTTTAAAATGAGCAAAGCTTTAGAATTTCCTATACACAGTATCGCGCACTGGAGTTAAAAATGTTTTTTCTTCCGTAGTGTTGCCATTGCCTGCTTTGAAATCGTTGAGTTTATTAATCAAAAATTCGTTAATGTGTTACAAAATACGAAATCGATAATAAAACTTATTTCAAATTTCAAACTTGGGCTTCCAGATGCCCATATTCGCAGTAGGATTACGTTATTCAAAATTGGATGGCTCTAGGTACCGTTGTTTTATCCCAATACGAGAAACAGTGCATTGACAACAGACCATGAAAAATGGCATTTTGAGACTAATAGCTCTTTTGGGTTAAATATTTATAATTTCATATAAAGCATGCTCTGCACTCTAATTATACAGTTTCGCGTTCAGTTAAGAAGGAGATTATTTAAATGCAAAAATAAAGGCCTTCAGTGACAAGCTTATACCGCATGGATCTTTTTTGCATATAACCCAAAAACATCAAACGTCACGCAGAATGGTAATTTTCAATTTATCTGACGTTCTAGCCCTAAATTGATTGCAACGATAGCAAAAACGTTATGTTGTCATGGGCGCAGAGAAAAAAGCACCTGGGGTGCAGTAAGTGGATTATACATGATAAATGGAAAAAATCACACAGAGTTGTAGTGTGGGTGGTACGGATTAACAGAGTTTTTCTCTGTCCCCCCTCTCCTTCCCTCCTCTGCACAAGTATTTTTCTTTTTCTCCTTTAAATAATGTTCGATATAATCGATTTCCAATTTCATTTTTCATGGGAAATTCACATTAATTTAATTCTTCCTTTCTGATTCTTTTATCTATAAAACATAAATCGTTAATATTCATTACACTGTGGTGGTACTTCCATTAAATATCTCCAAAGCAAACCATATTTAATTTCCTACTGTAATATTGAAAGCTGATACGTTAGCAGGTTATTGAATTATGCCAAAGAATCATAAAGGATATCTGATTTCGGAGGGATGACTTTTTGTGGAACACTGTTTAATTGAATAACGGATGTCATAAGCTCAAACATTCAATATTTTGCTAAAAATAAGCAATTGAATCACTGAATACTTATGGCCCTCTTCAGCTGCAATTAAATTTAGTTTCAACTGCTTCAGATCGCATCTAGATAAGCGAACAATGCCGCAGACAAGAAATTACCATTACAAATTTAAAAAAAAATATTTAAAAAAGATTAATTTCAATCAAATAAAAAATAAATGCATTTAAATTTTATCAAAAACATACGATATTTAAAAAATGAAATAAAGATTAAAATTACTAAAATGCTTAGAACTTTATGGTTTTAAACTGATCAATAACCGATTATTAAAATTAAAAAAATCGATTAAAAATCTTAGTTTGCCGAACGGCAAAATTCTGAGAGTTAAGGATGTGCGACAGAGCGTGGAAAAACAAAAGTCATTCCTACAATAGCAGCACTTGCCAAGGTTTGCTTCTAAGTTTTTTTCATTATTCGTTCTTATTTTGCTCAGACAATCTATTGATTTTATTTTGCCAAGACAGCATTTTATAAGTTCTTTTAATTATTCGGGCTTAGTTTCTACCGCATAATCGAGTCTACTGATTTTATTTTGCTAAGACAGCATTTTATAAGTTCTTTCAATTATTCGTTCTTCAATTTCTACAGCATGATCGAATCTACTGATTTTATTTTGCTAAGACAGCATTTTATAAGTTCTTTTAATTATTCGGTCTTAGTTTATACGGCATAATCGAGTCTATATTGATTTTATTCTGCTAAGGCAGCATTTTATAAGTTCTTTCAATTATTCGTTCTTCAATTTCTACAGCATGATCGAATCTACTGATTTTATTTTGCTAAGACAGCATTTTATAAGTTCTTTTAATTATTTGTTCTTCAGTTTCTATGGCAAAATCCAGTCTATTGATTTTATTTTGCTAAGGCAGCATTTTAAAGTTCTTTCAATTATTCATTCTTCCGTTTCTACGACATGATCGAATCTACAGATTTTATTTAAGACAGCATTTTATAAGTTCTTTCAATTATTTGTTCTTCAGTTTCTGAGGCATTATCTAGTCTATTGATTTTATTTTGCTAAGACAACGTTTTACAATTTAAGAGAAAACAATACATCTCTTCCGAGTAAAAATGTTTGTTATCAGCTATTGCTATTAGCTCGTCTTATCTCTTATTTTGAATGAGAAAGAAGAGTTGAGGGATTTTAAAATGAAATGATGAGCCAGGAATTATTATTAAAAATAATTCTTATATGCTGATCATGTGACTTGGGATTATTTTTAAAAGAATCGTTATTCCCTTAGTTTTAGCAAATAATGGGCATGTAAATTCGAAACCACCAAACATATAAATATACTAAATCAAATATGGAGTTGAAAATCGATCCAAATATTCAAAAATCTTCCGAATAAATCAGGTTTTGAGAGGGGGGACACGACCATTCGTTTTTGTTGAATATTCCAAGCATTAGATTTATTGCATTCCGAAATTCGACAACACGGAGAGAGAAATAATAAGGTAAAGAAAAAAGAGGGAATTTATATGCTCAGGAATTTCGACTTATAAGAAATAGGTTACGTCTGTTTTTCTTTTATGGCTCCAAAAGGCGGTCGGGATCGACTGAGACGTCTATAAAATGAAACGATATCTCATAAAAATTCAAATTAGACGAACTTAGAATTCCGAAAGCATCACTCAAGGGAGCTTTAGCTCCCGTGTGCTGCCATTCTTGAAAAGAATAAATTGCAACGATAGCGGCGATACGACACGACGTGTCATCTGCAACTAAAATATTCTCGAAAACTCGCAGCCAATTTTGGTCTGGTAGGTGTACTTTATCATATTATTAGACAGGAAAGCCATCTTAGTTCCGCACGCTGCAGATAATCATGTAAGAATACACTATTCTAAGCACCTACTCCTAACTTAAATATTATACACATGTAATACAGCAAATAATTTAAGTTACACAATGTGGGCTTAAGACTAATGTTCCAATTACATTATGTTTCGGCTACGCGGGACTTGACGTCGAAAAGGACAATTCGGAGAACCTGCACAATTCCAGGAAACCCATGTAGCTAGGTTACTGTTTTCACTTACTACAAAGACTTGAACGCCAAACACTAATCGATTATCGCTCAGATTGGGATCACGTGATGCTTCAGAAGCAGAACTTTCGTCTGATTGGTTGTCTCTACCCGGGACAGAGGTCCAGCCGAGACATTTTCAGTGAGGTTTGAAAAAAATCCCGCGTAGCCACAACATTGTTTCCGTAGCTAGGCGGGACTTTGCTTCAGGTGGAGCTCTTTTTTCTAGAAATCCCCCCCCCGTTCAAAAGCAGTGCTATCAGAATCTCGTTTCTCAGAAAAGTCCCGTCTAACAGGGACAGTAGGCAAGTGTGATAACCACTTTTGACCTTATTGGAAAAATTTTAGAGATGTTTTTTGAATAATTTTGGCCGCTGAAAAATGAAAAGTACAATTTTCGGACCAACAATTATGGCAGCAGGGAACTTACGTGTTTCCTCTTTTCCTGACATATGCTTCATGTTCCTTAACGCTAAATTTTAAGGCTCTCTTAGTTTGACCAATGCCTTATACGCCTCAAATTGATCACCGCATCAAACCAGAATTGTCATAGGAAAGATACACGTATGACGAAAATTACCAGCGTAAAACATTTGTAAAGAACAGCATTGTAAAGAACCAGTGACAACACAAGGGAGAAGGGGTGGGGGACTTTTATTGCAAGCTATATTACTAAGCTATTTTATTACAACAATACCTGAAATTTCATTTCGATTCGTTTAGAGCGGATTGGCTCGTAGGACTTCATATATCAGGAAAGCTTTTTATGACCACCCTGTATGTATATATATATTATGACCATTCTGTATTTATGTATTGAATAAATTATTTGTGCATGTGACTAGCTAGATAATTGGTTCGGATTTCACAGAAAAAAACAGTAGCTAAAGAAAAGTGAATATTTCGATAATTCCAGCTTTAAACGCTTTTAGATAGTAAAATTTGGGAAGCTGATAAAATTTCTTCAGTGACTTACGTCAGACATGTTTATGTGATTGAAAAGAAAAAGGAATATAAATATGGCTTTTGTTAAATGAAAAATTTTCATTTGAACAGGTACGAATTCATACACGACACATAGAAGCTTTACTGTGCCCAACACAGGAAACCTTCTTCCCTCTTATCACATAACGTATAATTAACAATTAATTGAACATAAACATCAGTAAAATTTGTTGCCTTATTCGAAATCAAATCCGAGGAAATGAAACGGCGAAAGTAAATTAATTAGCAAACCTGTCTTCCCCCGCTGGAAGAATTCTCCCTTTCACCATTCAGAGTCTCTGAGGTAACATTAAACTGTGGTGCAGGTTTCAGTGTTTTCTCGGGGCATAAACGACAGCAACTATTTAAAATTTAATCTCGAGTTAAAACGAAGGATTTTCGTGAAAGGATTTAATTTCAAAGCATTTCAGAATAATCTCGTCCCCTCAGCAACCGCAATTCTAATTACCTTATAGGATTCCATTTAGCTGTTCAGGCCCTCAGAAGGCGCATTACTTCATCAATGAAATTAGTCGGGTATTGAGAATTCTCCACTGATAGGGAACGTACGTGATTTTGCACTGCTTGACGATATTTATTCAGATTTATAAATGTATCCAATTAAAACTTTAAGGTATTTTCTCCCTCTTTTCTGCATGCCTTCGTGGTGTTAATGGTACCATACTTGGCGTGTATTCGATAGGTATAGATTCGAGTGCCGGCGAGGGCATTGCTCATTTTTCATGTGTCCAGCATAAAAAAAAAATAAATAAATAAAAAAATTAAAAAAAATTCCTAATGCCTCTACAGTGGCACCCAAACTAAAATGCGGTGGATGATGATTCTTTACCACCAGGATTTGGCGACTGAATCTCTTAATCCCCAGTTGCCTTTTGAAGGGGGGAGTACATATGATATTTTCTCCCTCTTTTCTGCATGCCTTCGTGATGTAACGGTAGCATACTCAGCGCGTATTAGAGAGGTCCAGGTTCGAGCCCCGGCGATGGTATTGCTCATTTTTCACATCTTCTGTTTCAAAAATATCCTAATGACTCTACAAAACTATCATTTCAAAAATAAACATTTTGTATCTAAATACTTTATATATATGCTAGATAATTACATATACGCTTTAAAACAGTATAAAAAGAAATTGCAAAACTTTTAATTTCGTAGAAAGGGGTTATGATAATTATTGGATTTATTAAAGAATTAATATTTGGCTCTACGATAAACGGCAAATAGGCTTTTACCGAGCTGACAAACTGGTTAGCCATTCACACGATGACAACACTCTATGCATTGGCCTATCAGAGTCCGAGCGGTAAAAGCTGCTGACCACTGGTCGTTCGGTTCGAGTCCTGGCTGTATGGACGTGTCTGTGATTTTCCACATGTGTAACGTGGATACGGGACAGTTTCCCTTAAAAAAGACATCCACGGGACATTCCTCCCTTTCCGTATAGTGTCTAATAGCGAAGCACATAACAAAATAAAAATACCATGTGCACCTACATGCTTATATTTACAAACATACATTCAAGAAAGGCAAACATTCATAAATTCAAACATTGTAACTCTTCAAATACCAGGATTAGATATAAGTTTAAATATTAAGCTTATAAAATCCTTATGCGTCCGTGCTAAGTATTTCTCTTCTTGTATACTGCATATTAAAGTATCAACCACGGCTTTTGTAAATTCTAAATAATTACCTTGCCTTTTGTAAATAATCTACATTTGTTGATTATTTACAAAATAGTACATAGCTGCCATGCTTTTTTATAAATATTACAAAGTAAATAATTACCACGATTTTTATTAATATTCATTGTCTGTTTTTAGGTAAACACACGTTAATAGGGAAAATACTGAAAATGAAAGAATACACCTTCCTTGCTACAAACGTTTTATACAAATTTAAATTTCGCATAGTTTTTCAGTCTATGGTTCTAGTAAAGGTGATGCCGGATCAAGAAAACCGAAGAATGTTTTATTTACTTACATAAATTCTAAGGCCTGTTTCAGTCCACAAGGGCATTGATTTTATTCTAAACAATTCGGCAGCCTCCTTCATTTTCTTCAGCATTCAGTACGAACGACAATCCTTCGCGATCAATTTCATGCAAATTTTTAAGTCAATTTGAATACCATTTACCTTAATAAAAGTGCACTCGCTTTTTGACAATACGCTGTTTCAATCTTCATTCAAAACCTCAGCTTGCGTATTCGATGTAAGACGTGTCCTTTTGACGCGTTCTCAAGTTTGGTACATGAACAGTTTATTCGCTTTAATGTACTTTCGGATGAGCAAAGTATGTTAATTTGCTTTCGAATGTGTGTGTTCGAAGTACAGTGCACTGGAGACCGAACCTCCGACCCGGAAATTACCATACAAAGTTTAGATGAAACGGGCTCCAGAAGGGACTCCTCAGTGGCGGCGCAGGCCCCACAGTCCCTGCCCGGCTTTATACTAAGCCTCAGTAAGGACGAAAGTCTTAATACAAATAAAAATCGCTAGTCATCTTTGCCTTGGGGCACCACTCCCTCAGCATCGAATATTCATTTCGGTGCCTAGTCCCCGTCACTGGGACTATGAGGGGTAAACCCCCATCGAAGAGACCCACTTAACTCTACATATCAGTTCCACCACAGGAGGAACAGACACCACAGTACCAGTACGGTCCCTGCCAAGCCTGAACCAACCTAAGTACAATACTCGGGTTCTAGTCCTGTGAAGAATGTTTGTATGCCCCCGTGGTTGAGACTGCCTAGGTACAGATCCTAACCAGTACTTCCCTGGAATTCTCCTGAGTCAACCCCCGTGGGGGGGGAGTGTTCGAAGTACAGTAAAATATTGCCGAATGAGAACTTGCGAAACGCAATTTCGCTTATACGTTCATTTTGAATTGTCTGCATTAAATTTGTCCAGCGCGAGAATTTTAATTAGTGTCGGTGCGGCATGGTGGCACTTTAAATATGCGGGGAGCCGAAAGTCCTCTCGTGTGTTTTGGGGCTCGAGGCTGTTGCCAACGACAGGCGTAATCTAGCGCCCCTTGCTAAGAGGAATTTCGTGGGCTTGGGATATGTCAGACAAGTGAGCATAAGCAGCAGCAACAGCAACAGCAACAATGATGCGTGGTGTGAAAATTCATTCCTTAAAGAAGTCAAATATTACTTAGAAGCACAAAACCTGAGCTTTAAAGTTCTCCGAATTCTCGATAATGCTTCAGGAAACGGTGCTGAATCCCTCACAAATTTGCATCCAAATGTAAAGGTTTCAGTCCTTTCATCAAACACTGCTTCATTAATCCAGCCAATGAATCAAGGAATTATAAAAACATTCGAAGCCTGTTATGTCGGGCATATTTATATCTCTGAAGATAAAGCACTAAATGAAGGAAATCACGATGAACTTTCAAAATAATCGTATTTTGGAAGCAATTCAGTAAAAGACAGTACATAGAAATGATTAACCTCACATGACAACAAGTGAATTCGTCAACAATAAATGATTGCTGGCATCAGAGCTGGCCAGAAGTTTTCAACAATTTTAAAGGTTTTCCATGCATTGAAAATAAAGCCAAGGAAATCTTACAAATGACAAAAGCTATAGGCGAAGGAGGATTTTTACATATGGAAGAAGGAGAAATTAAAGAACCAATCGAGAATGGCGTTTGTGAAATGACAGATGAAGAACTGGATTGTCTTATAACGTGGGCCGATGGTGAAAAACATAAACATACGAGAAGTTAAACGGATTGTTAAAGAAGGCACAGGACCTGTCTGATTTTGTAAAGATGAAGAACTGGATTATTTTATAACGTGAGCCGATGGTGAAAAACACAAACATACGAGTTAAACGGATTGTTGAAGAAGGCACAGGACCTGTCTGATTTTGTAATAGAGATGAAGAAATGATGAAAGAAAAGGGCATTTTGTGAGATTTATTGAAAAACTTTGCACTCCTCCCCGCAAAACGTTTATTGAGACTTTGTCCCAAGCAAAAATCACCTACTATTTAAAAAAGTATCATGTACCTGTGTTTTAAGCACTAATAGACAATGTTCATTTTTGATAGTCCTTAATTCATGAAATAAGCGAGATGGAAGTAGCTATTATCCGAATGCCGACTGTAAGCAAATTTAAATTTTAGACTAGCGTTTATGTTTGAAAAATACCCTGTTCATTTCGAGAGAACCTGTCTCCGACTAACTTTTTTGAAGCTTTTGTTAATCGCAGATGATCCTATTTAAAACTGAAAACTAAACTCGGCGGCACAAACAGCCTTTAGAGAATCATGGCCAGCAGTGCCCTGATATTTGCTTTCTAGACCGTGGGCTCCGGGGTGCTTGTGCATCTCATCCTGGAGAAGTGGTCAGCTTGTCGCAGGACCCCCGATGTTTAGTCCCCAAGCGAAATTGGTACTCATTTTATCGACCCACTCCAGGGATGAAAGGCTGAGTCAACCTTGCCCAGCTCGGGGATGGAGCCCCGGACCTGTGGTGCTGCCATGGAGGTAGGAAGTAAGCCATGGGTAGGATGAAAGGCTGAGTCAACCTTGCCCAGCTCGGGGATGGAGCCCCGGACCTGTGGTGCTGCCATGGAGGTAGGAAGTAAGCCTACCTCCATGGGTAGGAAGTAAGCCTACCTCCTTTCCTACCTCCATGGGTGCTGCTGAGTGACGCGCTAGCCACTGCGCCAGTGGGCCTCAGATGACCTTATACAATCAATATATCAACACGTGAAGAATGCTCCTCGAGTTACGATGGGGTAATGTCATGAAACAGCAGTCTGAAGACACCGTATGTCGAAAATGCATTTGACATACGTGGCGTACGAAATAGTTTTACTTCAGTTACCTAAATTCTTAATGTACTCAGCAGACCTCGCGTTAAATTACAAATGGAAAAAATTATTTAACACGAAGCTAAAAATGCTTTAATAACTCAAAAATCTTAAAAGAGCTATTGAAAAAACACTACGGTTATGAACTCAAAGGAAAAACAGAATAAAAATATGATCGCTGGAGCTCGGTGCAATCAGTTTCTGAAGGTGCTTCTACCGGTGCTTCTCTAGACTCAAAATTTTGCCACCCCTTAAATTCTGCCGTTCAGTGTCTCCCCTAAATTCTAAAAAATTTGCCATTCCTAAAATTTGTTGCTCGGTTACTTTTATAAATTTTAAAAATCTTGCCGCCCCTAAATGCTCCAACCCAGTACGATTGCAACGCCAGTCCTACTCATTAATCACACGTATAAGATGAACCCACTAAGTCTAAAGAGTATTAGACATATTTAAATAACTATTAGCGGTGGGAAAACTCCAATATTATGTAAATCAAAGTGTTTCCTGTCAGCTTTTTGAAGATTCGTCAAGTGCAAAGCTTTGAGGAAGACAACAAGTTTTGATCATTAGTCAAATGTTGAGTTCCGAATCTATTTGAAAGTCCCTCAAACGTAGTGCTTTGAGGGAAATTAAAAGTTCCAATCGCACATTTTCCCCAGTCTTCATTACGTATTTGTTTTATAGTAAGCAAAAACATTATGTGGCTTTTAATCACCACCATAAACGGAATCTAATCACATATCATACCATACTACATATTCTTGTACCGAGAGGCTTATATTGAAAGCCTAACACTTTTTCACCAAGGCGGCAAAAAGTAGGTCGAACTGTCACAAACGTTAGGACCATCTGCACCTATCAGATTTTAATAATATTATGTTTTAGCTTTATACTATCACCTGTATTATAAATGAGACCAAAGACTGAAAGTTCGGAACCAAAGATTGCTATTCAAACTTGTTAAGGACATTTGCAAAATTGCAAATGCAAATTGCAAAATTGTTAAGGACATTTCAGAAATCCTGCATTTTTTCGTTCGTGTTTATCTTTTTCAAGGTAAGTTGCTTCATAAGGCTAACTTTAGTAAAAGGGCTTTTAGACTGACGAATTTCGTGCAATTTCGTCTATGCTTTGTACGAAGTCTGACATTTTTTAACATGCATTAACTCAGATGATTTCACAGTCAGAGCAATAATTGCTAAACCTACTTGTCAAATTCGCTTTTTTAGTTTCGAATTTTTTGGCTTCACTAAATGCCCACTCGCGACTTCCCAAAGTTCTGACTGGATTAAAACCATTTTCACTTGGAAACGCCATATTTCACTGTTATCCAGTTTTTCAGTTTGAATATTCGTGTTCTTCATTTTCATCAGTTACAATTTCAGTAAAGCCAAGGAAAAAAGAAGTAATTTTTGAAGAGCAATGTTTAATAATAAATAACCTTTTTAAAATGGACTGCTGCTTTGTTAGATGCGAGTTTTTAACATACTCTTCCATAAGGATGTTGCCGCAATATAATGTACATGGAAGTGCATTTAAACATTTCAGTAAAGATCTTACAATAGTTTCAACATCTCTTAACAAATACTTAGCATTCCTCAGATCGCTTTCGCGTGCACATATTCCGATTTCGCAAGGAGATTTCAAGCCTATTGTCAATCCCGTTTCGGATACATATATCCTCTAATAACTCGCAAGTCCATCAACGTTCATCTTATGCATTTCAATTAACCGCTTTAAGTCGTTTAAAAATCAACTCGTAAACGTAAATTTTCGTAAACTTCTTCCCTGTCACATGCTTAGCATAACATTCTCTCAAATGGTGAGCGTAAAGACAGCTTCTGAGAATTAATGACAGCAAGAAGACTGCTATTCATGGTATAGAAATGAACGAGTTAGTGAAAGCTACACACGCTATGAATGAGAATAGCACTTTATCCTTTTATTTATGTTTTCCACTTGATCAGTTTCATACATTTTGCGTGACAGCAGAAACTAAGAAAGCTAGAAATTTTAATGAAGGAACTTGGTTTGTTTACTTTGGATTTCTAATGGATGACTTTTTTAACGAGAAACGAAGAGAACGAACGCAAAACATTTTATTATAAATCAACGCTTGCCATTTTCATTGTGTCATTTAAAAGGGTACATGAAAGCAAATCATACGAATATATGAGAAAATGTAAAGGGCAGAAAAAAGGATAAATATTGCTCGACAATGCTTATTTTTAACAAATTTCGAGTTTTTTAAACTTATTAATAAGGATTAAATATTCATGTCAGTTTTCCGAAGTATTTCTACTGAATTTAAAACTTTGGTTTTATACAAAGTTTATTAAGCTTTATTAAATATTTATATAATACAGATACAAGATTTTTGAAAATGGAGGCTACTTCCTTAAACCTCCCTCACCCAATGACTGGTAATAGCAATTATACGCGTGGACCACTACTTAGACTCACTTCCTTAAATATTTATACTAGATTATGTACTTATAAAGTTTCTGAACATCAAATAGAAATTTTAAAACAATAGTTTAAACTCGTGGATGGAAAAATAAAATTTAACCTCTTTTATGGTCTCCGGTAGTAAAACTTTCAGTTTATTTTAAATGTTAAAGTTAAATGTAAGCAGTTCTGTACTTTATGCATTTAAAATTCAACGACTTATTACACAGCATAATTAGTGATTAGGTGACTTGTCTCTACATACTTCCCTACCAAAGTCAAATATTACAGTTTCACATTCATACAACGAAAAGCCCTAAAACTTCGATTTGACTTAAAAGCAATTGTAAAACAAGTTTTTCTAATTTTAACGATTCTTGATTCTGTATTGGTTAAAAGAGTGCTACTTTTAAATGTATTTCTGCATTTAATTTAGAAACTTTCTGCATTTAATTTAGAAACTTTCTGCATTTAATTTAGAAACTTTCTGCATTTAATTTAGAAACTTTCTGCATTTAATTTAGAAACTTTCTGCATTTAATTTACTAACACGACTTTCTCCTGTTGAGGGAACAAATAAAATGTTAAGAATTTGTGCTTATGTTTTCTTTCTAGTTTCATTGATAAAACTGTTCTCGTAACATTGTGCACTTGAGTAATTTTGCAATTGGAAATATATGTCCAGACTAAATATTTAAGGAAATAAATGTAGTAATTTCTTTCCCAAACATTTTTCACATGTACCTGGCGGCAGGGGGAGATTTTATAAAGTGGTCCCCCCCCAGCAATGACATTCAAAATAGATGCCATCAACGTTTCCAGAGAACTTTCATATTGACCATTTAAAGCGCCTCTTTTCGACACAAAACCTACCCACTCACAATTCGGAACCAAACCCAGTGACAAGGCAGTTCAGCTCTACTGCTGTGTGTGTACGAGTTCGTAATGGATTGAAGGCACACATGGACAGCTTGATAAAATTTATTTTTACCCAACGAAACACGTTACAGTTCCGGAGCTTTACACAAAACGCACGCATACAGCTCTTTTTAGTATCACAAAGCACAATCATTAGTTACACTTCAAACTACTAAGAACGCTAAACACAATGCAATGAAAAACGCATCTAAAAGGCGAAGCTTTTACGGATATCTCAATACTCCGAAGTCGCTCTGAACTAACTTAGAAACTAATGCTATCCCCGGTTTTATATAGTCCCCCCCAACCGCAGAGAAATTTCTAGTTCTTTCCACTTCTCGAAATTACTTGAAGACATACGGTCAGTTGCATACAGGTATCTGTACCATTATTGAATTATGGTACCAATTAACAGTTAAACAGGGATCGAATCAAAATGTCGCCAAATGTTCAACAAGTTCGGCGACCGACTTTTGGCGATTTCTCGCCAATTTAGAGAGATAGCAGTTTACCTGAGTATTAAGTATACTTGCCTCTTAATTCTTATTTTTCCAGTACAGCTAAGTCTTTTTGAAGCATTTCATGCTACATTATACAAAACAATAGAACAGTTTCACATATAATTTTACTAAAATTAGTTGCATATATACAAAACTCGTAACACTATTAACCAGTAAACGTCAGCAGTACTGCTCTTATAATCCTGAATACTCATGTTATCCTGAGTGTGGTTGTGCATAGTATACTAGAACACTATTTAGGAAACTAGATTATGAAACATTTGAATTTATTTTCAAAGGAGTATTAACGTACACTTCCGATATGAACAATGAATACGGTATATACCCGCTTTTAAGTCGAGATATTTTGGACAAAAAAAAGACTTCAAAGTGGGGGGGTGGACTTATACGCGGGGCCATAAAAAATTAAAAAAATCGGAAGTTCAAAAATTTCTTTATATAATGCAGTTGTTTTCTTCCCGCACTCAAATTGGACGACTTATCAAATAAGTCACTTACTTGAAGTAATTTCATGACTTAAATTATGTGACGAACTAATCACAGAGTTTCATACTTTAACTAGAGTAAGTTTCGATTAAACCAAAGAATTTTCGGCTCCCGAACAACCGATCAATATCGAGCAATAAAAAAGTTTCGCCAACACGCCAAGAAAAGAGAAATGCAGATAGTTTTTACGTACGTATAAGTATTTATAATAGTTATTGTTCATTCATGAAATACTTTTGTTAACAGGCGTACAAGTCAAAATTTAAAAAAAAAAAATAGCCCACGCAATAACTGAACAGTTTTGAATATTTCTTTTAACTTTTAAACGACTGTGGCCGTAATTCCGGGAGGATTGACATCCGTCATTCAACCCCTAGATGTCTGCCTCAATAAGCCCTTCAAAGTAAATGTTAGAAAATATTGGGCAGAGTGGATTAGTTCCGGTCGACCAACATTTACAAAGGGAGGCAACATTAAAAAGCCCGATATTACATTAATTGCTCAGTGGGTTAAAGATGCTTGGAACGAAATACCCTCTGAAATGATTATAAAATCATTTAAAAAATGTTGTATTAGCAACGAACTAGACGGCACGAAAGATGATGCTGCTTTTGAAAGTGAAAACGACGACGAAGGCTCTAGTAGTGGTTGTAACAATACAGAGTTCGAGACTGAAAATATGTATAATGACGAGCCAATGACGACAGAAGAGTTCTATGAAATGTTTGGCGAATCTGACCATGAATCGGACGTTGAAGGATTTTGATTTTGTTTATTTACCAAAGTATTTTTTATCGTATATTTACTTTTTTTTCTCAGATGATTTTGAATAAATGTAGTACTTAAAAAAATTTTTTTTTTCGAAGTTTCTCGATCGATTTCGGAAGTGGGGGGGGGTCGACTTATACGCGGGTTTCTTATTTTCTACGAATTTTTTATGTCGAAGTGGGGGGGGGTCGACTTATACGCGGTATCGACTTACACGCGGGTATATACGGTACCTTTTTAATGGACAGTAACAGTCATAAATTAAAGGAATAGATAAAGGTTTAATTAGGCTTATAAAAAGGAAATTTAATATAAAGGATAGATAAGATACCAAAAGAGATGTACAGTACGGTAATCTATAGAAAACATACTTAGCCTTTTCTTTAAAAAGAAAGATATCCAAAAGTAATATAAATATTTTTAAGAAATCACTGAAATAAAATTTACTAAAAGCACCATCGAAATTCACATAATTTGTTTATCAAAATGGTGCTTTTAATAACGGCTTTACTGCTCCACCGCACTGCAATTAATGTTCATCTGAAATTCTAGACGTTGAAACTAGCCATCTTGAAATCTTTCGATTAATAAAGGTTGGCTGGCTATGTGATCAAGGCAAAGCACAGGTAAATGATATCTCTATGAAGAACTTTGGCTGGCTTCCAATCACGTAATGAGGTTATCACATACAGCGACATACAGTGATGTCATAAAACTTTTCTTTGAGAAACGTGTCTTCCAGCACTAGCTTGAACAGGACGTTTCTAGGCCGTCGAAGATGTGGTGCGGGTACGAGGCCAGAAAAAAATGTTTTACCTACAGTTCTTTCTCTCATAAGAAGAAAAATATATATATACATTTTTGAGAGGCCTTTCAATCAGATTTGCTGGAGGCTCTTCGGAAGTTAAAATTCTTGTTTCTTTTGATGCGCAGTTCAGGTTACCAGCAGGACTGATAGCGGTTTTACACAAGAGGGAAAGCCGCATAATATTCATGCAAACAATTCATTTTCAGGATTTCAATTTGGATCATACTACCATAGTTCAAAGTTTTTATGCACACAGCTACTGGTGGATTAAAAGTGTTAAAGCAAATACTTATCGATGTACTAGATTTTTATATAATCTATCATATAATGATCTACACTTGGAGGAAACAAAACAAACAAACAAAAAAAAAAAAAAAAAAAAAAAAAAAAAAGACAACCTGAAGCAAGAAATTCTAAAGAGGTAACACGAAACTTTTATGAAAGGTGATGATTTTATGCAACACAGAATTTTTTAAAAATTTTATCAGGGTAGGAGGGGTGGATGGTGTTGGTCTAACTTGCACACGCAACTTTAAAAATGGTGCCGGCACCTTTTACAACTCAATCACGTTCGCTAGGGCGCAATGGCGTTAAAGTAAAAAGGTGCCGATACCTTCTAGAATGACCTTCAGGCTGTGTTCAGACGGCGGCGTAAAGGGCATAGAGGCGTAGTCATAAGGGCATAAAATACGGGAATTCCGTTCACACTTGCGAGAACGGGTGTAAGCCGTGGCCAATGAGAGAAGCTAAATTTGCGCATGCGTGGATGTGTCTACAACTTTCACGCGCTGTCTCCAGCTCTATTGATTTCCCCCGTTCGCTCTGCTTGTTTTGTGACAGCGAAATCTTCTGTAGAACGCCGCTTCGTTTTAGCTTCGCTCTGATTGGTCGACGCTTATCCCGAACTCAACGTAAAGTTGAAAACTTTGAACCCTATGCCACGAGCCCTAAACCTGATTTTGTGACGTAGCACAGACTGGTTGCCTTGGCAACGGAGCTCGGCTTTAACCACTTACGCCCTTTACGCCCCCGTCTGAACGACGCTTCACTCTCCAAGACACAAGCGTGTCCTGACATAAAGGCACAAATGTCCCGGCACCCTGATCAAGTTCGGTATCATAAAGAAAACAAAAACAAACCTCAGCAAGGCTGCCGTGGCAGCTATGTGAAGATCTCAATCTTGGAAGCAGTTGCCTACTTGCATAAAAGTGAAGTCATCTTTATACCATTTTGTGAAATTTGGGTGGTGGGACATGAAAAATTCCTTTTGTGTTATGGAGTAAAGAATTAGATCCAACAATTATGAATTTGCGACAAACTAAAGACGACCGAGGTCAGACGTAGCGGCACATGCACTGCACCTAGCACTTTAACAATTGATTTAACAATGATCGTTCCTATAAAGACAGCTCCCAAAAGACATGTCTTCGGACTTGCGAACAAAATTAGAATCACTGGCAGGGCTTAAATAGGCTGATAAACGGCATTCCCAAATGCTGCTGCTCTGCCATTGGAGTAAAATAAAATAAAAAGGCCTCAGACATTGAGTTTAATACGGTTACCATTAGTTTATCTTTCAATTTTTTTAAAAGTGTCATCAGATCTTTTTCTTTCTATGAGTTTATCTTTTTTTTGTTTTTTTGCTGGATGAAATCTATAATTATGATTACTGTTTCGTATATATTTAAACCATCCACATCAGGTGACAAAATGCCACTAACAGACAGGCGGGTCGAGAATTCTCCCGAATTTCCGACAGCCACATTGCCACCTGGATTCGATATTGAATACAAATATTTATCAATGTCCAGTAATAAGTTTGAAAATTAAGATTTTCATTGCGGTAATAGGTTTGAACATTAACTTTTTTTAATACCAGTAGACATTCAATCGTTTCAACCCAATAAAGTTAAAAAATATTTAAAATTTAAATTAAGAACTAAATATATTTCATTTCAAGTTCTAAGCTAAATAACTTCCTGAAAGGACAGCTCATCCGCTTTTGTTTATGAAAACAATTCCGCAACAAATCTTTTAAATTCGGTGCTTTTAGAGTGGAATAAAAGAAATATATGAATAATTTTGGAAAGTCGCAAGTTTCTACAACTCACATATACAGAAGCTAGCGCCTCCATCTGCGAAATTGAATTACATAAACCTCACAATCGCAAATTGTTGGGGAAACTCTAAATTCATTTTCGGGTATCAGAATCGAGAGAAAATTTAATCTCGAAACAGATGAGAGATTGTTTTCATGCGGTCGGTTTGAAGTATTTTTCTTATATTCCCTTTTCGAATGGTTTCCTTCGCAAATTGCATTTTACATTTCGAGCGTAGAATTAAGCGATATCTAGTCTTTCGCCTTAATTTGATGCAGTTAGGCTTACCGAAAGGTTATTGAACGCAGATGCTGGATTTCGGGTCACTAACTTATTTTACAGCATTAAATTCAGATAACAATTTTCTTCATTTATTTTCATCAAATTGAATATGATACATTTATAGGCATATCTCCATGCAGTGTACGTTCGTTTCCAAAATTCGCAATAAAGCAAATATTAGAATAAAACGGATCACATTATTATTAGTATTTTTTCCCTGCTTGCTCAGTGCATTTATATATTATGTTTACAATACAGTACATACTGTAACTTCTACATATATACGATTTAAATTCAGATTTTATAAAACTGATTAGAAAATTTAAAACTGGAATAGGGATTTTGTTCAGAAATGCGAAAAGGCGAAACACGATCCTCATGAATTGCTCATGACTGTATAGGGACATTTCAATTCTCCTTGAAAAACTGGAATCAATAATAATTTTCCCGTTTTTGTACAAATTTTCTTCTTATTAATTTAGCATTTCAATAACTAATTCCAGTTTAATTAATTACAAATTCCAGTTTTTGGTTTCAACAATAGTGCACATTTACTACTAACATATTTAATATAATTTATTAATTATTAATTCAATTTCCTAAGAGATAATTTTTCGCTTATATATTCTTTTGTAAATTAAATTTTCATCTTTAGCATCGATTTTCCTTTTTATGTTCTTCTAAAATAAATTTTGAAATTCCTTAGTTTAAAGTTTTCTAATTGCATTTCTTTGCAAGTTATATGCATGTATATATTTCTTTAAAATCTTTTCAAAAAATTAAAAACGTAAAACATGAGAAAAATACAGAAATAATTTTGTACCAATTCTGCAACAGATGGCGTTAAAAACACCTCTTTATTAATTATAAAACACTACAAATATTCATAAAAATTGTCAGTTCGATATAGATTTCCAAGTCAATGTTTTTCAGTTCCTATCAGTTACATATATTACTAAAATAAGGAAAATGAAAGGGGGTGGGCCAAAACAGCCTTATTCCAAAAAACAGTTTAGACGATTTTATTCCCGATTTAGTCGAAACCAGAAATAGCCATTGTCCACCCTTCCTATATTAGCCTTCGTTTTCTACTTCCTCATATAAAAATAAAGGAAGACGATTTTATAACACTTCACTCTCCATTTGTTATACCAAAACAATCACGTGGTTTGCATTGCACAAGCCTATCGATCTTTCTGACCAGTTTCTAGGAGCAGTTTTTTACACTGAACTTAACGTAGATTTCTAATATGGAAATGCTCTCAAGCTTCGACATTTTAATTCTGAAAAAGATGAAGTTAAGTAAAATTATATTATAGCTTCAAAATTACAATAAAATATTATTAATGGCTAAGATTTTCGAAAGACTCTGTCGCTGGGATATCTTGGAAACGTGTAATACGAAGTAAAAAGGTTCTACTAAAATAATACAAAATATGAAATGAAGGAGTGTTTCCGATCGGGCTCAAATGGGAATAAAATTACTGAATCCTTCCCCGAAGGCTCAAACAGGAATAAAAGTGTCAAGGCTATTTTGAGAACGGGTTCAAACAACACTAAGCCAAAATAAAGAGCTTAAAATTATTGATAACGGCGTTTATTACTTTTAAGTTGCTCAGTCTGACAACCAGTAACAAACTGATTAAATCGGAAAGCTAAATTACTCTTATGCTTTTTCGAATGGCAGCGCTCAGAAAATCCAGTTTACACCAGGAGACGTAGAAGATAAGTTAAAGATTATTATTATTATTATTAGTCCAAAGGGATTTCAATCCCGAAGGACTATTAGTTTCGTTTTGGCATTTTGCGTCGGACTCATAAATGTCGGTTCACTTTTCAAACTGTTGCCACAAAATGTTAGAGTCCTGCATTATATTTGAAGAAATTAAATAATGAAAAATCTGCATAAATGTATGTATATTTCTCGTATTGTGATAAAACAACGGTACATAGAGTCATCGAATTTTGAATAACGTAATCCTCCAACGAATATGAGCATGTGGAAGACCAAATTTGAAATTTGAAATTTGTTTTATGATGGATTTCCTATTTTTTAAAACTTTGACGAATTTTTGATTAACAAACTCAAGGATTTCAAAGCGAGCAATGTCAACGTTGTGCAGAAAAAACATTTTTATCTCCAGCGCGTGAGTCTCTGTATCGGAAATTTTAAAGATATGCTCGTTTTAAAACTATTTTGCGATATTGCTGTTGCACTGGATCTTATGGTTTAAGTGCGAGGAACATGATATTTAATAAAGAAAGGTAACACACAAAATGTTAAAAAACGCCCCTTTGGACGTAATTTAAAATCTGAAACATTTCAGATTTTTATTATTATTATTATTATTTTGGTACTACGGCAATGCTTTACTTTTAAACTGCCTTGTTTGTTAACCAATAACTACTGAACAGCGACACTCTGAGAATGTGATAAATTAAAGTTTCGCGCAGTGGCAATACATACAAAAGTCTACTTTTAGAAGCTCTCCTTCTTCCCATTCGCCACAATGGTGTCAGCGTATTTATTCTTAATATTTTATATGTTAATTGAAAACTATACACATTCAGCATTTTAACGTTAGCTACTATAAGCAAGGGTTTATGAGTCAAGAAACCAGTTAGCACATATAAAAGATTGAACGGTTAGTGGTTAGGAGACCCTACTACGGTACCGGAAGGCCCGGGTTCGAATCCCGAGGCGAGCCGAAAGTCCTCTCGTGTGGTTTGGTGAGTGAGAAGAAGGGTAGGAGACCCCCGGATCCTACCCAGGGTGCTCTCCCTCAAAATTGGGGATGGAAAATAAAGTCCAACCTCTCTTCGGAGTAGGCTCTAGCAGCCATTCTTCCACGCAATATGTACAAAACAACTACAACGACTGTGAGAAACAGTCAAGTGAGAAAAATTTCGAAATCGAAGAATGACATATTCATCACTTGTAATCCTATCTTGCAGAATCGGCCCACCGATCGGCGGAACGTTTAAGATCCCTGCGCTCCGATAAATCCATCTAAATTCGAACCTTGGCGAACAAACTGACTGCTTGAGTGTTTCCGTGGTGTTTTTTTTTTTTTTTTTTCCCTCGATGTACTATGATCTGAATGCATGGAATGTCCTCCACGAAGGCATCCCTTTCTTCAGGTAATTAAATCTCGTGTGCCTTGCCTGTTCAAAGAAACAAACATCTGCTAGAAACTGAACCTAGAACGAAATGGCAACACTTCATTTGGCCTTAGTTAGCCCCTCACCAAAGGATTATCCGCTAAACTAAAGAATTATCACCATATTTATTTGATCATTTACTTTCATTTATTATATTTATAGCTTTATATTTTTATGTATAAACAGCCGCATATTTTTCCTCACTCTTCTAAAATTTCCGTTCTCCTGCAGGGCCTGCCAGTAGCCAGTACTTGAAGATACTGTCCCGGGCTGTCAGTCTTACAGGACGGCAGTGTTTCCTGAATTATTACTCAGTTACGTAATAATAAACACATGCTTTTCAACAGGAAATATACCAAAAGAGGTAACATAAAATCAACTAGCCACATAAGTTTGATGATAAAGCATTTAATATAAATATATAATAATTTATTTACTAAAGAAATATTGATTATATTATCTCCTAAGATTAATTTTAGTAGCATTATCTAAAAAGAGTGAATCCATAGTTAGTAAGTTTAATTCCGAAAATTGTTTTGAAGTAACTTGAATGTAAATTGTTAAAAATGTTTAACGGGGACTTGAATTAAATCATGAATAACAAAATTTCAATTGTAAACATAAATAAATTAAAAGCAAGTAATTAAATTAAAAGCAATTTATTCTGTCTTTACGTACAGATGTCACGCAAAAACATCGTTAAATTGCATTCGACAGTGGTCAAAATGGATATTTTTGTTAAAATATGATACCCGAAATTCTTCGAGATAAATATTTCCTTTTTACTTCGTACACGGAAGTAAAAACGGGAAATTTATATTTAGCAAAATTCCAAAATCCTCTTTCAAAATTTTCTGGTGATTTTCAGCAATACCTATTTCTTTGATAGCAAAAATTTCTGTGTTTTTCATTCTTCTTCTGTCGCATTGCCACCCTCTCAGTTACTAATTCTACTAAGTATTCGTAAAAGAAAGTTCTTTAAAAAAATCAAATGGTCTTACTCTAGCGTGGATAAAAACCACATCTAAGACTTAAACAGCAAACTACATCAATAAAAATATGATGTCAAGTCCGTAATATGTACAATAACAATGTTTATGCAAGATTTTCAAGGACATTAAACTTGCTTCGCAGTAATCTTAGCCTGAAACTATATTTCTATGACAGATTCCCCTTATATGTTCTGTTCCGGAACATTTAATACTATTCATTAGGAAAGCACGGACCACAAACACGAAATGATGACTTTCACTTGCCATCTATGGATTTGTATGTTTACAGCAAATTCAGTATATGACTATTCCCTCAGGCTGTTATGTTGTGGAAGATGATGTCAGTGTATTTGGCTCAGTCGGTTACGCATTATGCATTTAGATGTGGACAGCATTCCAAAAGTAAGCAAGAATTCCTTTTAACTGTGAAATTCTATGTGCGGGAAAAAATTTAGTCCCAAACTCGTTTAAAAAAAAAATCTGATGTGTACACCACATGACTTCCTTGTACGGAATATTAAATTATACGCATTTTTTTCTTGAATTTCATTTAAATTGATTGGATTGAATAAAATCTACTTCGTCGACAGCGCATAAACTATAATAGAATAAATGCACTCTTTAAAATTCACTCTATTTGCTTACTATAACGACACTCTGGCGCTAGGTTCACTTAACAGTATAATATTTTGTTCATAATATAACGCAGAATGCACAAAATTTGTATCATTTAAAGAATTATCTAATCGTTGCCACATGTTCTTTTCATAAAGTTCTTTTCATTCACTATAATAAATCTACAACGATGTATGAAAGAAATTAAGCAAACAAAACAGAAAAGAAAGTTTTCCACAGACTATTGAGTATTTCTCATTCAATTAATTGAGTTCTCACTTCGCGACAAGGCAAAAATACATAAAAACTCAAAATATCTGTATTAAAATTTACGAAGTAAATCTTAAACACTTATTTCCTCGAAAAATTCCAGAAAGGATTAAGCATGATTTAATTCGCAATAATAAACGAAGGCGTTATTTTTGTTGTTGCGAAGCTTAGTCTTTCTAGATTGGCAACAAATCTACAATTCTGCTGTTTCAAATGTAAACAGGTATGTCCGCCATGTTATTTAAAACTTAACCGCACTTAAACAGCTTCTAAATTGTTGATAATTGTACAAATATTGCTTCCAGAATTACGAAAGGCATAAAAACCTTAACCGGAAGATAAGAACAACATAATTCAATCATTTTTAAAGCAAAAAATGTACAATTTACAAACATATAAGAGTAAAGATACTGAGATCGCTGAGCCGGGTAACAGAGTTGATATATATATATATATTTATATACGTTTGGTGCGGCCGATTCCAACCAAAATACGAGGTGCACATCTACATGTTATAGCAGTCTTATATACAAAATTTCAACATTCTGAGGCTACTCGTTTTTGAGTTATGCGAGATACGTACGTACGTACGCACGTACGTACATACGTTCGTACAGACGCCACGAAAAATTCTATTCAGAATTAATTTTAAAGCAGTTTTATATTTTTTTTGGAGGAAACGAGTCTTTTATTCTGTCCTTACGTACAGATATCACGCAAAAACATCGTTAAATTGCATTCGATAGCGGTGAAAATGAATATTTTCGTTTAAATATGCTGCCTGAAACTTTTCGCGATTACAATACTTCCTTTTTACTTCGTACAAGGAAGTAATAACTGGATTTATTGTTTGTTAATAAGTCAAATTTGCTTCACTGTTATGTGCAAGAAAAATGCATTAGAAGGAGCACTATATCAGTATTTGTTTGCGTTACATTTGCATTTCATTCACCGAGGACATCTTAGCTCTGATCAATGTAACGCCGATGCGTAATCAAAACAATCTTCATTACAGAAATATGAAATACAAAAATTAGAAAACATATAAATATGTATAATTAATATATCAGAAAGACAAAAATATATAAATTATAATTTAATTTAGCAATAGCCTTTTAATGCTTAATTATAATTTAGGCATTTTCCTTTTCTATTCTAAAAATAGTAATATTTTTCTGCACTGCATCATTTCGGCAGTAATCCGTGTCTTACGACTCTTACAAAAGGTGGTGATGTTAAATGGAACTGAAACTCGAAGAGCCAATAATAATTTTACAGGGTTTATGAATTACCCTATAAGGAATTTCTCCCGTCTTCTCCGCATGCCTACATGGTGTAGTGGTCAGCACATTTGGCGCGTATTCGAGAGTTTCGTGTTTCAAGTACTGACAAGGGTACTGCTCATTTTTCATCTCTCTTGCTTCAAAATAAACCTAAAGACTCTACAGTGGCACCCGAACTAAAAATGGTGGTGGATGATGATTCTCCACCACCAGGATTTGGCGATTGGGTCTCCAAATCCCCAGTCGCCCTTTAAAAGGGAGAGTCTATAAGATATTTCTCCCACCTTCTTAGCATGCCTTCGTGGTGTAATAGTCAGCATACTCGGCGCATATTCGAGAGATCCGTGGTTGGATTCCTGGTGAGGGCATTGGTTGTTTTTTATCTCTCCTGCTTCAAAATAAACCTAATGACTCTTCAATCCAATCAAACCTAAACCAATAATTTTTACTTAGTACTATTCTGAATTAACATTTCATCCTGAGCACAAGTCCCTCGCTTTCTGCACTTCGGCCTAGATACACCGCTGCTTGCTGCTTTGTCTTTTTACCGCAAAGCTATCAAAAATTTAAAGGTTTTGAAGCATGCACGAGTTAGAGTGCCAAGTTATTTGTTGTCTCAACATGGTTTTTGAAATATAAATGAATCTGCCTTGTGTGCCAAGTTCCTATTTATTATAGATCGACATCTTCAGTAGCTACGCAATCAAAATTCCTATTACATTACATCCAAGTCTGCTCCATTACACATACACACACATATAATATCTCTCTCTCTCTATATATAGGTATATTATACATAACAAATATGACTATTTATTTTAGGCGAACTAGTATTAATTGTGGCTTCGTTCTAAACATTTAAGTATCCAGTCTTAGTTGAGAGATTGTTTATTTAAAGAAATTACTCATGATTAAATCTTGCTTATCATACAAATTCTCATTTACATGCTGTACGTAGTTCTCCACTTTTTCTTACACCTTTCGCCCCTCTTTTTTTAATATTACATTACATTTTCCCCTTTTAATAGTTTTCTAACTCTAAGCAGTTCATGGCCGAATTTGCTGTTGAATACTCTCTTACTTCCAACAACAACAACAAAACTATCAGGATCTCAATAATTATTATTTTTAGCATCAGTAGTGGCAATAATTATACGTAGAAGTCCGGAAGTTCGAGTTTTAGAAATTAGAACTTCCGCAGTCCTATGGACGACCATCAGAAGTGGTAAATAAAAATAAGTAATGCATTATAAACGTTTAGTAATCTTCTTGGCTATCGTAAGCTGTAAGCAAACTTGAGACAGACAAGCGCTGAAGTCTAAAATAACAACTTTAAAAGTCTAAAATAAAGAACTGAACTCTTGAGAAGGGTGTAAGAGACCCTTTATTTAAAACTAAGGAAAAACAGAAGGTTCACCTGGTGCTACGCCCAGCTAGGCCTTATAGCCAGATAACATAACAGTAAGTTTAAAAGTAAGATTTAAATTAAATACACTAATAAAACTACACAGATCAGTTCAACGTAAAGTTAGCTTACAAATCTAACCGGCATGGAGGTTTAATATCAGCATTTATAATGCAAGGCCGAAGACTGCAAATATTATTTGAGCTAGCCACCTGCTAATGTGGCCTAGAGAGACAAAACACACTCTGTCTTACGATAAACCTCAGTTTCAACACACGTCAACTAATTTATATTCTGGCGTGAAAACGGAAGGAAGAAGCAACAGTAAATATATAAATCACAAAATAATTAGTTAATTAATATAAAGAAAAACCCTACAGCATAACTAAAATAACACGTAAAAAATAAAAATTTTTATAAAATATGTTAAATTAATGATAAACAGCCAAAAATTAAGTATCATAAGAGTTTTAAAAATTAAAAGTAAGTAAATTATTAACAAATGTAAAGAAGTATCTTTAAAATCAAATGAAATAATAAAAGTAAATGTACGGTGAGTAAAGTAATAGTAACAAGAAGAGCAAGTCTCCTTGCTCGTCTTCATGATAAGATAAAATTGCATCATTATTTTGGTTTCTAATCTACTTAAAGCCTTTTGATCAGATGCGTCCAGCAACTGATGGGATAAAGCCATAAAAAATTCATCTTTCTGAAGGAACTGTGGTTTTGTTTCTCAGCTATTTAAGTTATCTTGTGTATTTTGTTCTTTCTGGGAAAAATGAGACATAATTCAATGTCTGATATCACTATCAATTTTATTAAATTAACTAGATGTTAAAATAATACTGCAATAAAAATAAAATTTTCTGTTAATACTGAGATTTCGTTATGCAGAAAAGTACCGTAGCTCATCTTATTTGCGACTGCTGGCGTGCTTCGCCTGGAATTGCGATTTCACTTAAAATCTGAGTGACTTCGGTAGCATCTAAGCCCTAGAGCTACAAAGTCATTTAGTCAAGAATTTTAAGTAGCTTTTCTAGTAGTACTTTTAACAGATTCCGTTAAAGATCACTTTTATAGGATCTAAAACTTATTAATGTTTTCCTGTAAACATAATCCTATTCACTGATATGTGCATCTACTGATAAATTCATTTCTCTAATCTCCTTGCTCTTATACAAGGTGGTTCCCACAATGGTTCGCGACCCACGGGAACAATTCAGTAGGGAGACAACTTAGACAGTGAAAAGTTTTTGTGTTTCGCTTCGTAATCACATATGCTGCATTATAATTGTTAATTAATTTGCAGTGACTAATCAGATGTAAATAACTGTATATTTATTTATTAGCCCAAAGGAGCGTTAACTCAGAAGGGCTATTAATTTCGTTTTGGCATTTTGCGTCGATTCACTATAAACGGCAAATCACTTTTGAAATTGTTGCTACCAAATATTATCGCCTTGTATTATATTTAAAGAAATTAAGCAATGAAGAATCTGCAGAAATATATATTCTTGCACTGTGATAAAACAACAGTACATAGAGGCATCCAATTTTGAATAACGTACGTCTCCACCCGAATATGGGCATTTCATGGAAATGTCCACGTTTTCTTGAGACTGCTCAATTGATAGTAATACAAAGATTATTATAATTACTATGTATTTAACTTATTGAATGCGAATACATATTATAAATTTATTATCAAGATCATGAGACAACTATCCATTTTGCAAGATAGGCTTTTCAAAGAAATGCCATCTTCTTCTAAATCCTAATTCATGATCTCAATACTACTACTAATAACTAATAGTAACAGGATTTTAAAAATTAAAAATATATATATAACTTTAGTGGTTTTAAACGAGCTGTCAGAATCTTGGAAATCTCTCTAATTTTTATCCAAAATTAATCTTAAATTAGATGTAAACTAAGGCACAATCCGATCCAAATTTAATGCTATTGTGCATGAGCTATCTCACATGTATAATAAGAATGAGATGGTAGAGTTTCATAAAGCCTCGACTAAGAGTTTCCACCCATTAGTATATAAAATATCTTTAACGATTTCTGTGATATTTAAAGAAGTGCTTTAATAATACGTAGCATTTTAATAGCACAGTCAAGCGGTAAATGCGTTTTGAAAACTTCATATTTTATCTCAATATCAAAAATACAACCATTTAAGAGACACAGCCAGTTCTAAGTAAAGGAGAACCACGCCTTAAACAATCAACTTATTAAAATTGTTTTCTGTTTTTAAATTCAATCACCTAACAAGCAGACCGCACCCACCGATCACAATCTTTATTCTGACATAACGAGGGCTTCACCTGAAAGATGTTTATATGCTCCGCCCTGCGCTAAAGCTAAATATTCCATTTTTGTAGTCTCTTAAACTATATATTTTATGACACTTATTAATATAAATGCATTTAACCTTCAAAATTCTGAAAAAAAAATTTTAATGATTAAAATAAAAGGAACCAAGAAAGAAGGCCATTACAGAACTTTTACCTTCCCCAAATGTAACATTCTTGCGTTTAAAATGTTTCAAAGACAGTTTTATTTGAAATGTTAATAATTATCACACCTATCACCTCGGAAGTAATATCCAGAGTAACATATACCCTTGTTCTATAGCTCTTGACAGCCTTGGAAATATTAGGTGAAAACTTCTTTTGATATCTGTCATAGACTTGCTACTTCAAATAGGTTTGGATATCTATTGAGGACCTATTGTACTTGCTACCTCAAATAGGTTTGGATACTTATTTGGATTTTGCTACCCTCATCGGTTTGGATAGCTTGAATTGTCAGATAGCATTCGATCAGGGGGTGTGAAATCTGGCAAATAAAATGATTGTAGCATGGCATGAATCGGTACCAATGTAAGGACCTTGTACGCCCATGTAACTCAACAACATTTTTAAAAATCATGTCGTATGTCCAGCCCATGGTGCTCAGATAGCAGATTTTTCTCCTTCAGAAGACCCTCAATAACAGCTTAAACATAAAGCAGACTTGTTGTCCCCATGGGGGTGTAGAGATGCCGATTGAATGATGCAGATGGATCTATGAATAGGCAGATGAATCTATTTCTGTTCAAGGAAAGACAAGTTTATTAGCTCAAAAGTCCTTTTCTAAAATTGCGAAATAACGTCGAATAGCCGGCTCATCTTCTACTACTTTAACTCATCTTCTGCTTTAACTCATCTTCTACTACACCACGAAATCCTCTGTCCGGAATTGTATTTTCATAAATCTATTCCATTTGAAAGTATGCTAACACCCTCTAAAAACCGAATCCAAATATTGCAAGCTTCACTTAAGTAACATGAGGTTTCCATGAACGTTTTGAACAGAGGGCTATATAGCACTTGCTATTCGCTAAACATTATTCTCTGAATCGATTTAAAAGCTATTTTCTGCCTACGTTAAAAAAACGATTTCGGCGAAAAAATTCGATTTTTTTTTTAATTGCCCAATTTGAAAGGTCAGTTTTGTAGGATTCCGAAAATGGTTCATTTTTACGTTTGTGATAATTAGAAGAGAAGATATAGCCAATTAACTGCACTGGAAGTGAAAGCAGAAAGACCGGAAGTGCCATTTAAAAGCCTCAACTTAAAGGTAAACAATGTTGTTATCCGTGTTTTTTTTTTTTTTTTTTTTTTTTTTTACCTGTTTGTGTGTAAATTGTGCTAAAACATTTCATTTTAATTCTGGGTACTTTTTTTTTTTTTTTTTTTTGTTTCTGGCAATAATTATTTGCCTTAATTTTTTGAACTGGGACTGGCAACATTGCGGTTTTTTGAACTGGGTCTGGCAACATTGCGATTAGGTATAAAGACTATGTTGCTGGGTGCATATATAGCAGTTTTAATTTTTAATTCAGGGTATCTTGGATTACTTCCTGTGTTTGAACATTTAGGCATATCAATTGAACAAGAAATGATTAAAAATTACTTTGGAATTGATAATGAAAGAATAAAGAACTCGAAACGTCATTCGTCGCTCATTTCGAAAAAATTTAAATCAAATAGGAAATCAAAATATCTTAAGTATAAAGATATGGAGGGTGTGATGTACAAATGTGGAGAATTTTAAGTGTGTAAATACAACAGAACAGTTTTTCTGTCAATGTGAAATCTTTAAATACGTTTTCTGGAAATCTAGTTTTTCTAGTGTTTTTATATACAAGAAATGTAATTATTCAAATTGTTCTAAAGGTATCTCTATTAAATTTCACTTAAGTGTTTTCTATATTATTTACTAGGTTTTAAGCTACAATCTAAGTTATATTTATTAATTTGATTGTTTTATAGGTATTTCTATATAAAACGATAAGAAATATTTTACAAAAAACTGTGTTTTTTCATGTAATTACACATATTTTAGTAAATTTTAAAAATATCATAATCATTTTAGTTCATAACACAGATGAGTGTTGTAGTAGTATACAGTATAAATAAAATTGAAATATATGCTGTAAGAAAAAATATACGACATTTAACGTAAGTGTTAAATTCTCCTAAAAATGTGCATAAAATTGCATATATTTCAAAAATTTATGAACATATTCCTAAAAATTTACCTATTTTCATGATTTGGTATCATATTTTGACTAAATAAATATATATTTCATCAGAATTCTATGTTTTTTAAAAAAAGTGCTCCGAACGTAGGCAGATACCTTAATCATCTAAAAATATAATAGTCCTGATAAAATATGCTGTAATGATCTAGATTTACACTGATGATCGAACTCAGGTTTATTAACTTCCCAAGGGCAAATTCTTACCAGCTCAGCTATATGAAGCCGTCATGATATTGTGTACTTAGCCGGCATAAATGCTTAATTTAATTTTGAGTGATTGGTCCAATCATTAGCTTATAAGGTATTTCTCCCACTTTCCTAGCGTGCCTTCGTGGTGTAGTGGTTCTGCACGCTGGGCCGGTATTTAAGAGATTCGTGGTTCGATTCCCGGCGAAGGCGGTTGTTATTTTTCATCTTGCCTGCTTCCAAAAATACCTAATGTCTCTAAAAGCTGGCTGAACTCATTACATTATCTACCTTGCATTTGTGTCCCAGCCAAGAGTAACGGTAGTCTCGTACACTCCGAAGAGTTATGTTTTAGTTGGATGCCCCTATAACGACTTGACCTTCCGCTTGAGCAAAAAGGAAGAAAGAAAGAAATTTTTCCTGAAAAAGAAATCGTTGCAGTTCTATATTTACAGCATTATAGGGGTTACAATGAAATTTATTTTAACGTTTCAACAGCAACTCAATTAAAAAAAAAACATTTAATTTAATAGTGTTTAAAATGTTGCATTCAAGATCATGAATTTTCACTTTCTTTCATTGTAAAAGAATCCAATAAAAACCTGTTTTCCTTCTAAACGCAGCAAAAACATTTTGAAAAATATATTTCAAACAAAAGATGAATTGAAATACATAACATAATCGATACTGTTAAGATCTTTGAATAAATTTAAGAAACAAAAATAGAAATTAAAAAAAAAAAAAAAGCAACCAAAAAAATTAAATGAGAGATTGAAAAAAAAATCTCAAGAAAATGATAATAGGTAATCATCAAATAAATAAAATTCTAGTTTCTAGATTACTAGCAAGTTTAATTCTGCATAAAAGAAAGCGCTAATGCAAGAGGGAAAAGTGAAAGTACACATCTGCTTCACTTCCAAAATGAAAACCCTAAAAGCAGCTGTTCCTCTTTAACGATCGATGAGACGAGAACAAACACACGAAAAATTTGGAAAAGCGAAGCAGCAGAAAAGAAACTAAACTCTCCCTATTACAAAACGGAAAATTTCAGTGCCCCTCCCCTCCATCAGGAAACGGGAATTACAATTTCTAATGGCAACCGAGATGTCGCGGGAAAGAGTTGCAAACAAAGAAAACCGATATTGGTGTCTTTTATATTTACCTGATGAGTTTTCTTTGACGAAAGATATTTTGAGAAGAAAAGTTCGTTACGGTTACAGCTCTGCTATGATTTCGTTTACTTCGAATTACTTTTTTATGAATAAATGATCTTTTATGAAAGGAAGCCTTGGGAATATAAAGTGCATTATAAACAAACTCGGCGTTTTTGCAACTACGGAGAAAAAGAGGATTTTGTTTCGTCAAATATGATATTGTCGACCATCGTCAACAACATTTAGAAATGAAAATGCGTTGATAATAATGGAAAAATAAAACTTTTTTTCTGAAAACTTTTCGGTCATTTTACATTTTCTGCGATCGTCTCCTTCGCCGAAATGTTATAACGCAGATTTGCAAAAGTTTTAAAATTTAAATGGTAATAATATCATTAGAAGATGGCAGAATATGTTTCCTGTTGAATTTTTATTATTCTGTAAACATAACATCTGGTTTAAAAAAAAATCAGAGCTCTTACCTGTAAAATAGAAAAGAAAATTATTGATAAAATATAAAAATCAGAAAGCTTTCAGATTTTACATTACGCCCAAAGCGGCCTTTTTTAGTCCAAAGGGATTTGAATCCCGAAGGACTATTAGTTTCGTTTTGGCATTTTGCGTCGGACGGATAAATGTCGGTTCACTTTTCAAACTGTTGCCATAAAATGTTAGAGTCCTGCATTATATTTGAAGAAATTAAATAATGAAAATCTGCGTAAATGTATGTATATTTCTCACATTGTCATAAAATAACGGTACATAGAGTCATCGAATTTTGAATAACGTAATCCTCCAACGAATATGAGCATGTGGAAGACCAAATTTGAAATTTGAAATTTGTTTTATGATCGATTTCCTCTTTTTTAAAACTTTGACGAATTTTTGATTAACAAACTCAAGGATTTCAAAGCGAGCAATGTCAACGTTGTGCAGAAAAAACATTTTTATCTCCAGCGCGTGAGTCTCTGTATCGGAAATTCTAAAGATATGCTCGTTTTAAAACTATTTTGCGATATTGCTGTTCCACTGGATCTTATGGTTTAAGTGCGAGAAACATGATATTTAATAAAGAAAGGTAACACACAAAATGTTAAAAAACGCCCCTTTGGACGTAATTTAAAATCTGAAACATTTCAGATTTTTTTTTTGGGGGGGGGTAAAAGTTTACAATTGGGTGCCGATTGTTTATTGGCGATTCTTTTTTGACGCCAAGATCGGCGCCAGGAAGTCACAATTTCAAGATGGCCGCTACACAAAACCAAAATAAGAAGTCGAAGAATTGCATAAGATCTGTCCATGTAAAACACATCTATCAGTTTTTACTTAAAAGAACATCCTAGAAATGCACAAACTAGGCATTGCGCACTGCCTTAAATATGTCCATCAATCTATTTTCATTTAAATAAAATCGAGAAGCTAAAACAAAGTTAAAACTATCGTGGTAACCACAAGTGAGATTTCATTGCCAAAATTAAAAAAAAAAAAGAAAAAAAAAAAAAAAATTGTCGCTAATCGAAGGGGCACCTAAAGCTTTTGAAGGGATTCTACACTAAAGCTTTTTTTATTATTATTATTATTTTTTTATAACGTTTTGTGTGTTACCTTTATTTATTAAATATCCTGTTCTTCGCCCTTAAACCATAAAATTCAGTTCAACAGCAATATCGCAAAATAATTTTAAAATGAGCATATCGTTAGAATTTTCGTTACACAGTCTCGCGCGCTGGAGATACTATTTTTTTCCCCCCTTCCCGTACGGTATTACCATTACACGCTTTAAACTTGTTGAGTTTGTTAATCAAAAATTCGTTAATGTATTACAGTATATGAAATGGATGATAAAACAAATTCCCAATTTCAAATTTGGCTTTCACACGCCCATATTCGCAGTAGGATTACGTCACTCAAAATTGGATGGTTCTATGTACCGTTGTTTTATCACAATGCGAAAAACATTTATGCAGATTCTTCATTATTTAATTTCTTTAAATATAACACAGGGCGATAATATTTGGTGGCGACATTTTGAAAAGTGAAACAGACATTTAAAGTTTTCGACGCAAAGTGCCAAAACGAAATTAACAACCCTTCTCGACTGGCGTCCTTTAAACTAAAAATTATATTCTAAATATTTTTTTTTTTTTTTTTAAATTTTATTATAATATTTTTTTCCCTTTTTTTCTTTTTCTTTTTCTTTTTTTTTTATTCGGGAGAAAAAAAATTTTTTTTCGTCCATTAATGGTTTTCAGATCCCGCATGCGACCCGCTGTAGCATTAAAACAAGTTAACAGATGTCCAGAACACGGGTAACTAACTGACTTAAATAGTAACTTACGCACTCAAATGAAGGTTTTCTTGCTAACTGAGCTCAAAGATCAAGAACTACAGAAATAGGTCAAATATTTTTTGCAAGTGTTGTTCACTGCAGTAGTTACTTACCAACTCTACTTGCAGTTATAGCTGTACTGCGATTGGTACAGAAAGAAAAAAGGAACAATAAATAAGCAAATAACCACCAATTTTCTGACAGGTCACCTCCATTTCTTTTCCTGAAAAATGGAAAGCTCGTGCGATTTCATTTAAGTGACAGCAGCAGCTGGTTTCACTTCGGCGAGAGTGATGCAAGAATTTGATTAAAACAGTGCTCGACCAACCAGACTTGTTTCGTTTATTCTTTCCATCGCAAATTCCTGCACGTTATTCAAGACCGTCGAGGCGCCGGCCTATTTTCAGATTTATGCATTTTGCAAGCTTGATCAAAGCAGTTAATTTCAACTTTTCAAAATAAATATATTATTAGAAATTAAGTAGCTAAATGAAGAGGGCTTATTCCAAGTACAGACGACCTAGGGCGCCATTTTTCATACGTTGTTCATGCCGTCCTTCACGACTATCGACGCACTGGCTTATTTTCAGATTTATGCATTTTGCATGCTAAATCAAGGTGATTAAATTTCCTTTTTGAAAATAAATATATTATTACAAATTACGTAGGCAAATAAGCAGAGTAGGTTACAAACATAGACAGGCTGGATTGGATTGGATTGGATTATTGTAATTTGGCACAAAACCTGTCAAGGTTATCTGCGCCAGACAAATGGTAACAATGCAATTAGTCATTTGTAAAAACTTCCAGCTTAGGTAAGAAGAGACAGATTACAATCTATGATAAAAGTTGATATCTTTAAAAAAAATACAGGTTAAAGTCTATTATAAAAGCCAATATCTTTTAAAAACAGAAACAAATTACGATGATGTGTTTTTCCAATTAAATTTCCTAAGTCCAGTTCTGAACAATTAAAATGTTTTTGGCGAAAATAATTAAAACTCTGGCATTCCACCAAGATATGATGGACTGCCAGATCTGCATTGCTGCTGAGATTCTCTTCTCCCTTCAGAAGATACTCATGGGTCAGGCGACAATGGCCAATTCTCAGTCGAGTCAAGAGGACATCCTCCCTTCTATTAGCCATACATGGCCAGTATCCAATCGTGGGTTTTACATTTCTCAGCTTGTTATATGCTTTGTCATCCCATTGCTTCTGCCATTTGCTGAGAATTTAGCTTTTGACAAACCCTTTGATGTCTGCTAGTGGAATCTGAAGATTGTACAAACATAGACAGGCACCTGGGTGCCAATTTTCGGAAGGTGCACTTTGGTTTATTTGATTACAGCAAAGCATTAGAGGGCTATCTCTCTAATAGGAGGATGCTTTCGTGGAGGACTTCCTAAGGGAAATTGGTTCGTATACACGTTACACGTCACACCCCCATACATAAATGTCATACGTCATACGTCAAAATTTGACGGCTCTAAGTAAAGACGTTTTTTCGCAATTCGAGGAAAATGTATGCTATTAAAATTTGTGCGAGTCTGTCTGCTTGTTTCTGACATCATCTCCTCCGGAACGGCGGGGGAGTTGAGTTTCGAAAGAGGTACCCCCCCCCCGGGATTTCAAAAATGAGTGTGAAACCATTTCGGCCATTCTCATTTCCGTACAACTTTAATCATCCTAGATATTGATTAAAAACTCTGAAAAAGAAAGTGTTGCTAATGCTTGCTTTCAAATCGCAGAGTTTGTTAATTACGAAATCGTAAGTTTTACAAAATATATGAAATAAAAATAGCGCTGCCAAACATTAAACATTTTGTTATTATGAAAGAACATATTCTGACGTTGAAGAAAGCACACGATTGTATGTGACGTCATTGTATGTGGAAAATTCTTCGTCAGTGTCAACATTTTAAATAAATAGCTGCTGTTGGCAACATTTTTGTTACAGGTTAGGATAACTGATACGATATGTTTTTGTCACGTTAATTCTTTTATTGATATCGTGAAAAAGTTGTTATATTGCAATAAATTTAAATCATGACGTCATATATATGTATTAAACTGAAGTGTTAAAAGTTTTTGTTTCCTGATTTGGCAACAATTGGTTGTTGCTTGGAAAGAATGAACTGATTTCATTCATAATGAAATGTTTTTATACGTTTTCTTTTCAGGTGTACATAGAACTTATGAATTTTGCAGCCCGCTAATACATACATAAATGCCGAATTTTCATAATTTAATTTCTTTAAAAATAATACAGGATAATAAGGCTGAAAAGTTCTTTGAAAAATTTAAATCCTCAAAGAAATAAGTTGCCTTTACAAAACGTGCATATTCTTTACTTGGAACAACAATTCAAAATTATTTGTACATTTCTTATTTGCAATTATACTTTAATGAAGCTCAGAATTATAATTTGAGAGGCAAGAAAACTATTATATATCGTATACCTGAACAAATTGAGTAAATTTCTTAGAACGAATCAATGGTTGCCTGAAATAAGATGACTAATTCACGTTTCAAGACGAAGTCCTTGGGCAAACACAAATAAATCAAAGCGAATGCGTTTCAGTTAATTGAAGAAATTCCAACGTAAAAGGAAAATAAATTAGTCTATATACCGCGTAGGTATAGTATAGTAAACAATTCATCAGCTGTGTATACATACTCAATCCCAACTAAACAAGCAATAAAATGTGATAAAATATGTAAATTGCGAAACAGTTCTGCAGACGGTTTAATCCACTTCAACTGACCTAATTTCCATTTTGTCGCCAGTTTCAAATAGCGACACGCTTTTCATTTGAGCTTAAAATGTTTATAAATGTGAAGAAACACTTTCAAAAAAGATTTCTTCGTGGTTGCTTAAATCCCACGTCATCCGTGAAGTCTAAGCGCTTAATTTCAAGGATGGTAGACTATCGAAGCCGTGCAAATGCTAGTTTGCGTCAGCTGTGCAAACACGCGGTTCTATTAAAATTGAAAACTGTTAAGACAACCTGCAGCACCGAATGTGAAGATGTTTATATAACTGTGGTATAAATCTTTTATTAAGGAAAGTTTAAAATTCCAATAAAAATTAAACGTTACAAGCAAACAAGTTTACCGTTTCGTACATACGTATATTAACATTACTCTCTGATGACCAACTAGTAGCCCGCAGGCAACACCTAGACATCGAAATCTTTTTCTGCAGTTGTCAGAAAGAATAACAAAATTTATTACTGACTGTGGACTTCCAGATACTTATGTATGGTCATATATTTTACAGCTAACACAGAGTGCCCAGATTTATGGTACATTTTCCCAGATTTATGGTACATTTGGCAGATTTTTAATAGCGTAGGTTTGAGAGATGAACTGATTGCTTTCCAAGAATTCATATAGTACTTTCACCACGTTTTTTACTTCCTTATACGAAGTAAAAAGGAAGTATTGTAATCGCGAAAAGTTTCAGGCAGCATATTTCAATGAAAATATCCATTTCGACCGCTATCGAATGCAATTTAACGATGTTTTTGCGTGATATCTGTACGTAAGAACAGAATAAAAGACTTGTTTTCTCCAAAAAAATTATAAAACTGCTTTAAAATTAATTCTGAAGAGAATTTTTCTTGGCGTCTGTACGAACGTATGTACGTACGTGCGTACGTACATTTCTTGCATAATTCAAAAACGAGTAGCCTCAGAACGTTGAAATTTTGTACATAGGATTGCTGTAACATGTAGATGTGCACCTCGTATTTTGGTTGCAATCGGCCACACCAAACGTATATAAATATATTTATATATATATCCACTCTGTTACCCGGCTCAGTGATCTCAGTTTCTTTACTCTTATATGTTTGTAAATTGTACATTTCTTGCTTTAAAAATGATTGAATTATGTTGTTTTTATCTTCCGGTTAATGTTTTTATGCCTTTAGTAAATCTCTGTGCAATATTTTTAGAATTATCAACAATTTTAAATTTGTTTAAGTACCGCTAAGCCTAATCCTTTTCTTGATGGCGGCCATTGTTTGTTTACATTTGAAACAGCAGACTAGTGGATTTGTTGCCAATCTAGAGAAACGTAGCTTCGCAACAACAAAGATAACGCCTTCATTTATTATTGCGAATTAAATCATACTTAATCCTTTCTGGAATTTTTTCGAGGAAATAAGTGTTTAAGATTTACTTCGTAATTTTTAATAGAGATATTTTGAGTTTTTATGTATTTTTGCCTTCTCGCGAAGTGAGAACTGAATTAATTGAATGAGAAATACTCAATCGTCTGTGAAAAACTATTTTTTTTTTGTTTTGTTTGCTTAATTTCTTTTCTACATCGTTCTAGCTTTATTATAGTATTTGAATAGAACATGTGGCAATTAGATAATTCTATTCTTTAAATGATATAAATTTTATGCATTATGAGTTATAATATGAACGAAATATAATATTGTTAAGTGAATCTAGCGCCAGAGTGTCGCTATGGTAAACAAATACTAGAGTGAATTTTAGAGAACGCATTTATTCTATTGTGGTTTATGCGCTGTCGGCGAAGTAGATTTAATTCAATCCAATAAGTTTAAATGAAATGCAAGAAAAAATGCGTATAATATAATATTCCGTACAAGGAAGTCATGTGGTGTACACATTAGATTTTTTATGTCTGCAGAACTGCTAGGGGAAAAATAAATAAATAAATAAATAATAAAAAAAAAATACTACCCACAAATAAACTACATTACTTCTGTTAACAAAACGCCTATCTGAGAAAATGTGATTTACATTAGCATATTTCAAGCTTCCTTGTTCAACGCAGCTGCGAGCTGTCCCGGGAACAGAGTGCTAGGTCGAGATCATTAGCTGTCAAAACATCCTCTCTTATAATCATATCTGTACAAAAAAATTTGCCCCAACACCATTTTGTTTTACTTGGAATCATATTCCATCGAGGAATTTTTCAAACCGCAACTGCACTTTTGTGGCATCTTTCGGAAACTGATAAACACTGACGCAGTCTTCTGTTCTTACATAATTGTGTTTACAGTTCGGTATGTAACAATGGTCAAGTATTGTTGTTGTTACCAAACTCACTTGTCTGGTAATGGTCAGCACAACTCCACGACATTCATTGTGGCAAGGAGTCAGATGCACCTGTCGTTGGGAAGAGCCTTGAGCACCATACAGGTGACAGCCCGACTTTAGCTCAGTTCCGCCCACAATTTTGACAAAGAGCACCCCTGGATGACGGGTCCAAGGGTCTCCCAGCCCTCTTTCCCTACCACCATTGACAGTACAAATTTGCTCAGTTCTGCCACCAGTTTTGAAGGACAGTACCCCGGGGGGAGGGTCTTACACCCCTTTTCTCCAATCGTCAACCTCTCAAGAGGATTTTCGGCTCGCATATTTAAGAGTGCCTGCATGCCGCACAGACACTATACATTTACAAACGTCTGTGCCTTCTCTGGGGTTCGAATCCGGGCGCTTCAGTACAGCAGTCAGAGTCACTAACCACTATTTCGGTTGGGCGGCTGATCAGCATTATTTATATAACATACTGGCAAAATTAACGAAACCGTGTGGTCAGTTGAAAAAATTACCCAATCGAAATGATGGACGGAAACGGTGATTCACCCCAGAGCTGCTAGACGAGTGCCACAGCTTCCACTCACAGAGATCATGGCTAGATGCACTTTTCAGAATATGAAAGAAAGCACGCTACACACTGTCCGTTTCTACTCGTAAGAAAAGACCCATAAAATAAGAGAAGGATTTATCATTAATCAAATTTTCATCCGTATAGAAACTTTCATCCGTTTGATTGAATCTGAACAGGTCATTCGAATGAATTCGGACAAGTAATATGGACTGAAATAGCAAGCCGGGAACTAACTAAGACACTTCCCAGACGGAGCAGTGCATCCCAGTCCATTTATAATGCACACATGTAGTATAATGTCATTTCCGTACGAGCTTCCAAGCTATTAAGGAGACTGTTATTATACTTTGCCAGAATCAATATTGAAATCAAATCTTCCGGAGTGGTTTGGGTACTTTGACGGTTAAATCACACAGAAGGAATGCTATTATTCTATAGAAAAGATTGAATTTTTTTTTTTTTTTTTGAGCAGAATTTTCATCTCTTGGAATAACACGTGATCTTTAAGACTTCCCCCCCCCCTTGATATTATCTTGCACAGGCGGAAATAACCAACGAATGGAATCAGATAAGCATGTTTTAAGAAATGCATTAAGTATGTACAAGCTTCGATGGTTGGAACTTCACATTACACATTTTGCTCCGAGGCGTCCATAAAAATCCTCTGCTACTTTCAGAAGTAGTCACAAAATTCGCCACGACTGGGGAAGCTCAACAAATGATTTAGTCTGTATCTTCCATTTTATCAAACCACAGGTGGAACGTCTTTTGTAATGACGTTCCACACTACTTCTAAAGAAAGCCATTTTCTTTAAATGAGGGGTTTGATTCCATCTCACTCAGGAATGAAAGTGAGTTTTGAACCAGTTTTCATTGCATGTTCACTCAACAGACTGTATGCGTGTCTACACCATAGACCTGTTTTATACTAGACGGAGCACCGGGTGAAGAAGTGGCACAGGAATGAGCTGCAGGAGTTTGGGCATGAAATGGAACTGAATCCAGACTTTGGCGTACTATCGCCATGGCTGGCGATTTTTTCCTCTCTTTTCTCTCAGTTCGAAATGCGAACTTGGAAAGACGTCATTTCGCAGAAGCTGCCGTTGAATTCGCAGAAGAGGTTAGATCGATAAACACCAGCCAAAATTAATAATTTCCCTAAAATTGGACACTTTATTTTAAAATCTAACTTTATTTTAAATTTTAATTAAAATTTAAATAATTTTCATGCTGTAGAATAATATTTTGCAATATGTCCATCGGCGTCTACAAAATTTAAAATAAAATAAAAAAAAAAAAAAACTGGAGAGAACAAACTAAATAATAAACTAATAACTAAATAATAAACTAAATAATAAATAATAAACTAAATAATAAATAATAAACTAATAGCAAACTAAAAAATAAATAAGTAAAATAAATAAATAAAAAAGAAGGCTTTTTAGTACTTAGGACAGAATAAAAAATAAAAAAATAGATAACATAAGAAGAATGAGTGAAAACAGAAAATAGTACAAAAAGGAAATTTTATATTAATACGAAAAGGAAATTTAATGTTAATACGAAAAGGAAATTTAATGTTAATACGGTGTATTACAGAGAACTACAGAGTAGGCAAATCAAAGTGAGAAAGATATTAAATAAAATGAACTAAAAATGAATGTCAATATAGCAGATATAAGTTAAAAGGAAGAGAGAGAGAGTGGTAAATAATTAAATTATGAAACAAAAAGGTGGTAAATTAAGACTTCCTTTTACTAGCAAATATATATATATATATTATGCACGTTGCACAATGTAGTCGTACTTATTTTAAATAATTTTAGAAGGTAAAATTTAAATAATGTTCATTATTTTTAAAAAGAAACTTAAAACTATTAAAGTTTTGAAATTTTGAAATTTAACTGCTAGATAATTGCTATTTTCTTAACACTTAACAAATTCTTAATATTTGAATAAATGCCAGAAACATGATATAAGAAAGAAAATACGTGATTGAAGGTAAACAAATTTGTTATATTTGGATGCAAGAAAAAAGGATAAAATAAAGTCATTCATGTCCCCCCCCCAAAAAAAAAACATAATTTTATGCAGTTCTTACTCAGTGTTACATCAACATTACCAAGTATTAAATACATACATTACTACTTCGCACATGTCCGCATGAGCAAACGCATACAAAGAATATATAAACAAACGTATTCAAAGCAGTCTGTTGGCGTATAAAAAATGTCGCCAAAGCAGAATACTAGACTAATTAAAATTATATTGTATTACTAAAATTTTAACATTTTTTTCAGAAAACAGTTATTAGAAACATTCATATATATTAAGATACTTTTATTTAAATGTTATTTCAAGTATGCATACATTATATAAAATTAGAAAATCTATTTTTTATTAGAAAAAGGCAAGTAGAGTGGGTAAAAAAACCTCTACATTTTATAAAATTAGGTTTTAAAACATTAAAAAAAGCTCAGTTGTGAAATGTTACTCCTCCATCTTTCACGTATCTGGAATTACATCCATATGCGGAGCACGAAAGTATCATTTTGGAAGTCCGAAACAATGCGCTTACACGCAAAACACTTGCTTCTCACAAATTCTCCATAGAACTGTAATGGTAACGAAGATCCGCGGGAAATACGATTTGGGAAATGTTCCAAATGTCACGTGGTTTGCATTCCTGTTCCCCTTCAGGGTTGCCGTTTCTCTCTCTAGTACATTACAGCTCTATGGTCTACACCCGAGCAAGGAGAATCATATCTTTTCAACTTTTCGCTCTTGGAAGGAAGATAACTTCTTATCAGTTTCGACTTCATAAAATATTCTTTTGATTTAAATATTTTCCATTGACTGCTCTTCAGTGGGAAAAAAATAGCTGCCATTTTTCATCAATTAACGCCTCGTTAAATCCAGTATATTTATTGCATACCCATCGGTGTGTGGAATTGAAGTAACTTCTTAAGATTTTTAGTAAACACGCTAATCGTAACTCTTTCCTCCTCTCCACAGCATTTAAGTTAAGAAATCATTTATCATTTCGGCTGAAAAGTCCCCCCCCCCGTCTTACGAAAAATTATGCAAATCCCGCTTGTGTCTTCCCAGTGGAGAATCTCCACGGTAATGAAGAGCCGAAAATTATGCTCAAAATCTTCAACAAAGATAAACAGAATAACTTAAATCGCCTTAATTTCCAACAATGAATGAAGCGAACGACCTTCTGCAGCAAACAGGAATATTTTAAATTACAAAATAAAATCAGCAGGGAATTTAGACAATCAAGGCTATACTTTAATCTCGTTTAAGACGTTCCTTTAGTTTGTTTAGTCTTCCATTTTACCTTCGACAGTATGCTTTATTTGTTATATTTTTACGCAACCCTTGAAACAGTTAAGTAAAATTTAAATGATCATACACATTGACTTTCATCATTTTCATGATGTTATCCCTATGTTATTAACGTCTGTGTTTAATACGTTTCGAGATCTACAATATTCATATGAAACTGAGAATGCTGAATGTCATTTACAAAGCTGCCAACCTTGGAATGTGAAAAACCGGGAGATTTCGGTGAGAAAACCAGGAGGTTTCCATTTCAAACCAGGAGGTGAGGCGATGCCATTTTAAAGGAACTCCAGACTGACTTAAAGTCTCTTCACGCGAGTAATGCATGATTCAGGTTATTGAATTATTTGTAATAAAGTTATACAAAATACAAAGTATCCATAATTTAATCACCGGAGAACAAAATTTAATTGAAACGTAATTTTACGAAGTAACCGGAAGAAGTTTATATTGATATAAGAATTCCGTTCGTTCTAATTTTTGCGAGTGGCAATAGAAAACTTGTTTATTTACCGACAAAATGGCGCTAAAGTAATGTGAAAAAGTTATGTGTTCTGGTTATGGGAAAAGAAAGCTCTGAAAACTATTTAGAAGCGATTTCGACTCTTTCCCCTTCCCAATCGCGGGCACTTCCCTATAATGGAATTTGCCACTACTAAGGCCAGAAGTGGTGGCCACTTTATTGTGGAGGTACCCAATAGGCGGCCACCGCTACCATCCTACGAAGGTACCGACAATTTTTTTCATCCGTGCCTTCTCCGAGATTCGAACCCGGGCTCTTTGGTATCGCAGTCAGGCTTCCCTAACCACGATGTGGAGAGGAGGGTCATCCACACCATTTTGTGTTCTCCTGCCCACATACAGCGCTTAACCAAAGAATCTCCTTAGAGATTCATTCTTTGGCTTAACAGTCTCAAGCAGCCAGGAATCAGATTCTAGCGAAATTGGTTTCAGAATCTGCAAAGTAACAAAGTTGCCCAGCGGAAACTGAAAACAATAATTGACTACTGTATCAGCAATTACTCTTCTGACGCTCGAAGATAGCAGCCATAAAGTACACACTCGTGACGTATCTAACACACATTAGGTTCTAACAACGCCATTTCTACGCATAGTTCTCTCAAAATTAGACATCGCACCTTCAGTATCGAGTATTCGTACTCTTCTTGAACTAGCACATTTATTAACCTGAAGACAGATTACTCGCTCTGCAAAGCATAGCAATATGAATGTCAGAACTATATACGCTAGTCCAATATGTCAGCAACAGGAGTATGTAATATGTCAGTTCAATATGTAACTTTGTATTTATGCAGAGCCAGGTTTTCATACACAAATTTTGTGCTCTGTCTGAGCGCTGTACTGTATCTGTACCATCTTGATAATCCTTTTTTTATAGTACCTAACCTATACTAAGGATAGTATGCTTCATGTAAACTTTAACTATCATGTATATATTAACATGCGTGAGAGTATGTATACTTTTATTTGCCTCGGAATATATATGTATATATCTGTATCTTATGTATAATATATATTTTGATTGTACTCTTCTTCAAGTGCCTTGTATGCACATGTATCTTTTTTGCATTTAATAAATGTCGTCTGCTCTGCCGGGGCGGCTTAGGGCTGGTTAACTCTCGCTCGGTTGGTAATTATTTCTGCACGGATATATCACGTATACCTGGGTCGGAAGCCAACCCAGCGGTTTACCTCCCTTAACCACTATACCGTCTGGGCGGCCGATTCCAACATGAATTTAATAAAGCTCCACCAACGGAACAAACAATCAATTAAAAGACGGTTAAAACAGTTTCGAGTGACCGAACATGTTTTGCATAAAGGAAATGCAGATAGACCAAGTGTCAGTGCCGAAAATGTTTCCGCCATTCGGCACGTGTTTGTGTATAGTCCCAGTAAATCCATTCGCCACACCAGCCTGCAAACATGAATTCCCAGGTCGACTTGTCATAAAATTTTTCATGAAACTGACTGCGTATAAATTGCAGATTTGTTAGAAAATCAAACCTAATGATCATGTCGTTTGTAATCCGTTGACGCAGAGATCAATTGCAAAGTCTTTAAATAACCTGTATCAACAATAAATAAAATACCAAACTAAGAAATACAACTTAAAAATGCTAGTAAACATAAGGTTCGCCATCTTTTGCCGTGCATGCGGCTCAACGCAGAACGATTTGTAGAACTTTGTATGAAAATTTTCAGCGGGAGATGAATGGAAAAACACTGTGACCCTTGATGAAACATGGTTTTACTTTAATCACTGAAAAAAAAGTCTATTTATTATCAAAAAGGCATTGGAAAAAATGTACAGATCTGGTTCCGTCAATGCAAAAAATGTTTCAGCAAGTGGTTTATGACTGTGACATGATTCCCTTACAACGGAAAATTAAAAATAAGAACAGTGGGAACAAATATTAAAATCAACTTAAGGCACTAGAGAAAGATTTTCGTCCGCTGTTTACAGGAGTTCGCTTTCTTTATCCAATGAAATAAAAGAGTGAAACTTCATCAAGACAAAGCAACAAGTGATACTGTAAGATCTTTATTTTATTCTAAACAATTTTTTTTTTTTTTTTTTTTTTTTTTAAGTTATCCTTTCCTTTTCTTTCTGGTTTCAGTTTCGGAACGTAAATTTGTTGTGACGTAGATGCTAATCTAAAAGTGATTCAGAAGCAGTATTTAAGCTGCGTTTCAAGAGTTCGAAAAGAGTAGTAGCGGACTTAGTTGCAAGTTTATGCTGCGTGTTTGGTATTAGCTCTCTAGTCGGTGTTGGACACCTTTCATTTTATACTGATACCGATTTAGCTTTCAGTTAAGCTAAAGAGGCACTCGTTAGATATCTCAATTTCTTAGTGACATTCTTACTTTCTGTTAAATTGATGTTAACCACAAGTCGTGGTGATTTATGAGCACCAAGAGCGCGCATCTGCTTTTTTTTATTTTTAAATAAAAAGATTATTTTAAACCTTCCTCTGCAGCACTTATTCTCAAAAGACATAGCGAGTATTTGCTACTTCATCTTCTATATAGAGTCTACAGTATATGCTAGCAAACAGAAGCCAAAATGTCGGTAATACTTCGAAAAGTACCACTGCATTTCCTGGAAAAATGAAGACTGATATAGGTATTGCATTTGTGCCTTAGGTCTCTTGAAAAGAGCTCTTTGTAAGCGCAAACGCACCACGTTTGATAAACTCTGAAAAGTAGTGGAAGAGGAATAAAAATCAATACCACTTCGAAATTTTACCGAAAGCCTTTCTATTATGGAAATGTCGATGCAGACTTTTAATGAAGGATACAGAAAAATCGCATTGATAATCATGATTCAGAAGAAAGGCTATCAGACGGAGCATTTAAAAAATATTTTAAAATTTTAAATATTAATTAAACGGCTACGAAATCGTTGTAAATATGTGTAAACACCCTCTATATAACTGGGCAAACTGAGAAGCTTATAATTATTATCAATTCCGAGAACAACTCATTAAACTGCGAGCATTGGCGAGCAGCTTTCTGTCCAGTTTCATCCGCAAATAAACTCTCCGAAGCATGGAAAATACCAACGAGGTGTCTAATTTTGAAAAGGCATTTACACTCTAATTTGCCTCCAAGCGTGCGTGTTCTTCGTCGGAGTTACAACTGAGTAACATATTCTACATATCGTCAGTCATCCATTACATCAATTTCTTCGAATTATTCCATACATAGATAATTCTAAGCTTTTCTAAGCCGGATTAAATATTAGTCGTTCTCAAGTGAGTTTCGTGCATCTATGTGGTTTGTTCTGTTTTATCAGCAAATATGATTCAAAATCTTTTTGGCCCATAAAGAAGTTGTTAATAAAATTTTAAAAAGTGTTAGAAAAAATCTGAAAGGGTTCAGATTTTAACAACCGCCCAAAAGGTCTTCTTTAAAGTTTAATATAGTTTATCAGTAGGGATTATCGATAGAGATGGCCCACTTGGAACAGCAAAATATTCGATGGAATATTAAATGAATCTGAATTTAGAGTAACATAGGAACATTATGCATCTTCTATGTACCGGGTGATCAAAAAGTCAGTATAAATTTGAAAAGTTAATAAATCACGGAATAATGTAGATAGAGAGGTAAAAATGGTCACACATACTTAGAATGACATGGGGTTTTATTAGAACAAAAAAAAAAAAAAAAAAAAAAAAAACACGTTTACTGTTATCGGGCCTTTTTTCTCCGAGGAAATGCGTGATTCTGGTTTTATAACTGCTACCGTGACGGGTGAGAGGTACGCCGATATGTTATAGAATCGCATCGTCCCCAGCCTGGCTGATAAACATCTGCTGGAACGTACGATTTTTATGCAGGATGGCGCTCCACCCCATACTGCTAGACGCGTGAAAGATCTCTTGCGCGCGTCGTTTGGTGATGACCGTATGCTCAGCCGCCACATTCGTCATGCTTGGCCTCCCAGGTCCCCAGACCTCAGTCCGTGCGATTACTGGCTTTGGGGTTACCTGAAGTCGCAAGTGTATCGTGATCGACCGACATCTCTAGGGATGCTGAAAGACAACATCCGACGCCAATGCCTCACCATAACTCCGGGGATGCTTCCCAGTGCTGTTCACAACATTATTCCTAGACTACAGCTATTGTTGAGGAATGATGGTGAACATATTGAGCATTTCCTGTAAAGAACATCATCTTTGATTTGTCTTAATTTGTTATGCTAATTATTGCTTTTCTAATTATTGCTTTTCTGATAAAACCCCATGTCATTCTAAGTATGTGTGTCAATTTTTACCTCTCTATCTACATTATTCCGTGATTTATTAGGTTTTCAAATTTATACTGACTTTTTGATCACACGGTATCTAAACAGTGAAAAAAATATATAATGTAATTCTGTGAAAAGTACTCGTTAGTCACAAATTTTAAGTCTAAAGTAATTTTCGAATCAATTACTTCGGTGAAAGATCCTCTGTTTGTTTGGGCTAACTAGCGGCCGAGCAGCAAAGTCACTGAACACTGGTAGTCCGACCCACAAACGAGGTGGCTGCATTTATTCGTGCGGGCCTTTTCGTGGTTTTCCCCATGTGTAACGTGTATACGAGCCAGTTTGCCCTAGAAAATACTTCACGAACGCACCCCTCTCCTTAGGCATATAGCTCTAGTGTGCTTTGCCAAAATCTAGCAAACCAAACCTTTTTTTTTTTTTTTTTTATTATAAAGATCTTTTGTTTGCACTTTAACAGAAATACGATCTTTTTCCTCTGGTTAAAAAAATTAAGAAAAATAAATACATCAAAATGAATTTCGCATCTCTATCGCCTGTTATAAGAAATTCCAACAAGCACAAATTTTAAAATCGAGTTTACGACCAAAAAATAATTTCTCTATAAAAACCGTTGAAACTTGGAATTCAATAAAAAGAACAAACAGCGCAGAAAAATAGCGACGTTGAAAACGAACTATTTCTCATGGGCATGTTTGCCTGAATAATTGTTATGCATTTGATTACCAGAGTTTGGTACATTCTTGAAGCTTTGTCGATTCTGCTAAGGTGGTTGCGATATTACGTAAGTACCTTTTTTTCTTTTGAAGGTTTCAGATGTTTGAAGACTTTATTTTAGAAGTGAGAAAAAAGTATTGAAGATATTTTTGAAAAAAATCAGCCATCCGCAACGAAACTACTTTTCACTCAACAGAAATTACGAAAAATCAGAATAGAAATATTCATATAGGTAGCTGTTTTATATGGCCACTTAAAAGACTAGGAAATTTCTTGAGAGGAAAGAGGAAATTAAGATAAACGTTGTAATTCTGAATTTCTAAAAACTGCTGAAACATTTTCTTCTGAAATTATACAACTAAACTTCGTATTACATTTTATATAATTCAGAAAATCTGAAGTAAAATCCTTAATAGAAATCGCCAAATTTTCAGAATGTGCCAAACTTTGGTAGCCATGCGCATAATCATCCTTCAGTCAAGGAACGTCACCATTTTCATATGCATTTTTTATGGTGTATTCAAATTTCCACAGATTTTTATAAACAACCTGTGACATTTTTTACCTTAAAGTTAGTTTTAAACTATGCGCTTGTGGAATTTGTCAGCAATAGAAGAAATTTTCATAAAATTTCTGCAGGAATACAGAATTTTTTCTAAAATTTCTAAAGCGAACATAAAGGAGATGCGTTCGGTAGATAGCCGGTGTCGCCGAGGTTGGCGCAATGCTAAGCATCTGCAGTGCTCCGATTTTTACTTCCTTGTACGAAGTAAAAAGGAAGTATTGTAATCGCGAAAAGTTTCAGGCAGCATATTTCAACGAAAATACCCATTTTGACCGCTATCGAATGCAATTTAACGATGTTTTTGCGTGATATCTGTACGTAAGGACAGAATAAAAGGCTCGTTTCCTCCAAAAAAATTGTAAAACTGCTTTAAAATTAATTCTGAAAAGAATTTTTCGTGGCGTCTGTACGAACGTCTGTACGAACGTATGTACGTACGTATCTCGCATAACTCAAAAACGAGTAGCCTCAGAACGTTGACATTTTGTATATAGGACCGCTATAACATGTAGATGTGCACCTCGTATTTTGGTTGTTTCGATTGTTTTCTTTGCATGGAAATCGAAATTCGCGGTTATTCAGAGAAAATTCTAAAAAAATTGAACTTTCTGTTTTCTGAAAATTGAATTCTTTAATTTTCTGTAGGTAAGTGATTAAAGTTAACTGCCTATTGAAAAATTCAAATATCATGCTTTTACAAGTGAATAAAAATTGTCCAAATTTTAATACTGTGAGATTATTTCATTATACGAAGCAAAGGTAGTATTGTAACCTCGAACATTTTAGATATCATATTTCAACGCAAATTTGGACCATTTCCGAATCCCTTTGAACGATTTTTTTATTTTAGTCCAGAGGGGCAATTTGCCCAGAAGGACTATTCATTTCATTTTGGCATTTTGCGTCAATTCCCGATAAGCGCTGTTTCACTTTTCAAATTGTTACCACTAAATATTATCGCCCTGTATTATATTTAAAAGAATTAAACAATGAAGAATCTGCATGAATGAATTCATGAAACTTTGAATTATATATGCATAGGCACCATCAGTTTAAATTTTGTCAAATAAATATTTAAAATCGTGTATGTTAATGGTAATAAACATACACGATTTAAAAAAAATAAAAATTACGTGTTAAAAAAAAATTGATGTGGCCACCACATGACTTCCTTGTACGGCGTGTTAAATTATACACATTTTTTGCTTCACTTCATTCAACCTTATTTCTTCGAATTATTCTGACTTGAATAGCCGATCCCTCAAGGCAAGTTAAAAATGACATCAAAAACTGCAAATTTCGAAGCTAAATATCAATGTTTGTTACGTGGGATTCAAATGTCCTCTATAACTTCATAATGAATATAAAACTTTCGCACTATAGGAACCGGAAGAAAATATGTATATACGTTATTTTATAGAACCCATTAACTATAATATTTATTTATTTATCTATTTTTTATCAATATTTAAATATTATCTACGAATTTTTCAGCTAGCCCAAGTTTAAATTTGTATGGCGTTTTATGCCCCTTTCTGTAAATCGGCTAATTCTAATATCGATATATCAGTGTGGCGAGTTTTTATTTCACCATATAGGTGTTCTCCCAGAATTTTAACATTTATTCACTTTTTGTCTTTATATATAAAATACCTACTCTTATGCGGATGGATCATCAACAGCAATAGCTTCAATCTCAATGAAATCTCTATAATGTTCATATTTAGTAGTTAAGGATCATTAACGGCAATTATATTAATCTTAAAAAAAATCTTTTCCCACTACGCGTAGCTGAAAAATACACAGCTGAAAACGAGAAAAGTCTCAAAATGGACAAGAAGATAAATAAATAAAATGAAAAGTAGCAAATTAATTCCTCGGTAAATAAATATTTTTGGCAAAAGTTTTTAGTATTAAGTGACAAAAGTTTGAATTCTCTTTCATTAGATAACCAACAAACGATGCGAGTCGGATTAAAGTATCCAGCGAAGCGTGTTCGGAAATCGTAAGGAAGGTGATGACATTTCTCTCAAGGGAACCAAAGTGTTTCACAAAATCGCTCCAAGAAGGATTAAAGAACTCGGAACATTCTGTTTTACAAGAAAATGGAACTGAAGCGTAAAACGGCAACTTTTCCTCCTTGTAGTTGCAATTAATTTCTACATTATTTCGAGGTAAATCGCGTGATGAATTCTTTAAGTTTTTATCACTTCCATTACGATTTTTAAATTTCAGCTTGGTCCACCAGTCGTCGATTGGCTGTAAACAGCTGAAAACAGATAGTTCCGTCCTGGCTTTGATTTTGCAATGTACTCGTAAATATATGTAAGTCATTTTCTCTAAGAAATTTCTCGTAGAAATAACATTAATATTGTTAGGAAATGTACAGACGCGGTAAGATAGCTTCCCCGCAAAGCAGGTTTAGGGTTGCCATAAAATGATGAGAGAAAACAGGGTTGCCATATTTGGCTAGAAATCGCCCGTTTGGTGACATTTTGCGAGCAGACTGGCGATATGCCATGGACGGATGGAGAACCTTCTGGAATGAATTCTTACCGGTTTAGCACAGACTGTTCTCGAACACAAGCCGAAAGCTATATAAAACCCTGCTGGTCCGCAGTCAGTTAGTATGTTTTATCTAGTTAGTCCGTGCGGAGACGATCGAGTGTCACGCCTAAACTGGGCCTGTTTACTTATTATTGAGCTCTTGCGTTGCTGGACTTCCTGTCCTTTATTCGTCCTTGCTCCTCCTTACGGCGGACATTATATGAAGATGGTATTATGTTATTGCGCCCATTGGCATAAATTTGATTGAGCCAGATAAGCTACTGATCTCAGTGGTACTCTGGCGATAGGTTTATCAGTCAGTCAGTCAGTCAGACAATCGAGTTGACAGCCGGCCAGCGAGTGCCGAGTGGGTTGTCGAGGGCATCGAAGAGTCTCTTAGTGTATCGTCGAGTGCGTCGCGAGTTGTAGCGTGGAGAGTCTCGAGAGTACGTAGAGTTCCGAGAACGACCAAGCAGAGTCGGGAGCTGTACTCTGGTGCTTTGCAGCAAAGCTGTCTCGACCGTTATAGCCTGATAGTGTGAAGGCTGTGTCAGCGTGTTTATAGTAGTTCTTCGACTGTATAACGTGATTTTGGACCTGTCCTGATTAATATCGGCTAAATAAAGTGTGTTTCGATACTTCATGAGGTGTCGTCGTTATTCACTCCAAATCCATACGAACCCCGTACGAACTGGTGTCAGAAAATAACGTAACAATATATATAGATTGAGGGAGAGAGATATATATAGTTTTATATCCTATTTGTCAATGTGAACTTCATTTGTCTATGCACGCTTCAGATAAACGGGCTATTATACTCATGTAATATGGTTAAATCAAGAGCTCGTTTTGGGTATCTTATGAAGGAAGTACACATACGAAGAATATTCGAAACGTTTTGTCTGCATCCAGGCAGACAGCGGTCAAAAATAAATAAATTATGATCATTTGAGAGATTAAAATGCATACTTTAAGAAAACATTCGACAGAGATATCACATTGAAACAGCAGAAGAAATAGGCATGTCAAATATTTTGTCATGATAATATACAAAACCAAGTATCAAAATTTTCCTGTTTTCTATTTTGACTGCCTGAAAGACTATTAAGCTGCCCAGCTGGTATAGTGGTTAGTGATCCTGACTGCCGTAGTGCTGGGCCCGGGTTCGAATCCCGTAGAACTAACGGTTGTAACTGCGTATCCCTTCATAGCAGGCACGGTGTTCCACCTACTAGGCTCTTCCATAATGAAATGGCGACCACTTCCGGCCCTTGTAGTGGCGCAAGGCTAATGCTATTAAATAAAGCGTCCGGCCATTAAAAAAATATATTTCATCGATGAAGACAAAGCACACAAGGGCCGGCCATTAAAAAATATTTAATCCATTAGGCCAAAGCACACAAGGGCTATCTGTTTCAAGAGATGAATGAATTCCTGGAAGAATTTCTAACGAAAACTGTCTCAAGTCGCTCAGTGAAAAGCAAGGTTAGGCTCTTCCCATCGCTGACGTCACTTACTTACAGAAAGGGAGAAAGAAGCCACAAAGAAAGTAACTTTCGAGGAAACCATGAATCAGTGACGTCACATAATAGCAAATCTTGTAGTATAACAACCTTAGTGAAAACTACAAAAACACCTATGCAGCTAGCCTATTCGTTGGAAACTAGAACCAAACATTCATCTTTTAATTGCACTTCATTGCACAATGCAACCTGAAGTCAACTAGTTGCTTTATTTTATTTATTTATTTATTTTTTTTTTTTGTCGCATATAATAGCTGCTATTTTTTTGATTTGGTAAGAAAACACCATCAGTTGAGCATATCATTATTAAACCTTCACCAATATGCTGCAAATACTACATATCTCGATTCTGAAAGCAGCTCTAAAGAATAATTTCTTACTTTTGTATGATAAACCATTCAGTCCGAATTCAGAAGCGTCCAAACAAAAACGTCCTCCGTCGCTTCGCTTTGTTGAACAGGTAAATCAAAAAGCAAAATGAACAAAGTTCCCAATTTTCCCGCACTGTTTCACTCAAAAACGAGATGTAAAAGTAGATCTGCAGTTAAAAAGAACCGATTTTGAAATTATTAACCTATCTTCACTTCTTAGCTTCAGACTGTGGGAGTTATTAAAACTGAATCTAAATACTAAGATGTGATTGCAATTTCTTTTCAATGTTATAGTTTTTATATTTTTAATAAATATTTTTAAATTGGGTAAACAATGGTTTAAATGGTATTAAACTCTACTTTGAAGCTTTAAAAATGTAATTTATTATAATTATAATAATAGTTATTATTATTTTCTCCTCTTATAGCCCCCTCTACATGCAATATATTAAGATCCTTCTTTCAGTGTATTTCAGAATTCTTTACGAAAAACATGCACATGAAATGTTTTCATTATCTCTCTTATGTGCATATAATGCAACACAAACCTGTGTTTGATATTTTAGTTGCAAATGTTAGACTTTGACAAATATAGCAGAAAAACTGGAAAGAATTTTTAATAATTTGTAACATCCCCGCCCCCCCCCAAAAATTTGAAGGTTTCAGATTTTATGGTCTCTCGAAAGGGTTTGTTAAGGTGGTTTCTTACACTCTCCTGAGCTCAAGGTCTACTAGTCTGCTTTCCAGTGTTCTCAATTCATCACAGCGATATTCATTTTTTTTTTACTAAGATGGCTTACAAAAATATTTTTGTCCGTTTATTTTTAACGTTTTGTATATTAACTTAATTTATGAAATATCACGTTCTTCGCACATAAAATTCAATTCAACGGCAAAATCATAAAATATTTAAAAACAGCATATCTTTAGAATAGAGACAAAAGTGGTTGATTTTGTACACCTCGTTTACGTACAACTTTATTCCACAGCTGGCTTTCAAATCGTTGATTTTTTTTAATCAAAAAGTCAAAGTTTTACAAAATATGAAATAAATAATAAAAACCACATAACGCCATTATATGCAAATACTAAATATTTTTTATGGTAGACCATGAATTAAATATATTTTCATTATTTAAATCAATCCGATTCAAAAGTAAGATACGAATATTCTTAAGAACTGCATCTATTGCTTTCAAATAGCCAGTTTACTAATCTGTAACAAACGGATTCAGTATGAAAGAGCTTCCATTTTGCCGAATGACAACTGACTCGAATGAAAAATGAAACGACGCATTCGACGCAAAATCCCATTTCCAGACTAATAGCTCCTTTTGAGAATTTTTTTTTTTTTTTAAAGAAAAAAGAGAGAGAGAGATCTGATTTATTAGCGTATCACACGTTTAAATTCAACGCGGTGTTCCCACGCGGACACTGCAGGGTCTAGGTGTACTTCCTGGAATTAATAAAATAAAAATCATTACGTACTAATCAATTCTAATACATTCCTTTCAGAAAGAAAATAAAATAATGTACTTACGAAAAGAAATTCCGATTCTGCTATTTGCAAAGACCACGCCAAAAGATAAGAATACTAAATAATGATAATTTTATCTTGGCTTATCTGTTAACATTCATAACAGAAACAGAGCTCATTTCCCTGAAAAACTTTTCTGCAAAGACATCACCCCCCAACACTGATAATCCGCACATGTTGTGCTTGGTTGATAATAAATTACCTGTTTATCGTTAGAGTCTAGAACCTAGTCTTTATCACCTACGATTATCTGAATATCTATAACAGCCCAACTGGATAAAACAGATGACACTAGTAATTCGTCATGGGAATTCGGTTCACGCAAAGAGGATTGGAAGAGTAGGATTTTGGTACTTTTCTGCATATGTAACGGGAGTACGAACAAGTTTTTCTTGAGAAGCCAAGCAAAAAGGCATTCTTCTCATGGAAGACAAACCTTGCATTGTTCGATATAAACTGTAGAAATAAGCAATATATATCTATAAATATATCTAATATCATCAACCGGTCTATCTAGTATCACCGACCAGTCTTGATTTTTTGATTCATTTATGTTTATTAAATCACTTAACTTCCATGATAAAATATATTTTTAATTTCATAGTGCAATTTTTGTGTTATCGAACTTGAACAGAAAGGTTCAATAGGTAAAGATCCGTATTTTTCATAATAAATACCTTTCTAAATTACACCACATAAAGTTAGATCACACCTCAGTGGCGCTACGGACCTAGTGGGCATCGGCCTGCAGCGCCCTTTTTCTACTCTCTTACTTTCTTGACCTTTGGGCCTCGAAGTGCATCAGCGTATGCCCTGGGCAAGTGGTCAGCTTACCACAGCCTTCCCCGGTGTTTAGTCCCCAAGCGAACTTGGTACTCATTTTAACGACCCACTTCAGGGATGAAAGCCTGAGTCAACCTTGTCCAACCCGGGGATCGAACCCTGGACCTGTGGTGGTGCTGCACAAAGCTCTAACCACTGCGCCACCGAACCTCTATCAGAACACTGCTAAATATTAAATTTCAAGAGTTCCCTAAAATGAAGAATAAGTAACATGTAAAAAATGTAACACTGTTCGCGTGTTCCTTAAGGGGACTCATACACCTTAAACCCCTTATGATCTTCGAATATGTGACTGTTGCAAAAATTGGAATATTTTATTTATTTTAAAAGCAATTACTTCCAACTTTTTACATCTGACTACATAATATAGCTTCTTTGGAAAATAGTAACCAGAAAGTTTGTGTTGCCACAAATATTTTTGTAATTTAATTCTCTTTGTGACAAAATATTTCGCCATGTTTCCACCTTGCGCGCAAAATATTTTAAAAATGGCTAATGGGTCATACTTGAAATTTGATGGAATTCTTTATATGGGCACTACTTTCTAACTGAACCAACAATCTGATGAATATTTTAATATTGAAACATTTTATGAACGAAAACATTAAAATTTTTTTTATTAAAACATTTTATAAAACTTAACTCAAAATCAAATAAATATTTAACATGAAATTTTTAGAATTTTAGGTTCACAGTAGTTTCCAAATGTTATAAAAACTATATATTAAATATGGAATTAAATTATGAAACAGAATGTTTTAAACTGTGCGCGCAAGTTGGAAACATGACGAAAAATGTTGTCACAAAGGGAATTAAATTATAAAAATATTTGTGGCAACACAAACTTTATGATTACTCTTTCAGAAAGCAGCTATACTACGTAGTCAGCTGTAAAAAGTTGGTAGTAATTGCTTTTAAAATAAACAAGTTATCCCAATTCTTGCAACAGTCACTTATTCGAACATCTTATGGGTTTTAAGGTGTATGAGTCCCCTTAAGAATATAAAAAGTGAAATGTACTTAACATCTAAAACATGCAACACTATTCGCCTGTTACTTTAAGCAACATGTAAATAGTTAAAGTGTAAAACATTAGCACTATTTACGTGTTATTTATCAGTTAATCATCATTGTTAATGTCATCATTTAAAAATATTCTTAAGGTTTATTTTGGGTGCAATAGGAATGTGATTGATTGAAAAACTAAAATATACATTGCTTCATTTTTTTAACGCAGTAACATATCAAAAAATACACCCCCTCTCCCGAAAAAAGTTTAGCAGTACGGCATTACTGCAGATATTATGGTTATTTAGAATTTGTAGTGGTGTTTTTCTAAGTAGTGAAACAAAATTTCAAACAAAAGGCAAGTAAACTAAATAATCTTCATATAAGAAATTTCGAATAAAAACACGTGTATATAAATATATATATGCTAAAACGATTTAACGATATAACTAGTTTCACAGCGCTAGTTTCGAAGTACATTCGGAATTTCAATTTATTTCAGAAAACCTATTCAAAATAAAAATTTCATAATTGCAGCTTCGAAACTCAAAGAACGGAAGAAAAAAAATGCTTCAAAAACATCTTCCAAAAATGTACAAATAACGGGAGGGGGGAAGGAGAAAACTCGTGGAAGATCTTTCGCTAAAAAGCTTCTAAAAAAATCAATCAGGAAAAAAAGTACTTGGGGACTTGAAGAAGCGAAGAAACGAAATCAAAAGCAAAAAAATATATATTTCGGAAGTAGTTCTTAAAAGTCCAAAAACTGAGAAGAAATAATATAATCTTATTCAAAGTTCAAGTTATTCCCAAGAAACTTGACTTTTTTTTTTCCTTCCTAAACGTTTCAGTTCTGCTTGACCTGCTTGTAAACTGTTTCAAACGGCCAGTATATGTTTGAAGACACGGTTTGCGAAGTTCTGACCAAATGCTGTTGCGCCAATACATACAGTTCATTTCTTTGCTTATTTTTACATAAATATGCTTCCTTAAATAGATCATGAAAGCATTCTAAAAATAAATTATTTTAACATGAAAAAAAAAAAAAAAATCTGAAAGCTTTCAGATTTTATATTACGTCAAGGAGAGCATATTTTTATTGCTTTGTGTATTAATTTATTTATTAAATATCATGTTCTTCGAACTGAAACCCTCAAATTCAATTCAACAGCAATATCACAAAATATCTAAAAACAGCATATCTTTAAAATTTTCGAAACACAGTCTCGCGCGCTGGAGATAATTCTTTTATCCACCCGTACAGTGTTGCCACTGCTCACTTTGAAATAGTTGAGTTTGTTAATCAAAAATTCGTTAAAGTTTTACAAAATATGAAATAGATAACAAAACAAATTCTAGATTCTAAATTTGGTCTTCTAGATGCACACATTCGAGTGGAGGACTAGATTATTCAGAATTTGATGTCTTTAAGTACCGTTATTTTTTCACAGCGCGAGAAACGTACATATATTCATGCAGATTCTTCATTATTTAATTTCTTTAAATGTGATGCAAGGCTCTACTATTTGGTGGCAACAATTTGAAAATGAAAAGCCGTTCTATAGCAGACGACATAAAATGCCAAAGCGAAATTAATAGTCATTCTGGGCAAATTGCCGCTTTGGGCTAATAATGTTTTCAAAATTTGTCACTGATTAACCGGGGGGGGGGCACGAGAACTAAAGTTTCTTATTCAAACAATACTTAAGTATTACTGTTTCTAAGAATTTAGCCTTCAAATCAGTGAATACAATGCATTTTCAGGTTATTTTTTATAACAAAAACAATTCTCTTTTTTCCTATCTCTTAAAAGAAAAAAAAAAGGGGGTAAAAGGAGATGGCGGAAGAGGGAGCAAATGGAAGAGTCTTGTCAATAACTGATAGATGAGTTTTTTTGCATGCAAAAATTTAGATATTATTTTTCTGCTTTAAATGATATTACATTCTTCTTGGACTTACAAAATTTTCTATTTCAAATCGCAATGAAGCTTGAAATAAATGTATTTAAAAAAAGTATTTTTTATAGAAATATAAAAAGAAAGCCACGCTAAATATTGAAAGTAAATTTGAATGAACTTCATATTTTGCATTGTTTCTTTACACAGAACTAGACTAATTCCACTTTAAATTTAAAATGCTTACATAAATTTATATCCCATTTAAAAGCGACAAAATATACAAATGTGCAACAATAGGAGATATATTGCACATTAATATATATTGGCAATGGCGTATATATTCAGTACAGGCGTTGGGAAAAGTTGAAATTATTTTATGTGTTAAATTACGCTATTTATTTATACTAATTTAATATTGATGGTTGATTTTTAATCGATTTTAACAAAGTACGAAAGGGCTGTTTCCTCAAGGAAAGAAATCGCTTGAAGGAGGATCAAAAATTAAATTTAAAAAGCTAAGCGAATTTTGTAAAATCATCTGCTACTTTAAGCTTCAGTTTGGTTTATGTGATTACGGCAAATCCACGAGGGCTATCTGCCTAAGGGGTGGGATGCCTTCGTGGAGGACTTTTAAAGGGAAACTGGCTTGTATGCACGTTACACATGTGGAAAACCACGAAACTGACCATGCAGCTAGCCCATACGCGGGATTCGAACCTCGACTCAAACTACCAGCATTCAGCGACTTTACCACTCGACCGCAGGTTGGGCCAACTTTAAGCTTTAACATAGCACTCAGAATACGAAAATCTCAATAATTCTTCTTAATTGAAACATTAGAAATATATATATAAAAAATATTTCTTATTAAAAAACATAGATATATAAATTTATTTGAAAATCTTGATGAACTACCTGACACTGCAAGAATATTATTCACATGCAGACTATACATTTCAGGCATTAAACAAAAATCTGAAGAATCAGTTTTCAAAATTCCTTGTCCATTAGCAGCACCAATTAGAAATGGGGACGAGATGTTTTATCTAAATGCGTAATTGTGTTTTATATGGCTCTTTCTCTATATGGCTGGTAACCACTGTTTAATATTGAAAGTCTTCAAACCTGAATTTGGTAACTTTCTTTTGAATGATAATCACATTTATCTATGTAGTTGTTATGACTAGTCTATCTTGTCTGATATCAGACCAATTGTGGCAACCAGGCAAGGTCACGCCTGCCTTTGGTAAGAGCTTTGGACACCGTACAGGTGATAATACGACTTTACTCAGTCCCGCACCCAGTCTCAGCGCGCCGAATATTTTGAGTGCCCCCATGCCGCACAGACACTATACATTTACAAACATCCATACGGGATTCGATCCCAGGAGCTTCAGTAAGGCAATCAAACTCACTAACCACTATAAAGTTCAGGCGTCACATTTGACTATCCTCAGCAATTTGGTACCACAGACGTTTTCAGGTAAATACGTTAAAAGAGAAACCTCTATTCTTTTCAATACTTTTTATGTTAGGATTATATTTATTTTGAATTTTAAATGGTACGAGATTAGTCGCCCCCCGCCCGATATATTTTTATCACGCTTGATGTCAACAAATTTCTAAGGAACAGAAATAGTAACGGAACTTAAAAAGATGCATAAATAAAACAAAGAAATAAAAAAAATTTCAGGGTAAAAGATATTTTCGGTTAAACTTCAGTACTTTAAAAAACATGCTTTTTTTTTCCCATTCCTGAAAAAGATAAAAGATGCATAAATAATACGAAAAAATACAGAAATTTTTAGGGTTAAAAGCTATTTTCGTTTAAACTTCAATAGTTTAAGAAACATACTCTTTTCTTTCTTTATACACAGCACTATTTTTTCAAAAATATGATACAATGAAAAACCTAAGAAAAGAATCATATTATTTACGAAAAAGTGATGACACTTCGTTTCAAACCTTCTTACGAGAGAAAAGTTATCGTATTTCACTGTCATCTCTGCGAAACCATTGTCAACTGGATCTCGTAAAAAGAAAATACTGATATTTATTGGAATCGAAAGACAATATACTTTCTGACAGGATCCCATAAAATTACATCAAACTGAAAGTTATTTCCTCCTTTAACGGTTTCTAACAAAATATTACCTAAAGAAAGTCGCCAAACAGAAAATTTTGTGCCAAAACTAATAAGAATCCTGAAAATAAAAGTTTTGTCAAGCAAAATGAAAGAGCTGATTTCTTAGCTAAAGATGCCTTAAATTTACCCATTAGCATTCCGAAGAGTTATTGGAAGTCCTTTCATTATAAAAAGCTTTTAGCTATGTGGAATGAGGAATACATTTCATCTTGTAATGCTGAAGTCACCAAAAAGTTCCTTCCTTCTATTTACCATAGACTGAATTCCGAGTCTTTCCTCTCGTTAAATTTTAAAGTGTCTCAGTTTTTATCTGGTCACGGTAAATTTGCAAGTTATCTGTTTCGTTTTAATCTACGATCAAACAATTTATGTGAATGTTCAAAAAGAGTTCCTCAGGATGTGGAACATTTGATTTTCTCGTGCCCTACATTTGATGGCCCTAGATTATGCTTACAGAACGATTTGAAAATGTTCGGAGTGACTTGGCCAGTGAACTTATCTGTTTTCGTGAAGTCCAGACTGCTTTTCTCTGCTTTTGTTCGCTTTATTTATGCATGTAATTTTTAATGTTTATTTATACATGTAATTTTTAATGTTTATTTATACATGTAACCTTTAATGTTTTAGTTAACTTACTTCTGTAAGCCCCGTGTTGTACATATGTGGTGCACGAGGAGTCTGTATGTTCTCAAAGGGGAAAAAAAAAAAAAAAAAAAAAGGTCTTTTGCAGAAGATCGGAAAATAGGTAATTTTACAGAAAATATTTTCAGCGAGTAAGAAAGTTGTTCAGAAATACTCCCATGGGTATGCTACAAATAGTTTGGATGCTACTGAAATAATCTTCGTCAAAGCAAGAAAACACACCAACCATGAATACTATTACAGGAAATAATCCTTCGTAACGATTAGGGATGCCTTCGTGGAGGACTTTCTAAGGGAAACTGGCTCGTATACACGTTACACATGGGGAAAAACCACGAAAACGCCCATGCAGCCAGCCCGTTCGCGGGATTCGAACCTCGGACCGAACTACGTGTTCAGCGACTTTACCGCTCGGCCGCTGGTGGGCAATAAAAAGTTGTGAGTCACAATGAAAGGGGATGTTACGTGAAATTACAAAGTACTAAAAGTACAACTTCACTTGTCAGCATCGAAATAAAATTGATATCTCAAAATAGCATTCTTTTTGTTAAGTTTTATGTCAATATAATTTATACAATAAAACCTGGTAGATGTTTTCTATAAATGTGTACAAAACAAATATTTCTTTTTTAATCACTAGTGATTGTTTTACGTTTGCTTTCAAAGTATTTCAGTAAACGATAAAATTATTAACGGAAAATTTTTATCCAAATGTTGTTGCCTCATTTTCGAATTACCGTATATACCCCCGCGTATAAGTCGAGATATTTTGGACAAAAAAAAGACTTCAAAGTGGGGGGTCGACTTATACGCGGGGCCATAAAAAATTAAAAGAATCGGAAGTTCAAAAATTTCTTTATATAATGCAGTGTTTTCTTCCCGCACTCAAATTGGACGACTTATCAAATAAGTCACTTACTTGAAGTAATTTCATGACTTAAATTATGTGGCGAACTACTCACAGAGTTTCATACTTTAACCAGAGTAAGTTTCAATTAAACCAAAGAATTTTCGTCCCCCGAACAATAAAAAGCCCGATATTACATTAATTGCTCAGTGGGTTAAAGATGCTTGGAACGAAATACCCTCCGAAATGATTATAAAATCACTTAAAAAATGTTGTATTAGCAACGAACTAGACGGCACGGAAGATGATGCTGTTTTTGAAAGTGAAAATGGCGACGAAGGCTCTAGTAGTGATTGTAACAATACAGAGTTCGAGACTGAAAATATGTATGATGACGAACCAATGACGACAGAAGAGTTCTATGAAATGTTTGGCGAATCTGACTATGAATCGGACGTTGAAGGATTTTGATTTTGTTTATTTACCAAGGTATTTTTTAGTGTATATTTACTTTTTTTTTCTCAGATGATTTTGAATAAATGTAGTACTTAAAAAAAAAAAAAAAAAATTTCGAAGTTTCTCGATCGATTTCGGAAGTGGGGGGGGGGGGGGTCGACTTATACGCGGGTTTCTTATTTTCTACGAATTTTTTATGTCGAAGTGGGGGGGGGGGGTCGACTTATACGCGGGTATATACGGTACTCATTTTGTGGCTTCCAGATTCTAGAATTTACTGAAACTAAAGGAGTTTATTAGCAAACTAATAATATTTAGCGTTGAGATATTCTAAAAATATCCCCTACATATTTTAGCTTGAATTAAAAAAAAAAAAAAGACAAAACGAAAAAGAAATCTGTCATTAATGTACCTTAATAAAAGTGAAACAGAATTGGTTTATTAACGAAAGGTTACTTTATACCGTCTTTTGAGATTATTTTAATAGAATACTTTTACGGTAACACTCGGTACTAAACGCACTTGAGCGTTAAGCTACCATTACTTAGGGTAAATTCTCAGAGATAATTAAACTGGCATTTTCTTTTATTTAGAAATTCAAAATATACATATAGGCCCATATACCCTTTAAAAAACAAAGGATTATTTCCCACCTTTCCCCTTTTTAAGGCTAAATCTAGCGAGTAAGCACATTCAAGTTTCATGAATTTACTTATGGTACATATTATAATATTAAATGAAGAAACTTATAATTTTAATTGAATAAATTATTGCTTCTATATAGTTAACTAATTGGCTCATCAGCGGCCGAGCGGTAAAAATCGCTGAACACTGGTAGTTCGGTCCAAGGTTCGAATCCGATGAACGGGCTGATTGCATGGGCGTTTTCATGGTTTTCGCCATGTGTAACGTGTATACGTGCCAAATTCTCTTAAAAATCCTCCACGAAAGCATCCCCTCCCTTTAGTCCGATAGCCCTCGAGTGCTTTGTCATAATCAGATAAATCAAATCAAATCTAGTTACTAATAAATCCCGATTATAGGTATTTGTCATTTATTCGTAACAGTTCCTTCATTCTGAAATAAAACCATTTGCAAAGATAGATAGTTCATATAGTAATAATCTTTCTCCTAAACTGAATCGTTTCTTATTATGGTTATTTGAAAAGTAATTATTGTGAATGGGATACTTTACCCCCAGAGTGTAGGCAGATGGTGTTTGGTGTTTGTGATTATGGCAAAGCCTCGAGGGCTATCTGCCTAATGGGAGGGACGCCTTCGTGGAGGACTTTCTAAGAGAAACTGGCTCGTATACACGTTACACATGGGGAAACCACGAAAACGCCCATGCAGCCAGCCCGTTCGCAGGATTCGAACCTCGGACCGAACTACCAGTGTTCAGCGACTTTACCGCTCGGCCGCTGGTGGGCCCCTGTAGGCAGATGGAACTAGTCCTCTAGCAGCGGTTGTGCGGGTAGGTAGAGTTAAGTTTGCAGACGCGTTACAGCCATTGAATTCGCAAGATGTTTAAAAAAGTGGTCTCGCTTCGCGGTGAGAGCCGTGATTCTTTGTTCTGATCGAGAATCTGCAGCGTGGCATATCGTTACTGACGATTGTTAAGGTTACGTGATGCCATCCGACGCACGCATTCTGGCATGTTCATCCTCTTGCATTGATGGTGCCATCCTCTTGCATGGTAGTGCTCGGCTCCATTCTGCTTGCCAAACTCAAGAATTGTTGCAAAAGTTTAAGTTGGAAGTCTGGAGTCACCACCCATATAGCCCAGGTTGGGCACCCAGTGACTGTTTTCTTTTTCCGAAATTGAAGGAACATTTATCTGAAATGAGGTTGTCTTCCCACAGGGATGTGAACAAACACATCGACCGGAAATTGACTTACTGGGCAGAGACGTGATTTCTACCATGTCGAGTTAAAATAAATCTCTAAATAGATTTCGTGATTATGTGGAAAAATGATAAATGAGTATGCCTTTTATTTCAATTTTGTATTTTCTGTCTCTTGTTAATAAATAATTTTTTATTACCCTTGTAACCTTCTTTTCGGATCCCCATCCTCGTAAAAAGCTGCAAATGTCTGCACTAGATTAAGACAACTCATACAAATAAAATTTAATAAGAAAAAGGTCAATAAAATATAACAGGAAAATTACAATTCAGATTAAATAAAATTTAACAAGGGAAAAAAGAAAAATTTGAAAGGTTTCAGATTTTAAATTACGTAACAAAGGGGCGTTCTTTTTTAACATTTTGTGCGTTACCTTTATTTATTAAATATCATGTTCTTCGCGCTTAAACCAGAAAATTCAGTTCAATAGCAATATCGCAAAACTATTATAAATTGAGCATATCTTGAGAATTTCCGATACACAGTCTCACGTGCTGCAGATAAAAATGTTTTTTCAGCACAATGTTGCCATTGCTCGCTTTGAAATCATTGAATTTGTTAATCAAAAATTCGTTAAAGTTTTACAATATATGAAATCGATTCTAAAACAAATTCCAAATTTGGGCTTCTAGATGCCCATATTCGCAGTAGTATTACGCCATTCAAAATTGGATAGCTCTGGGTAACGTTGTTTTATCACAATGCGAGGAACATACATACATTTACGCAGATTCTTCATTATTTAATTTCTTATTATATAATACAGGGCGGTAACATTTGGTGGCAACAGTTTGAAAAGTGAACATTCAGAGTGATTCGACGCAAAATCGCAAAACGAAAACAATAAGTTTTCAGTGATATTACCTCATGGTCGTTTCGCCATGAAGGTAAGATGTTATCCAGCGAAGTAACAAAGAGCAATCAAGAAGATTTACGGAAAACTTTCAGACTTAGATCGTTTCGAAATGATACTTTAATCAAATGAGTCCATTTTTCCGCTTAGCAATTTCTACGATTTTGCCTTGCTGATTTATTAAAAAATAAGCAATGTCAGGAGATGAGCAACTTATATTATTTAGAATCCAGCATTAGCAACTGAAAGCGCACAGTACCTTTTAAGCGCAAAACATAGATTCGAAAACTAAAATTGATTTCTTCTAATAAAGAGAAATATCTGTGTATATATACGCATGATATTAAAAAATATGAAATGGGAAACTATGGTGCGTTGATTCGCAATATGTTGTATTTTTGTATATTATGGTACATGAGTTAGCAATTATATGCTAGGTGAAAATCAGTTATTTAAAAAGCATTTATAGATACACAAACTTTTTATAGATACATTGTCGCATGGATTGCCATCAGTTTGTATTTTCAGGAAATATGATATTCTTCTTATCTTGTTTTCACATATTTAAGAATGTGTGATCACATGATGTGGGCATCACATGACCTCCTGTCGAAATTCTTTTGTTTTTCTTTCAATTTCACATTGCCAAAACATGAATATTTCTGTCGTTTAAATCACTTCTATAATTGGAAGTATATGCTACAACCAACGATTGCGAAAATAAAGATTATATATAGATTGGCATTTTTTCAGTCCATATATTTTTTTATATGTATTAACTTTTCATTTATATATATTTTTTTCCGTCAATCTATTTTTTATGTGTGTTAACTTTTCACATATCACAACGGTCAGATTAATTTTCTCGTGCATTAGCATGTCTTCCAACATTAATTTTGGCGGTTTTTTTCGCGTGTTTACGGTTTTTTCCAGTTTTTACAGACAAAATTTCTTCTTAGTTCATATAGTAATACAGCGTTGAAATATTTCGTGGAGCTACAGCTCCTGGTAACTTTTTAGCAAGATCGATGCAATGTTTCTACCGACTACTATTATTTCATATCTTTTTGCAGCATTATACGCAAAAAAATTTTAAGACCAAATAGGTCTTACATCTAATTACTAGTTAGCTTTACAATTTTTTTTTCAATTATATATATAATTTAAAGTAAAGTAGAAAGAACAAACGATAAAAGACCTATGTGGTCAAAAATTTTGCGCATTGTGCTGCAAAATTAAGGAAATTAGAAGATAAATTTTACTACGCACGCTAAAAAGTTGCTAAAAAACTGTGGCTCCGCGAAAATTTCACCATAAGCTAATTTAGTTGCAATGAATTGCGCAAAAAAGAGAAATATACAACATTTGAATATTTACAAGTAAAAATTAACAAAAATAGTAAGCTATAAGTTAAACTAATTAAGTATATTTAAAACATAGTGAAAGTACTAATCAATTGATCGAGGTAAAAATAAAATAAAAATTAAGATAAAAATAAAAATAAAAAATAAAAATTAAGATAAAAATTAAAAGATCATACAACATTTGAGATATAATATATATATATATATATATGATTTGTATTCTTATTAAGTTTCTTTGTGTATATATATATATATATAAGAGATAAAGTTCCCAAACTGAATAAAAAATAAAAGATATTATAGATAATTAAAATTAGAAGTTTGCTTTCATATTTTTTATATTACGCATTTATGTATGAGTTTGGCATCGCCGATTACAATGATAAACGGAATTGCACAATTATATGTTATAGCAGTCCCATATACAAAATTTCAATGCGCTACGTTTAATCGTTTTCGAGTTATACGAGAGGCATACATACAGACGTCACGAAAAAATCCATTTCACAATTCGCTTCATTCTGTCCATATACACAGACGTAACGCAAAAAAAAAAAAAAAAAAAAAAAAAAAAAAAAAAAAAATTAATAATCAAAATCGATTGGGGAGCGGTAAAAAAGAATATTTCCTTTGAAATATGATACTCGATTTTTTTTTTGCGATTACAATAGTTCCTTTACTTCGTACAAGAAAGTAGAACACACCATAATACAAACAATTTAATAAAATATTTGAGTTATTTGAATATTTGCAACACATTACACTGCTTTTCGTGTGACTGCGAGTCCGATTCGAACCCCAGCACACGGGCAAGTTGCACGGGCGTTTTCACAATTTTCTCCATGCATAACGTGAATGTGAGCCTTAGAAAGTCTTCCGCGAGGCCTTCGCTTCCTGTGAAAGATAACATTGATATGATTGATAACGCAAATAAATAAATAAACATGCTTCTGGGAAAGGTTTTCAAAAAAAAAAAAAAGTTATTATTTCTTAACACAGAATTACTCTTAATATAAGAATATCTTTTTAGTTGATATTTAAAAGACAAAGTCTGTAATTATTTTCATTCAGCCTAACAGCTGGTTGGAGCTATAATTTGACTTACATAATCATTTCGAAATTTCTCTGAAAATTACGTTTTTAGAACTTTTACAGAATTTTAGACATTGAAGAAACATCTAGAAGACCAGACTGATCAACCTAGGAGCAATACTCATCTAGCCGGCAAACCGGGATAGGGGGTTAGTGGCTTTGACTTCTGTACCGAAGGGTACGGGTTCGAATCCCGGCCAAGACATGGATGTTTGTTTAGTGTCTGTGTGGCATGGGGGCACTCTAAATATGAGGCGAGCCGAAAGTCCTCTCAAGAAGCTGTTGGTGGTGGGGTGGGAGACTCTCGAACTCGTCCCCTCGGGGTTCTCTCTCAAAAATTAGTCGGGCGGAATTGAGATAAAATCGGGCTGCCATCTATATCGTGCTCAAGGTTCTTGCCATCGACAGATGCATTTGACTTCTAGTGACGATGAATGTCGTCACCCGAGCGTGGTTGCCAACAACAACATACTAATCTATTTGTCTGAAAAATGATTGCATTGTATCTGTCTGAAAACAAGTAAACATATCAATTTGAATAATAATAAAGTTCCGTCCTTAATTCTTAAAACAAATTGGATAAATGAATTATTTAACTCAATGCAGCCTAAGTTTCGTATTTGTGTTTTAAAAGCTGCGCATTAAAGGTCAAGATTAAAAATTAAAAATGAAAATATTGTTAAATTAATATTAAAAATATGCAAAATTTAAGCTTAGAGTGACGTTAGCTTTAGATAAATATTCCCTGAATTTTAAGAAAAAAATATGATAAAGGTGGTCGTTTTTCAGAAACAAAATTTCAAAAGATTATTTCTTTAAAGTTAACAACAGTGTAAGATTGAATTCTGTTTTGAAATCATTACTCACTAGTGTGAAAATTACTGAAGATTAAATTAAAAACTCTTACAGCTTCCATGATCTATTTTGTTAAACAAAGTAAAAAACAAAAAATGTCGGGCTACACATAGCTCCACCTAATGACTTGTTGATGGATGAGGTACAAAACAATCTGTAAAAATAATGATCCATCACCTTTTATTTGCACAAGCTGTTCCAACGCAAATAACGCTAAATATGTAACAAGTTATCTACTACATTTCTCACTTCGTCACTTTTTTTTTTAATAATCCAATTATTTGCGCAAACAGAACTGTTCTCATTGCTTGCAACCGGAACAAAGAAGCTTGTTATGCCACAAGTGATGCTAAAACCGTCTATTAATTTGAGTCCTCTTAACATTTACGCCAATCTCAACTATTAATCTGAAGAACATTGCGAAAACCGGTTGTAACAGCATAATGAAAAATGAAATAAATGTCATTACTAATTATACATAATGCAAGCAATCAAATGCTACTAAAATAGCATTTCATGACAAAGCTCTTTCAAACCCAAACATAACACTAATATCAATATTACTGGCTTTGCACATGGTTTTACGGCCAAGTGGTTCTAAGACACCGGAACAGTGACAGTTCGTACGGATCCCGTTTGGTTTCTTTTATTGGGTTAAGGCAAAACACTCGTGGGCTATCTGCCTAGGGGAAGGGATGCGTTCTGGAGGACATTTTGAAGGTTTGGTTTGGCTTAGTCGATTATGGCAAAGCACACTAAAGAAAGTTATCTGCCTAAGAGGAGGGGTGCCTTCCTGGAGGACTTTATAAGAAAACGTTATCCATGGGGAAAAAACACGAAGCCAGCTCGTTCGTCTAGTATCAAACCTAGGTCGAAACTATCAGTGTTCAGCGACTTTATCGCTTGGCCGCTGGTGCGCACGTATAGATTCAGTTCCAGTGCAGGATTTACGTACAAGCTACACAAGCTATAGCTTAGGTGGGTTCCCAAATAACTTAAATTATGGCATAAATATAGTACAGCATACTTATATAGGGCCCCAAGTTGTTCCAAATAGCTTAGAGCCGCATAAAGTCTAAATCCGGCCCTATAAGGGCTTGCTGCATTGAGTTCCTGTTTTTCCTCATGCGTAATTTGAATACAAGCCATTTTCTCTCAGCAAGTCATCTCTGAAGATTTCCCTCCTAAAACCGTTATACACTTCTCTTAAAAATAAATAAATAAATAAAATTAAATTAAAAAAATAGCTTTCAGGTTTAAACGGTTGCCTAAAAAGTTTTGTTAAGGCCTAAAAAGTTTTGTTGTTTGTGAGGACGGGCGTTGTCATCCATAAACACAAATTGTGCGCCCATGGCGCCCCAAAACAAACGTACATGTTGTTCCAGAATGACGTCCCGATAGATTTAGCTTGTCATGGTTCAAATTTGAACATGCAGGTCAGTTCTAGAACCCAGAATAATTCCACCTCAAACGAGCACTCCTGCACCATCGTAACGGTTTCGTTCAATGATGTTTTCTTGGTGGTAACGGGTACCTGGAGCTCTCTATATGAAAGTCCGGCGAGAATCAGACTGCAAGCTAAACCTGGACTCGTCGGAAAACATCATACAAGCCACTGTTGCGATGTCCACAATGCATACTCTCTACTCCAGGCTAACCGCAGGCGACAGTAAGTGGAAGGCATCTGAGAGGTTTACGAGCATATAGATCAATCTGCAGTAAGCGTCTGTACACGGTCTGCCTTGAAATTGTCGTACCAGTGGCTGAAGAGAGCTGACGAGACAGGTCTGAGGCTGTGCTCCGCCTGTTTCTTTCTTTTGGCAGTAACTGCCAAATACCGGTCCTCATTCGGCGTTGTAACCCTGGGGCGACCTGTGCTGTAACGTCTGTTCACATTACCATCATCTTGGAATCGCTGCCAAAGCCTGGAAATGACACTCTGGGCTTTTCCAAGTTCGTCTGATACTTCCAGTTGGGTACGCCCACATTCCAGACGACCGATAATTCTACCACGTAAAAAATCATCCAAATGCGTCCTTTGTGTCATAACTATTCGGTTATTGCACTGAAATGCTTATAAAGCGCCTGCGAACAATTTTACTTCTTTGCCTGTATTCCTTATATATCACTCTCGTACACTCTCGTCATTGTGACGTACATCGGTGTCATCTGGTTACTTCCTGAAATTTGCATATGATTCTTGAAGATGTGTGTAGTGATTTTAAAGGTGCTATATTTATTTTAGATTTCGATTTCCGCGTGACCAAATTATCCTTAATTTATGGACATGAGTGTACATTGAAATGCTTCATAGGCTTATTCTGAATACAGAAAAGCAAGTATTTTGTAGAAGAGAGATTTTAATGTTCCTCCCCCGACGAAGTGGCATTAAAGTTGATTGAATTCCTATTCTGCTATGTCCATTTTTCTGTAAAATTTCCTTAATTTTTTTTTTAAAGGGGTTTTACTTGTTTGAAAAGTTTTGGTTTTAATATTTCTAAAATTATATGCTGCATTAGGATTATTTGAAACTTATTAATTACGAATTTCAATTTTTGGACTTTGTGAAAAATTAGTTCTAAATTTCTTACTTTATGTCTTTAATGAAGATTATATGTAAAAGGATACAATAATAATAATAAGAAGAATTCATAATTAATAAAGATTGCAACAATAAAACGTTAAATAATAATAATCTGAGATGTATGATTTCACGAGGTTGGTTTAAATCCCTGAAGAGTTGTTTTTAATTTCTTTATTACATATTTATTGTTACTATTTTGTAATTATTACAAAGGAATACCTTTTCCTACCACCTAGCCAGGATAGTGGTTTACAATGCTGACCGTGGCACGGAAAGGCCAGAGTCCCAATGCCGGAGAAGGCATGGATGTTTGTATGTCTTTGCGGCATGGAGACACTCTAAATATGCGGCGAGCAGAAAATCTCTTGAGAGGTTAGTGGTTGGGAAAGAGGTGCGGCAGGCCCTCCGACATGTCCCCCTCCTCGAGGTGCTTTCTTCAAAACTGGGGGCAGACCATGGAGGTAGGAAAGGGAGGAGGGGCCATTCCGCGCTAGAAGTGAAGCACTGCTTTGAAGCTTGGGTCACCAGACGGGGTGTTCTTTATTTACATTCAGAAGCTCGCTTGACAAGATTCTGATAGTATTTCGACACACGATAGTTCCATAGAAATCGAAAAAGGGACACTCTCGCATGAAAGAAACATTCATAGTGTGATGGATAATAGCAATTTGTATAGTTTACTGACATTTACGCAAAAATCACATCTTGGTTATTTTTCGATAACTAACAACAGCAATTTTGATTATGAATTTTTTTTATAAAATTCTAAGCTGTTGCACTACAAAAATATAGATTTTAAGAAAAATGCTAAAAGAGATCTGCCAAAATTTATTTTCTAGAAGATTTGAAAAGTTTGAAACTTGATGGCTAAATGTAAATATAAAATTATGTATGTTAAAATATTTGTAATTAGGCACATAGGTCAGATTAAGTTTTTATTAAATAGAGTAACGCATGCAAGGGCTATCTGCCTAAAGAGAGAGATGCCATCGTGGAGGAATTTTGAAGAAAAACTGACCTTTGAGTGGGTATTAAAAATAATACTTATAATTTTCATTCAAATTATATTCATATATATTTTTTAAGTAAAACTTTCGGGTGTATGCTAAATTAGTATAAATTACTTTACACGAAAAATATAGTGAATGCACAGAAATTAAAAGATTTGCACATGCCGGAAATGATAAATAGGAAATATGTATGGGTATTTATGCATGTGCTTGCAAAAAGCATGTATCTGCCTTTGACAAAATACTTAAATATTCATTAAATTATTTATAAATGTATTTGAAATGAAGAATTTATTCACTTATAAACAACTGTGAAAGTACTGTGAAGAAATCTAATAATTAAATGTATCTAATTTATAATGATTATAAATGTTATCTAAATATATAATAACCTTAATATTGAATTGTAAATATAAATTGAAATCCTGTTGACAAATACGTTATAAAACTATTTAAGCAAGAATTGTTCGTATTGGAAAGCAATCTGTTAACATGTATTGTAAAGTAAATGCTATGAGATGCGCACTTAAGAACGTAATAAAGAGTTTTGGAATATGTATTGTTGAAATGAAGGGTAAAAAAAATCTGATAAGTATAATTAAAAGAATTATTCCGTTTACATTTTATAATAACTCTTACAAGTTTTAAATAATACTTAAAAAAAAAAAAAAAAAAAAAAAAAAAAAAAAAAAAAAAAAAAAAAAAAACTTATTTTATTCCCTTACAGAAATGTTCAGAGAAAGTCAAATACTATTTAATACCTATTTAAATATTAGGAATTAGCGAAATACTTATTTAAAGTATTTCGCCAATTCCTAATAATTCTCTAATTTAAAATGAACCGAATAGAGCATTAATTATAAATTGACTTACATTTTTCGATTTAAAAGAAGCCAAAAAATCACGTCGTATTTAAGAAAGTATTTTAGGAAGAAGCTTTATAAATAGAAAAGAAATAATGCATAATTTTAATATTAATAATACAATAAACTTTGATCTTAATTTTTGTACCTTAACCGAATAAAATCGAATTACCTTAATTTTTTTTTCCTAATGTCATTAACGAAAACTTGTGAAAATATTTCATTCAAATTAAACCATTCTGAGAAAACTGTCCTGTGAAAAGTATAGCATTTAATTCCGTTCAGAATGAAATGTTGTTTAAAAATATGTTGTTTTCACATACTTAGGACTCCGAAGTGTCGTAGAAAAAGAAAATATATACATTTATATGTATATTTGCGACGTAATTACAAAATATTTACACCCGAAAGCGTCAAATCCCATAGAACTCAATGGTAAATGACCCAATGTTTGGGTCACCACGTAGGGATCGCCGGTGCTTCAGAGCAGGGTACGGAGAAACTTGTTTAGGGCGACTCCTTCTTACTTCCTACCTCCATAGGGCAGAGCTGAGCAAAGTCGTATTGTCACCTACATGGTGCCAAGGCTCTTGAATTTCGTGGGCTTGCTTTGGCATCAGACAAGAGAGATTAATCACAACAATAACAATACTTTTTCCTACCAATTTATGGATAATTTTGTATATTCGTACATGTAATCAATGAATGCTAAACTATTGCAACACAATTTCAGATTGCACTCACCAACATGCCAATAAAACAGCTTTTGTCTGCCTTTACAAAGCATATATGGTTCAGTAATTGATACACTATTAACATTTCTTCAAACTTTCAACAAAAACTGCGAAATTGACAGTACAATTTACACGTAATTCAACGCCTTTGCTGAGGTTTCTTTGTTAATAAAAGTTGCGCCACGCGCTGTGAAAAAGGAAACTGTTCCGAGATTTCGAAACGAATTTTACTCTTATTCTTCGGGGGGTCATTCGAATGACAGATTGATTCAATGCACACTTGAAGCGGAACAAATCTCCTTCCACGCTCCAGAGGACGTGTTCCACTTGAAAGTTCTAGAGCTTTGACAAATCTCTTTGAAGAGTTTCTCATTCCCATCCTCTAATCGGATAGACACTTTCACTCACGTCTCAAACGACACAAAATTTCGCTTTTTTAGAGTTCTGTGTAAAAAAAAGACAACTTTAAAGCATGTTTTCAACAACAGATTCGCCGACCCCAGAAATTGTGTATAATAAATTTATTAAAATGTTATTTGTTATTCATATATTTTTTTAACTCTTAACTATTATCCACATTAAAACTACTATTCTTAATTAATTATAAAAAGATTACGTGTAATTCACATATTTTAAATTTTCAACAATTATCACACATTCAGCATGCCGTTCTTAATTAATTACAAAAATATTACTTGTTATTCATGTAACTTCTAACACGATTATTCAGCATGCAAATCTTAATTACAAAAAAATTTTAAACTTTTTTGTTTGTTTGTTTTGTTGGAGGGTACAGTGACGTAAAAGTGCTATCTGAGTTGAGTTTCCATTTCTTAAAGCAGCGAATTTCATCTTTTTTTTTTTTTTTTTACGAGGGGGCTCTTACAATTCAGGCACGATCTAGATACGCTTATAATGGTATACAAAATGCTTTTCACGTAGGAAAATGGATACGCTGATGACTGGAATAAAAAAAAAAAATAGTTTCCTTGCGCAAATACAGAGTTTTGCCCTTTTCGTCCAGTAGTTAAAGAAGATAAAAGGTAAATAAAATTTGTATGGATTAATAATTCTTTATAGTCGGCACAGACTTCATTTTTTCGTCTCTGTGAAAAGTTACAAAATCGATCTCCATACGTACGAATTTACATGTAATTCTGCAAAACCAGTGGCGTAGCTAGGGTGGGGCAAGGGGGGACATCTGTCCCCGGGCGCAGTATCCAAGGGGCGCCAAATTAATGCTACGAAATTTTTTAATGAAATGTTTTCCATTCTTGGCACACAGAAAGGGGCGCAAATTCTTCAGTTGTCCCCGGGCGCTGGAAACTCTAGCTACGCCCCTGTGCAAAACACTCATTATATTTTACATAATAAATTTCAATCACCTAAAACAACCTTACGGTTGAATAATTCATAAACACTCCATTCTCTACACAAATTCAAGCGATGGTCATTAATTTTTTCTAATTAAAAAGCATTCGAAACATAAAGGATGAAGAAATTTCTCGTTAAACTTAGGAGCATATCCCAAGCATTTTTCTCGTTAAAAGTTGTAGGTTAGTTAAAAATGCTGGAACTTAACTATTTTTTCAGTTTCCAATATTAAATAGTCTGCCCTCATTTGGGAAAAAAAAAAAATCTTAAAGCTTTCAGATTTTATTTTACGCCCAAAGAAGCGTTTTTTAAGTTTTGTGTGTTACCTTTATTTATTAAATATGTTCTTCGCACTTAAACCATAAAATTCAATTCAATAGCAATATCATAAAGTAATTTAAAATGAGCATATCTTTAGGATTTCTAATACACAGTCTCGCGCGCTGGAGATAATTTTTCCCCCTTTCCTCGTACAATGTTGCCATTGCTCGCTTTGAAATCGTTGAGCTTGTGAATCAAAAATTCGTTAAAGTTTTACAAAATATGAAATAGATAATTCAAACTTTGGTCTTCCAGATGCCATGGAGGACTACGTTATTCAAAATTTGAAGTCTCTAGGTACCGTTGTTTTCCCACAGTTCAAGAAACATGCATACATCATGCAGACACTTCATTACTTAATTTCTTTAAATATAATGCAAGGCTCTATTCCTTTCTTTCTTCCACCCTCATTCCAATTACTTTGCTTGATTATTCCTTTAATCTTTAACATTCTCGTCGCTTTGAGTATATAAATTTAATAGGAGAATTTATATCATTTATATAGTATAAAACTATATAAATGATATAAATTCTCCTATTAAATTCATACATTTCTCTGTTTCATAAAGTCATATACTTTTCATTTTAGAGCCAACTACATTTTATTTCCTTTACCATCTCCTCTTAACTATTTAATTAGTTACATAATAATGTATGGCCGTAATCTTTATCCAGTTGCTATTCAGAGACCTACTACTGCTATTCGCCTCCTCAGCAGGACGAAATAATTAAAAGAATATAAGGAATTTTAACCGGATTCATATGACTTGATAAGGAAAAAAATGAAACTTTATATAGAAGTAACCTTTTGAATCTTGGGGAATGCGCTGTTGGTATGCCGCCTTTTGTAGGTTTTCGCATGTGCTATGCGAATAGGACCAAGTTTCAATAAAACAGTCCTCCACGAAGGCAACCCTCGTGTTTGTTCAATTTGTTAAAAAAAAACAGTCTTCCGCGTAGGCAACCCTCATGTTTGCTCAGTTTTTTAATCTAGCATCACAAAAGTTGACACACATTGTAACGATGTACAGATAAGAATTTAGATTAGTTTTTCGACTGTACAGATCAGAATTTAGATTAGTTTTTTGACTGTACAGATAAGAATCTAGATTAGTTTTTCGACTGTACAGATAAGAATCTAGATTGTTTTCCGACTGTTGACTACAACGATGTACAGATCAGAGGTTGGTTTTTCGACAATACTGTTGACTTGTTAGTGTTCAGATCAGAGGTTAGTTTTTCGACAACACTGTTGACTTGTTAGTGCTGTCGCTAAGCTTCGGATCACAGATCTTCTATTCAACAGATTAACATTCCAGTTACTTATATCAAGAAAGTACACACGGGGAAATGAGATAATTCCTTATATATTATTTGAACTCCACTATTATATAATAAAACCTTTTGGCTAATTTTTGGAATATGGTAACAGGAAGTTTGGCGACATTTTGGTAAGACGATAAAGGTTACTAGCTAGGACTTTAGCTACATGTGTACAAGTCAAGAGTGTGAGCAATGCCATTTTTGTGCAATTCTGAGATTTTTTTTTAAGTGAAAATAGGTCGACGTGTACGTGGATGATACCGCGTATGTGCAATTCTTAAAAACGCCGCAAGCAGTGGGCGATTCTGCACTTTGACCCAATTTCGCACCTAATCTTCGTCATGATTAAGTACTTTTGTTCCATAAAAGTTCTAGCACATGCGTAATTCGGCTAGCAGATTGTTGGAAAAAAATGTTGAGTAAAAAAAAACATGCCTTTACTTCGTGAAAACAAAATGGCGTCCAAAAACAAAAACTAGCAAGTTGCTGTAGCAGGGTTGGTCGCCAAATTTTCGCCAAAAAAATCGCCGAGTTACCATAATTCAAAGATTAACCAACCTTTTATTAAATTATATCGATTATGCTATGGCTAGCAAATGGTTTGATTTTAAAGTCTGAGAAGATCTTTTATCACTTTTATACAAAAGTGTGTAGACGCGGAAAGAACTGTGTAAAATAAAACAAAAACTGTGAAGAAACCTTGAAAGACCACAGTTAAACTCTTTCCTTTACGTTTAATCGTCAATTGTCTGACGCAAGGTAGACAGACACTTTGCCTAACCAAGACGCCATATTTTTTAACAAGCTAAATGAATTCCTTTTCACGTGCTACTTACAAATCATTCGCGAATCTTTTTTGCATTATAGAAACTTACAAATGCGGATATTTTATCTTACTGTTAAACCTACGGTATTTTTTTGTTCGGACTGTTAAACCTGTGGTATTTCTTGCAAGATTCAAATGGTACTTTTAATTAATATTATTAAGATAATCACAGATGCAAATGTATATGATACTTTTACCATTATTTGCTACGAATTTATATTATTCTTTCAGTTCAAAAAAACAGTTTTATTTATTTATTTATTTATTTATTTTTTGAAGAAAAACAAAATCTCCTTTCATTAAGAAAAGCTTAATCGTTCGTACATCTACAAAGAAGAACATGGATTTTGTCGTGTACTGTTTATCTTTTTCTTTATTATGACCATTTTCTATGTTCGTCTGCTTTAGTCTGCGATGGCAAAATCCAGGTTGAATTAAAGCAGAAAGAAGCCCTACAGAGTTCCTTGTTTGTCTGCTACTGAATGTAATCGATAGTTGCGTAAAAGTACCTTGCTAGTTCAGAGTAATATAAATATTTTACATTGCTCCAACATACAAAACGAAAACACAACAGAGAACATAGTTATCTTTAGTACGCAGCGTGTTGCCACATCGCTGAAACAAAAATCATAGAAAACTTCGTTTAGTCAAAAGTAGAAATAAATTATTTTTAGTTTTCTGAAAAACAGCAGCGCCCTCTTTCGGTGGGCAGCAACATAGTGAATGTCTTAAACAAATATCATTATTAATTTCATCAAATTCTGAAAGTATTTTTCGTCAAAATTCCCTTTTGTTTAAACTGCACTGATGCAGTTTCATAACAGTTTTTATAAATATTATTAACTCACATTAACATCGGATATCAATGCTGCACAAATTAAACGCATTTTTTATTTCACAATTGGGAAGCAACTATTCTTAAATTTATTATTACCAAGTTTTAAAATCCAGGAGGGTACAATTAAATTTTTCTAAATATATAAGTAAAATAGTATTTTCTTACCTTCCTCAAATATTATTTTCATCGAATTACTAATTGGAAATGCACTAATTAAGACACAATAACACGCCGAATAAATACTAAATCAGAAGTCAAACAACAAAAATCAGCGTTATATTTACCAAATTTTCACAGGACTAGTTTCGATGGTTTTACCGAACCACCATCTTCAGCTGAAAAACTGCATTTTTGCGGTTTTGCAGCTGAAGATCGTGGTTTGGTAAAACCATCGAAACTAGTCCTGTGAAAATTTGGTAAATATAACGCTGATATTTGTTGTTTGACTTCTGATTTAGTATTGGAAATGCACTATTTTTAGCTTCCCAGAAATACGATAAAACCCTAAAACACAGAATATAACCAGAGTAAAGATATAAATAAGCTCATTTTTTAGTTAGGGCTTTATTTAGCAGTGCTAGGTAGGTACATGTACTGCGTAGTTAAATTAGTAGTAGTTAGTAAGTAAATTAGGTGGATAAAATAGAACGCGCATCGGCATAGAATTCAGAACAGAAGCATCTCTTTAACAGCAGCTGATTTATAAAATGGCTCACTCACCTCATCGAATTTTTGACAGCCCCCAAAATTACTAGGTGGATATATAAGAAATTAAATGTGTTTTACTAGGTAACAATTCAATTCACTACTAAGAAAGGTAAAAAAGTAGGTTTCAGAAAGGCTAGGTTAAGAAAGGCTAGATCATTGCTTTTATATCGCTCAATATGTTTATCAATAACATATTGATTAAATCTGAGACCTAGATAAGAGATCTTAAGATCCTTAGAATGTCAACACACTGGACGAGTGGAAGAAAAATTAAAAGTCCTATGTTTCATGCCGTGGTAACACTTGTCAAAAGATTACTTCTAGTTCTTTGTGTTATTCGTCGGTTAGTTTCCGAAGTATAATTTGTGTCAACGAATTTTATTTTGCTAGGATACGATTTATTTTGTTAGGATACGATTTAATGTTACCTAGATCAAGTCTACGATTTAATGTTTCTTCTAAACCAGGCCTACGGCCAGCGGGTCACAGAGTGACCCATTTGAGTTCCGTTAAAAAGAGTATAATACAACAAAATCAATTATAAAACATAATTATGAAATGAGCATTTCGAGAATACATAAAAAATTAATCGAAAATTAGTAATAAAAAGTTTATTCTATTTCATTTTTATTTTATTTTTAAAAAAATAAAAACTGCAAATAATTTCAAGAAGAAAGCGGTAAGTTGGACAGCGCAAATCCATAATGCATAATTCTTGAAAAACTGGCTTTGCCATTTTGTTCGCATTCGGTTCAATTGATAAATGCGAGCACATGCAATTTACTTTAAGTAAGAACAGAACTAGCTTAAGCATTGAAAATTCAGATGCTTGTATATGTTCTTTAAGAGGACTAACTACAAGTCAGACTTGACTAAACTGACGTCACAGGTTAAAAATCCTCTAATTCTAATTATTTCATCGGAAATAGAAATGGTTTTTGCAATCGAGCAAATAAAAATTTATTCGTAGTTTATTTTTCTTAAACTGTATCTTTATTTTGTTTTACAGAAATATAAATATTCTATTCTTTACCTAACTATATAATGTTTGCTGGAAAATACACAGTAAAAAATAATAAGAATTATTAATTTCGTTACAGTGAATACACATTTGACGTATACAAAAAAGGCTCCCAGTTATCCGGATATTTCCAATATCCGGATAGGCTGTGGTTCCAGTTAATCCCGGTATTCAGATTCTAATGTATTTGTTTTCTAGAATGAGAAGGGAGGAAACTAAGCAGACAGACAATGCAGGCACTCAGAAAATATTTCACGGATTTCACTATACAAGAAGATGAATTCTTTATCATAAAGCATCTTTATAGCTGGTATTAAATTCAACCTCACGGCTTTGTGAATTGTTTTCTAATACATTATTCACCGTGCCGATGCTTGATAAGGCGACTATTGTCTGTCTACTTGTTGCTTCCCATGTCTTCGACTTCTGCGGTCCTGTTAAATTCATTGTTCCATGAATTCGATTGTGTCACGGTTATATGAGATGGAAAGTGGACAGTTAAGACCGTGGTCAGTATATGGGCAATCAGGCCTTTAAATTCCAGGATAATGTGAATTGAAAAGGGAGAAAACAGAGGAAATTGTCAGGAATAAAAATTACTGATTCGTTAATTGACTGGTTAGTAACTACAGGCAGCGGCATTTAGGGCAAAGACGCCATTATTTACACAAGAAAATGGTAATTCGGTGAATTATCAGAGTGCAACTTACAATGGTTACATAAACAACTACATTATGTGGACGGTTACAAGAGTTTGGCGACTTCTGAAATTTGGCGATTTTTACTAAGTTGGCTGCGATACTACGTAAGTAACTTGTTTGAAGCCGGGAAACATGAAAAATATACAAAACCTTAGTCGGTGTTCGAATTCCTGACCTCTCAATTGCTAGCTGGACGTGCTTCCAATTACACCACGAAGGCATGCGATAGGTGGGAGAAAATACAAAGTCTTCAAAATATCCTGGTAATTCTCAAGTACACCATCCGTGCGCATTTTAAAAGTCATACTGTAAGGATCCTAAGTTTTACTAACGCTTATTTTATTTTAAATCTTTACTATCACTTCTTATTTTTTACTTCCGGCCAGAATTAAACGCTTTAACTTATTTATGCAAATTGTCTTGCTAACGCCAAGTACTTAAGTTGTGGCTTTTTGCCAAGCAAGAGTGAGGAAGGAGTTATTGGAAGCAAGCCGCTTGCCATTGTAGTTTTACGAGTTTTCGCTCTGTTGCTGGTTGCCTTCAAGGCCAGAGGTTTAGTCCTCTTGATAATTGCAAACGTATCGCAGTTTTAGCAGCTCGGCGGCGTACTACATACGGAAGGACCTTTGTTAAATAAAGGCCAATCTTAATGCTAGGCACTTGTATACTAATTCAAAGTTAGTTTTTAATTAGAATTTTAGTTAGTAGTTTTTATATTCTTACGTTCAGACCACAAGTGGTTGGTCTCTGTATTCCGAAGTTTCGGAAATTCCTGTAAAGTCAAGAAAATAAAGGGTTTCGTATACCCTTCTTGCTTGTATTGTCTACTTCACAATTTCTTGAACATAGCTTGAGTAAGCTCCCTGTTCCGAGTCAGGACCATTCATGTTTCCAAAGCAAGTTAAAAGAAACACTAGCCCTGATAATACTTTTCGATAATCATTGCAGAAAACAAATCTTGAAAGACATTCCAGCTTTCTGTTTTGTTTCGTAATAGCGAAAACAATTTTGGATTTCTTTTTGGTAATGGTGTGGTGTGGTGTATTTAATTATGGCAAAGCACACTAGGGCTATCTGCCTAAGGGAAAGGATGCCTTAGTGGAGGACTTTCTAAGGGAAACTGGCTTGTATACGCGTTACACATGGGGAAAACCACGAAAACACCCATGCAGCCAGCCCGTTCGCGGGATTCGAACCTCGGACCGAACTACCAGTGTTCAGCGACTTTACCGCTCGGCCGCTGGTGGGCTCTTTTTTGGTAATGAAAACAGGGCTACGTGTAGGGTTGCCATAAAAGCGAAGTGACGTCAAGCGGAGTATACTCTTATTAGAAGATTAACCACAATAAGAGTTATTTATTCTAGATATCAATATGCAACACGAAAGGGAAAACAATGAAAAGAACTCATTTTTGTGATCTAAAAGGGCTTAATGATTAATCTCGGATTAATATTACAAGTAAATTAACATATATAACATCACATACATGTAGGAAATAAAAGAAAATTAATATTGAATTAATTTAAGTATTTAAAAATTTACGAGTAGATTATATTTTAATTTAATTTAAGATGCACATTACTCGTCAAATTGAAAAAAATATTTAAAATGTTCACCTAAAAGCATACTTTCATTGCTTCAAAAATCAAAATCATTTAGCGGCCCATCCACAAATATGGATGCAGCTAAAAATATGATTCAACGGATACCTCGGAATGAAATATTTTATTATATATTAATCACAAAAATATTATCTATTAATAATGAATTATTAATAAAATACATGAAATATTTTGGTTGATCTTTACATTATGGTAACTTGGCGATTTTTTGGCGAAAATTTGGCGACCAACTCTCCTGCAGCAACCCTCTATTTTTTTTTTCCCGCCGCCATTTTGTCTTCACGAAGTAAAGACATGTTTCTTTTCTTTTTATCTACTGAACACTTCTTCCAACAATCTATTAGCGGAATGACACTTATGCTAGAAATTTTATCTAACAAAACTGCTTAATCATGACAAATATTCACTGCAAAATTGGGAAAAAGTGCACAATACCATACTCCTTAACGCGTTTTTCAAAATAACACATACACATAAACCATGTACACGCCGACTTTTTTTTACTTAAAAAAAAACATCCCAGAATTGCACAAAAATGGCATTGCGCACACTCTTCACTATATCCATGTACACTGCTTTTTTCTCATAAATTAGAAAAATTTCACGAAAATACATGACAATTTTCTCAATCTTTAAACCCGGTAAAAAGAACATATATGAAATTACCTGATCGCGAAAAAGTATATACCCTTTCCACATATAAAATAAATAAAATATCCAAAAACTTTTACCTCTAAATCATCTATTATATTATAAACGTCACCAACGAATTCATACCGCAACCATTACAAATACTTAGTGTCGGATATTTAAATTATTTCCATGCACGTTTACTTCAACTAAAACGTATACCAAATTCCTACAAACATAAAATTCACAAAATAACTATCATTTAATTAAAATATAATTAAATTCAAAAACACTACTTAAAATATAACTGAGCACATACATTAAATTAATAAAAATTACCTTACAATCCTAATTACTTTAAACTAAATCATTGCTAATAACAATTTTCCCAATAATACCAGATTCCTTTCCACCTTACATTTAGAACAATGCATAAAAATAATATCCTCAAATAATTAAAAATACTAACTTACCTAATCTTCTTCAGAATCTTGATTACGTGTCCGATAAACTTTTCTTCTTTCTGTTTCAGGATCTTTAAAATCATACTTATATTTCACAGCAAGGTACCAGGTAAAATAAATAACTTAATAAAACATCTTTATTTCTATCTCGCACAACCTTAAACAAACATTTATTACTACCCTTTTCAATACCACTAAATACCCATTTCGAATTCACTTTAGTTACGGCCATGGGATCCAAAAATTAACCAACACTGTTTCACGCAACACAGAATAAAGCCAAATACAAAATTTCCAGATTTTTTCCCGATTTCCCCCCCTTTTCCGATTAAAGAACCGTAATTCGACCATTAATATCACATGACATATCCCATGATCTCTCATTTCCCTCACACAAAATAATGCGTAATCGGAACTGAGCAGGACGAAAGAGAAGGGCTAGCTCATAGAGCGTTTCCCCCTGAAACAGGCAGTGAGGAGTGATGACGTAGCAATGACGGCACTGAGCGCGGAGATGCAATTGACAGCATAGAAATTAGCGTTTTAAATTTGAAGAATCAGCGTTTAAAATGAGCTGTGTGTGAAAGGTAGCTATAATTTGGAAGAGACAATGTTACTGCAGTATGCATTTTACACTGAACATTACAAAATTTAATAGTACTTACTCAATTTTAAAATAATAGATAAAATGCGCTACTCTTAGCATAAAGTTCCTTTTTTTATTTGCAGGGATTTTTTTTTCTTTAAATGCCTGTTTGTTTCTAATCATTTCTTTATCTGCATGTTAACTAAGAGAACTGTACTACTGCTAAGATAACTATAATAACAGCTATTTAAAATTAATCAAAATAATAACCTTAAATTGGCATAGTTTTAAACGTGTATGGTTATATATGGCAAAATTTCTGCTAATCTAAGTTTGAGTTTCAGCCTAATTGTAAATTTTACATTAGCATATTTTTCTCCCGATTCATTATAATAACATATATTTTTTAAAAAATAATTTTGTAACTTAGGCTTACATCAATATTTCATTTAAATAAATACATGTAAGATTGTTATCTTAATTTAGACAAAACAACTTTATTCACAGTACCTAAAATAATTATTTAATTTTTCAAAAGTGGGGGTTAAGGGGGCAGGTCTTCTTATGCCAATTACTTTAATATTATACTTTATATATATTTTATCTAGAATGCTAAGCTAGCACAAAATTGAATCAATAATAACAGAGGATACAATAAAAATAACTGTAACAATATCTTAACAGAATTAGTTCTCATTTGAAATATGCTTTACGCTATTAACTTCTAAAATGCAATCTAGAAATATTTCAAATCAAAACACTCTCGTTTCCCTTGACCATTAAATAATTTGGTTTTAGTTTGTGACACAATTTAATTCTCTTTAATAATATCAACATTTAAAACAGTTCCATCTTCTAAAACAAATCCTTTATCTAAAAAGTGGTTTCTCAGTAATTTGAGCCCACCAGATGCCGAGCGGTAAAGTCGCTGAACACTGGTAGTTCGGTCCGAGGTTCGAATCCCGCGAACGGGCTGGCTGCATGGGCGTTTTCGTGGTTTTCCCCATGTGTAACGTGTATACGAGCCAGTTTCCCTTAGAAAGTCCTCCACGAAGGCATCCCTCCCCTTAGGCAGATAGCCCTAGTGTGCTTTGTCATAATTAAATACACCAACACTCAGTAATTTGAGGCAGTGCGCTAAATCTGAAAAAACCCATATTTTTTTTCGTTTGGAATACTGGATTTGGAAAATGAGAACTATTAATCGAAATCTGTAACTCTTTCCACAAAGTAGTAGATCCTCCTAAATCAGACACTATTGCTTTCACTTCTACTCTAGATGATTGAATATGTCTTATGAGTGAAAAAAGAAGTTTTTTCTTCATTGGAGTGTTAAAATCAAAAAATATTGGTTGTTTCCACTGCGAAATGAGACCTCTTATTAAAACAAACTGCACTTTTTGAAAAGGACCGATTTTGGTCCAGTTTAGAGTCATAGCAGAGTTTAGAATCTATATGCATTTCGTCGAAACTGAGAACGCATATTTTTTCTACAGAATTCAAATATTGGCATCTTTCCTTCATTACAGCAAGAACATCACTCTGAATTCCTGGACTACATGAAAATTTAGTGCAGTCCTAAATATCCGCATATAAATGTGCTAGTGCTAGGTAAAGGAATTCCCATTTTTTCTTTCCAAAAATCGTAGCTTTTAGATGACAGAGCTCTTATGACAATGCAACGTGAAATATCTTCACTAGTCCACCGGATTTTTTCCTTCTTTTCTAGCAATGCGTTAATCTGCGTCTTTATAAAAATATGCTTTAGACGTTTTTCCAAATTCTCCGATCTGTTCTGTTTTTTTCCTAAATTTCGCTGTTTGGGATTTTAATTTCTGAATTTCCGATACAAATTTCTTTCTAAATGTCGTCCACCTTCTTTGTCGCTGAGCAAACATTCTAAAATCTTTCTTTTCTCTATTTGTCAATATTTTATTACAATTTTCTAAGGATATTATTTTGTTCTTCAAATTATCAATACATTCTTGTTTATCTTTACACTTAGGGCACTCAGGGATATTGTCACATAGGGCATTGTCACTTGTGAATTTTATTTCAAAATCATTCACATTTGATTTATTATTGTCAGCTTCAATTTCGTTCTCGGCCTCAAAATAAATTTTCTTTGGGCTTAATTCCTGTAGTCTTTCAAAAGCACTCTGCATTAGTTTTTTCAAATCTCTCCGATTTCTTGGTGTTATTTTGTTTACTGCACACGATGAATTTACTTTCGGCACAGCATTGCATTTCAACAGTTTCTTTTGCGGCAATCCAAGCAAGCGATTTCTCATGTTATCTTCATAATCACTGCACAGAAAATGTTCGCTGCAAATTCTTGCTTTTTTCACATTAATAGCATCCTGTCTTCGACATTTATGTATCCATTCTTTCGTCAAAAGCAAATTGTCCTTGGGGAAAGCATGAAATACAATATCTCTTCCTTTCGTATTTCTATAAGTGTTACGGTACGTTGCTACAGCACAAGAAGCCATATTACATAAAGGATACTTTAAATATAGAATTTAAAAGGAAAACTGACTAAAACTATATATACACAAATTATTTTAAATATTTGCATTATTAGAAAACAAATATGTATGATTAAAATGAATTTGGGATATGCGATCTCCAAAAAATCGTCTCGCAACTGAATGAAACTACAGTTTTAAAGGCGCGAAATCAGAGCAGGTGCAACAGAGATACGTCAGATTACTCCCGGTTCCCCCCCTCTATGAGACTCGCGTCGGCGAGGAGTCGAACAAAGGAATGACCTAGCCCTTCTATTTATCCCTGGAACTGAGTACTGCTCACATTATTACCAAAGTCCCAGGTAGTAACCTTTATCGCCTCCAAAATGTCGCCAAACTACCACTTACCATATTGTAAAGATCAACCAATACTTTATTATACATTCATTTGGAAATTAAATTTCAATATAAAATATTAGCTATTATCAAGTTAAACTTTTCCGGAAATAGTAAGTTTTCAAATGTTTAATAATTCAATGAACGAATCCTTCCGACAGAGGTATTTTAACAATAAAATAAAAAGCGTTCTATTGAAACTCATAACAAGAAGATAAATAGTCTACTTTATCTTTAAACGATATGCTTTACAATTTTAAAAATTAAGTTATATTTTTAGAAATGAACCACTATATAATTATATTCATATTTGTAAATGGAAAAGACTTTGTAAACCTACCTCTCATACTCTTACAAATCGCTTAATTTTTTTCGCAGTTATATTCTATTCAGGATGCAGAAATTAAGCATTGGAAGTCGAGATATATATTTTTCCTTTTGCGCGGCAGCGAGAAAATCTTAAGAGCGTCATTTACTGAGCCCATAGCGGAAGAGACCTTGAGAAACCATCTCGAACCAGATGTTTGTTGTCAAAACCACAGACTGTGAGATTGATATATGCAGGTACTGACCGACCTTCAGAAGTCTACCAGAGAGTTGTGAGCCTTGTTTGATATTATACCATTTGAAAGAGAAATAAATGGCGCGGGCGAACTTTTAAGATAATCTCGCACGCAAACACTAAAATGACGAAAAATTATAAAATCGCTATGGCGTCTATGATTTTAGTTTAATTCTTTTCTTTAAAAATATCAGTTTATTAAAAAAAATATCAATTTTTGCTTTTGATTTCCGTCATCTCGTCTGAGCAATTAAAATTCGAAATCCCTAAACTTTATATTTTGCAGATCTAAGAATTAAAATAATTTCATTCGCCTTTTAGGTCAAAAAAGTTTCACAAACTTTTCAATTTCACGGTTATCTGAGAAAAATTATGAACCTTTACAGTCATATTAATCCAGAACTCGCTTGCTGCGAAAGATTTATCGTGTAGGATGCCGTAAAAAAGTAACGAAACGGTTTGACAAAGTTTAATAACATTTCCACACTTGATGTTTTATATATTTGTATATTTTTCCAATGGAAAAACTTACAAAAGAACGGTATAGCGAATCGTGCAATTTCGGCGGGAGAATAATTTGAGAAATTCTCATCAAATTAAGGCCGCGCCATTCGGCAGATTTGTTCACCTAGATTATTTCCTTTGGGACTGTTAAAGAAACGGTACACATCCATAAAACTACAGACAAGTCAGCAACTGAAGGAAAATATCTAGCCACAAATTCCACAGCGACAGGAAAGAAAGCTAAAGCAACGGAAGGCATAAAAAGTACCTGCATTTTAGAAAATGGAAAGAGAAAGCATTTACGTGGACTAGTTCCAGAGCTAAAATAAACTTCTCCTTTTTAATTAAAAAATTTAAAGAGATTACTGGAATAGAGGATTTTACAGATTTATTAAAAAATTCTTAATTTACTTTCTTTAACACAAAGACAAATATATCATAACCAGTTAAAAAGAAAAATCTTCTCATCATGACAATCTCTCAAACAAAGTGTTGTTTTTCATAAGCATCACAATCTTTGTTAATCAAACCACAGAATATTCCCTATTACCTAATTTACTGAACTATTGATTCATAATGCAGTTATACATAATTATTACTTATCAGTTACACTTCAAAAAACAGATACAGTCACATTTTTGTGACTGTAATACAGATATATTTTTGTGTGGCATTTAAACACACAAAAAGGACATGATATAAACACAAAAATTATTCTATCTTTTCCTACTAAAAAGCTCATTGCCGTAATCATAAAATGAACAATCAATAACGGCTCGTATAGCGGATATGTTTAAGACGGTATACCTCTCCTCTCTATAAATTTGATTTGTTATAATTAATAAGAGATGCATATTCTCTTAATTTATAAAAAATTGAATCAGGTATCTCATATAAATAAAACTCAGTTCATTGAGTCATTAGATTATTTTTTTTTTTTTTTTTTCTTTTTTAAATTCAGGAGACATGAAAAATGTGCAATTCCTTCGGCGGAACTCGAACCTGGACCTCTCGAATATGCGTCGTATATGCTTCCAATAGTCGAATATGTGGCATGCGGGAAAGGAGAGAGAAAATACTTTATACACTTCTCTTTTAAAGGGGAATCAGGGAATCCTGGTGGTGACAAATTATCGTCCATCACCTTTTAGTTCGTGCGCCTTTTTTTAAGTCCAAAGGGGCAATTTGCCAAAAAGGACAATTAATTTCGTTTTGGCTTTTTGCGTTGATTCACTTTCTGCGTTGTTTCACTTTTCAAATTCTTGCCACCAAATATTATCACTCTGTATTATATTTAAAGAAATAAAATAATGAAGAATCTGCATAAATGTATGTATGTTTCTCGCATTCTGATAAAACAACCGTACTTAGAGCCATCCAATTTTGAATGACGTAATCTTTCACCGAATATGGGCATCTGGAAGCCCAAATTTGGAATTTGTTTTATTATCGATTTCATATTTTGTAAAACTTTAATAAATGTTTGATTAACAAACTCGAGGATTTCAAAGCGAGCAACGGCAACGTTGTACAGAAAAACGTTTTTATTTCCAGCGCGTGAGACTGTGTATCCGAAATTCTAAAGAGATACTCATTTTAAAATTATTTTGAGATACTGCTGTTGAACTGAATTTATGGTTTAAGTGCGAAGAACATGATATTTAATAAATAAAGGTAACACACAAAACGCCGCTTTGGACGTAATTTAAAATCTGAAAACTTTCATATTTTTTTTAAAAATTTTATTGCAGGGAATATGAAAAATATGCAATGCCTTGTTTGGGACTCGAACTCTGGACCTCTCAAATGCCCATAGAGTGTGCTTCCAATTACACCACGAAGGCATGCGGAAAGGAGGGTGAAAATACCTTATAAGTATTCTAAATTTATCGATTCCCTTTCCACACACAAAATGAAGCATTAAATACTCCCTTATTAAAATGGAGTAACAAAAAAGTGAGAAATTTATCTCAGATATTTGCATACATAATGAAAAAGATAAAAATGCCACAGCAATAGAATAAGAAGTGCATTCCTTTTGTGATGACAACTTACTGCAAAGGATGGTTTACAATTAGAAGCTTCGAATATTAGATTACCGAAGTTGTCATTGGGCTGGAACAGTTGAAAAGTTTACGCCGTAATGGCAGATGCCTCCGGCAATAATGATTCATTATCTGCTTCGCTGCGCGATAATAAAATAAAAGCATTTTCTTTATGATACCAGATAGCTTATAACTACGCACATTGTTGTGTGAGGACTGTGAGGAATATATACGACACACCTTTGAAAAAAAAAATCTGCCAAAGCCGATCTTCTCTATAAGTAATTTAATTGTCCTCAACTTCATGAAATAAAACTTAATATTTTCTTGCAACGAGGAAATGAAGACACAGAAATATTTATGTAGATTGTAGTCACTATTTTCTGAATAATGTTAAATGTATGTGCCATAAATTTAATTTAATCATTAAAGTGCGACTTATGAATATTGTAATTCTGAGGATATTGAAAGCAGATTAAATTTTACATTTGTTCCATTGAAAAAGGATATTTTATACACACGGATATCAAGGATGCAAGGATGAACATATGCTTTTCTTTTTTTTACCTAACATTAAAGGGATAAAAATACAGTTAAATATAAAAGTATACATCACGTAAATCAGCGAAACACTCGTATTCTTAATTTTTAATCGCAATGACTATAGCCTTGTGTTTTATTCGAGTTTTCAGTTCCCCAAGTAGCATTAGTTCGATAATGATGTTTTACTGCACCTTACAGAAAAATTCTTCAAGTTATAACTGCTTTCGAAATGGTTTTGTTTGCAGCAGTTAAAACAGCACGTGATGCGGTTATTACTTGAAATCTTCGCAGAGTAAATACCTATCAAACATCATCTTTCATTTAGAAAACATTATTAACGCGCTGAGCCGTAAGGGAATTATGGCATTATCTCCCTTCACCCTTGCAGTCCTTAATTATTCCATCCTCATGAATTAAAGTTTACTTTCAGGTGCATTCCTTCACCAATTTAGGAGATGAACAATTCTGTCTAATTTTCGCTTGACACGCAAAGTACTTTTTTTGTTCGTGTCATTTGTAACGCCCAGAATTCAGGCAGGCAATTCTAATATCCCCAAGCGATTATAGAATATAAAAAATTTATTCCACCCCTAAAGGAAACGACCCACGACTGTGCACTTAAAAACTCACCTTTTCAGACACTTTTAATTTTCTCATAATTTGCTTACGTCGTACAAAACGAACGATATTTTGCCATTTTTTTCACCCTTCAAAAAAAGGTTTTATCATAATTACTCAGTCACCTTAATGCCTTTTCCGATAACATGGGTCAGAAAATCCAATTCCCAACGAAGATGAAGATAAGTGAAGCTGAAGAGCTAAAGTTAGTTCAAAGGCGGTTGATGTGAAGAAAATTCGCCATCTTCGTCTTATTGAATTATACGATCCTGCTCGCAGAGTATAATTAAACACAGCTAGGAAGAACATTATATTAAAATTTTTCCAATTATTGTACAGTATAAACTCCAGTAACGTAAAAGTAATTTTCAGCTAAATAGTATTTGATGTCTCCTTAATAATTTTAGGTTGGGGAGAGGAGAGTTTAGTTTGGATAAAGAGGAGCTTAAGAAAGACGGAAAATAAGCCGATTATTACTTTGTGTCTATGAGCAAAATTTTTATTTTTTGTATACAGAGGCTGTTCGCACATTTTTTAGACGATTTTGGTAAGCGGTAATAAAAAATCGTTTGTTGCAAAAGAAGTAATTGCAATTGTACTATGTTTTTAAAAGACAAAATTATCGTCTGTGGCTTGAAAGTTTTGTTTTTATTCAAAATGGCGAATTTAACAAAGCAGTGGTTCGAAGGCTACATTTACGCTCTTTCCGAAGAGAAGTATGCATACTCCGTTATCCAAAAACAATGTGAGAGTCATGGTTTTGTGATATCTAAAGCGTCGATAGGTAATATCAACAACAAGAAAGGAAAAAAAGTCAAATTGGAACCTCAAGTGGGACAAAAATTCCAAGCAAGTATCCAAGGAAAAAACGGACATCTTCGACTATTGCAAAGGTACGTTGTTTAACGTTAAAAGAAAACCCTCCTAGTCAAAGGACAGTTTCAAAATCATTAAAATGCTCGGTGTCACTGTAAACAAAATGATAAAGGTTGATTTAAATCTTAAGAAAGCGAAAAAACGCAATGTGCATCGTCTTCTTCCAAAGCATATCGCTCAACGCAGGACACGCTGCAGAATTCTATATGAGAAACACTTATCCAATGAAAAATGGAAAACAGTTGTCACAATAGATGAAGCATGGGTGTATTTAAATGATTGTAACAAAAAAGAGCCATTTATTATCATAAAAGGGGAGAAAAAAATTTAAGTACATGGTTCAAAGAATCGAAAGAAAGTTTTTCTAAGGGACTCATGATTGTTGCTGGTTTTTCTTATAATGGCAAGTTAAAAATAAAGAGAGTGCAAAAAAAAAATGTCAAGATTAACTCCAAATACTATCAGGAACATATTTTATTGCCAATTTTTCTGAATGAAACACCATCGCTTTACCCACAGTGCCATCCATCTGTGAGACTCCATCAGGACAAAGCTAGTAGTCACACATCAAAATTCACTGTAAATTTCCTAAAAGAAATGGAACAAAAAACTGGTATCAAGGCCATAACCCTTCACTGATATCCCTACGAAATCTCCCGATGTGTCACCTACGGATTTTTGTGCTTTCGGACTTTTAAAATCCGCATTATCCAAACGTTGTCCCAAAACCCTAACAGGACTCTGGAAAGCTGTTCGGGAGGAATGGGATAGAATATCTCTTCTGCCACTTCAAAAGGCATTATTATCCTGGAAATTGCGGTGTCGAAAGATAGTTCAGAATAAGGGATGTCAAATAGAACATTTAAAACACAAGAATTTTATGTAATTTAGTTTTGTGAATACAATATACATCGTCTAAAAAATGTGTGAACAGCCTCTGTATTCAGTTAAATTTACATTTTATCAGTCAAATAACGTCAATAAGTACATCTTGGTCTTAGATGCACATTAAAGGTATACCAAAAAATTCCTTTCGTTTAAGCAATGAAAGAAAATACTACATTTTTCATTCCTTTAATAATATTATTGTACAGTGTAATTTCCGTCATTAATTATGACTTCTTACCAACATGATGCTAATTTGTAGATACCAGTTCTGGAAAATCTTTTGTCCCTAGAGGCGTAGAACTTAAGTAGTGTTTGGCTGACGTCAATGAGTTTTTGAAGTTTTTTCCCTTAAAATAAATTTTTCAAGGAGAGAAACAAGTGATAGTCGGAGAGTGCTAGGTCTGGGGAGTATGGTGGATGCAGTAGGATCAGCTTCCTATTAAACATCACCGCCCTCTTTTCTTTGTCTGCTTTGCTTAAATCGTCCATTTGCTGACAGAATCTTTCCTAATGGTGGTTATAATGCAGATTTTAGACTGTTTAAAATAATAACCTTAAACTAGGCCTTTAAAGAACATTTTTAGCCCTAAGAGGCAATTTGCCCAGAAGGGCTATCAGTCTTAAAACGGCATTCTGTGACGTTTCACTATAAACGGCGAATCACTTTTCAAATTGTTGCCAACAAATATTACCGCCCTGTATTATATTTAAAGAAATTAAATAATGAAGAATTTGCATGAATTTATCTATGTTTCTCGCATTATGAAAATGCAACGATACCTAGAGCCATTCAATTTTGAATAATTAGTCCTTCACCCGAACATCAGCACCTGGATATCCGAATTTTGAATTTGTTTTATTATCTATTTCATATTTTGTCAAACGTTAAAGAATTTTTGATTAACAAACTCAAGGATTTCAAAGCGAGCAATGGCTATACTGTACGAAAAAAAAAAAAAAAAAAAAAAAAAAAAACATTATTTCCAGCAGGCGAGATATGCTCTTTTAAATACTTTGCGATATTGTTGTTGAACTGTATTTTATGGTTTAAGTGCAAAGAACATGATATTTAATACGGTAACGCACGAAAGCGTTAAAAAATGCACCTTTGGGCATAATATAAAATCTGAAAGCTTTCAGATTTTTATTTATTTATTTTTGTACTTTATTTCTTCTATGCGGATATAGATAATGTCAAAATAAAATCATTAAAAAAGTATCTTTTTCTTTCAACATCACATCCTTTTCTATCAGCAGTTCGTTTTAAGTCATACATATAATTTTACGATTTTAAATGAAAACTTATTTTAAACACAACACCCCCCCCCAAAAAAAAAAAAAAAAAATTAACGTAAGTTTTCTAAAGAGAAAAGAATTGAAAATTTTTCGCATCCATACTTTTTTCAGTACGAACATCGACTTAAAAACCAAAACCAAATATGCGTTCAGTCTTGAAGATTTAGCGAATCGAATATCTTTTGAATCTCAGAAATAACGAAAAACATCTTTTGAGGATTACTTCAATAACCGGCACTTTAAAGATTGAAAGTTTGATAACTCTTCGAGCAACAAGTACACATTGGAAATCGTTTGAAGTCATGGTTTTAAAGACTTGCAATACCAGAGTTTTGTAGAGTCTTCTTGCGATTTTTAGTATTTCAAATCTCAGTTCTGAATATCAGAATTGCTATACGTTTATCTTCTTTCGTTTCAATAGACTCAACCAAACCAACTGGTGTTTCGTGATTTTCCCTTAAAAAAGAACAGATTAAAATTTGCTCACAAATTGATTCTAACTATTTTCTTGATTACAGTGCACCTTATCAATCCCTCAACGGGTAAAAATACTCAGGAAGTAATTTTTCTCAAATTCAGATCTTCATGGATAGATAATTTAATTCAACGTTTTATGGGATTATATTTTATGTAAGTAAAATCCAATTCCTCTGAAAATAATCTCCACAAAAGCGCCTTTGCAATGTAGACAGACGACAGAAGGTATTTTGCGTCGAATAACTCTGAATATCCGTTACACTTTTCCAATTTTTACCACGAAATATTATCACCCTGTATTACATTTAAAGAAATTAAATAATGAGGAATCTGCATAAATGTACGTATGTTTCTCCCATTGTGATAAAACAACGGTACCTAGAGCCATCCGATTTTGAATGACGTAATCCTACTGCGAATATGGGCATCTGGAAGCCCAAATTTGAAATTTGGAATTTGTTTTATTATCTATTTCATATTTTGTAAAACTTTAACGAATTTTTGATCAACAAACTCAAGGATTTCAAAGCGAGGAATGGCAACGTTGTACAGAAAAAACATTTTTATCTCCAGCGCGCCAGACTGTGTATCGGAAGTTCTAAACATATGCTCAATTTAAAATTATTTTGCGATATTGCTCTTGAACTGAATTTTATGGTGCGAAGAACGTGATATTTAATAAATAAAGGTAACACACAAAAAAGTCCATTTGGACGTAATTTAAAATCTGAAACCTTTCAGATTTTTTTTTTTTTTTTTTTTTAAATCCAAAGGGACAATTTGCCCTGAAGGACTATTAATTTCGTTTTGGAATTTTGCGTCGAAAACTTTAAAAGACTGTATCACTTTTCAAATCGTTGCCACCATATATTATCTCCCTGTTTTATATTTAAAGAAATTAAATAATGAAGAATCTGCATAAATGTATGTGTGTTTCTCGCATACTGATAAAACAGCGGTACCTAGAGCCATCAACATTTGAATAACGTAATCTTCGATAGAATATGGGCATGTAGAAGCCCTAATTTGAATTTGATATTTGTTTTATTTATCGATTTCAGATTTTCAACTAATTTCTGATTAAAAAACTAGACTATTTCAAAGCGACCAATAGCAAAACTGTACGAAAAAAAAAAAAAAAATTATCTCCAGAGCGCGAGACTCTGTATCGGATATTCTAAAGATATGCTCATTATAAAATTAATTTGCGATATTGCTGTTGAACTGAATTTTATAGTTTGAGTATATAGAACATGACATTTAATAAATAAAGGTAACAAACAAAACGTTAAAAAAACGCCATTTTTGACTTAATTTAAAATCTGAAACCTTTCAGATTTTTTTACCTTTTTACTTCGTTCAAAAACGAAATATTGTAAACGCGAAAAGTTTCAGGCAGCATATTTCAACGAAAATATCCATTTTGACCGCTATCGAATGCAATTTAACGATGATTTTGCGTCATATCTGTACGTAAGGACAGAATAAAATACTCTTTTCCTTCAAAAAAATTATAAAACTGCTTTAAAATTCATTCTGAAGAGAATTTTTCGTGGCGTCTGTACGAACGTATGTACGTCCGTGCGTACGTACGTATCTCGCGTAACTCAAAAACGAGTAGCCTCAGAATGTTGAAATTTTGTATATAGGACTACTGTAACATGTAGATGTGCACCTCGTATTTTGGTTGCAATCGGCCGCACCAAACGTATATAAATATATTTACATATATATCCACTCTGTTACCCGGCTCAGTAATCTCAGTTTCTTTACTCTTATATGTTTGTAAATTGTACATTTTTTACTTTAAAAATGATTGAATTATATTGTTTTTATCTTCCGGTTAAGGATTTTATGCCCTTAGTAAATCTGTGTGCAATATTTTTAGAATTATCAGCAATTTTAAAGTTGTTTAATTGCCGCTAAAGCTGTTTTTAATGGCGGTTATTGATGTTTACATTTGAGAGAGAAGACTAGTGGATTCGTTGCCAATCTAGAGAAACTTAGCTTCGCAACAGCAAAGATAACGCATTCATTTATTATTGCCAATTAAATCATGCTTAATTCTTTCTGGAATTTTTTCGCGGAAATAAGTGTTTGAGATTTACTTCGTGATTTTTAATATAGATGTTTTGAGTTTTTATGTATTTTTGCCTTCTCGCGAAGTGAGAATTGAATTAATTAAATGAGAAATACTCAATCGTCTGTGAAAAACTGTTTCTTTTTTGTTTTGTTTGCTTAATTTTTTTATACATCATTCTAGCTTTATTATAGTATTTGAATAGAACATGTGGCAACGATTAGATAATTCTATTCTCTAAATGATATAAATTTTGTGCATTATGAGTTATAATATGAACGAAATATATACGTTAACTATTATATAATTATTGGATTATATAACAGTTAACTTATTTTCCTTTATATAATTATTATATAAGTTAACTGGTATATAATTATTAATACTGTTAAGTGAATCTAGCGCCAGAGTGTCGCTATGGTAAACAAATACTAGAGTGAATTTTAAAGAATGCATTTATTCTATTGTGGATTATGCGCTGTCGGCGAAGTAGATTTAATTCAATCCAATAAGTTTAAATGAAGTGCAAGAAAAAATGCGTATAATTTAATATTCCAATACAAGGAAGTCATGTGGTGTACACATCAGATTTTTTTATTATTTTTTTTAATTTCTTAAATCCCAGATGCAAAACTTATACAGTTTCAGTCGATAAAAAATATTCAGTTCACTTTATAAATTATTTATAAATCATACAACGGCATCGTGTTAGAATAACAACCTCCGGTCAATTTTTCGAATATTTTCCGACTATTGTGACAGCTCACATCGACTGTTAAGGATCGATATTAGCGACTTTGGGGGCCCACCAGCGGCCGAGCGGTAAAGACGCTGAACACTGGTAGTTCGGTCGGAGGTTCGAATCCCGCGAACGGGCTGGCTGCATGGGCGTTTTCGTGGTTTTCCCCATGTGTAACGTGTATACGAGCCAGTTTTCCTTAGAAAGTCCTCCACGAAAGGCATCCCTTCCTTTAGGCAGATAGCCCTCGTGTGCTTTGCCATAACTGAATATTCCATTCCATTAGCGACTTTGGGGAATCGCTGTAGATCAATATTCCCCAATTTAATTTTATAGCAAAACGTTGTCCAGTTCAATGCAAAAAATAGCGGAAGACTAATTAAAATTTTAATGTTTAAAGGTTGAGAAAAAAATAAAATAAAATCTACGAAAGTGAAAATATTTTTTAAAGAATTTTCGAAACGTGCAACATAGTCAAATAATATAAAATAAATCCAACAAATAAGCAACGAAATTGGCTTACTAATTAAAAGCATTTCATAAGAATTTTAATGAGAATTCCTTTTTATTTTTTTCTCTCGAAAATTCTCTCAAAGTTTGGTGGTTAGATAAAAGAAGCCTTCTGAAATTAAGAGTGACATTTAATCGATTTTCTTTATTTTGTTATCGTTTGATGGGGAAAAGGACGAAATTGGTTTTACAAGATTATTTTCCAGAAAACAGCAGTAAAACACGTAGTGGCTTTTTTAATTTATCAAGGTAGTTATCCTTGGAACCATTCAAGAAACGGGAAAAGAACAACTCACAACTGTTTTAAAGATTTCTTACTTTTAGGCTTTTAGGAAAAATCATTGTTGTATCTAAATGCGAATTTATTTGACTAAAAAAACTTTATTCGTTTGAAGGTAATTTGTTCCGCTAATTTTTAACATAAAAAATTAATTTCATGCATATATTCCATTTTATGAAATATCGTTTAATGTTCTGGTCGCAAATGACCCTCGAGTGCACTGCCGTAGTCCGTAACGATTCGTTATTTATTATTAATGTTCATTATTATTTATGTTTGTTATTAGTTATTTTATTTATTATTTTCTCCTTCTTCTTGACGGTGATGTCTACTTTTAGCCGTGGATTTTAAGTCAGATGATGTCTACTTCTAGCCGTGGATTTTAAGTCAGATGATGTCTACTTCTAGCCGTGGATTTTAAGTCAGATAAAAAAAAGTGGTTTCTTAGCCCCCCTTTTTAAGGAACACGTGCACGTAACCCGACACCTATCAGCTGTGGCCTGAGTGAACAGTTTGCGCCACTCCATACGCACAACTGCACATTTGGCGACAACTTGTTAAACTTGGCTTCTGTAGAGCAATCCAACAACGGTGCAATAAAATTTACATGAATTTAACCATGTTTAAAATTAACTAACAACAACATTAAAAAAAAAAAAAAAACCTGAAAGTTTTCAAATTTTACATTACTCTCAAACGGGCGTTAATTTTTCTTTCGTACAGTGTTGCCATTGCTCGCTTTGAAATCGTTGAGTTTGTTAATCAAAAATTCGTTAAGGTGTGTTGGAACCCCAAAATCTTCAAAAATTGTGATTTCAGATTTTTGAATTTTCAAATACTCTACACTTTTATCTTTCTAAAAATACCATTCTTTAATCTCTATGAAAATTAGAACTGTAAAAAAAATCTAGTTTTAATTTGTCATCATCATTTGATCAATGAGGATTTTTACATAAAAACGCGTTTTTCTCCAAACGTGATTTTTTTATACTCGATGTGCCTTTTCTCAGTTACTACTGCTCACAGGTATCTAAACTTTTTGTGGCTTATTTATTAGGTTCCCTAGCATTTACTGAAATGAGCTTTTTGTAATAATCTTAGAAAAAAAGAAGTTTTTTTAAATTTTTTTGTGTGAGAAAAGTACTAAATTTTACTATGTCTAACAAAATATTCTGTAATTTACTCTAAAATTCAAAATGCTTCAAAAGCTCATTTCAGTATAATCAGATAGGTATACTTTAATTACAGAAAAAATTTCAAGCTTGTATCTACAGCAGATTTTGAGAAAAGGTACATCGAAAATGGCCAATTTAACATTGTCGGTACAAGGGTTTCTGATACCCCTTAAAGTGTTTCAAAATATGAAATGGATAATAAAACAAATTTCGGCTTCCAGATGCTTATATTTGAGTGAAGTGAATTTCGAATTTGAAATTTTGAATGACTACGTTATTCAAAATTTGAAGCCTCTGGGCACGTTTGTTTTTTCACAGTGCTGGAAATATACATACATTCATGCAGATTCTTCATTATTTAATTTCTTTAAAATATTTGGTGGCAACAATTGAAAAATGAAACAACGCTTATCATGAATCCACACAAAATGCCAAAACGAAATTAATAGCCTTTCTGAGTTAGCGCTTTTTTGCGCTAATAATTTAAAATTAAAGAGGAAGATAAGAAGCAAGTTTTGCTCTACTCTTTCAAGTATGAATTTACCCGATAATGGTCAAATAAAATTAACACAGATTTGAAATTGATTAACAATAAAATGTAATTTAAACTTAAATTGAAAACGAAATCTTTCACAGCCTGGCTAATCGGCCCATCATTTACTCAGACTATTTAAAATCGGACAAACTGTAAAATTAATATATACAGAATAGGATAATAGGTTCAAAAAAAAATCTTCTTCCCCCTTTCCTGTTTTTCAATAAATAAAACGCAATTTAAAAATTCAAATTTATTTTTTATGAATAATTTTTAAAAACGCATATTTATCACAATTTCATTGCTTAGAAATTTCGATCTCTGCAGATGTTTGTTTGTCCTTTTCACTTTAGGTCATTTCTCTGTACCAACTAACTGTATCGTTTATAGTTCAGCTTTCCTATTACGCGCTGTGACAAGGTTTCAATCATTCCAGTAAATTTTTACAGCTGTTCGGCTTTAATATTGATAATAATGATAGTTATTGAACGGTGGGCCATAGACAGCTGAGTTCAAGAAGGAGGCTTTAGCATAGTTATACACATAAGCAACGGTGAACCTCAGAAAAAAGTGAAATATGCATTGTATCGCATAACTTTAAAATCTTACAAAGAGTTCTGATTATATAATGAAAGAAAAATGAAATACTTGTGCATCAAAATTTATTTTTTATACTATTTTCGTAGAATTTATTTTTTTAATCAATTAAATTTTAGTTTGTTTTGAAATTTTTAATTCAAATGAAAGTAAATACGGTCTATCTGAAGATTTGTAAAGCCCTTCCTATTTCTTTTATAATGTATATAAACAGTAATGAAATTTTTTTCAGCTAGGGTGAAATCTCTATTATTGAAATATTACTTAAACTACTTGTAAAAGGACAGTAAACAAACACAAAGCTTTCAAAGTTTATTTTTAACGGAAGGTAACTGGATTTTAATCTGATGAAACGAAACTTTATACCATGGATTTTAAAAATTATTTTACTGATATGTGTGACAACTTTTAATTATTATTTAAAAATGAAACGAAATATTCAGTCGTACGCGTAAGGTAAATCGATACAGTTTTGATTATTCGACTCACTGTCATATTTGATGTTCCTACTTTAAACGCCCAAGCTACATTCAGTATTAGTAAATAGCTAAAGTTATGAAGATATAGTTATGAAAGTTAGCTAAAGTAATAAAAAAGAATGATGGTGCAAATTGAATTACAGCATGTGATATAATTCAGAGGAATAATCCGAATTTCTTTTTCTCGAGAACAGCTTTGTAAAAATATGGTACAGTAAAAAACTTACTTAATTATTCATAAAAATATTTGATTGCACTGAAAAAGGCCACTCGAAAGAGCTCTAACCTTATTACAAATACATTCTAACAAGACGTAGATCGCGTAGTTTCAAACGGAATAGGTTTTATTTCGTTTATGTTAAGTATGGCAGAGCACGCAAGGACTATCTGCCTATTAAAATGGGGAAGGACTATCTGCCTAGGGAAAGGGATCCCTTCGTCAAGCAAACTACACACATTTCGTTCACATTGAAAAATTACATTAAAAGTACAAAAATTTTACCTTCTTGTACAGAAAGCTTCACATTTCCATATCACTGAAAAGGAACTTCACGAAAAGCAAGAGCAAATCGGCAAAAGCAAAGCAATAACAATAAACTGATAGTGTTATGCCGCCAACTTTTAATTATTGTAAACATTTTAATCACCTCTTACTCAGCAATGGCGCCATCGATCAACAGTTAGACAAAACAAAAACTTCCAGTAATGCAGTTATAAACAAGAATGCAGATGGTTCTCACAAAAATCCATGAAGTTGCCTATTGACGCGGAGAAAAACTGTTATTAAAGACTACAGTAGCAAATGTTTGTAATTCAAAAGAAAGGAGAATTTCAGTTCGCGCTGATATTGATTACAGCAGCATATCTATGAATGCCAACTCTCACTTTCAAATGTCGCTAGATACACCTACAAAAGTAGCTAAAATCAGAAGGAATTTCGCTAAAAATAGTATCTAAAATTAAAAAAAAAAAAAAAAAAGTATAATCCATGATCCATAATAGGTTTTGTTACTCGTTAAACTGAATCTTCATAAAAATATAAATAATGTCGCAATTTTTCTGTGGACCAGCAAAAAGTTATCACGGATCAACGGTTGGCGACTGCTGACCTAAAACATTATGCCACTACATTTTATTTTTACCTCGTAATTTTAAACCGCGGGAAAGCGCGTGGGGTGTATCATACCCCACCCCTACATAAAAGTGGAATATTCCTAACTTGTGAAACTGAAATTCTGTGCTGCATTCAGCAGCTGAGTTTCTAGTTGTGGTTGACTTTCAGAGCCGCTTTTTCTTTGCCTGTGTGTTTCAGAAAAAGATTTATCGGTATTTTGTTGGAACTGGGGTATGACACACCCCACGCGCCTACTCGCGTAAGTGTTTTTCTGACTGAATATTTAGTTCAGAAATTTATTTTTAGAGTGTAACAGAAAATATTTCTACTCGCAAGTGATTTTAAAGTACTTGACATTAAATTCTTAAAAATTTCTAACCGCATTATGGTAAAAAGAATGACTTCCTATGAGTTGGAAATGCAACGCCTGTGAGATTTATTAGAAATATTTGAAAGCGATGAAGATTGGATTTCAGAAACTGAAGATGAAACTAGGAATATTTTCTACACTGTTTTGGTTACGAAAAAGATAAAACATTAATTCCTGGTGTTCCTAAAAAAGGAAAAACTGTTCTTATGCTTTCAACATTATATAACGATCATACCATATATGATACTATTGGAGAAAATACAACGTCAGGTATTATATGTTTTTATAATATGACTAAAGGAGCAGTGGATATGGGGGATGAAATGTCAGCCAATTATTCAATTGCCAGAATAACAAGGAGGTTGCTAATGGTAATTTTCATTCCTGCACTGAATGTTGCTGTAATGAATGCTTGAATTATATTACATTCAACTGCTAATCCACCAACCAGAAACAGAAGTCTGTTTTTGAAGGACTTAGCATTACAATTAATGAAAAAAAGTATTAAACAAAGATCAGAGATTAATACTTTACCAAGAAACTTACGTACTGCATGCAAAACAAAAGCAGAAGTTTCGACGAAGAATTAAAACGAATACATGAAATTCGAAACAACTGAGTATGAAAGATGTCATAAATTGCCCTCGCGCAAAGGACAGAAGAATGTGAATACAATGTTTAAAATGTGAAAACATTCTGTACCAAGAACACATGAATGTATTTTGTTGAAAGTGTAAAGAAATAAAATAAGCATTGTGTATTAAAGATGCAATGAAACTTAGAGGCATGATGTTTATTTTTTTATTATTTTCATTTATCTTAAGTTTAAGATTATTTTGGAAATTAATTTTTTGAAACCCAATTATTATTCACGTATTTATAATACACGAGAACAAGAAAAACAGCTTTAAAACTAAATAAAACTATTTTTTATCGTATTTTAAATATTGGGGTATGTGATACCCCACGCGCGCTCTAGTAACTTTTCTTGCTGCGACTTCCGCCGGGTTAAACACAACGTTTCAACCCAATAACTAACACAGCAGCTTATGGTATTAACTATAGTACTACACGCTTAGGCATCTATTATGGATTAAATCTTAAGTGTTTATGCCCTGTGATGCTGTTAGTCTGCAACCTGCACGTTAGTTGGAAAAGCGATTCTCAGGTATAAAAATGGTTGGAATTACTCATGAAAATATAAAAATAGCACAGAGAGTGAAAGATACACCCAAGGAAATAACTCTTTCGTGGAAATAAATAAAAACCCCAAAGCCACAGTACCACAAGAACTTGACAGATGAAGGAGACATCTGAGGATCAACGTAACAAATGAGCTGGAATATAAAGAGACGGTTGCTATGGCTAAACAGCATGATTTATTCCTTAATGTGAGCCCCTAAAGTATACCCCGCTTGAAATCGTTAAAGATTCAAAAGCATCGCCAAGGTACCTGGACCGCAATATTTTTCATCAAGATTTCTTACCTCATAAGTCTTTATCTCTTTGAGCGCAACAGAGTAGGGATACTACGTGAAAACATAAAATTACCTTAAAAATTCAGGAGAAAATCCATTAAAGAGGAAGAAAAATAGGTCTCATTATAAATAAATTGCTTCAAAAAGAGGTAGATATTAGGCATTTTGAGTTATTACAGAAATCAGCGTTTCTGTTTTAGTCTCAGAAAGAAATTTATTCATAGTAGAAATCATATATTAAATTAAACTTTCTGCATTTATTACAGGTACGTATTGTTATGTAATTTCTCTTTCTTCTGACACCAGTTGTTACGTTTTCCTTCCTTCACGTTCGCACGGTGTTCGTGTTCGCCAAATGTCGCCAAATGGGCGATTTCTCGCCAAATGTGGCAACCCTGCCTTACCTTGCCATTTTATGGCAACCCTAAAACTGCTTTGCGGGGAAGCCATCTCACTGTACATTTCGTAACAGTATTTTAGATTTGCTGAAAATGAAAAATAAAATTTTAAAAAACCTTTTCTCCGGTAATATATAGAATAGTATGCGATATGTTTCTGCTTTGCATTAAACACGCTTTAGGTTTATTGCTTAAATTATTTATGCGCTAACGCGTCAACAAAACGGAAAACCTGTTACAGTACTAACCTTTTGCAACTGATAAAATAAAAACTTGAAACAGCGATATACGGCTTATGCATAATTCATGTTTTCGTAGTAGCTGCCCACCAGCGGCCGAGCGGTAAAGTCGCTGAACACTGGTAGTTCGGTCCGATGTTCGAATCCCGCGAACGGGCTGGCTGCATGGGTGTTTTCGTGGTTTTCCCCCATGTGTAACGCGTATACAAGCCACCTTCCCTTAGAAAGTCCTCCATGAAGGCATCCCTCCACTTAGGCAGACAGCCCTAGTGTGCTTTGCCATAATTAAATACACCACCACACCACTCTTTATTAGCTAATGGCAAAGAGGTTTATATATTTTGAATTGTCATCCACAAAGCACAATTTTGATTGGTTATTGTTTTATAATGATAGTTTCATTCTTTTAGAAATGTGATTTTGGCTACAGTTTTTGATTCATTGGTTTGGATACTGGACTGCTGACTGTTTTCTCTTGAAAATATGACTTTAATATGACTTGAAAATATGAAATTTATGGCTTATTTCATTGTAATTTTTTATATTATGTTTTAATTATATATAATTTTAATTGTATAAAAAGTTTCGGAAGATTTTTTTTAGGAAACAAAGTTCTTAACTTCCTTTATACCATTTGAATTCTTAAGATTTCACAACGGGAAAGTGGGTTAATTAATTTATTAGGATAATTAACATTTGTATTAAGGGATATTGCTAATTTCATTGTAATTTTTTAATATGTGATACATTTTTTATTGAACTTATTTTTGATAAAGTTGTTTTGCAAAGTAAAATTCTTTGCAGGTTTTAAATTTAATGTTTGGTTTTTCCTTTAGGCATTTTTACGGTACACTTAAAAGCCAGACGAAGGTGGGAGGCGTAGAGTCTAGTGTTAATATAAATGTTTTCTACCGCCTCAATAACCATGGAAAACATTTTAAAATATGTGGCACGTCAGTAGAATGCGTCATAACGCTATCAAATATCTCATGTTATTTACACTAATTAGTGTTTATTTTGTTATGTTTCCATGACAATTACTTAAAAGCAAACTGCATGATGACCATAATAATTTTAAAGATATCAGCTCCAAAACTGTCTCTTCAAAGCGACCTAGTTTCTAGCACCTAAGTGATGAGTATAAACACATATAGGAGTTAAATAACAAAATTTCTCATTTCAGACTATACTTCTTTCCGAATCTCATTTCTTTATCCATATGCCCTTAAGTAAATTGCACTTTCTTCTCTAACTCCTACTGCGTTTTTTTAACCTACACTTTCGGAGAAAGAATTGCCACCTACAGAATGACCCACTTCACTTGTAATCCTCCACACCCATTACTTGGACGAGAAATAAACAGTACAGAAGTTAAACCTCCTCGGACACCGCAAACCGCTTTTCCGGAAATGCGGTTAAGTCACTTTCTTGTATATAGAGGATGAGAAGCTTCTCGAATTAATTACCGATAGGACTTTTAGGCAGCGATTACTTAAAAAAACTTGATAAAAAAAGAGTTTTTTCATCTGCCGATTTGAGATAAAAAGTTTTTAATTTTATTTATTATAGGCATTATTTTGTTGTTTGATAATTCATTCATTTTCTTCAGTATTTTTAAACCAGAATTTACATACTTGATAATTCCCAATTTACAACTAACTAATTTATATTTTGCAAACTCAGGCGAAAAATTTTTAACGCCTCGTAGTAAATGTATTGTTTGCATTTTACAAATAGAATATTTGTCCTGGTGATATAAACTCCGTACACACGATGGTGCCTTTGGAAAGATTGGACGAAAAATGATAAGAATATAAAAGCATTTCTTAGATTAGCGATGTGCAAACCTTTAACTTTTACTCGCTTTTCTACATAGCAATTTTCAAATTGCTGCCTTTCGACAAAATGTAAGATCTTTTATTTAATCTTTCAAACTAAATCTATCTCTTCCAGATGAACGAATTGAGCGATATAAAAGCATTATATGTTGCAAAAAAGTTAGTGAAGCAAAAAAACTTTATTTTTCACGCGGCCTGACGCATAGCCGATTCTCACCCTACTGTACAAAGCATGAAGTCTTTGAATGAAGTGGGAGGTTCGAAAAAGGATAACACACCAGTCAAGCTTGTTTTTGAAAAAAAAAAGGCTAATCTTTGGAATATGGTAACAAGTAGTTTGGCGACATTTTGGTAAGGCGATAAAGGTTACTAGCTTGGACTTTAGCAGTGTACATGGCTAAAGTCAAGAGTTTGCGCAATGCCATTTTTGTGCAATTCTGGGATGTTTTTTTAAGTGAAAATTGGTCGACGTGTACATGGATACCGTGTATGTGCAATTCTTAAAAACGCGGCAAGCAGTGGGCGATTCTGCACTTTCTGTCAATTTTGCACCTAATTTTCGTCATGATTAAGCACTTTTGTTCCATAAAAGTTCCAGCATAAGCGTTATTCGGCTAGCAGATTGTTGAAAAAAATATTGAGTTAAAAAAAAAAAAAGCCTTTACTTCGTGAAAACAAAATGGCGTCCAAGAAAAAACTAGCAGGTTGCTGTAGCAAGGTTGGTCGCCAAATTTTCGCCAAAATATCGCCAAGTTACCATAATCCGAAGATTAACCAAAAAAAAAAAATTACTAAACCTGATGGAGCAGCGATTTGTTTACAATTGAAACTTAGCAGAATAGCAAATTAAGTCAGTTTTTGCACCTTCAGTGCCTTTTTGCAAAGTAGGACCAAAAATAAACTTTCAGTTTTGTGCACCAAAAATCTACCTTCTTGCCCGTTAACCAAATTGGCTGTTTTGCGTAGAAACTCTAATTTTAATTGCAAAAATATATATTTTAAACTGAATTAACTGCTAGTTTAGAATCCAAACAACAAAAATCAGAGTTATATTTGCAAAATTTTCACAGGACTAGTTTCGATGGTTTTACCGAACCGTCAGCCTCAGGCTGCCAAAGTGCAACTAAACGAGATAATATATTTATACAAGATATCAATTTAAAAATAAAAATAATTAATAAAAGAGTTATATTTCTTTTAGCCCAAAAGCGTTATGAGTCTCGTTCAACGGCATTTTGCGTCGAACCATTTTAAATGCCCGAATCACATTTCAACTTATTGCCACCAAATATTATCGGCCTCTATTATATTTAAAGAAATTAAATAATGAAGACTCTACGTGAAAAAGCAGAAAATTCTCTCATTGTGAAAAAGCAACGATAACTATAGCTATCAAATTTTCAATAACAAAGTCCTCCACCGAATATGGACATCTGGAAGTCCGAATCTTGAATATCAAATTTGTTTCCTGGTTTCTAAATTTTAAGGACTTTTTTATTAAGAAACTCGAAGATTTCAAAGCGAGCAGTGGCAACACTAAGAAATAAAACATTTTTATCTCCAGCGTGCGCCACCCAGTCGGTATAGTGGTCAGGGAAGCTGACTGCGATGCCTGGGTTCGAATCCCGGAGAAAGGCATGGTTGTATCTGTGCGTCCATCCATAGGAAAGGCGATAGTGGCCCACCTATTAGGTGCCTCCATAACAAAGAGACCACCATATCTGGCCTTGCATAGATTAATGGACTGGATTACATTTGTAATTGTTCACAATCTGCCGTTGGAAAAAAAAAAAAAAAAAAAAAAATCTCCAGCGCGCGAGATTGTGTATCGGAAATTCTAAAGATACGCTGTTTTTATATACTTTTAGCCTAATGCCTTCGGAACGTGTATGTGCCTGTAAATGGGAGGAAAAAAAAAATAAAAAACCCCGCCCATTTAGGAGTAATATGAAACCTGAAAGCTTTCAGATTTTTTTTTTTTTTTAAATCTACACCAAGATGGCTGCGTTATAAATAAGCTTACGAACTGACAGCTAGTAAAAATTATTAAATTATGTCCAAATCCCGATTCTGATGCTGCTGCTTCCAAGTTTGAAGTAAAATAATCGATAACCTAAAATAATCGGTTCACCAATTAAAACTTGAGCCAAAATAATTGCTTTTTTCAACACTTAATTAATAGCTCAAAAGTATTACTTTCTTTCATTTTGTAGAGAAAAGACTTCGAGCTGTAAAGAAAATCTTCCTACTGAAGTAGTTTTATGTGAAATATAATGAACCAGAGGTAAAGACCACAGACGTAAAGACCTCGAAGCCAGGCTGTTTACTTTTCTCGTTCCTGTGTCGTGGTTAGGATTACAAACTGGTCAAATGTAATTTTTCGCCTCAGGGAGTTGAAATAGACGAATCCAGATGCATTGAATTCTTGCGTCTGACCACCGGAAACATAACGCGGGAGTATTGATTATCCAGCCGACCGCCTTTGTTGAATAATGTCGGTTTGAGTTCATCACTGACTGTGCCATTTTCGTTGAAGCTCATCATCTTTGTTATGCGCTACCGAAGAGCAATAAAATATTTGCCGATTTCCTTTGCTATTTTTTGAAAAGAAATGCAAAACTGCTCAGTTATATAACGATGCAATGTTTGGCAAGAACTGCGGGTAAGAAATTTTACTTTTGTGAAAGACTTGGAAGGTTTAGATAAATAAATTTAAAAAAAAAAAGTTACAGCATGTGGGAAATTGACTCATGTTGACAATAAGCATGGAAAATTGGCTTATATTGGCAATACTCATTAGAAAATCCATTGAAAACTCTGAAAATGAAAATTTTCACACTCACAGCCAACCCACTCACAAGCTAGATATTAGTCAACCTCTGGAAGCCGTAGAAGGATTTCTATGGCTCATGTTGGAATTTGACTCGTGTTGACAATAAGCATAGAAAATTGGCTTATATTGGCAATACTCATTAGAAAATTCATTGAAAACTCTACACAGCCAGCCCACTCAAAAGCTAGATATTAGTCAAACTCTGGAAGCCGTAGAAGGATTTCTATGGCTCATGTTGGAAATTGACTCGTGTTGACAATAAGCATGGAAAATTGGCTTATATTGGCAATACTCATTAGAAAATCCATTAAAAACTTTACACAACCAGCCCACTCACAAGCTAGATATTAGTCAACCTCTGGAAGCCGTAGAATTTCTATGGCTCATATTGGAAATTGACTCGTGTTGACAATAAGCATGGAAAATTGGCTTATATTGGCAATACTCATTAGAAAATTCATTGAAAACTCTACACAGCCAGCCCACTCACAAGCTAGATATTAGTCAACCTCTGGAAGCCGTAGAAGGATTTCTATGGCTCATGTTGGAAATTGACTCGTGTTGACAATAAGCATGGAAAATTGGCTTGTATTGGCAATACTCATGAGAAAATCCATTGAAAAGTCTAAACAGCCAGCCCACTCACAAGCTAGAAATTAGTCAACCGCTGAAAGAATTACCGTATTCAATAATTAAAATGCAAGTTATATTTAAAACTTATCAAAGTAGATTTATTTTTAACTTACTATAGTAAAGTTAACTCAGAAAGCTCATAAATATTAATTCATAATATTAATTCCTTTCTTGTGACTTGCGAATTTTTAATAAATTTACAACTAAATTTTATGTGTTACAATCGTCAAGAAATTGCAGCTACTCCAATCGTTAAATTTCTATCTAAATATCTCAAAAAGCATGTTTCATTCTCAATGAACTTATGAAAAGTTATTGTGTATAAGAAACAAATCTTTGTTGATGCGAATACCATCGGCTGCGATAAAATGTTTCTAAACTTGTCAAACGACTCACAAATTATGTTTACAATGCTTTTATTATCAGTGACAAACTTGGAACGTCAACAAAGACAGTTTGTCATCCTGCATTTATCGTACAACTACTATCTTAACGAAAAAGATTATCCACCACCAATCACGAGGTTTCTGGCCGAGAAGCGTATTTCTTTCCTGTACCTTAACACACACATATCAAATGCAGAAACAGTATAAACTAAATTCCTAAAAATGAAAATTTTCATTTTGCATTCAAAAATGAAAGTGACTTGATATTTCACATCAAGGGAAATTTGCTAGGTTCAATTATCAATATTTTGACAAGCATAAAAAAATCAAATTTTTAACTTTTAAATAAATTTCGTAATTTCTGGAGGTTTCTTCTACAGGATTTTAGAGATTTTCGTAATTTGCTAGATTCAATTATCAGTATTTTTAGAAGCATAAAAAATATGTATACACCTCGTGACTTCCCTTGCACGGAATATTATTATACCCACTTCTTTCCTGCCTTTTATTTAAAACGTATTTCCTAGAATTTCATTAGAGATGTATTTCTCATTTAATTAATTCAGTTTTCACTTCGAGACAAGACAAAAATACACAAAAAATATCTATATTAAAAATTGAATGTTATAGAAAAACACAAAACACTAAATACAGTTAAAGTTAAAACGAATGAAAAGAATTTTCGGTGGACAAAACTTAAAGTTTACTTTTGGTCTCACTCGGCAAAAAGACACTGAAGGCGTAGAAACTGATTTAATTTGTTATGGCCGCTATATTGAGTTAATATGTGGGATAATTTAATAACTTAAATGATAATTCCAGAATAGATTAAGCGTAATTTAATTCGCAATAATAAAAGACCACCTTACTTTGTTGTTTAGTTTCTCTAAATTGGCAACAAATCCACAGTTCTGCTTAGTTTCAAATACAAACAAATTATGCATTTCGAATAGATTTCAGTTATCCGAATAATTTTGATAACTTAAGCCAAAAAGAAAGGCTTGCCATAAAAAAATGCTATTCAAAAAAGTTGAGTAAACTTTACGCAAATCTTTCAAGCGAAATAAATACATTTGAAAAATATAAGGTTGAAAAAACCTTCATAACTTAAATTACTCTTAAGTAAACTTTAAGCAAATTTTTCAAGCGAAATACATTTGAAAAAAAATAAGGTCAGACGATCCAAGCCTAGTTGAAATTCATAACATTCTGTTTTTGTCGTACACAGCAGAAACAGAAAATTATATAACCTCAAATCGCTAGATTAAAATAATTTATGAAAGTAATCTCTTGTGCGAAGCTGGACTTTCGCTTAAATCCAATGGTACGGTTTTAAATATCGGATTAAAAGGTCTTAAAGAAAGAACCTTGCGTAAATATTATATCTTTCCTGTAGGATTAAAGAAGAGTTACCACATTATTAAAGACGGCATGTTTAAGCTTTGCCTTTCAATAACAGCTGTAAAGATGGAGGTTTTAAGTTTCTTACATATCATAAAATATCATTAGAAATAATTATTATTCAGAAAGACATTCATATAATTTCTGTTCTGTTTCTTATTATTAGATTTTTTTAGATTAATCTCCGGGTATTTGTTATTATTACATATTCAATTCTCATGACCCTAAATCCTCATAAATCTTAGTTTATCATGCGTATTAAAATTTTACTGAAAAAGTGTCAGAATTAAAGTTCCTAGTTACATATTAGTCATGTCAAATAAAATACGCCGACCCCATGCGGACTTTGACTCATTTTTCTGCAGCCCTTTTCTCCGAGAAAATAACAAAAATGTATAATTATAACATAATTAATTAAAATTAAAATTCCACCTAATACCAAGGTGTATATAAAGTCTCGTATACTAAGAAAATCTTCAAGAGAGTCTCTTTACAAAAGTATTTTCTGAATCGACATTGAGAATATGCTAACCCATTTATGAATAGAATTAGAATTTCATTGCTACTGAAAAAAAAAAAAAAAAAAAAGTAAATAAAAAAAAAAAAAAAATCTTAAATGTTTCAGATTTTAAATTACGTCCAAAAGGGGCGTTTTTTTAACATTTTGTGTGTTACCTTTCTTTATTAAATATCATGTTCCTCGCACTTAAACCATAAGATCCAGTGCAACAGCAATATCGCAAAATAGTTTTAAAACGAGCATATCTTTAGAATTTCCGATACCGTGACTCACGCGCTAGAGATAAAAATGTATTTTCTGCACAACGTTGCCATTGCTCGCTTTGAAATCCTTGAGTTTGTTAATCAAAAATTCGTCAAAGTTTTAAAAAATAGGAAATCGATCATAAAACAAATTTCAAATTTCAAATTTGGTCTTCCACATGCTCATATTCGTTGGAGGATTACGTTATTCAAAATTCGATGACTCTATGTACCGTTATTTTATGACAATGTGAGAAATATACATACATTTACGCAGATTTTCATTATTTAATTTCTTCAAATATAATGCAGGGCTCTAACATTTTGTGGCAACAGTTTGAAAAGTGAACCGACATTTATGAGTCCGACGCAAAATGCCAAAACAAAACTAATAGTCCTTCGGGATTCAAATCCCTTTGGACTAAAAATGCATAATTATAACATAATTAATAAAAATTAAAATTCCACCTAATACCAAGGTGTATATAAAGTCTCGGATACTAAGAAATTTTTCAAGAGAGTCTCTTTACAAAAGTGTTTTCTGAATCGACATTGAGAATATGCTAACCCATTTATGAATAGAATTAGAATTTCATTGCTACTGAGAAAAAAAAAAAAAAAGGAAATAAATAAAACCCTAAAATAATAAATTAATAGAAATCTGAAAGGCTTCAGATTTTATATTACGCCCAAAAAGACGTTTTTGTGGCGTTTTACGTGTTACCTTTCTTTATTTAATATCATGTTCTTCGGACTTAAACAAAATTCCCGAAAGGGCGTTTTTGTAATGTTTCGTGTGTTACCTTTCTTTATTAAGTATCACGTTCTTTGGACTTAAACGATAAAATTCAATTCAACAGCAATATCACAAAATAATTTAAAAAAGAGCATATCTTTAGAATTTCCGAGACACAATCTAGCGCGCTGGGGATAATTCCCCCCCCCTTGCTCAGTGTTGCCATTGCTAGCTTTGAATTCGTTGAGCTTCTTAATCAAAAACTCATAGTAAATGTTTTACAAAATAGGAAATAGATAGTAAAATTCCAAATTCGGGCTTCCAGCTGCCCATATTCGAGTGGAGGACTACGTTATTCAGAATTTGATGTCTCTAAGTACCGTAGTTTTTCACAGTGCGAGAAACATATATACATTCATGCACATTCTTTATAATTTCTTTAAATATAACGCAGGGCTCTAATATTCGGTGGCAACATTTTGAAAAATGAAACGCAGTTTATAGTGAACAAACGTAAAATGCAAAAATGAGATAATAATAAATAAACCCTCCCAGGAAAATTGTCTCTTTGAGTTAAAAACCAGCGTTGTAGGTATCCCTTTTTCCTTCTAACTTGTAAAATGGAACACGTCCACAACGAGATCTAAGTTAATAGACAATCAAATGATTTGTGTTCCGGAACTTGCAAGTGGGAATCGTATGTCTACAGCAATCCGAAAGTTAGTTGGAGGAAAAAAGACGCCGAGAGCCGGGGAAAAAAACAATAGGTATCCATCTAATTACCGGCCCACCAGCGGCCGAGCGGTAAAGTCGCTGAACACTGGTAGTTCGGTCCGAGGTTCGAATCCCGCGAACGGGCTGGCTGCATGGGTGTTTTCGTGGTTTTCCCCATGTGTGACGTGTATACGAGCCAGTTTCCCTTAGAAAGTCCTCCACGAAAGGCATCCCTCCTCTTAGGCAGATAGCCCTAGTGTGCTTTGCCATAATTAAATACACCACACCATCTAATTACCAGAATTTCCTTATGTTTCTTTTATTTTTAAGAAACTACAGTAATAGCTAAGATTTTATTTATTTATCACTTTTTAAATATGAAAATGGTCTTTTTTCCTTTGCGGCACACAAAATTGTATAACTGTTTGGCAAGCTTGAGGTACTGAGCTTGACATGTCTGTTATGTATGATACGAAAAATGTGGCTTACGTGATTAGCAGGAAAATACAGCCAAAATTTGTAACATGGTATGAAAGTCATGGCTTATCTGATTTGCAGGAAAATAAAGATTTATGCCATAAGTATTAACAAACGCATTTTCACGGTATAATAAAAGAACAGACAGTGAAGAATATTTATATGCGTCTCGTGTAGTAACTTCTAGACAACAATAGGCAGCGGGGTGAAAGATTCATTCCCTAGTAAATAACGATAAATTTGTATTAAGATGCTCCTCTTCACTAAGTAAAAATGGCAAAAGGTGTTTATATGTCTAGCATCAATAATTCTGCTCACCAATAAATTGCACAAGGAGAAAGGAATTATTTCCTAGAAAATAGCAACAGTAAGTGTGTGTTACAATGTCTCGCGTAGCATAATTTTGTCCCTGAAAGATATTTCAGATTTATCATGAACGAAGTTCTTTTGCTTTCGATATGTAAGCTTGAGAGCATGCTATTAATATTTCAAAGAATGTTCGGAATTTCGTTTTTGTGAAGGCCTTCCAATTTGTAAACAAAACCATCAAATATCCTGTACCGAATATAAGATTATTATACACGTCTTAGTCATTATTTTTGCTGGACTTGGATGAAGAAACGTACGAAAAGGCGACACTGCCAATAGATGAATGCAACATAAATGCAGGTGGCTTTACGCATGGAAAAGAGCTTTCACATATTATCACGAATGTTGTCTAATGTAACTTAAAATATCTGAAGAAAACGAAGCTCTGCCGGAAAAATAAGGTTACCCGGGCAAGTCTCTTTAACACTGAGGTAAATGGCTGTCTTGCTAAATTGGCGAGATATCGCCAAGCTGGCGATGATTTTGGCAACTAATTTCTGCAGCCAAATTTGGTGAGAAATCGCCAAGTCTTGGTCTGGTTCTTGTATAAATGAAATTGTTACTGGAATTATATAAATGTAATTGATCTCTATATGAAATTGTAACCGTATCCGACCCTCATATGTAACTTTAACCGAATGTTTCTACCAGTACTTTCGAGAAATGGAAGCTATTGGAAATTCCTCGATGGCTGGGAGAAAACTATATAAGATCGAATATGTAAGTTTAACTATATACGTTAACTTACATATTCGATATATATAACTATATAACTATATAAGTTTATAAGTTTATAACTATATAAGTTTATAACTATATAAGTTTTCTATTTCAAAATAGATTTCGGCGTACTGAGAGATCTCCGTGCGAGCTTCTCTCTTTAAATGCGTTTTGCCCTGCGCTGTGTTTAACCCTAGAATATGAATGAACTCGAGGTTCTCGCGTTGCTCGGTGACGCCATTTCAAAAGCACTCCAAATTGATTTAAATTCCCTGTATAATGCGTGATTTAGTTTATTGAACTATAAATAATATGATTCTGATGATAAACATATTAATACTTAGATATTTTAAATCTGATTTAATTTGGAGGCCCACCAGCGGCCGAGCGGTTAAGTCGCTGAACACTGGTAGTTCGGTCCGAGGTTCGAATCCCGCGAACGGGCTGGCTGCATGGGCGTTTTCGGGGTTTTCCCCATGTGTAACGTGTATACGAGCCAGTTTCCCTTAGAAAGTCCTCCACGAAGGCACTCTTCCTCTTAGGCAGATAGCCCTCGAGGCTTTGCCATAATCACACACACACCTGATTTAATTTGGCTAATTTCAATCATGATTAGGTAACGAAAGCCTTTATTTATTAAAATACTATTCAATTAATAATGTAAAAAACTTAGTAATGCAGCGTATATTAAAGTAAAATTAAATACAAATGTTAACTGTTAATCTTTGGTTGAATATTTCACAAAAAGTTCTACAAACGTCTACAGTAGACTAACAATTCAGATCAAGTAAAACATAATAAGAAAAATACTGCCGAAAACCGCTAGGGGCGGGGAATTGAATTAGCATAATTTAAGATGCATTAATTCGATAAATTTCATTTACTGCTAAAAGTATTTCCCTCGGCAAAAGCTAAAAATCAAAAACCGGGAGATTCAATGATTTACCAAGAGATGTGATGAAAAACCAGGAAGGCTGAAAGCTATGAATAAGGTAAAATGTGTTTTTTATTAAAATTGTTCTAATACGTATTAAAAATATTTGAATACTTTTTAATGTATTATAAATTAATGCCTTGAAATATATATTATGAAAATGCAAGATCTATGTTAACGTACGCATAGTAATATATTCATATGGCATACTTTATGGAACGTGCATTCGTTTTCTTTAATAATAACTGTATTAATAGTTATAATACAGTAAAAAAAACAATTAAACAATACCTAATATAGTTGCTATACAAAACAATAGTTATAGTGAAAAATACATAATATAGTAAAAAAACGTTCAAATAAGAAGGCCAAAATTAATCATATTTTTAAGATTCTAATAAAAATTACCTCATTAAATATGTGCAAAATAATATTTTTGTAAAAATGTGTAACTTTTTTCAAAAATACTATATATTAGCTTCACTGGGGATAAATAAGACAGATATTATCTTAAAGATCTCATTTTCTATAAGTAACTCTAAAGCTTCTTTACGATCTAGGATCTAGGATAAAGGATAATCTTTAATAAGAACTAAACTGGCCTTGGAGCATGAATTGCAAATCTATTTAAGAATAGATAATTCTAATCTTGCGAAATATTTAAACTATATTTTCGTTCTAACCTTCAAAGTATTTTTTACTACCAAACTAATTCTCAAAGCACGGTTTTCAAAATGACCGCGAAATGTCTTTCCGGTGCTCTATATAGATTATACGCGTACATTTAGATGTCAGGGAAAAGGAAGAGAATCACGTGACTCAACGGAAGACCTGGCGGATAAATCAGTATTCCTTTCACCACGTCCGGAGTATATTTAGGTCTGAATTTATTGGTGAAATTCGAAAAGTAAAAGCTGACTCATCGATTCTTTTCTGAATAAGGAATAAAACAATTCGTAAATATCCCAATTGTTAGAAACTGTTTCATAGCACACTAATATTTAAAAATATTTAAGTCTTATTTGTGCAGTTAAGGTACGGCAAGCTGTTAGATAAAAAAAAAGCTTTTGAGATAATCAAATAAATGAGAGCATTATTCCAATCTTTTCTCATGTAATATTTCGGTCAATACTCCCTTCTTATATAGAAGCCAAATATAGAAAGTTTTATGGAGAAACTTGTGTACCATCTATCTTAGACAGTCTTCGTTACTCACCATTTAGAAACTGTAAACCTTTCAATACCAAACTTTCCTTTTTTTTTTCCGACGGAGCGGGCGGGGGGGATTGACGAACATCGGTCTTTCGCATCTCCAACACATATTGAGGTTAATTTTTTATTTAATTTGTATTGTAAATAATTTCAGCTAATAACATTAAAGAAAAAATTCAAATTTTATTTTATTTTCAATGCATAAATAATTAGCATTTATAAAATAATTATGAAATAATGTATTTACTCTGTACCTCTAAGCAGCATACTATCTTTTCCACCACCAACACCATGTCATCTTTTCCACCACAAAAGATTAGCCAGTTATTTGTTGTACTAGCTTACCTGCTGAATTTCACTTTATGAATTTCAAACATGGATCTGATATACTGCACTTCCAAATAAAGAGTTATACAATATATTTACTAAACCTGAGATTAAATGAGTGGATAAGTTCAATAAAGTCTGGCTTAAAGTTACTGACCAGAAGTATTACAAAATACATGCCACTCGCCTTGCTGTCTAACGTTGAATTTATCACATATTAACCACAGTTTTGCCGAAACGACACAATCGAGGTTGAGTACAGATTCATCGTCTTCACAGCATTAATGTCAATCCAACAGTACAGTAAGACCCCGCTTAACGCTGTTTCGTTTAGCGCTGTTTCGGCTTAGCGCTCTTTTATTTAAACCCGGGGATTCCACGAAATCGCTCGCAGCATACGGGGATTCCACGAAATATTATGCAGCGATAGGTTTCAAATACATATCCGAAAGAGTGTACTTGTATTTCTTGTTTGGTGCGGTATTGTACAGACATATTTTGAAAGGGTAAATGTGGAAGATGTCGAAGAAATAATTCAAGAAGCAGCGGCTAGTCTTTCTAATGATGAGCTCAAGGAATTAACTGAACAAGAAGAAAACAAAAATGTTGACAGCAGTGATTCAGAAGAAGAGCAAAAAGAACTTTCGATGGCGTTTGTGAAAAGGAGTTTGTCTACCATAACTGAAATAATGGATCAATTCAGTGAAAATGATCCGAATTTTGACAGGAGCTCAAAAGTAAGGCGTGGTGTTAGAGATGCTCTATCCGTTTATGAAGAACTTTTAAGAGAACAACGCAAAAGAAAAAGGTAAACAACATTAGATGCTTTTGTCACAAAAAGGCAGAACACTGAAAACGCGGAAGGCTAACTAAATATGACTGAGAATTTTATTTGTTTTTTTTTTAAGAATATTCGTTTTGTTATTTATATTTTATTTTTATTTTTGCAAGAAATAATAATGTGGTATTAATTTGGGCTTTAAGAAATAAATGTTTGGTTTTATTTTTATTAAAAAAACATACTTTTTAAATTTAATACCTAACCAATTTCCTAGCCATCTTCCCCTAACCCCAATATTTACATGTAAAGATAGCCTCGTTTAGCGCTGTTTCGCATTACGCTCTACTTTGATGGAACGTATTCCCCGCGTTAAGCGGGGTCTTACTGTATATCATCTTTTCCTCCACTAAAGATTAGTCAGTTATTGCTTTACTCGCTTACTTAATGAATTTTGCTTTATGAATTTCAGACAGGGATCTGAGATACTGCACTTCCAAATGCAGAGCTATGCAACATATTTACTAAAGATGTAATTCCGCACCCATTAACTGTACGTTCATTCAATTCATTTCAAATGATAACGATATTTCTAAATTTTAAAGTTGGCTGCAGTGAACACAATGGCTTTATAAAGGGTTTATCACATACATCTAACGAGGCGCGAGGCTACGATTAAACGTTTCCACAAAACGACATCCTCCTCCTTCTACTATTGGAAGGTTCCTAACGGAAATGGTTCATCTAACATTTAAATTTGAAATTTGATGATTTGAAACTGTACTTATAATACCCTTCCCTTCCTTGACATTATAATTATCCCAAAGAATTGGATTTCAGTACTACTGTTTACTATAAACCCTTTACTGTTTGTCTGCCTCCGCATGCTCTAAGTCATGTCCCACGGCTAAGCCCAGACCGTATAGTGGTTACGGGAGGTAAACCGCTGAGTTGGCTTCCGACCCAGGTATAGATATATCCATGCAGAATTGGTTACCAACTCGGCGGGAGTCAACCACTAGCTACCAGGACGCAGCCCTGGGCAGCCCGGGCTGAGAAGACGACATTTATAAAATGCAAAAAAGAGATATACATGTGCATACAAGGCACTTGAAGAGTACAATCAAAATATATGTATATACATATATATACGAACTCATATACAGATATATAGTACACACTTACATAAATAGATATTCCGAAACAAATAAAAGTATACATACTTTCACTCATATTGATATATACACCCATACATATACGTTATCATGATAGTTAAAGTTTACAAGAAGCATGCCATTGAGGTAGGCGTGATCCTTAGTATAAATTAGGTACCATAAATAAAAGATATAAACATGCACAGATACATTACAGCATTCAGGTACAGTACGAACTTTATGTATGAGAACCTGGCACAGCATAATACAAAATCACATATTGAACATACATATCACATACTCTGTTGCTGACATATTGAACTAGCTTATATAGACTTTTATGACTACTATCTTCCAGCGTCAGAAGAGTAATTGCTAGTACAGTACTCAGTTGTTGTTTTCAGTTTCCGCTGGGCAACTCAGTTACTTTGTATGGATAGAATCTGGCTCCTGGTTGTTTGAGGCTGTTAAGTGCTGTGTGTGGGCAGGAGAACATAAAATGACCTGGATGACCCTCCTTCTCACATTCACGGTTACCATTCTCTCTCAAGCCAAAGCGGCAGAGGTATGAAGGAAAGGGCCCATGACCAGTGAGGAAATACGTCATGTAATTGCTATGAGTTTGGATTGCTATCTTGACCTTGGGAATTAAGATTGTAAACACGTCTCCCTGTGGATGCTTGATACCAACGTTCTTGCCATATTCTTAGAAGCTGATGGAATGTCCGACTCTTTAAGGTCCGAGACTGGCCTAAGGGTCGGGACTTCTCGCAAAGTGGATGAATCCGCTGCTTCCTTTGCGACAACATCTGCTCTCTCATTTCCTTCTATTCCCGTATGAGAGGGCACGGGCCCGGTTCGAATCCCGGAGAAGACATGGATGTTTGTAAATGTATAGTGTCGGTGCGGCATGGCGGCACTCTAAATATGCAGTGAGCCGTAACTCCTCTCGTGTGGATTGGTGGAAGTAGAGTCGGGTTGGGAGACCCTCGAATCCCCCCCCGGGGTGCTCTCCTTCAAAACTGGAGGTGGAAAATTAGAAGTCCAATTTCTCTTCGGAGAAGGTTCTGACAATCATTGTTCCATGTAATATGGACAAGATAACAACAACAACACGGCTAAGCAAAAAATAGCTACAATTTACTAGTATTGTGTATTTTGATGTCTCAAAGTTTGTTCTTCAAAATTTTTGCTCAGTTATTGCTAGTGATTGAGATCACTAGCCACTGACCTACTTTCTTCCATGGTCATTGGTAAAGCTTTTAAAAAAATTTCATCTTGCTAACAAAGAAGGCATTCCGCTGCTATAAATAACATTAATAACCTTGTTAGTTACAAAATTGTACGGATCCTTCAGAAGTTCTGCATTCAGGTAATTGTTACACCTATCAATAATTGTTCGACACATAGATTCTCCGAGTTAGTATGCTTGGGGAATTTATAGCATACCTTGTCAGCGTGATTTGCTATATATCTGTCAAAATTAAAGTTTCGCGTCAGGGAACACAAATCTTGTGAAAAGGAGACAATAAAACTTTAATAACCAATCACAGTTAGGAACTTAATCATAATTCTGCGAAAATTATCTATGAAGCTTCGTTCGTCCCACTTTGAAGAATTCTCTTTTGATATCGAAGAAGAGTGGCCTGTGTCTAATCGTCCTCAAAACCAATAATTTTATTCAAAATTAACGCCAAAATACGCTATTGTTTTGACTAATTTGGAATTTTGCATTGGCGTGTTTTTCTTCCACTTAGTGCATTAAAAAAGTTAGACACTTCTTTAAATTACTTAATATCATACTTATTAACCAACCTTTCTTCTTATGCAAATGAAAATTGCATTGCTCAATATATAACCGTCAAACGTCCAATCTTAAACAATACGATCAATGATCAGAATATCCGGCTTTAAGATTAATTAGAAATAAAGATTCCAAGTAAAACAAGGACCTTGTTACTTCGCCAGGGAAAAGAGAGGAAAAATTAAAATGAAAACATTATTTGTTGACCGTTTACGTGACAGCCCTTAGACAATAATTTCATCACCTAAATAATTGTAGGAACAGACATCAGATACAATTTTTTTAGCCGTTTCTACTTTCTCGAATCCGAGAGGCAAAGTCAATGTCCAATTTTATACAAAGCATTGAGTCTCTTGGGATAGAACTCTGCAGTTTATAGATTTTCGAAATTCGTTCACGGAATCCGCCTTCTCCAGTGGGCTATCAAATGTTCCACGACACACAAAAACTGTCGAACCCATCTCCAATTTCTAGGAGACGTAAAGTATTGAATTCTCAAGAGAATTCTAGAATTGAAAGAGGCTAGCCGTTATTTAGATTAAAAAATGCACTGTAGTTTGAGAAGACAGAAACTTTTCGTGTACACATCCATTAGTGAGATGTGCGATCGGAAATCTGAGAGTCGTAATGGTTTTTTCTGGCCAAGAATCAAAACTTTATCCCCAAAATACCTAAAAAACAGAAAAATTAATTGCCATAATACACAGTTATTTAATGTTGCCAACCACTGGATGGTAAAAACTGACAGATCTGAAATAAATATAATTACAGATAATCAGGATAAGGTAATGAAGAAAATAAAATTAAGAAAACAGAATTAAAAATGGAGCAATTTTCAGAGGCCGAAGCAATAACAGATAAACGCCAAAAATTTCTACTCACGTTTTGAGTCTTAATAAAATTAACAGAAAAACGAAAAGTCTGCACTCTTTTTACTTCCTTGTATAAAGTAAAAGAAATAATGTACTCACGAAATGTTTCGGGTATCATATTTCGACGGAAATTTACACTTTGACCGTTTTCGGACCATCTGCACGGTTTTTTTGCTTGACGTCTGTGCTTATAGAGAGAATAAAGGATTTTTTTTACCAAAACGAACTGTAAAATGTATTCAGAAAGAAATTTTTCGTGACGTCTGTACGTACGTACGCATCTCGCATAACTCAAAAACGATTAGTCACAAAACATTTAAATTTCGTGTATGGGGCTGCTACAACTTTTAGTTGTGCACCTCCCTTTTTATTGCAATTAGTAGTACCAAATGTGTGTGCGTATTTCAAATTTTATATTATATATATTTCAAATTTTATATTACGCCCAAAGGGGCGTTTTTTTAAAGTTTTGTGTGTTACCTTTTTACTTCCTTGCACGAAGTAAAAAGGAACTATTGTAATTGCAAAAGTTTCAGGCAACATATTTCAACGAAAATATCCATTTTGACCGCTATCGAATGCAATTTAACGATGTTTTTGCGTGATATCTGTAGGTAAGGACAAAATAAAAGACTCGTTACCTCCAAAAAAAATTATAAAACTGCTTTAAAATTAATTCTGAAGAGAACTTTTCGTGGCGTCTGTACGAACGTATGTACGTACGTACGTACGTATCTCAAAAACGAGCTAAAAAACGCTCAATAACTCAAAAACGAGCAGCCTCAGAACGTTGAAATTTTGTATATAGGACTGCTATAACATGTAGATGTGCACCTCGTATTTTCGTTGCAATCGGCCGCACCAAACGTACATAAATATATTTATATATATATATATCCATTCTGTTACCCGGCTCAGTGATCTCAGTTTCTTTACTCTTATATGTTTGTAAATTGTACATTTTTTGCTTTAAAAATGATTGAATTATGTTGTTCTTACCTTCCGGTTAAGGTTTTTATGCCTTTAGTAATGTATGCAATGTTTTTAGAATTATGAACAATTTTAAAGTTGTTTAAGTGCCGCTAAGCCTTTTTTTTATGGCGGCCATTACTTGTTTACATTTGAAACAGCAGACTAGTGGATTTGTTGCCAATCTAGAGAAACTTAGCTTCGCAACAACAAAGATAACGCCTTCATTTATTATTGCCAATTAAATCATGCTTAATCCTTTCTGGAATTTTTTCGAGGAAATAAGTGTTTAAGATTTACTTCGCAATTTTTAATATAGATATTTTGAGTTTTTATGTATTTTTGCCTTCTCGCGAAGTGAAAACTGAATTAATTGAGTGAGAAATACTCAATCGCCTGTGAAAAACTGTTTTTTTTTTTTTTTTTTTTTTTTTGTTTGTTTGTTTGTTTGTTTTTGTTTGCTTAATGAGGTACATTCCGATGACCTCATCAATCACGGGATTTATGTATACCTTTTATAAACAAACAATGCAGATGACCTTCCTTGTTTGCATTAGCTGACTTATGTACAGCTAATGCAAACAAGCAAGGTCATTCTTACTCTTCTTTTCTTGCGGAATGTATCTCATTTCTTTTATACATCATTCTAGCTTTATTATAGTATTTGAATAGAACATGTGGCAACGATTAGATAATTCTATTCTTTAAATGATATAAATTTTGTGCATTATGAGTTATAATATGAACGAAATATAATACTGTTAAGTAAATTTAGCGCCAGAGTGTCGCTATGGTAAACAAATACTAGAGTGAATTTTAAAGAATGCATTTATTCTATTGTGGTTTATGCGCTGTCGGCGAAGTAGATTTAATTCAATCCAAAAGTTTAAATGAAATGCAAGAAAAAATGCCTAGAATTTAATATTCCGTACAAGGAAGTCATGTGGTGTACACATCAGATTTTTTTTCTATTAAATATCATGTTCTTCGCACTTAAACCATAAAGTTCAATTTAACAACAATATAACAAATAAATAAAGTTTTAAAAAATCTGAAAGGTTTCAGATTTTAAATTACGTCCAAACGGGCAAAAATTTTTTTTAAACATTTTGTATGTTACCTTTATTTATGAAATATGTCCTTCGCATTTAAAACATAAAACAATAATTCAACAGCAATATCGCAAAATAATTTTAAAATGAGCATATCTTTAGAATTTCCGATTCAAGGTCTTGGGCCCTAGAGATATTTTTTTTTTTTTTTCCTTCCCCCGTACAGTGTTGCCATTGCTCGCTTTGAAATCGTTGAGTTTGTTAATCAAAAATTCGTTGAAGTGTTACAAAATATGAAATCGATAATAAAACAAATTTCAAATTCAAATTAGGGCTTCCACATGCCCATATTCTATAAAAGATTATGCTATTCAAATTTTGATGGCTCTAGGTACCGTTGATTTTCCCCAATGGAAAAAAATATACATATATTTATGCAGATTATTCATTATTTAATATCTTTAAATATAATGCACGGCTCTAGCATTTGGTGGCAACAGTTTGAAAAGTGATACGCCGTTCATAGTGATTCAACGCAAAATGCCAAAACGAAATTAATAGCCCTTCTGGGCTAACGCTCTTTGGGATAAAAGGTCTAAAAGCTTTAAGTACCCAGAATAGGAAAACTTGACGAATTCTGTGCAAGGTCTTTCATAAGAAATTCTGAAATGGCGCTTTTTGAAAAATGAAAAGAAACTAAGCCTTTGCGTGCGAAAATAAACATGTGAGAAGTTTATGAATCCACTTAGAAAGAAAAATCACCAGAACAACGCTTCTAGTGTTTAAATCTGTCTTCCGTCCGGTTGATTTGTCTTGGTAAACAACGAATGATTGTTCTGAGGGTAGAATATTTGTACAAGAAATGAAAAGACACTGCACAAAGACTAGGAAGGGAATCTTCAATAGGATAAATATCCTCGACCCACTCGCTCAAGAGAAAAGACAACCACCAGTATTATGAAGCGTTTTTTGTTATCCGGGTCCTGTACTCAACACTGCGTGGTTTAAAATGAGACCTACTGCAAATGTTAACTCTAAAGGAAAAAATTTTAACCAACATGAAATTAAAAATGGCTAAGAGACTAAATGCGTGGAAGAAATAATACTCTGCCAATGAGGCTAAAGAGAGTGCTAATTTTATTTCAAAAGAAGCTTCTAGAATCGTCAACTAAATTAATTAGTCGACTGCGTCGTTGACGTCTGAATCAAACAGCAATACATGAGAAAATCTGTTCGTTCTAGAATAAAATACGTAATTTCTATTACTGTAAAGGTAAAAACAATATATATATTTTTTTTCATTTAACGTGTTTCTGAAAAATACCAACAAAACTGATTTCAAACCATAAATATAACCGCTGTTAGATTTTATCCATTTATGTACTGTAGTTGCATCCTTGTTAGATTTTGCGCAGTTAAGTATTCATGTTATTACCTACTTGCTCATTAGTTATATTGCAAAAACAAGCATTATGACAAGGATTATATACCTTACCTGATGGCACTGTATCTTATAAATGATGCAATAGTTCGTAATCCCAATTATTTTTTTATATCATATGAATGAATTTTGGAATAGGAAACTTTGAAAGATTGCTGTTGTTGCTAATGCTCACTTATCTGACCTATAATCAGCCCAAGCCACCGAAATTCCTCGCGGTAAGGTGCGCAAGCTTACACCTGTCGTTGGCAACATCTTTGAGCACCTAAAGCTGCGTTCAGACGGGGGTGTAAAGGGCATAAGTGGTTAAAGCCGAGCTCCGTTGCCAAGGCAACCAGTCTGTGCTACGTCACAAAATCTGGTTTAGGGCTCGTGGCATAGGGTTCAAAGTTTTCAACTTTACGCCGAGTTTGGAATAAGCGTCGACCAATCAGAGCGAAGCTAAAACGAAGCGAGGTTCTACAGTAGATTTCGCTGTCACAAAACAAGCAGAGCGAACGCGGGAAATCAATCGAGCAGGAGAACAGCGCGGGAAAGTTGTAGACACATCCACGCATGCGCAAATTTAGCTTCTCTCATTGGCCACGGCTTACACCCCGTTCTCGTAAGTGTGAACGGAATTCCCATATTTTATGCCCTTATGACTACGCCTCTATTCCCTTTACGCCGCCGTCTGAACACAGCCTTACAGGTGACAGTGCGGTTTAGCTCAGTTCCGCCCCCGATTTTGATGGACTGCACAACGGGGGAAAGGGTCGGAGGCTCTCCTACCCCTTTCCCCTAACACCAACCTCTCGAGAAGACTTTCGGCTCGCCGCATATTTAGAGTGACCCCATGCCGATCGGACACTATACATTTACAAACATCCATGCCTTCTCCAGAATTTGAAACCGGATCTTTCGGCACGGCAGTCAGCGATGCTAAAACCTCAAACACATTATGTTTCGGGTACGCGAGACTTGACGTCGAAAGGTGCAATTCTCAGAACCGGCACAATTCCAGGAAACCATTTTCACTTATTACAAAGACTTAAACGCCTTACACTAATTGATTATCACTCAGATTGGGATCAAGTGACGCTTCAGAAGCAGAACTTTCATCTGATTGGTTGTCTCTACCCGGGACAGAGGTCCAGCCGAGACATTTTCTGTGAGGTTTGAAAAAAAATCCCGTGTAGCCGCATCATCGTTTCCGTAGCTAAGCGGGCTTCAGGCGGGGCTCTTTTTTCTAGGAATCCTCCCGTTTAAACCAGTGCTGCCAGAATCTCAGAAAAGTTCCGTTTAGCAGGAACTATATCCGTGTGTGATAACCTCTTAACCAATATACTGGTTCAGCGGTAGACTTTGAAAGGAAAGGCTATAAGCAATACTACCTTTCAACCGAAGCAAAATGTTTCAGATAAATTAAAAACGTTCTAAGCAACTAACATACTGAAAAATGTGTTACCTTTTTTATATTACTTTATGATTTGCATTCATAGGTGGCTATAATTTGAGCAATAATTTATTGGAAAATATTTAAATTGCTTGCAGTCAAGGAATGTAATAAGACGGAATTCGAAACACAAATGTTTCGCTAGTTAAACAAGCCGTACTAACAATCACTAAGTAATCATGTATATTTTGCACTACAGCGAATTGAAATTAAAAGCCAGTGAGGAACCACCTAATCAAAAGAGGGAGATTTCAGGCAGAATAGAAAGGAAATTGCAGAAAATCAATTGAACTGCAGGTGATGCTCTTAGGAAAGCGTTAACTTCTACAATCAAATGCAATTTTAGTTATCGTTTGTATAACACTAAACTTTCGTAAGAAATTAACTCGCCCCCATTTAAAAGACATCCCCCTCTCCCATTTTTAAGTGAGATAAAAATTACAGCTGCTCCAATTCAGCTGCTCAGTGAAAGCAGCTGTGAGGTAAACGCAGCTCCAGCGCAAACACAGGCGAGATCAAAGTTGTTATAAGGAGTTGATTGCTATTGTGAATTTGATTAAACTGTTATATTTGCGCTACAGTGAGGTAATAAAAAACTGTTTCACCTGGTACGCTTCACAATATGCAATTAAATCAATTATATTATTATAACACATTAATTTTTTTTATATTTAATTAGCTTATGTGATTGCAAAAAAGATAAATTTCACAGGTTTTTATTTCGAATTCTAAAAGAATGGAAGGGTGACGAGCTGAAATATAGAAACTTCAGTTTATGATTAAAATGCCCCTCCTCCCCTTTAGCTATGACACTGTTCACGATATTCATTTCTTCCACACATAGTAGGTACCTACTAAAATAAACAAGTAATATAAAAAAAAATAAAAGTCAATTCCTACTTAGGTCAACAAAGAAAAATTTTAAAAACACACAAAAAAAAATTAGTTATAAATTTTAGAAAATTTAATATGTGAGAAAACTGTATTAACATCATGTGTCATCCACTACAAGTTTAAAAAAAATGTATTTGAACTTGAGTGGATGAATAAAAAGACTGAAAATTAATTAATTAATTAAACGACTGAAAATTAATTAATTAAATAAAAAAAAATGAAGTTAAATCCTACTTAAGTTAACAAAGAAAACTTTTAAAAATACGAAAAAAATATTAATTAAAAATTTTTAATGTGTGAAAAAACTGTATTAACATCAAGTGTCATCCACTACAAGTTTGAAAAAATGTATTGGAACTTGAGTGGATGAATAAAATATATTTTATTAACGATTGAAAATTTTAACAAGATATAGGGAGAGTGTGAGTTAATAGTAGGAATTTAAAAATCTGATGTGAACAACACCACGTGACTTTTGTACAGCCTATTAAATTATACACATCTTTTTGCTGCATTTCATATAAAATTATTTCCTCGAATTATTCTAACTTCATTAACCGATCCTTCAAGGCAAGTTGAAAATAACATCAAAAACTGCAAATATTGAAATTAAATATACCGGTCAATTTTTGTCATGCGGATGTGTCAAGTTTCTTTTTTCTTTTTTTTTTTTCTTTTCTTTTTTTTTTTTTTCGAAATACGAAATGCGACATAGCATTTAAAATTAGATTTCGCTATTTGTCGAAAATGAATTTTTTTGACATTGCCAAAACATGAATATTTTCGACATTTAAAAATCTTTTGTATATGACTACGACCATCGATTACAAAAACAAAGGCTAGGCAAAGCCTTTGTTTCCTATACTTTGGTTTCCTATACTTATATCTGGGAAAGTTTTATACTCGTTATTGAAAAAATAAAATTATAAAGTTTTGATTTCCGTACGACAAAAATTGACTGAGATATTTAATTTCCAAATTTGCAATTTTTGATGTCATTTTCAACTTGCCTTGATGCATTGGTTAATTACTTGAGAATAAATAATTCGAGAAATTGGTTAACATGAAGTGCAGCGAAAATGTGTATAATTTAATAGGCCATACAAGGAAGTCGTGATGACCACACATCAGATTTCCCCCCTCCCCTAGCTCCGCACGCTACTTTTTGTAATTTGTCCTTAGAAAAATGTACAAAACGCACTGAAAGATATGGGAAGGCATAAAAGGAAAATGTAAAGAAAAGTATACCAGAAGTCATTACATTCTATAATCAGCACGGAAAAGTAAAATTCACTTTTCCTTGGAAGATGTTAACAATACTACCATCACGATTTTCGTCTATCAGCAAGACCAGGTAAATAAGCCTCGCTGTTACTGTTACTGAAACCCGTGCCGACGTCATAAACAATTAAAGTCATGGCGAAACAGTAGTAACAACCTCAACGAAACAGGTCTACTGAGTTGAGAAGACAGACTGGGAGGAGGGTAGTGACCATCTTTTGTTTTTATGATTTCTTCGTGATCGTGAATCGTGGCCTTGAAAAGGTAAGTGGCCCGATCCTGCCGTCTTATGTTTCAGTTATGGGATATGATTTTTGCATGTGCAGATGGGGAAAGATGAAAACCGGAAGATAAAATCAAAGAAGTGCAGTGTAGGCAAATCGCAAACGATTGCAATAAATGAAATAAATTGAAAAAAAAAAAAAAAAATTAAACGTATTTATGCTTGACTTCATCTGCATAATATCTAATAACTTTAGATAAATATGAAAATTTTATACGAAAATATATACAAAAATTATAAGATTTTTATGCTTAATGCTTTAATTAAAATTTTATCAGAATTTTCTATTACAACGATATCCATGTTAAAGAGTAATAATTTGAACTGAACATTAATAGTAGTTCTTAATGTCCATACTTAATAATAATTTTGCCTATAATTTATTCAGGTTTTAAATGAAATTTTGTCCATATCTTTTCATGCAGTATTTTAAAAATTGCATACATTCACAAATTTGCTCTTCAGTCGTATATAGAATCGTACATAGAAGAATTCTCGCATGAAAAACCAGCCGTAATGTAAGTGGATAAAATTGATATCTGTGCTGTTTTCCAACAATCTAATTGTACTCAGTCTTTTAATACTTCACAATACTCAAAGAATCTATAACATAGGATTTCGAAAAAACTAGCCATAAACCTATTTTTAGCCCAAAAGGGTTATTTGCAGAGAAGGGGCTATTAATTTCGTTTTGGCATTTTGCATCGTTTACTATTAAAGAAATTGGTTAATCTTCGGATTATGGTAACTTGGCGATTTTTTGGCGAAAATTTGGCGACCAACCCTGCCACAGCAACCTGCTAGTTTTTTTTTTTTTTTTTTTTTTGGACGCCATTTTGTTTTCACGAAGAAAAGGCATTTTTTTTTTAACTCGACATTTTTTTCCAACAATCTGCTAGCCGAATTACGCTTATGCTAGAACTTTTATGGCACAAAAGTACTTAATCATGACGAAGATCGTCCACTTACTTGTCGCGTTTTTAAGAATTGCACATACACGGTATCCATGTACACGTCGACCTATTTTCACTTAAAACAACATCCCAGAATTGCACAAAAATGGCATTGCGCACACTCTTGACTTTATCCATGTACACTGCTAAAGTCCTAGCTAGTAACCTTTATCGCCTTACCAAAATGTCGCCAAACTACCTGTTACCATATTCCAAAGATTAGCCAAGAAATTAAATACTGTTTGTGGCAGCAATATGTTTACTGAAATAATAATGAAGATTTAGCCTGTGCTGCCAAGCTTGCTCTTGATTATGGATCTACAACTACGTTCTAAGCTGTTATCAATATTGCTAATTCTGTTTCTTTATATTGGAGAGGTTTTATATATATATACACCAGGTGGCCATAATTAAACTGACAGTGCTCACAGTGTTCTGTAGCGCGATCTATTTGCGAGAATGAGGCCATATTTTGTAGGAAGATTAAACAAGACGGGGGACGAAGGATTCCGCGAAAAAAAATAGTTCCAAAAGTCACCGCTAGGGGAATATTTGGCGCTGTGTAATAGAAAATAAGAGTGTTAACAAATGCAAATTAATGCGGAATAAAATTACCTGTTTATTATGAATATGCCTTATGGAATATGGATATGCCTTACAGTATGGTATGGAAAATCTTACGAAAGATTATCAACTTCTATCCGTACAAGATCAGCCGTGTACAGGAGTTACTGTACCCCGACCATAATAAGCGATTGACTTTTGTTCTCACCTTTCTTGCCAGAATGGAGGTGGATGATGCTTGGCCGTGGAAAATATTATGGTAAGTAAAGTGTAGTATGGTAAGTAAAGTGTAAAATGTCAGTAAAGTAAGTGGGAGACGAGGCCTACTTTTACCTGAATGGAACTGTGAATACTCAGAACTGCCGAATTTGGGATGACAAATCATGACATGCAGTCACAGCAATTCCCTTACATTCACCAAAGGTAACTGTTGGTGTGGGTTCACAGCGGAATTTATCGTAGGTCCATTCTTCTATGACTACATTACCCCGACAGGACCGGAAACCTGTTCTGTTACCGGAGAGAAATATAGCCACATGTTAAACAGCTTTAACATTCCGGCACTTCAGCAAAGACAATGCCTGGGGGAAAACATTTTCATGAAAATGGAGCCCCTCCACACGTTGCTGTACGGGTGCAACAGATGCTACGACAGAATTTCACAACAGAAAGAGTCATTAGCCGCTACTTTCCAACTGCATGGCCACCTCGGTCGCCTGATCTTACCATGCGACTTCTGGCTATGGGGTTACCTTAAGTCCAAGGTCTATCAAGGAGTGGTCCAGGACCTGGCTACGTTGAAGGATAACATATCACGGACTGTACGAGAGATTCCTGCAGACATGTTACTATCTGCTGTTGTGCATACTGTGCACAGAATGCAATATGTGGTCCACAACAACGGCAGCCACATTGAACCTCATTTGAATGCAAAATGAAGGGTAATTTCCGTATTGATTTGCATTTGTTAACACTCTATTTTCTATTACACAGCGCCAAATATTCCCCTAGCGGTGACTTTTGGAACTAATTTTTTTTCGCGGAATCCTTCGTGCCCCGTCTTGTTTAATTTTCCTACAAAATGTGGAATCATTCTCGCAAATAGATCGCGCTACAGAACACTGTGAGCACTGTCAGTTTAATTATGGCCACCCGTTATATGCAAGATATAACAAAATACGATAGTTGCTTTAAAAAAATAATTGGCGACCTCAAATTAACATTCTTGATTTGGTGATTTCCCCTGGGTTCATCTTTTCTCCCAAGTTCTCGATTTTTCTGTTACGTAATGTTTTAATGCAGATACCACTTGTCCAATCAAACTCATTGCAAACCAAAACTCGGAGCTGAAATTTTTCTGACTCCCTCCCTTCTTCCTATGAAGTATTGCAACACTCTTCCTTTTTCGCTTACGCTTTCGTTCTGGCAAACACGCTACTTTTTCATGCTGCCCTTACTTGCTTAAGATGACGTCTTACTTCAAAAATGGAACTTATTGAAAAATGGAACTTGTATTCAAATATAATTAAGAAATATCTTGCCTGAAAAAGGATGATTTGATATACGTAAAAAAATAAAACTTGTGATTCTTCAAGCACAGTATATCATCATGCTTTTCCACTCACCGCCTTCAAGCCACTACGATCTTCTCAGCCATCATCTACACCAACGGTTCTCAACCTTTTGACTTACGTACCATCTAAACAAAAACTGAAATCCTTTAGTACCACCACTACAATGTACTACTACCACCCTCCACTCTTGAACAAAGCTCAGATCGCACAAATTTACGAGTGTTAGAGGAAAACCTCAATCAGGATGTTGGGGTTTTAATTTTTGAATTTAATAGTTAAAAATACTTTGCCTCTTTGCGTACCATCTGTTTTTCTATTACGTACCACCAGTGGTACGCGTACCACCGATTGAGAACCCCTGATCTACACAATATCGAAAGCTGTTAAAAGTTCCAGAGCATTCATCTACGCATCTAAAAATCACTATATATTTATGTATGCGTAGTGTATACATACAGTTTTATTGCTGTGCATATATTTGTATTAACTGTTTGATGATTACAATGCTTTAACCCTTTGCGGCACAGTGTGTCCGGTCTGGGCACACCTAAAAATTTCCTTCTGTATGCACAGAAAAATTGAATCAAAAAGGATTTATAAAGTTACTATAGGTTACTCTGAACCTTCTTTATTGATAGTAGATGGCAGCTCAACACAAACCAGTCCATATATTTTAGCCATGTTTAGTTTTTTTAAGACCCTCATTTTTCAAAGAAATCTTCCAGATTTTTTTAGGGTATAAAAGGAATTGTTTGAAAAGAAATTTCTAAGTTATTTTTTTTTTGGCTGTATGCTAATCTCCTTATTCTACTATATCAGTTTTAATATTTACCTTGATTTCTTGGCTAAAATCAAGCGGCGAACCCTAGGTGTGCCCAGACCGGGCTCACCGATAATCTAGGACAACTGAGAGTCTGTATTCTTTGTTTCTCCGCATCTCATCGGTCAGTTCATTGACAACAATGCTCGTTTCAGCACTCTTTTCGAAGCTCTTTTCAATCAGTGTGGGCACACCCACAGAATTAAAACGATAAGTGCTATCTTCACAAAATTTTACTTGTGTACTTCTCTAGGCCTGATTAGACTGTCTACCTTTCTTTTTTTTTTTTTTTATCAAAACTCCGACTTTAAAAGGTAGCGTGCCGGAAAGGGTTAACAAAATCGTTAGCATTTAAATTTGAATTTTATCATCACTGCATACAAACTGAGCAAGCGACTAAACATCACTATCACATTTTTTAACACAGCAGATAAATTACACAAAGGCTCTCTATTTACAGACACGTTATTATCTCGAAAAGTGTAAATAATTTACCGAGAGAAACGGTTTTTCAGCTCCTGACTGACAATACAAACAGAAAACAATTATTTTTACACTCTGGGAAAAGTAATTTGTCTACGGTTTGCCGACGTTTCTAGAAAGAGCGAAGCTATTTGTTGTCCAAAACACGAAATTAAAAATGTATGCAAAAAAGCTGCTCTACGATTCTGGGCCAATGCATTAAAAATTAACATGCTGAGTGTCCTTGAGGTGTTTTTTTTTTTTTTTTTTTTTTTTTTTTTTTTTTTTTTTGTGTGTGTGTGTGTGTGTGTGTGTGTGAATTTGGAAAACACACATCGTTGTTTTTAATTAGCTCAGTCATAGTGTAATTGTTTTTTTTTTCATTCTAATCGCGTAAATTAACGGCTTACTAACGATATAAGCAAGTAATCAAAAATAAATACAAAGCAAAAATTATCAATAAAGGTCAAAAGAACAACACTAAAGCATCAATTATTGAAGTGTCATTACCATTTTAAGACAGTCTTCTCGACATGTGTAACTTAAATAGTTTTAGATTTGTAATTTAGACAATAGAGAATTTGTGATTTAGACCAGTGGCTTCCAAAGTGGGATACGCGTACCCACGGAATATGATAAAAGAAATAAAAAACTCACGATCATTTTTGAGTGCATGATTGCGTATCACGTGATAGCGAGGTTTTTCTCAGTTTCACTAGCATTTGAGTAGCTCATCATCATAAATGCCCCGCCTTTAAAAGCGCATGTAGCATAATATAATAAAATAAACTTTAAAGCATCTAAAAGTAAATGTTTGAAAGTCAAAGCAAGACAATTCCTAAGCAATATTAATAGTTGCATTCTTGTAAAGGAATAAAACATAAAATCAAAGCAATTCAAAATAAAAATGATCATGGTAGTACAAACTCGAAACATAAAGGAAAATATATACAACATAATAAAAATACAAAATTTAATCTTCCTTCATTAAAACTTCAATTCAGAACTCATCAGGGGAATAATAATGTAATAAAATATATAACATAATATTACATTATAAGGAAAACAACTTATAAATGTTATCATTTTACGGGTAAAGCTCGAAAAAGCTTCGAAATCGCTGATCAAACCATTTGTCTTGTAGTCATTTCTAAAAATCTGCAATTTTTTGTCATTTGCCTTTCTGAGTCTTTTCGGTTTTCATCATTTGTTATTTCGTCATCACATAATTGAAATCGTTTATGTTATACATTGATTGAAAGCTTAGACTCAGACAATTTTCAACCAGAAACATTCATCACGAACCATCCATGATGCAAATCATGTAATTCTTGTTAAATAAGATCTTATGATCGATTAAATCGCGTAATCGACATCATCGATAAGTAGAAATAACAAATATAATTAGCAGTTGACACTAACGACAATGATATGACAATATGTGATTATCAGTTTTAGTTATTCGACAACCTTTAATTAGATAGTCTTAAAGATGGTAAAATAATAACTTATTTTTCCATCGCAAAATTTGAAATGTAATTTACTTAGTTCTGTGCTTAACGAAAAACTGTCCTGGTATGCTAAACATGTCCCATTAGATAATACTGAGCATATATATCTGACCACTTTTGATAGTGAATATAGCAATATGGTTACAAAACGATCTGTAATGAGTAGAACGATCCATTTTATAATACAGTAGAACTCCATATGAATAGCCTAATGAACTGAGACTACAACTCCTCCTGATATGTACCCAGAATTAGCTTTGCGGATAAAGCAGTTCGACCCGGACTAAAATCTTGTGAATTGGCTGTTTGCATTTATGGCATTTCACTATGAGTAACGTAAATTTTGGGTGATCCAAAAGTCGCGCCCAAAAAATTTTCAGAAACTGAAAATTCCATAATTAACATTAACGAAAAATTGTTTCAATGGGTGGCACCCTTATGTTGTTATAAGTTATATATATGTCGAAATTTCAGTTACAATTTAGGCTGCTAGCTTTAACCCCCCCTTTTTTTTTCTTCTTTCCCTGAAAGATGGAGATGAGTTTTTATCAAGAAGAAAGAAATTTTATGATTACGCATTTATTTTGCAGTGTATAAATTTGTTGCAATGCCGTTTTTCTCATACTCTTTGTTGGTAATTGCAAATTTCTTTCCTGACCTCGTCCGATTTGTTTCTACTCAAAAAAGATGGGATGACAGTTTATTTATTATGGTAAATGCTACTATTATTTCAAAATCAGGTTTTTAAGCGAAAAATCATCGTCTTTTTAGACGCATGAACAACGATTCAATAACTTTCCGGTAAGAATGCTTTGCTCTTTCATAAATATTCGTTCCGTTCAGGAAAAAAAACCCATTTTTATCTTGCAAAAGAAAAAAAAAAAAAAGCGGTTTTCAAAGATACCATAAAAAAAAACTACGGTGAATCTTTACATTATGGTAAGTTGGCGATTTTTTGGCCAAAATTTAGCGACAAACCCTGCTACAGCAACCTGCTAGTTTTGTTTTGGACGCCATTTTGTTTTCACGAAGTAAAGGGTTTTTTTTTTTTTTTTTTTTTTTTTTTACTCAACATTTTTCCGACAATCTGCTAGCCGAATTACGCTTATACTAGAACTTTTATGGAACAAAAATGCTTAATCATGACGAAGATTAGGTGCGAAATTGGGAGAAAGTGCAGAATCGCAAACTGCTTGCCGCGTTTTTAAGAATTGCACATACACGGTATCCGTCGACCTATTTTCACTTAAAAAAAATCCCAGAATTGCACAAAAATTTCATTGCGCACACTTTTGACTTTATCTATGTATACATCGACCTATTTTCACTTAAAAAGTCAAAGAAAATTGACAAAAATCTAATTCTTCTTACTCTTGTAAAAAGCGCCAAACAAATAAGTGGGCGATTCTGCACTTTAGCAGCGAAATTGTTTCTAAGTGCTTATTAGCTAAAATCACAATCGGAAAATGTCACATTACATGTCTCATGATCTGTCATTTCTCTGAGACAAAATAATCTGTGATTCGAACTGTGTACTTCTCAGATTATTGCTAAAGTTCTAGCTAGTAACCTTTATCGCCTTACCAAAATGTCGGCAAACTACCTGTTACCATATTCTAAAGATTAGCCAAAACGGCAACTGAAATTTCAAGTAATATTTTTCTTCTAACAGTATAGGGGGAGATAGCTTTCCATTTATATCCATTTTGAAATTTTCAGTTTTTTAAAGTTTGATTTGCTTTGTATTTTTAATCATCCTGTACAAGCTTGTTTTCCTTACAAAATCCTAAGCTAAGGCTAAAATCCTACCATTATGTAGACATATTCTACGTGCGCTTTGTTTTCTTCTATTAACAAACCAAGCGTTGTTTTCTTCTATTAACAAACCAACCACCCTCTGGGTATTGAAGAATCTTCGGGGTATAAAGTTACCCTTCTTCTGAAGATCAAATACGCACTTTTTATAATACAGATGAGGGAATTGGTATTTTTTGTTAATTATTTGTTTACCTTTATTGCAATCACTTTCATTAATCTTTATTAAATAAGCTGTATTTTATTTCAATAAAAATTATTCAGTTAAAAATTCATTTTTTCTTTCATAAAACAAGTCATAAAACTCATGGATGTATTTTTTAATTCTTTGAATACGTAATATATTTCTATTAAAAGCAATGAAATTAATTTTTATCTACTTACGTCCTGAAACTAAACATGCAAACTTGTTTTTATTTTTAACGTATTAAAACTAAACAAAGAATATATATATATATATTTTGTCTGCACAGAAAAAGCACGTTATTTACTCAACTGAAATTAAAACTGGCACATTATTTTTCTGTAGTAGACCTACATATGGTACGTGATAATTTTCTTGTTGATATTTACAAGATTGGATATTTGCATAACATTGTAAGCCAATCTGCACGTAGTTCCCATTCAGTTCAATTACATTATCCTTCCATTCTTAAAATCATGTACTATATTGTGTTACCTGTTTTTATTAATTAAATCAACGAAGAGTATTAAAACACTTAAATATGCTAGTTTAATATTTAGTCTATGGATAACTGGAGTTCTGCATGAAGTATAACTAAACATGGAAAAAGAAGAATGTGGGGATGGAATTCTCGAATCTGTGAATCTTGCAAACGTTTCAAAATTCTACAGTTCGAATCTTAGTACTTCATTCATTATTCAGAAAGCGATTGAACGCTTGAACTGAAAACCTTGAAAAGATTACTTTTATTAACATTCAATAGAAGTGTTCATTGAAAAACAAGAATATTGGCAAAAGAACGAAGTAGGATGGATTCAAAGCAAGTTCAAATGTTAGTTTTCTTCATATAAAAATAAATGCTTGTGTTAAAAGATTTTTGTCCCCTTCCCCTTGCTCTGGACGGTATAATCAAAGAATTTTTAATTATAATTCTGTGGTATAATGGCTAGCAGAGAAATCCCGAAACGAAGGAATGGAATCCCGAATTCCATTCGAATCCTGCGCACGACTTGGCTGTATGTGTGTGTCCTTCCCAAAGATGTTTCCTCTCCCATTTTCGCAGGTGCAGCACCGATCGTCTACCTCCTGCGGTGCACCCTTGGCAACGTTCACGTGATGAGGTAGTAGAAATTCGAAGGGTTTTGTCATTTCAAAAGAAACTAGGTTCTTTGTTGTTATTATTATTATTATTATTATTATTATTCAATTTTTAGTTTTATTTTATTCATTTATTTATTATTTTTTATCTTCCCGTTAAAATTTAGTGTTTTGCGATTGTTTATGTTTTATCTACGATAAATTTAACCTTCTCCTTTCAGCACTTCTTTGATTTAAAAAGGTCCTGTAAAGTTGTAATAAATCTATATTATGATCCGAATGCTTTTAATAAAATTATGTTGAGGAAATAATAACAACATTCATTCAACATGAATAACAACATTCAAAACTTTTTATTACGTATTTCATTAACAGAATTCCAATTTTTTTTTTTACCTGTATTTTTGACAAACAGCACTTAAAATGTTTCTTAAAATTCAAGAATATTTAAGACTCGTCTCACCTCTAAAGGAACAAACATAGAAGAACATCTTCCATCTCAGATGCTAAGTTTTTCCTATCAACTTTTCACAAGATGAAATTTTGTGAAATTTTAGTACATATAAATGACTATTTAGTAGTTTCTCTTTACTTACTGGGGGAGAGAGAATTCATAAATTCCAAAAGAACAAATGTGGCGACTGAATAATTGCATCTCATTATCAGGATTTTATTATCCTGATATAACCTGATTGTTATTCTGATGCGGGCATATCATTATCAAGATTTTATTAACTGCATTCGCTCGAATACTACTCGAATTGCATATTTAAGATTATGTCTTATAAATTGGTCCTTTAAAAAGAAAAGGGTTTGCATCCTGGCTTCATATGGTGTGGTGTGGTGTGGTGTATTTAATTATGGCAAAGCACACTAGGGCTATCTGCCTAAGGGAAGGGATGCCTTCGTGGAGGACTTTCTAAGGGAAACTGGCTCGTATATACGTTACACATGGGGAAAACCACGAAAACACCCATGCAGCCAGCCCGTTCGCGGGATTCGAACCTCGGACCGAACTACCAGTGTTCAGCGACTTTAACCGCTCGGCCGCTGGTGGGCTCTGGCTTCATATGAGCTTGATACATTGATTATTTTCATATTATTTAGGGTATTAGGAAGCACAATTAAAGGTCTAATACCATACTTTTAAGTAAGATTATGTTGAAATGAATTCTTCTAATGCAAAAAATAAGGAACAAATAATAAATTATCTTCGTTAATTTTTAGAAATTAGTCATGCACTAATAGGGTAGTATAATTTTCAGATTTTTTTTTTTTTTTTTAAGAGGAAAAAAAATTATCTTAATATTAGGCCAATATAGTGTTTATTTTTTCACACCCCAGCATTTAGGTAGAAAATCTGGTCACGTGGAAACAAGCCAATAGTCAAAGTTACAGATGCCATTCGATTTTTTTTTTAACAGACATTGTTAACAAGTTTAAATCCTCCTTACTGTATTCTTTAATTTATATTTACGCAAAATAATGAAACCTATATACAGTCCAGCCTCAATATCGCCAACATCTTTATCTCGGGTACCTCCCTATAGCGAAAAAGGAAGGGGGAAGGGCTTCTGTAATTTTCAGCAATGAGTCAATATATTTTCCTGTAGCTCTCTCGAAGCATTTTCCTTGAAATCCTTGCTAGTTCGAATTTTCGATTTCTGAGTCATAGGAATAAGTTCAATCCCTACCCATTTTTTTCTGAAAATACCCATTCCTACTTCGCTTTGCCTGAGGGCTTGTCCGTCCGTTATTCCCAAGTTTTACGGCAATGGAGATAGAATTTTCTGGTTTATATATTTGGAAAGCTATTAATAGTGCTCCATGCTGCGAATTTTCTAGGATCATTAACTTCCAATACAATGAAAGCTAGTTAAGAACATTTTCGTTAAGTATGCTACAGTTACCTACATTTAACTCGCATTTTACTAATAATTTTATTTAAACCTTTATTGAACTTGTATTTTAAGATTCGAAGCTTAAAATTAAACACTGGTAAAATTTCATATATTTAATTATATGTGTTTCAGATCGTTAATTTTGTACACATTATTGTTCTAAAATGCATTAGAAATTAAAACCTTATTTCGTTCCCCCTTCTTTCCAGCAGATCGCGGTTCTGCTGTATAACAAACACACAAGCAGATTTTGGTCAAATAAAATATATTAGTATCGAAGAAATCTAAATATGTAATTTCTTCGCCAGTTTTTCCTTTCTTTAATAAAAAAGCACAAGTGAAATCAGTCTTCATACGATGCCAGAAGCAGCGTCTATTACGACTCTACACCAACGCCAAAGGACTTCTAACACTTTTGTTCCACAGTGTCCATCATTCTGTCCCAAGTTAACGACCTTGAAGAACAAAATAATGGTTTTCTTGGAAACCATGTAAATGGCAGAAATGTCCCCACTGTGATGGGCAGTTCTGCCATTTATGTGGGTTACACTAGAACACATATGTTCTCACTCTACAGTGTGAGTGACACTACTCCATTGTCAGTGACGGCGCCATAAATGGTGCATCGGAATTTTTAGAATTTAGAGAAGCACTCAGTAGCAAAATTTACTGATGGCAAAGGGGTTAGGTTTTACACGAGGCCCGAGGTAGCAAAGTTTAAGGGACAGCAAAATGGCCAGCAGGGACCCTGACCATTGTTACTATAGATATATATCTAAAGGAGTTTGCGAAGAATTTTGTTATCTTCGAATCGGAGACTGAATCACGTTTAAGAGTCATTTCACGATTTGTTTCCCCTCTCTATTTTAATGCTTCTTCAGTGTTAATTTTATATCTTCAGACAATTTTAATGTTTTTTCAGTTACGTTAATCCAATTCGACTAAGATAGGTTTGACGTTCAACGCATATTTTTCTAAAGCCAATAAAATTAATACAAATAATTAGTAACATCAAAGAAATCTTCTTCTTCCAGTAAATTCTGAGAAGACTAAATCTTATTTCCCTTTGAAACTGATATGAAATTTTAAATATATATTTAAAAAAAAGTAATGAATGCCATTTTTCTCTTTAATATAAAAATAAGAATTCAATAAGAAAATTCTTTTAAGGTTAGGGAAGGGGATTTAAGAAAGCAAGGAAACTAGAATTTCGAGAAATTAATACGTTGAAATCAGAAAATACGCTATTATCAATTTCATAATTAATACTGCTTTCGTTCAGAGAATTGGAAATGGTATTTTAGATTTCTTACCGCAGTTTAAACTTACTAATTGCTTGAATTAAGTGTAAATTCTCCAAATGTTAAATAAATAAAAAATAGCAGCCAGTTAGCCAAATATTTGAGAATATATTTATTTACATGATAAAATTTAGAAATTAAAATTTTAATTTACACTTCAATTAATTTCTAATTATTATCGATAGAGATGTAAAGTGCTTTGTTTAGATTATTTCTGCGTGTATAAGAGCGAGTTCGGAAAAATTTGTACACCTTGACTGCAAATAAATATTTATAGCTTTGATGCATTTTAAGGCTATTCGCGAAAAAACTGCCATTTTTTCCATTTTTTAATTCTGTCACATGAGAATAACTGGTGCTCGAATCCAAAATCAGACAAGAATGTTAGTGATTTAGATTCTTTTCGGAAGAGAGCACCTAAAATATGTCGATTCAAAAGTATTTTCAGGAGCCTGATGGTAGGACAATCGGGGTATGAAATACAAGGACTCGATCCGTCGACGGACTTCCAATTAAAAGTCAGATGAAGTCAGGTCTTTATATGTTTTGCATAACTGTAAGTCTAACTTCAGATATGTTGAAGTCATTAATATGCTAGCTAACATTTTAGTAAGAATTCATTTTCATTCACTTATTTCAGACGGCAACATTATTAAGATTATTGCGAGACCTACAGACTTTTGTATCGACCTCCTTGTGAAATTTGTGACATCCACTTCCTACAGCAACTCCAAAGGACTTCTAACACTTTACACTTTTTACTATTTTAGCAAATACTATATTAAAATAATAATAATAAATATAAACATGCGCGTATTGAAAATACGTAACATATTGTTTAAAATTACCCTTGTTGAAGAATTTGACATTATTACTGCGAACATCAATCCACCAAGCTCGTTTCGGTTAAAATCAGTCGTACACTTTGGATTATTTTACTGATACCCAAATGTCGATAAGCTGTACTTGCATTATTTAAGGAAAACATATTCTAAACAAAGTGGATAATGCTACGTTCACAAATAGCATATTTTTTCAAACCTTCATGTTATTTTAATCATGTAGACAATGTACAAGAAGACATGCAGATTCACAGTTCAAAATGTAGAGTTTGCTTGCGAAGACAGGAAGACAATAGCTTCCTTACAAAAGTATCAAGTAAGTTTTCTGAAAGAATGAAAATACTTGAACTGCACTAGTAAAGCACAACTGGTATCCTTTTTCTAAAGGGGGGGAAAGAAAAAAATGTTGGAACCTGAACAGATCATGCAGAAGCAAAGTTTTATTGTCAAAATAATAATAATAATAATATAAAATCTGAAAGTTTTCTGATTTTTATATTTTTATTTCAAAAAATTATTAGGTACTTTCGGTTTTGAGGGCCGTAAAAAATCGCCAAACTATTGTTGATGCCAGTGCTGCCAAAAATAATTGCGATAACCCTAACGCAAGAAAGGAAGTATAATAGTAAATAACTACCTAAGATTGATGTTTTAATTTAGATGAAAAGTTAATTTCATATAATACTTTATTATTATAATTTATATAAAAAAGGCTAAACATGACTGAATGGAAGCATAAGAGTAAATAACTATTTAAGATCATTATTATAATTTATATAAAAATTGCTAAACATAACTGAATGGATGCTTGCATCGCTATTTCGCTACCGAGTTATCCCTAAAGCATAATTTCATCTCGTTGCTTATTCAAACTTAATTTTCTATAACGAATGATACCTTTTCTTTGAAAAAATTCTCGGTAAAGTGCAGAATCGCCCATTTGTTTGCCGCTTTTTACAAGGGTAGAAACAATTGGATTTTTGTAAATTTTCTTTTACTTTTCAAGTGAAAATAGGTCGATGTGTACATAGATAAAGTCAAGGGCGTGCGCAGTGCCATTTTTGTGCAATTCTGGGATTTTTTTTTTTTTTTAAATTTTTTTTAAAGTGAAAATAGGCTGATGTGTACATGGATACCGAGTATGTGCAATTCTTAAAAACGCATCAAGCAGGGGGTAATTATGCACTTTACCCAAAATTCTATTGCAGACTTTTCGTCATGGGCAATTCTCAAATTGTTAAATCCATAGGATATAACAAAAGGATTTAAAATCAAAAAAGGATTTACAAATTAAACTAGTATTTTAATGGCGTCTTAAAAAATATATAACTATATAAACTTACGCAATCTGACGCTAGATTTGGCACGCTGTTAAATGGGCGCGTTTTCTAGATTTGGCGCTTTTGCGCATACATTTTCGCTGAAATTTTTTTACGGTCCTCAAAACGGAATAGTACCAATTATTATTAATTCAAACGGCCTGTTTTCATTTACAGGCAAATACACGTTTCAGAAGCATTTGGTTAGTATTAAAGACAGCATATCTTTAGAATTTCCGATAAGACAGTTTCACACGCTGGAGAGAAAAATGTTTTATTTCCTACAGTGTTGCCAATACTCGCTTTGAAATTCTTGAGTTTTTTTTAATGAAAAATTCGTTAAAGTTTTACAAAGTATGAAACATACAATTGCACAAATTCCAGACTCCTAATTCGGGCTTTCAGGTAGCCATGTTCGGATTGAGGACAACGTTATTCAAAATTTGACGACTTTAGGTACGGGTGTTTTCTCACAATGCGAAAAACATACATACATTCATGCAGCTTCTTCATTATTTAATTTCTTTAAATATAATAAATACAGTGCGATAATACCTGCTGGCAAACAATTTGAAAAGTGATTCAGCTGTTTGTAGTGATTCAACGCAAAATGCCGTTTTGTGATTAATAGCCCTTGCGGGTTAACGTCCATTTGGGCCTTAAAAAAAAGTAAATTGACAAGAATTGGATTTTTTCTCTAATATTTGTACTAAATTAACCTACGGCGCAAATTTTATTAGACTACATGTACATGGTCTGATTTTTGTAAATTATTTCAATTTCCAGTCCCCTTGTCAGTGGTAAAAAAAAAGATTATATAAAGTTTTACTATAAAACAATTTTCACAACACGTGAAAGATTTAAAGAGGGGAAGAAAAAATATCTGCCACTATTTCTTTATAGTGGTTACTCAAGTCTCAACACGAATTAGACTGAAGGCTAACTAGAGGGGAGGGGGCGAGTGTTTCTACGACCAAAGAATACCCCAATTCAGATTCTTTACTACGACTGGCAACCGTAAGTAAAAGTTCACAAGGGTAACTGCTTCAATAACAAAATTTATTTGGTTATAACATGTCAGGTATTCTGTTCCAAAATGGTCATCATATTTTTTCCTCAAACTATACAGGCATTTGCTTAAACGTAAAGCAAATTTTTCCGAACCGGTCTAGTAATATGCAATGCTTGAGCCATTATATCATCGCTGCTTTTCAGTTAACCTACCTTACCTAGTCTAGGGTCACCAAGAACAAAACAGTTAACCTAAGCAAACATGAGTGATTAAGGAAGTATCCCGAATCCATTGCTCACTTGGGACTTCATAAAGGATTATTACCGATGGGACCCACCAGTCATTTTCAAAGAAAATAGTTTGGAATGAACCAAAGAAAAAGGAATATGATTTGGGATTCCTTGCTTGCAATAACAAGCTACCCAAATATTTTCTGGAACTTGTTCCCAGGCGACGAGACAAGGTTACTAGCTAGAACTTTAGCAATAATCTGAGAAGTACACAGTTCGAATCACAGATTATTTTGTCTCAGAGAAATGACAGATCATGAGACATGTAATGTGACATTTTTCGGAAAATTCCAATCGGAATTTTAGCTAATAAGCGCTTAGAAACAATTTCGCTGCTAAGTGCAGAATCCCTCACTTATTTGTTTGGCGCTTTTTACAAGAGTAAGAAGAAATTGGATTTTTGACTTTTTTAAGTGAAAATAGGTCGATGTGTACATAGATAAAGTCAAGATAGATAAAGTGTGCGCAATGCCATTTTTGTGCAATTCTGGGATGTTTTTTAAGTGAAAATAGGTTGACATGCACATGTATACCGTATATATGCAATTCTTAAAAACGCGGCAAGCAGTAGGCGATTCTACACTTTCTCTCAATTTCGCACCTAATCTTCGTCATGATTAAGCACTTTTGTTCCATAAAAGTTCTAGCATAAGTGTAATTCGGCTAGCAGATTATTGGAAAAAATATTGAGTAAAAAAAACATGCCCTTTACTTTGTGAAAACAAAATGGCGTCCCCTACCCCCCAAAAAATAGCAGGTTGCAGTAGCAGGGTTGGTCGCCAAAGTTTCGCCAAAATATCGCAAGTTACCATAATCCGAAGATTCACCCCGTTGACTTCCAATCAAAAATAGAATAGAAAAATATCCTACGATGTATTTTGGGGAAAACGTACCCACAAAAAAGGCGAATATCTACTATGACAAAGAATTAAAGGAATCCCAAATAACCAAAGACTATACAGTTTATATGGAATATAAAAAAAATTTATAAAGTTATTTTAACATAAATAATTGGCAGAATTTGTCCTCCGTGACAATACAGCATCGCACCCGGATATTTCATAAGTTGTATAAACAAAAATAAACTAATGATCCGGTTTCAGAAAAACCTAAATTGGAAAATTTCTTCGCAAGCGTTGTGGCGTAAAAACATTTCCTTGTTTTCACATTTTTGCAGATTTCAACCGTAGAAAAGGAATATAAGTGAAAAAACAGTGACGTAAATTAAAAGAGAGCTGAATTACAATAAGGGGTTTAAAAAAATGCATACATGTACACAGGAGAATATTTATTAAAAGTATTCTTCATTTGCATCTTAGCGAATATTCTTTTGGAAAATTTTACAGCATTTTGGTTATAGTATATAAAAGAAAGCAACAAGGCCCGAATCTGATAGGAATCTAAATTACTATCTAAATATGATGCAGTATAGGTTTTAATGGTTTGCACCTCATTTAATTCGAAGACTAATGATGCAATTTAAAGCAATAGACTAAACACTTAAGGTCACATCGTGGAAGGAATAAACAAATGAAAAAAATTTATTATTTTAATTGTAAATCTTACATATAATACTTTTAATATTTGGCTTTTCTGTGCAAGGTGCAGATAATAAAATAATAATGATAATGCGTGCAAACTCTTTATTTTTATTTATTTAAGTAATCATTAAATCCACTCCATTCATTGCTAAAAATTTTCAATCATTTTGTAAATTTTAAATTGGTTTTCTGAAGCTATGTAACGGAATCACATCAAATCAAACAATAACAAACAAAAAGATGAAATAATTAAAAATTAAATTTCAGTATTAAAAAAAGAAAAAAAAAAAAAACACGCCAGATGCGTTTCGAGAGAAAAAGAAGTCTCTTTTTTATGAAAGGTTCGCCGTTTCTCTCGAAAAACCGAAAGTATGGGAATCTCCTCTTTTACCAAGCAATGTAAAATGGAAAGGTTTAGAACAGTTTCCGTTGTGGGTTTGTTCATAACGTATAATAAGAAAGTTAGAAATATTTCGAGAGAAAAAAAGATTTCTTTGTTTGGTATTAAGTTTGCTATTTTATGAAAAACAGCTTTCTAGATTATGAAAATTATCCTTAAAAGAACGTAATTACAATAAAAGAAAATTTTCCGAAGATTAACCTAATAATCCTTACATCTATCAAAAGAGTTAGATTTAATTAATTGGGTATAACTAACGCATATACTTTTCAAATGGCAAAAGAGAGACCAATATTCATAGCGAGTCCTTGGGTAGATGCATTTAAAAATATACTTCTTATATTACATGATCCTTGGAGACCCTTACAGAATCTTGGAGTTTTCAAAATACTAGTTAGAAAATGCCTCTAGTAGAAGATCTCAAAAATAGACCTATGGAGCAAGGTCGGGCCTCAAGCAAAGATAACATAGGCAATAGCCTATGCCGTCAATTCCAAAAAAGAGCCAGTTAAGAGTTTCCTACAAGCGGCAACTAAATAAACACATGGATTTCACTTACTGTCAAATACGTCATATGGCCAAGCGGTAAAGCCGCTGAGCACTGGTAGTTCAGTTCGGGTTTCAAGTCCCGGCAATCGGGGCTGGTTGCATGGGCGTTTTTGTTGTTTTCCTCTTGTGTAACGTGGATACGAGCCAGTTTCTCTTAGAAAGCCCTCCACAGGACACTCCTCCCTTTTCGGATACCGCCTAACTGCGGATCACGTAATAAATAAATAAAATACGTTAAATGTGCTGATCGCCTAGGGTGCGGAATTTGCTGTTGTCGAGTGCCGAAGGCTAAGCGAATCAGAAATCGCCTAAAAAAACTGAGAGATAGTGTAAAATGAAAATTCGTCAAATTTAAAACTAAATAAAATATATAGAAGATTAATAACGTATAATAACATTAAATATATAGGAGACGCAGTTTTTAAATTTCCCTCAAAAATCAAAATCTGCTGTAAAGGCTGCAATCCGAAATGTCCTCAGTGTTAAGCGAATAGTAAAAAATAGAGAAATCTAATTTCTGTAAAATTTTATATTAATTTTTTTTTACATCAGTGAGTAAATTAATTCCAAAATTTAAAGGAATGCTAAAATATTGCTGCTAAAAAAGGAAGTATGCAAAACTGCAAACGTCATGAGTAATATTTTATGTATATTTTTCCATAGGAAGACTGAAGTCATTCAAAACTGTAAAAAATAATACAATATATTAGAAACTTAAAGAATAAGTGATGATATTTTCTTCAGGTAAACGTACCGGAATACCAGATTCAGTTGTAACTGCATCGACCATACACCTCTGAAAAAAAGCATTAAATACCCTCAGAAAAATACTATTTCCTTAATTGTTCGCATCCCGACTTAATTTCCTAACACTTTTCTTTCCTTGTGCATTACATAAAACATAAAATGCTTTAGAAGGCCGACGGAAAAAAATGTGTAAAACATTGCTGTTATTTCTTTACTGCATTATATTACGAATTTATTGGATGTTTTGGAGACTGCATATATATTAAGTAAACAACCACATCTCTACAATTAATTTCCATATGGCGTTTCAGAAATCACCTGGTGAAGTGCAAAAGCAAATGCGGTTTTCTGTCATTTGAAATAATTAAACACAGCACAGATCTAAAAAGTTAAAAAGGATCATCACTTTTGCAAATGCGTCGGAAAATCATATTTTATCTCGCCTGTGAAAAATTAAATTAAATTCCTTTAAAACTCCGATCGAATTTTAAAAATTTCTTCATGCAAAGCAAGAATTTAAATATGCAAGAAAATGTGCTTTTACTTACATTATTTTTACTCTTCAAATCCTTTACTTCTTATTCTGAAAAGTAATCCTTCTGTTCTTTTTATTATAATCCTAATTCAGCACTCCGCCAATCGCCTAATTACTACTCACGCACTACCAATCCGGTAACCTGCTCTGCCAGTCACATCAACCTTAACTGCTATTGTAAACGATTCACGCGGTCAAGAAATTCGCGAGAAGAGAGGATTGCTAAGATCGCCAAAATATCTCGCCAAATTTCACCGTTTTCCCCCACTCGCCAATACAGACACGCTCCACGATGCGAAAAACTCACATCTGTTGTTCGCTTACCCACAGAGCGTTTCGCTGTCATTACGGCGCTTTTTTTGAAATGCACGGAAAAATCTGTTAAACATATTTCCAATTAATCTTTCATGGATCATTTAACAGTTATGTTTAAAGGCATGTGTCTTTGAAATTGTTAATTTTGTCTCTCTTGCCATTTTTACGGCAGTGACGCATTGTTTATTACATTAAACTATGCATATTGGTTTATTTACATTTCTTTTATTATTGTTTCTGAATTACTGTTTTTAAATTATTTCTTATTCAAAACTTTCAATAATTATAAATCTATCTATCTATATATATAAAGAAAGCCTGTGTGTTTGTTTGTTCGTTAATGACTCAATCACTACTACAGCTATCTTCACCACAGCTATCGTCACTGTTTCATTCGAACTGAGTTGTTCGGAATGAGTCATTGCAATATCCATTGCTAAAGTTCACTCTTTTGTGGAGAACAATTGATATCTGCGATCTAATCTATTGCATTGCTCATTCTAAATGAAATAATGAATGAATTACTTATCTGACTAAAAATAAATGAACAAATGGCAGAACAGTGAGTTGAAAAAAAAAAAAAAAAAAAAAGAATTACTTAAAAAACATAAGTTAATTATGGAGGACAAAATCACATTAAAAAATCTTCACTCATAATATTATACCATTGCCAATGATCGTCGAATTTTAATTATCTTCCATGTTGGCCATGTCCAGAAGATACCAGCAATTCTGACGGCATAAATAAAAACTATTGAAAACCATACTCTCTAAGCCAGCCGTCGTCAACCACTAATATGAATTAAAAAAAAAAAAAAAAAAAAAATCTGAAATGTTTCAGATTTTAAATTACGTCCAAAGGGGCGTTTTTTAACATTTTGTGTGTTACCTTTCTTTATTAAATATCATGTTCCTCGCACTTAAACCATAAGATCCAGTGCAACAGCAATATCGCAAAATAGTTTTAAAACGAGCATATCTTTAGAATTTCCGATACAGAGACTCACGCGCTGGAGATAAAAATGTTTTTTCTGCACAACGTTGCCATTGCTCGCTTTGAAATCCTTGAGTTTGCTAATCAAAAATTCGTCAAAGTTTTAAAAAATAGGAAATCGATCATAAAACAAATTTCAAATTTCAAATTTGGTCTTCCACATGCTCATATTCGTTGGAGGATTACGTTATTCAAAATTCGATGATTCTATGTACCGTTATTTTATGACAATGTGAGAAATATACATACATTTACGCAGATTTTCATTATTTAATTTCTTCAAATATAATGCAGGACTCTAACATTTTATGGCAACAGTTTGAAAAGTGAACCGACATTTATCCGTCCGACGCAAAATGCCAAAACGAAACTAATAGTCCTTCGGGATTCAAATCCCTTTGGACTAAAAAAAGAAAGAAACAACCCTTAAATAAGACCTTAAAAACAACATGTTAACACGCAAAAACAATATTCAACTTTCCAATACATGTAATTCTAATTTTCATTTGTTAATAAAATTTTCGAAACATTTGGTGTTCAGCAGCATGCTTTTACGGAAATTCAGGCTACGTCCCTGAATATGAGTAACAATTAAAACTCTATTACCATCTCACTGATATACATATTTCGTTCACATTGAACTTTATATGAAAAGTACAAAAATCATACCTTCTTCTGCAGAAAGCTTCACATTTCTATATCACTTAAAGAACTTCACGAAAAGCAAAAACAAACCGGCAAACGCAAAGCAATATCAATAAACTCAAAGTGTTATGCCGCCAATTTTTAATTATTATAAACTTAATAATCATAGCTTACTCAGCAATGGCGCCGTCGATCAACAGTTAGACAAAACAAAAACGGAAACTTCCAGTGATGCAATTTATAAAGAAGAATGCAGATGGTTCTCATAAAAATCCATCAAGTTGCCCATTGGCACGGAGATAAACTGTGTTGTTAACGACTGGAACTGTTTGTAATTTAAAAGGAAAGAGAATTCCAGTTCGCGCTATTATTGATAACAGCAGCATATCCATGGATGCCAACTCTCACTTTCAAATGTCGCTCGATACACTTTCAAAAGTAGCTAAAAAGTCGCTAAATTCAGAAGGAATTTCGCTAAAAGTAGTAGCTAAAATTTTAAAAAAAGATATAATCCATATTCCATAATAGGTTTTGTTACTCGTCATTTTTTAAATTGAATCTTCATAAAAATATAAATAATGTCCCAATTTTTCTGCGGACGATCCAAAAGTTTTGGTTTGCGACCGCTGCTCTAAGCCACAGAAGACCAAAACTACCTGAAAAATGGATGGTCGCATCTGAAAGACTTCCCTAAAGTCCAGCGGGAAAGTCGCTGAATACTAGTGGTTCGATTCCAGACAAACTGGTCGGCTGTATAGGCTCTTTTGTGGTTTTCTTCCTTGGGTAACGTAACTCCATGGTATACGAGCCAGTTTCCTGTAGAAAGTTCTCCATGAAGGCATCCCTCCCTTTAGGCAGATAGCCCGAGGAGACTTTGCCGTAATCAAACAAACATAAACGTGAATTATAATTATATTTTACCTTTGAACGTAATGCTGATTAAAAAGCTATAAACGTCGCATTTTTATAAAGAGGCTGTGCGGAATGTTTCAAAGGTTCTTCCAACAGAAAATGTTGCATAAAATCTGCGCGTATAGATTGCGTATGCCTATATATAGTTGAATAGATATCGTATATTTTAGTTTAAAACGCGCGCTTTTAATACAAAATATCCTTTATTAAATTCAAAATTTACGGTTAATTAAAGTCAAAATTTACGGTTGCGCGATATACGATATAAAAATTATAGATTTAAAAAATGTATCATTATTTCCAAGGAAGTGAAAGAAAAATTTTAATCTTAAATGTTAGTGAAGTAAAAATTTTTAAATATTCGCTAAATTTATTAATAAAGGAAAAGAACATGTGAAAAAAGTAAAAATTAAATTAAATTGTAAAAGGCGATAAAATTCGATTATTGTCATTGAATGAAAAATCGATTGACTTTTCAAGGACAACAAACTGTTTTCTTTCAAATAACAATAATTAATTAATTCAAGCGATTATATTGTTTGCAAGAAATTTAAGGATGACTGAATTAAATTATTTTAAAGAAATTAATTATTCAGCTCTTGGTCAATTAGAACTAAATAACAAAGTACTTTCAAAGAAATTAATTTTTAATCATAAGATCAGTTATATCCATAATTCAAGCCAAAAAATAATTTAAAAAAAAAAAAATCTGAAACCTTTCAGATTTTAAATTACGTCCAAAGGAGCGTTTCTTTTAAACAATTTGTCTGTTACCTTTATTTATTAAATATCACGTTCTTCGCATTTAAACCATAGAAATGAGTTCAAAAGCAATATTGCATGGTAGCTTTAAATTGAGCATATCTTTAGAATTTCGGATACAGAGTCTCGCGCGCTGAAGATAAAAATGTTTTTTTTTTTTTTTTTTTTTTCTTCTGTACAACGTTGTCATTGCTCGTTTTGAAATCCTTGAGTTTGTTAATCAAAAATTCGTTAAAGTTTTACAAAATATGAAATCCATAATAATACAAATTCCAAATTTCAAATTTTCGCTTCCACATGCAAATATTCTCAGTAGAATTACGTCATTCAAAATTCGATGTACCGTTGCTTTATCACAATGCGAGAAATATGCTTAAATTTATGCAGATTTTTCATTATTTAATTTCTTCGAATATAATGCAGGAATCTAACATTTGGTGGCAACAGTTTGAAAAGTGAAACGGACATTTATAGTGAACCAACGCAAAATTGCAAAACGAAAACAATAGTCCTTCAGGGGCAAAGCTCATTTGCACTAATAATGAAAAATGTGCAAGTGAAGAAACTTAACTATTAAATACATGCCACTAATTTTATCACAGTGATTGAACTTAAACTTCTTACTTACAGTCTTTCTTGTAATGTTGTTCCCACATTATCATAGTTATTACTGCAACTGTTTTTACTTCTTTGTACGAAGTAAAAAGAAAATATTGTAATCGCGAAAAGTTTCAGGCAGCATATTTCAATGAAAATATCCATTTTGACCGCTATCGAATGCAATTTAACGATGTTTTTGCTTGATATCTGTACGTAAGAACAGAATAAAACACTCTTTTCCTCCAAAAAAATTATAAAACTGCTTTAAAATTAATTCTGAAGAGAATTTTTCGTAGCGTCTGTACGAACGTATGTACGTACATGCGTACGTACATACGTAGTACGTACGTATCTCGCATAACTCAAAAACGAGTAGCCTCAGAACGTTGAAATTTTGTATATAGGACTGCTATAACATGCAGATGTGCACCTCGTATTTTGAATGCAATCGGCCGCACCAAACGTATATAAATATAATTATATATATACCCACTCTGTTACCTGGCTCAGTGATCTCAGTTTCTTTACTCTTATATGACTGTAAATTGTACATTTTTTGCTTTAAAAATGATTGAATTATGTTGTTTTTATCTTCCGGTTAAGGTTTTTATGCCTTTAGTAAATCTGTGTGCAATATTTTTAGAATTATCAACGATTTTAAAGTTGTTTAAGTGCCGCTAAGCCTTTTTTATGGCTGCCATTGATTGCTTACATTTGAAACAGCAAACTAGTGGATTTGTTGCCAATCTAGAGAAACTTAGCTTCGCAACAACAAAGATAACGCCTTCATTTATTATTGCCAATTAAATCATGCTTAATCCTTTCCGGAATTTTTTTCGAGGAAATAAGTGTTAAAGATTTACTTCGTAATTTTTAATATAGATATTCTGAATTTTTATGTATTTTTGCCTTCTCGCGAAGTGAGAACTGAATTAATTGAATGAGAAATACTCTGTGAAAAACTGTTTCTTTTTTGTTTTGTTTGCTTAATTTTTTTATACATCATTCCAGCTTTATTATAGTATTTGAATAGAACATGTGGCAACGATTAGATAATTCTATTCTTTAAATGATATAAATTTTGTGCATTCTGAGTTATAATATGAACGAAATATAATACTGTTAAGTGAATCTAGCGCCAGAGTGTCGCTATGGTAAGCAAATACTAGAGTGAATTTTAAAGAATGAATTTATTCCATTGTGGTTTATGCGCTGTCGGCAAAGTAGATTTAATTCTATCCAATAAGTTTAAATGAAATGCAAGAAAAAATGCGTATAATTTAGTATTCCTTACAAGGAATTCATGTGGTGTACACATCAGATTTTTTCTGTTTGTGACCACACGCATTAATTTTTACATTCAAAGGCATTTCTTCAAAACTTCCTAAGCTTAGAATTTTTACTTTTTAGACATAGATCCATACACGGGAGGATGTTCAAGAAAGTAATTACCGTATATTCCGAAGTATGTCGCGCACTATAATTTCAAACTATATTTTTTAGTTTTTAGGTATATTAAGCGTATAACATGCACTTTTCTTTACGAAGAAACTTGAAAGATAAGTATGCGATACTCTTATCTTCTGAAGTCATTCATTCTAAGACTTTTCCCAGGGTTTCAAGCAATGGTATAATGAACTGCCAAATCGATAAGAGGAAGAATATGTGTATAGAGAAAATGCTTCAGGGAGTAAATAATTCTGCAAAGACGGTGCCTTGTCTTCAAAGTAGGTGTGCACAAGAATGTTATTCTAGGTTAAGCACTTTTTTTTGAGAAAAGGGGAACGTTATCTGTAGTCATTTGAAGCTGCGATTTTGAAGTGAACATCGAAGGCAAGGAAGGAAAAGGAGGCGAAATGCGTCATGCCAGTCTAGTAATACTATGTAAGCATGGAATAGTAAATAATAAAAGCATGGAATGAAATTAAACCCGATACAATTCAAAATTCATTTAAAAATATAGTATATCTAACAGTCTAGATGGAACGGAAGATCATTGCTTATTTATGGGTCAGAATAACAGTGATGGTGAAGATGAAAGAGAATTCGATGATGTGTCTGAAGATATAACGGAAGACGAATATGGACGAACCTCTCATGTTATCAGATAAGTAAATTTTTAAGTTCATACGGAATGTCATTTCTTTTAAACAAACAGTGTCTAGGTATGTGTAGAAATACATTTGTAAGCTTATTTTTAAATCTATCATTTTTGTATCCGACGTATAATTCGCACATATTAATTTCAATCTTATATTTTGTATTAAAAGTGCGTGCTATACGCCAGAATATATGGTAACTTACGGTAAGTTAAGACACAATAACACGCCGAACAAATACTAATTCAGAAGTCAAACAACAAAAATCAGCGTTATATTTTCAAATTTTTACAGTACTAGTTTCGATGGTTTTACCAAATCACCATCCTCAGCTGCAAAAGCGCAAATGAACGAGATAGGATATAATGATTAGATAAGATAAGAAAGCCTGGACAGAAAATAAGCTAGTGGCGCCATCTGTTGATGAAACCAGAACTAAAATATAATTTCTTTAAAGGCCGAAGGCAAAGATGGATTGGAATATATTATATTTTCAATTTTGAAAATTTAAAAATTTGAAAATATAACGCAGATTTTTGTTGTTTGACTTCTGTATTACGGTAAATTGTTCGCACAAATATGGCCCCATAGAAGGTAATCTGCAGATCAATGGTCCTCAACTTTCCCAGAAGGTACCCCTCTGGCGTAACTGAAACTAATGTATTCTTAAACTAAAATTGACTTAAATGTTAGCTGTAAAAGCAATTTATGACTGCCAGATGAATATGATACTTTTTAAAATACTATTAAAGGGAGATTGTTTCAAATTTATGTCAAATCTGATAATGGTTTTCAGGGTATCCTATTTCCACTGCCTTGCTTTTTTTTGTTGAAAAATTTGACTGCCGTGACTAGTTAAATAAAATAATAAGAATACGGATTTTGTATTGAAAACTCTGTAGAATGATTTTAAATATATTCCCCAGAAATATTTTCCGAAATAAGGAATAAAAAAGGAAACCGAATATTAAAATTCTTAATCTAGTTTTTGACCAAAGTTTGTCATTTTTGTTCTGAAGATAAGAATTCCTTATGATGTTCAACATAAAAAAATCTGATGTGTACACCACATGACTTCCTTGTACGGAATATTAAATCATACGCATTTTTTCTTGCATTTCATTTAAACTTATTAGATTGAATTAAACCTACTTCGCCGACAGCGCCTAAACCACAATAGAATAAATGCATTCTTTAAAATTCACTTTGTTTACCATAGCGACACTCTGGCGCTAGGTTCACTTAACAGTATTATATTTCATTCATATTATAACTCAGAATGCCCAAAATGTATATCATTTAAAGAATTATCTAATTGTTGCCACATGTTCTATTCAAATACTATAATAAAGCTGGAACAATGTATAAAAGAAATTAAGCAAACAAAACAAAAAAGAAACAGTTTTTCACAGACGATTGAATATTTCTCATTCAATTAATTCAGTTTTCACTTCCCGACAAGGCAAAAATAGATAAAAATTCATAATATCTGTATTAAAAATTACGAAGTAAATCTTAAACGCTTATTTCCTCGAAAAAATTCCAGAAAGGATTAAGCATGATTTAAATAATAAATGAAGGCGTTATCTTTGTTGTTGCGAAGCTAAGTTTCTCTAGATTGGCTACAAATCCGCTATCCTGCTGTTTCAAATGTAAACAAGAGCAATGGCCGCCATCAAAAACATTATTAGGCTTAGCGGCACTTAAACAATTTTAAAAGTGTTGATAATTCTAAAAATATTGCATACAGATTTACTAAAGGCATAAAAACCTTAACCGGAAGATAAGAACAACATAATTCAATCATTTTTAAAGCAAAAAATGTACAATTTACAAACATATAAGAGTAAAGAAACCGAGATCACTGAGCCGGGTAACAGAGTGGATATATATATAAATATATTTATATGCGTTTGCTGCGGCCGATTGCAACCAAAATACGAGGTGCACATCTACATGTTATAGTAGTCCTATATACAAAATTTCAACGTTCTGAGGCTACTCGTTTTTGAGTTATGCGAGATACTTTCGTACGTACGTTCGTACAGACTCCACGAAAAATTCTTTTCAGAATTCATTTTAAAGCAGTTTTAAAATGAATGAACAATTCCTTTTAAAACTGAATGAATGAACAATTCATTTTTAAATTGTTGAAAATGAATTTTAAAGTAGTTTTAAAATGAATGAACGTATGTACGTACATACATTCGTACAGACGCCACGAAAAATTCTCTTCAGAATTCATTTTAAAGCAGTTTTACAATTTTTTTTGGAGGAAAAGAGTGTTTTATTCTGTCCTTACATACAGTTATGACGAAAATACATCGTTAAATTGCATTCGATAGCGGTCAAAATGGATATTTTCGTCGGAATATGCTGCCTGAAACTTTTCGCGATTACAATACAATACTTCCTTTTTACTTCGTACAAGGAAGTAAAAAGGAATTCCAATATAGCTTCTGCCATAGTAATTTTATGTTTTAGCTGAAGAAGATACGGAACGTTCAAAGACATAAAAAATTTCTTTAGTTCCTGCGACTTTTTCATGGTTTCAATATGGAATGTTTCTTTAATCTTTTTTTTTTTTTTTTTTTCGTTTCTCTAAACAGAACTTGTCTGGAGATTTCAGTTACAGAAAAAGGGTTTGTATCCAGAACTTCTTACAGACTACCCAGTGCTACTGACAAAAATTTAGAATGGTGTCTAAGGCAAGCAGGTGGGTTCTGCACACATTGATGAATAAAAACATATTTAATAGCTGTTCTGCATGTCCTTCTACGAATGATCGCTCTCGTTTTTAAGTCCTGTATTGGCTGGAGATGCAATATGCATGCTTTAGGAGTGTTACAACTCCGAAGGTAATGAATTAATTCAGGAGTGTTCATTAATGGTCTGTCACTCAAGGTCACTCAGAGGAAGGGTTGTCGAAACGCTGTGATCTTGCTTAAAGCACGCCTTGGGGAAGAAACTTTTCCGGCAGCCCTAAAAAAAGTAAAAACACGAGATCTTGTTAAAGAACTTTAGGATTTTGTCAGAACTTAGGTTAATATATATATATATATATATTAATTCCTAACTTAAGTTAAACTAAGTTTAAAAATCCATCGAACCAGAGATCTGGTCTGTAAGTTGAGAACAAAGGTGAAAAAGCAAAAGAAATAGAAAAAGTATGCTAACAATTTAACACTGGATCGGGAATTTTATTCATATCTGCTTTTACAAATTTGTGACTTTGCAGTGGACGAATTACCTTCCACCACCTTTTAGGTGGACGCCACTGTAGAGTCTTTTACAATTTCTGGAGCGAGAAGTATGACGAAAAAGCAGTGCGTGGCAAATGTTATAGTAATGGTAGTTGCCAGTTGGGACTTCGAAAAATGTCACTTATTTTTTTTAAAAAATTAACAGTTTTTAAATGCTAATTTAAAATGTCCCGTTTAGTTACTGTTGACAGAAAACAACTTTTGCAAAGCTCCAGATGGACTCATTAATTTTAAGAAGGTTTGGTTTATTTGATTATGGCAAAGCACTCGAGGGCTACAGGCTCAAGGGAAGGGATACCTTCATGGAGGTCTTTCTAAAAACAACTAGATGGTATATATGTTACATATGACGAAAATGTCTATGCGGCCAGCCCGTTCACCGGGATTCGAACCTCGGACCGAACTGCCAATGTTCAGCGACATTAACTCTCTGCCATTGATGGAATCAATTTTAAGGAGGAGTGTGTAACATCTCAGAGAGCTAAATGATACTACAACATCCCCGTGGTACAAAATCAGATACTTTGCATAAAAATTATTTCTAGTAAAATTTATTCCCTTCCCCAGTCATTTAAACATTATATGCTCAAGGGGAGGAAAATTGAATAAGGAAAATAAAAATTGAACTTGAGGAAATATTGAAATTTACAAAGTTTTTTAGCATGGGAATAAGCTTTATTAATGACATAAAAGTCATGAAGAACTATCAAAATAAAACATAATGGCAGCGTCTTTAAGGTTATAATCACACTGTAATGGTATGAGTTATAAAGAGCTGATTATGGGGAAAAAAATCAAATCTCTTAATATAGTAATTTAGTCGTTTATGGAGAAACGGTTATTATTGTATAAATCACACTGCTTTGTAATATTTGAATTTTTATGCTACATAATGTTGACAGAGAAAACATTTTTAAGGTTCAAACATATTTCTTTCTATTCCATTTGAATTTTGAAGAAACTTATAAAATTTCTCAATGAATCTTATGACAAATCTTATGAATTTCAATGAATCTTATTTGTCTTTCAATGAATACTTATTATTATTTTCACAGTGCTCATTGTATTGGTAACAGCATTTTGTTCCCAATTTTTGAGCATTGCCCATACTGTTAAAATATATATATATGTAAATCCATAGTCAAGAATACACTTAAATTTTTAACTGTATGTTCTTTTCATTTTAATGGCGACGTTCTCTTATTTGAAAGTACGTGGAATTAAATTTACAGCCCCGTAGTCAAGTTGTTTTTCCCGCCTTTTCAAAATGCCGAAACGAAATTAATTGTCCTTCAGTGCAAATTGCACCTTTGGATAACAAATTCGAAATTCGAAATTTATGGCTTCCAGGTGCATACGTTCTGATGCAGGCTAAAATTTTGACGGCTGTAGGTATCGTTCTTTTTAACAGTTGTAGGAACATGCATATATATATTTGTAATAATAAAATTCCATAGTCAAGAATACACTTAAAGTTCTAACTGTATGTTCTTGTCATTTTTAATGGTGACGTTCTCTTATTTGAAAGTACGTGAAATTAAATCCACAGCCTCGTAGTCAAGTTGTTTTTCCCGCCTTTTCTACACGTACAGTTATAGAATGTTCTGGAAATATTTAAAGCGAACTGGATTGGCTGACGCGGTTGACGTCATTTCTTGGAAGCTCCGCCTTTCCAGAGGCTATAAAAGGACTCGCAAAGGAATATCGGGGGGCTTTTTCTTAAATGTCACGATGCAGTAAACTTCATACAAAAAGTTATTAGTAATTCTTTTTATTTACTCCGGATATCTGATTTTGTAACTGCTATTTCTCCTGAATAATAATAAATGGATCGTGTTTTTTTTTTAAACTTGTCGTCTGATAATTTAAGCTACGACTAAAGCTGGTACATCATATATATATATATATATTGTAGTGTTATTAAAGAAAATCATATAAAATGAGATCTATGGACATTTTAAGTAAACACTTACACAGCAATTCTTAGTAAAGGTAATAAGACAATGTCTGTAGAGCTTACAGAGGTTTTCCTTGTGATGTTACAGGATGTCATTATGTAAGTATAAGAAAGTTTTAGCGTGTAAAATTCCAAAGACTATATCTGTAATTCACGCATGAATTATGATCAGAGTGGCTCACTTTTATTTAATTATGTTTTTATAATGCCTTTTTTTACTTTTTTAACTTTAAAAAATTCTTATTTTATGTTTATAAAAATAACCTCGTTACTTCCTTGTACGAAGTAAAAAGGAAGTATTGTAATCGCGAAAAGCTTCAGGCAGCATACTTCAATGAAAATATCCACTTTGACCGCTTTCGAATGCAATTTAACGATGTTTTTGCGTGATATCTATACGTAAGGACAGAATAAAAGACTCTTTTCCTCCAAAAATCTAAAAAACTGCTTTAAAAAGGATTCTGAAGAGAATTTTTCGTGGCGTCTGTACGAACGTATGTACGTACGTGCGTGCGTGCGTACGTACGTACGTATCTCGCATAACTGAAAAACGAGTAGCCTCAGAACGTTGAAATTTTGTATATAAGACTACTATAACATGTAGATGTGCACCTCGTATTTTGGTTTCAATCGGCCGCGCCAAACGTATATAAATATATTTATAAATATGTCCACTCTGTTACCCGGCTGAGTAATCTCAGTTTCTTTACTCTTATATGTTTGTAAATTGTACATTTTTTCCTTTAAAAATAATTGAATTATGTTGATTTTATCTTCCTGTGAAAGTTTTTATGCCTTTCGTAATTCTGGAAGCAATAATTGTACAATTATCAACAATTTAAAAGCTGTTTAAGTGCGGTTAAGTTTTAAATAACATGGCGGACATATTTGTTTACATTTGAAACAGCAGAATTGTAGATTTGTTGCCAATCTAGAGAGACCAAGCTTCGTAACACAAAAATAACGCCTTCATTTATTATTGCGATTTAAATCATGCTTAATCCTTTCTGGAATTTTTTCGAGGAAATATGTATTTAAGATTTACTTCGTAATTTTTAATAAAGATATTTTGAGTTTTTATGTATTTTTGCCTTGTCGCGAAGTGAGAACTGAATTAATTGAATGAGAAATACTAAATCGTCTGTGAAAAGCTGTTTCTTTTCTTTTTTGTTTGCTTAATTTCTTTCATACATCGTTTTAGCTTTATTATAGTATTTGAATAGAACATGTGACAACGATTAGATAATTCTATTCTTTGAATGATATAAATTTTGTGCATTATGAGTTATAATTTGGACGAAATATAATACTGTTAAGTGAACCTAGCGCCAGAGTGTCGCTATGGTAAACAAAGTGAATTTTAAAGAATGCATTTATTCTATTGTGGTTTATGCGCTGTCGGCGAAGTAGGTTTAATTCAATCTAATAAGTTAAATGAAATGCAAGAAAAAATGCGTATAATTTAATATTCCGTACAAGGAAGTCACGTGGTGTACACATCAGATTTTTTATTTCAGTTTCCAACTAAAAAAAATTACATTTTTCATAATAATCAATACTTTTATATATTTTCTATATTTCTTCTTTAATACAAGATGTTTATATTTATCGCATTTGTTTTGTTACCCAGTATATGAAAAGGATATTTTGCAACAGGGAAATTTAAAAATTCCTTGATCCAGTTTAAGCCCGAAGTAAATCAATAAACCTTGAGATACACTACTATCTCAAGATTCCAAGGCGCATTTGTACAACCGTACGGAAGCGTATCTAAGTATGGGTTTTTGGTTTTATCAATGGCAGTGAGATTATAGCAAAGAATTAAACTTCCTATCACTTCCACAGCCGTAATCACTACTCGGGTCTTTCTTGTAATCGCTTAAATGCCCCGGCCATCATCGAAAATGTCATGGTGAGCAATCACGACATCCTCTTCGGTCGTTATCGAAACACTAAATTTCCTATTAATATTTTCCTGCAATGGGTTCTTATAGCCTAGGAGCAGTATCTGATTTTATTTACGCAATTTTCCCATAAAAGTATCGATTTATATTTCAAACCTGATTGATTTATTTCAGGAATGGATTCAACGGAGTCTTCTTTTATTTGTTGTGCTGCTTTTCCTTAAACGAAAAATTAAAGATACGTAGAATAATATTTCTCTGAACTACTATTTTTATACACTAAAATTTATCCACCTTTAAAGTAATTTAATAAACTGTAACTTAGGTTTAGTATCAAAGGTACTTCTCCCGCTTTCTTAGCGTGCCTTCGTGGTGCGGTGGTCTGTACACTGGGCGCGTATTCAAAGGTCCTCGGTTCGATTCTCGGCGAAGCCGTTGCTCATTTTTCACTTCCCCTGCTTCTAAAATACCTAATGTCAGAAGAAGGCTGCTTCAAAGGAAAAATATTTAAAGGGAAAAGGTTTAAAATTACAAATAAAGGTTTTAAAAAGAAAAAGGAAATTTTTCTGTAGAAAATGGAAAGAATATGTTAACAAGTAATTCACAAAGATGGATATCTTATTCGCTATATTAAGTAAAAAGATAAAGGATATATAGGAAGAAAATACATGTAAAATGGAGGAAAGAAATTAAGATAGAAGAAAAGAAGAACTTCTTGAAGAAGAACGAGGGAATAAGTTTCAAACGTTTTTTACTAAGGACAAATTTCGACATTTTATAAGTAATTACTTACAAAGATACACTTCATGAAGGACTATAAAGTACTACTTTAAGATTTTTATTTTTATTTATTTTTTTATATGGTCCTATATGGCACACTATATGGCAATGTAAAAACCTTTGATTTATTAATAAGTACTAGATAAGGGCGGACGTGGGTAGAACCGATTAACCGTAATGGTAAAGGGATGGTGCCCACGTCCTCCTTTACTACTACTACTACTACAAGTGGCGTCCGAACTTAAAGGGTGGTGGATGCTGATTCTTCCCACCAGGATTTGGCGATTGGGTCTCCTAAAACCCCAGTCGCCAACAATATAACAGTATGCCAAAAAAAAAGGGGGAAGTATTTAAGGTATTTCTCCCGCCTTCGTGGTGTGGTGGTCTGCACGATGGGCGCGTATTTCAGAGGTCCACGGTTCGATTCCCCGGAAGGCGTTGATCATTTTTCACATCTCCTGCTTCCAAAATACCTAATGTTTCTACAATATATATACCTTCATTCCACTAGCACCTCCTCTGACAGTATAGTGATTAATAAGACTGTCTATAGGCTAAGCAGATAGCAAAGGTATGTGCTTGAAGCTCTATAAATTTGGCTGTTTTATCGTCTGCTGCTTCTTTTGTGAGTTCAGCGTCGATCTGCGTTCTATTTTCCATTTTGAGCTGCCTCACAGTGATGAAATAGGGAAATAAAGATGGGTTTTGGTCATCTCCCTATGGAACCTTAAGCATCCGATCATAAGAAGCTTCAATAAATAATGCATCTGTAACTATTCAACGTTAATAATAAAACCAACTTGGTATTGTACAGATGCATAAAAAACTTTATGCAACCTCCACTTGCAAGTGGCATAGAATCCTGCTGCCTCAGGATAATGCCAGATCACATACGGCAGTGTCAACTATGCAGCAGATCAAAAGTTTGGGATACAAAATTGGGCTATGTGAGCCATTATGCCTGTTTACGTGCCATTATGCCTATTATGCCAATTAATTTGCGCCATTATGCCTGTTTAACGATTAGAAAATTTCTTTAAAAATTAGAATAAAAAATCTGACGTGTACATCACATGACTTCCTGAAATACTTCCTGTACGGAACATTAAATTATACGCATTTTTTCTTGAATTTCATTTAAATTGATAGGATTGAATTAAATCTACTTCGTCGACAGCGCATAAACCACAATAGAATAAATTCACTCTTTAATATTCACTATATTTGTTTACTACAACGACACTCTGAATGCACAAAATTTATATCATTTGAAGAATTATCGTTGATACATGTTCTATTCAAATACAATAATAAAGCTAGAACGATGTATGAAAGAAATTAAGTAAACAAAACAGAAAAGAAACAGTTTTTCACAGACGATTGAGTATTTCTCATTCAATTAATTCAGTTCTCACTTCGCGACAAGGCAAAAATACATAACTCAAAATATCTGCATTAAAAATTACGAAGTAAATGTTAAACACTTATTTCCTCGAAAAAATTCCAGAAAGGATTAAGCATGATTTAATTCGCAATAATAAATGAAGGCGTTATTTTTGTGTTGCGAAGCTTAGTCTTTCTAGATTGGCAACAAATCTACAATTCTGCTGTTTCAAATGTAAACAAATATGTCCGCCATGTTATTTAAAACTTAACCGCACTTAAACAGCTTTTAAATTGTTGATAATTGTACAAATATTGCTTCCAGAATTACGAAAGGCAGGAAAACTTTAACCGGAAGATAAAATCAACATAATACAATCATTTTTAAAGCAAAAAATGTACAATTTACAAACATATAAGGGTAAAGAAACTGAGATCACTGAGCCGGGTAACAGAGTGAATATATATATAAATATATTTATATACGTTTGGTGCGGCCGATTGCAACCAAAATACGAGGTGCACATCTACATGTTATAGCAGTCCTATATACAAAATTTCAATGTTCTGAGGCTACTCGTTTTTGAGATATTCGAGATACGTACATACGTTCGTACAGACGCCACGAAAAATTCTATTCAGAATTAATTTTAAAGCAGTTTTATAATTTTTTTGGGAGGAAAAGAGTCTTTTATTCTGTCCTTACGTACAGATATCACGCAAAAACATCGTTAAATTGCATTCGATAGCGGTCAAAATGGATATTTTCGTTGAAATATATTGCCTGAAACTTTTCGCGATTACAATACTTCCTTTTTATTTCTTACAAGGAAGTAAAAATGAGAGATTTTCTGTAAAGGATATTTCACAACTTAAGGAAATATTGAAATTTACAAAGTTTTTTAACATGGGAATGAGCTTTATTAATGACATAAAAGTCATGAAGAACTATCAAAATAAAACATAATGTCAGCATCTTTAAAGTTATAATCACACTGTAATGTAATCAGTCATAAAGAGCTGATTATGGGGAAAAAATCAAATCTCTTATTATAGTAATTTAGTCGTTTATGGAGAAACGGTTATTATTGTGTAGATCACACTGCTTTGTAATATTTGAATTTTTATGCTACATAACGTTGACAGAGAAAACATTTTCAAGGTTCAAACATGCTACCATAAAAAATGTGAGCTTAAACCATAAAAAACAATTTAAAATGTTCATCTTAAAAAAGAGTTTCAAATTTAAAAGATGAAGTCTTAGTTTAAAACCATCCTATATTCTGAATAATATTTCGTGGCATTACTTTGAAAAATGCTATTATTATTAACTGAATATTTCTAGTTTAAAAACTCAATTCCGTTCACTGAAAAAATTTAACCCATTAAATATACTTAATTCACTTAAGTAAGTTATTCTGCAGATGCCGTTCTTTTTGACATTAAATATAAACCTGTTGTGGCATGATATGTAAACATCTCAAGAATAATTTCTAAAAATAAAACATTAGGTATGATAACGGAAAATGAATTGAGAAATAAGATGGAAAACAAACTTTGCTTATCTAAATTACATCGCATTTATTGTATGTCAGATATTATCTATCAAATTAGATGACAGATGCCCAAGAATGGCTTTTGAAAATAGGATATTAAATGGATCATTAAAAGTAATTTTAAATAACGAGATAAAGAAATGTTTAGACTTTTAATATTTTTTTAGCGTTATTTGAGAAACCGATACAATGCAATATAGTGCAGCCTTAGTTGTCATATTTTTCTTTTTAATGTTTTCTAAAAAATTCATTTTTTTTAAAATTTAAGGTTAAAAAAAACATTGATAGAAGGTTATAGGAGAATCGATGTCAGCATATCTTAAAGATGTCAAATAAAGACATCATTATCATTTGGTAATGATGTGATTGTGGTAATCTGGGAAGTGAAAAACGGCAATATAACGGAAAAAAATAATCTGATGTGTACACCACATGACTTCCTTGTCCGGAATATTAAATTATACGCATTTTTTCTTGCATTTTATTTAAACTTATTAGATTGAATTAAACTTACTTCGCCCACAGCGCATAAATCACAATAGAATAAATGCATTCTTTAAAATTCACTTTGCTTATCATAGCGACACTCTGGCGCTAGGTTTACTTAACAGTATTATATTTCATTCATATTATAACTCAGAATGCACAAAATGTATATCATTTAAATAATTATCTAATCGTTGCCACATGTTCTATTCAAATACTATAATAAAGCTAGAACTATGTATAAAAGAAATTAAGCAAACAAAACAAAAAAGACACAGTTTTCCACAGACGATTGAGTATTTCTCATTTAATTACAATATATACCCGCGTATAAGTCGAGATATTTTGGACAAAAAAAAAAAAAAAAAAAAAAAAAAAAAAAGACTTCGCAGTGGGGGGGGGGGTCGACTTATACGTGGGGCCATAAAAAATTAAAAGAATCGGAAGTTCAAAAATTTCTTTATATAATGCAGTTGTTTTCTTCCCGCGCTCAAATTGGACGACTTATCAAATAAGCCACTTACTTGAAGTAATTTCATGACTTAAATTATGTGACGAACTAATCACAGAGTTTCATACTTTAACTAGAGTATGTTTCGATTAAACCAAAGAATTTTCGGTCCCCGAACAACCGATCAATATCGAGCATTAAAAAAGTTTCGCCAATACGCCAAGAAAAGAGAAATGCAGATAGTCATTTTTAAAGATCGTCCGTTGATCATTTTTAAAAGAAAAACGTTGTGTTTCCATCAGGTGTGCTGGTTCGCGCCCATGAAAAGGGATTGATGGATGCTGGCGGAACAGTCGATTGGCTTAAAAATGTGTGGGATAAAAGACCGGGAGCAGCTTTCAAAAAATCTTCGCGTTTAGTATACGATTCTTTTCGTGGACACTTTTCTGAAGAAGTGTCAAAAATGACAAAACACCTAAAACCGACTGTGGCCGTAATTCCGGGAAGATTAACATCCGTCATTCAACCCCTAGATGTCTGCCTCAATAAGCCCTTCAAAGTAAATGTTAGAAAATATTGGGCAGAGTGGATTAGTTCCGGTCGACCAACATTTACAAAGGGAGGCAACATTAAAAGGCTCGATATTACATTAATTTCTCAGTGGGTTAAAGATGCTTGGAACGAAATACCCTCTGAAATGATTATAAAATCATTTAAAAAATGTTGTATTAGCAACAAACTAGACGGCGCGGAAGATGATACTGTTTTTGAAAGTGAAAATGACGACGAAGGCTCTAGTAGTGATTGTAACAATACAGAGTTCGAGACTGAAAATATGTATGATGACGAGCCAATGACGACAGAAGAGTTCTATGAAATGTTTGGCGAATCTGACCATGAATCGGACGTTGAAGGATTTTGATTTTGTTTATTTACCAAGGTATTTTTTATCGTATATTTACTTTTTTTCCTCAGATGATTTTGAATAAATGTAGTACTTAAAAATTTTTTTTCGAAGTTTCTCGATCGATTTCGGAAGTGGGGGGGGGGGTCGACTTATACGTGGGTTTCTTATTTTCTACGAATTTTTTATGTCGAAATAGGGGGGGTCGAATTATACGCGGTATCGACTTATACGCGAGTATATACGGTAATTCAGTTCTCCCTTCGCGAGAAGGCAAAAGAACATAAAAACTCAAAATATCTATATTAAAAATTACGAAGTAAATCTCAAACGCTTATTTCCTCGAAAAAATTCCAGAAAGAATTAAGCATGATTTAATTGGCAGTAATAAATGAATGCGTTATCTTTGTTGTTACGAAGCTAAGTTTCTCTAGATTGGCAACAAATCCACTAGTCTCCTGTTTCAAATGTAAACATCAACGGTCGCCATTAAAAACAGGCTTAGCGGCAATTAAACAACTTTAAAATTGCTGATAATTCGAAAAATATTGCACACAGATTTACCAAAGGCATAAAATCCTTAACCGGAAGATAAAAACAACAGAATTCAATCATTTTTAAAGCAAAAAATGTACAAATTACAAACATGTAAGAGGAAAGAAACTGAGATCACTGAGCCGGGTAACAGAGTGGATATATATATATATAAATATATTTATATACGTTTGGTGCGGCCGATTGCAACCAAAATACGAGGTGCATATTTACATGTTACAGCAGTCCTATATACAAAATTTCAACGTTCTGAGGCTACTCGATTTTGAGTTATGCGAGATACGTACGTACGCACGTACGTACATACGTTCGTACAGACGCCACGAAAAATTACCTTCAGAATTAATTTTAAAGCAGTTTTATAATTTTTTTGTAGGAAACAAGTCTTTTATCCTGTTCTTACGTACAGATATCACGCAAAAACATCGTTAAATTGCATTCGATAGCGGTCAAAATGGATATTTTCGTTGAAATATGCTGCCTGAAACTTTTCGCGATTACAATACTTCCTTTTTACTTCGTACAAGGAAGTAAAAAAAAAACGAAGTGTTTTGTAAATTAAATAAAGAAGGTGCAGAATTTAATTAAAATTTCCAGTTATTTTTTGTTTAATTGCCTTTTATTTATTTTTTTTTTATTCACCTTTCACCACCCTTTTCCAGAATGTTAAGTAAGAGTTATACTGAAGTATAGAATGTTTTGTTAGTATGCACAACCATCCTGCTGTTTTCTGCAACAATCTTACAGAGTTCTTTCACTCTCCTTACAGAGAGTAATCTGCAGTTACTTCAACAATCTTGCAAAGAGTTCATTGAGATTAGGTTATAAGACCAAGGGTTATAAGACTCACGTGAACGTGTTCACTAGTACTGGCGCCTGAGCGAGAGCCGCTTCTTGAAGGTAACATTGTAAAAAGGTACTATAACTTTTCCTGTAGCTTATATGATGAAGGTGGAAGAAGCGGAGAGAAAACCTAAGACTAATCCCGATGCTTAAAAGTGATTAAATTATATTGTTCTTATGTTCCGGTTAAGGTTTGTATGCTTTTAGTTTGTAACAGGGATGAGAAAACTACGGCCCGCCGGAAGGTACTAATCGGCCTGCGGATACAATTTTAATTTGCCGGATTGAGGCAAATTAAAACAAATATATATTTATATATTATGTATCCAACTCCTTTTTCTACTTTTTTTTTAAATATTATTTTTTTATTCTTTTTACTTCCTTATACGAAGTAAAAAGGAAGTATTGTAATCGCGAAAAGTTTCAGGCAGCATATTTCAACGAAAATATCCACTTTGACCGCTATCGAATGCAATTTAACGATGTTTTTGCATGATATCTGTACGTAAGGACAGAATAAAATATTCTTTTCCTTCAAAAAAAAATTAAAAAACTGCTTTAAAATTAATTCTGAAGAGAATTTTTCGTGGCGTCTGTACGAACGTATGTACGTACGTACGTATCTCGCATAACTCAAAAACGAGTAGCCTCAGAATTTTGAAATTTTGTATATAGGACTGTTATAACATGTAGATGTGCAGCTCGTATTTTGGTTGCAATCGGCCGCACCAAACGTATATAAATATATTTATATATATATCCACTCTGTTACCCGGCTCAGTAATCTCAGTTTCTTTACTCTTATATGTTTGTAAATTGTACATTTTTTGCTTTAAAAATGATTGTATTATGTTGATTTTATCTTCCGGTTAAGGTTTTTATGCCTTTAGTCAATCTGTATGCAATATTTTTAGAATTATCAACAATTTTAAAGTTGTCTAAGTGCCGCTAAGCCTTTTTTTAATGGCGGCCATTGATGTTTACATTTGAAACAGGAGACTAGTAGATTTCTTGCCAATCTAGAGAAACTTAGCTTCGCAACAACAAAGATAACGCATTCATTTATCATTGCCAATTAAATCATGCTTAATTCTCTTTGGAATTTTTTCGAGGAAATAAGTGTTTCAGATATGCTTCGTAATTTTTAGTATGGATATTTTGAGTTTTTATGTGTTTTTGCCTTCTCGCGAAGTGAGAACTGAATTAGTTAAATGAGAAATACTCAATCGTCTGTAAAAAACTGTTTCTTTTTTGTTTTATTGGCTTAATTTCTTTTATACATCATTCAAGCTTTATTATAATATTTGAATAGAACATGTGGCAGCGATTAGATAATTCTATTCTTTAAATGATATAAATTTTGTGCATTATGAGTTATAATATGAACGAAATATATAAGTTAACTGTTATATAATTATTGGATTATGTAACAGTTAACTTAATTTTATAATTATTATATAAATTAACTGTTATATAATTATTAATACTGTTAAGTTAACCTAGCGACAGAGTGTCGCTATAGTAAACAAATACAAGAATGAATTTTAAAAATGCATTTATTCTATTGTGGTTTATGCGCTGTCGGCGAAGTAGATTTAATTCGATCCAATATGTTTAAATGAAATCCAAGAAAAAATGTGTATAATTTAATATTCCAATACAAGGAAGTCATGTGGTGTACACATCAGATTTTTTTCAAAGGACTGATGATCTTTTTACGTTCACTATTTTTGGTCTACAAAACATAAATCGACAGAACTAGCAAGCTTGCTAGTTCGTGAAGTGAATTTTTCGTTAATTTCAGGAAGGACTTTTATCTTTGAAAGGGCCTTTAACAAATATATGTAATATTGCGACCGATGGAGAACCAAATATGACAGGGAAAAAGTCTGGATTTCTTGGATTCTTTAACCAAAACTATCCTGGGAAACAAAGTTGTTATTTTACACTGTGTCAAAATGCTCCGTGTAAATCTGCATTGAATATGAAACCCGTGCTTGATGCGGTCGTGAAGCTTGTAAATACTATTCGATCTCGTGGGCTTACTCACACGCAATTTCGAGATTTTCTTTAAGTCCGTGCAATCTGGATACTCTGACGTGCTGTATTACGCGAAAGTAAGGTGGCTTAGTGGAGGATGTGTTCTTGAGCGAGTTTGGCAGCTGAAAGACATTATTGTGTCATTCTTCCATGAGAAATGTAAAATATTCGGAGTGCGAAATGTTATGAGATACAGAATGGCTTTCTGCCTTTGCATTTTTCACAGATCTTCATTGTCATATGAGCAACTTGATTGTCAAGATTCAAGGGAAAAATCAATTTATCGACGATATCTGGGCCCATCTCAAAGCTTTCAAACTAAAACTTAATCTGTTAGTGGGCAGCTAGCTAAGAACAACTGTCGCATTTCCCAAGGTTAAATTCATTACCCTTGTAAATGAAGAGAAGCTTAAGAATTATGAAGATGGCTTGAAACAAACTGCATTTTGAGTTCGAATGCAGATTTCAGTGCCATTCAAACATAATTGATATTTTTACCATGCCTTTCAACGTAAATCGTGAAGCAGTGAAGTCGGATTTATAACATTAACTGAGTTGCAATCTAACAATCATCTGAAACAGTTGTTTCTAAATATGCCAAAGTTAGAGTTTTACAAATCATTATCGAAAGTAAACTTCCCAATTTTAATACCTCTAGCCGAGAAAATCAGTGTTTTGTTTGCTTCATCTTATATATGTGAAAAAGTGTTTTCAACTATGAACCTTAGAAAGAATTATTTCAGAATTAGACTGACAGAGGAGCATTTAGTCTCGTTCCTTAGAATCAGTACATCTCACTTCGAACCTCAATATAAGGAACTTTTAAAAATGAAATCCCAATTTCATTCATCTTATTAACATATTTAAATTATAATACTTGTCTATTGTTTTTAAAATTTTTGAAAAATTTCTCTTGCCCACCCCAATTTTTTTTTTTCGATTTTTGTCCCGCAACCGAAAACGTTCGCCCATCCCTGGTTTATAAGGTATTTCTCCCACCTTCTTGGCATGCCTTCGTGGTGTGGTGGTCTGCACGCTCAGCGCGTAATTGAGAGGTCCGTGGTTCGATTCCCGGCGAGGGCGTTGCACATTTGTCATCTCTCCTGTTTCAAAAATACCTAATGACTCTACAAGTTAATATGCATGCAATAGCTGTAGAATTACCTACAATTTAAAAGCTGAAGTGGTCTCCATTTGTTTATGTACCAGCTTCAGTGTCTTTTCGCCCAGTGGAACCAAAAATTAACTTTCAGTTATGTTAACCAAAATTTTGTCTTCTTGCCCGTTGGCCGAATTGCTTGTTTTTACGTAGAAATTCTAATTTTAGTCGTAAAAATTGTTTTTTAAACTGTGTTTGGTGTGTTAGTTTTTCCTGTATTTTACCATTTTTAATGAAGATGTTTAAAGATTTTTGAAATTCGAAGAAATTAGTTTAAATGAAGTGTAGCAAAAATTGAGTATGTAGTTCAATAGACTGTACAAGGAAATCATGTGATGTACACATGAGATATTTTCTGTCTATTTCTTTTTATCGTCTTTCAGGAAAATTCAAATTAAGTATGATTTAAAAGCACGGGTAGTTGGTGTTCAGTTAAACTGCATTGGCAATAAGTATTGACTATAGCGATTCAATATCCTTAAGACCGTTCATATGCTTTGTTGCTGAATTAAAATAAACTGGCATTTGGGCTAGTGAAAAGTTTATTGCTTGTTTAAAACGTAGTTTGTTAGAAAGACATTTATAATGAGAATTAATTAACTGGAGTCTTAGATTCAAAGCTGTTTTATTCCGTGTTTGCCTTTTGAGTTTTATATTTTGGTTTGATTTAATTCTCTGCACACAGAGAAGGTTAAAGTACTTCTGAATTTTGCAAATTCTAGAAGCAGCAGAAATCAACTTTTTATTTTTTATTTGCACATAATAATTACTCCAGCTGGATCAGTGGCATAGCGAGGGGGGCAAGGGGGTGTATGATCAGAGGAGCGCCAAATGATCTCCAAACAAGATTTCCATCATATCACTGTTTTTTTTTGGGGGGGAGGGGGCGCCGAAAAGGTATTTTGCCCCGGGCGCCAGTTATGCTCGCTACTCCTCTGAGTCGGATTTAATTCGATTAAGTTCAATAAGGTTAAGACACTGACTAAGAATTAGTTTATAAATCCAATAAAATTAATTATATAGCTATTCTTTCTAACTATACCTAATTATTGCTTTCTATAATAGCTTGATACTGGGCGACATTCAAATAGTTAGCAATTTTTTTTTTAGAATTTATTTTCTGTAAATTGTTTTGTTGTACTTAATTATATGTTAATTATCACTGGTGTCGTTATATGTCATTCATTATCCTTATATGTCAATTATATGTTAATTATCATTGGTGCTACATTAAATTCATTAACATAAAAATATATCTCATTTTTAGCAATTCCATTAAGTCCAGCGAACCTTCTTTTATTCACGAGACAATCATATATTCAATCTGCATTTATAGAGTTAATTAATTCATGGAACTGGCATCTATAATAGTTATAAATATAGCTATTCCTTTCAAAAGGTGAGAGTCAACGTTTCCAGACGATTTCCGTCTTTTTCAGAGGTGGTCGCTTTAGAGAGCTGGTGCTCAATAATGATGTTAATTTATCTTAAAAAATAAAAGTTCAAATAACCAGTTCCTGAATAAGGCTATTTCAAAATACTCCGCAAAAAGTTAATTTAAGTATAATTAACTACCAAAATAATGTAATAATTATTTTTAAAATTTATGAAAAAATTATGATATGGACACCACATGGCTTTCTTGTACGGCTTATTAAGTTATACACATTTTTTGCTGCATTGCATTTAAACTTACATTTTACATTTTTCATTCAAATGATTCAGTTCTCACTTCACGGCAAAGCAAAAATACATTAAAAAAAAAAAAAAAAGCTTCATTAAAAGTAGTAAAATACAGGAAAACATAACACCAAATACAATCAAAACAGTTAAAAAAAACAATTTTTACGATTAAAATTAGAATTTCTACGTAAAATCAAGCAGTTCGGCCAGGGGGCAAGAAGGCAGATTTTCTGGTGCGCTAAACTGAAAGTTTATTTTTGGTCTCACTCAGCAAAAAGACATTGAAGGGGCAGAAACTGACTAAATTCACTATTCTACTGAGTTTCAAATGTAAACAAATGGCGTTTGATATGCTTAACTTTCCAGTTAAACTTTTAAATTGTTGATAATTCTAGAACTGTTTCATGCAGATCAACAAAAGGCATAAAAGACTTAACAGGAATATAAAAACCACATATAATTCAATCACTTTTAAAGTAAAACATGCACAGTTTACCAACACATAAGAATGAAAAAAAACTGAACTCACCGAGCCAGGTAAGATACTGTATATAGTATATATATATATGATTGGTTCAGCCTGTTGTAACGAAAGAGGGTGGTGCATAACTACATGTTATAGCAATCTCATTTACAAAATTTCAACGTTCTACACAATGGCGTAGCTAGGGTGGAGCAAGGGGGGCGCAGCATCCAAGCGGCGGCAAATTGATGCTACGAAATTTTTTAATGAAATATTTTCCATTTTACGGTCACAGAAAGGGGTGCAAATTCTTCAGTTTTCCCCGGGCGCTGGACATTCTAGCTACGCCCCTGGTTCTACCGCTACTTGTTCTTAAATTATGAGAGATACATACATTCAAATAGTAAGTGATTTTTTTAAAATTTATTTTCTGTAATTTTTTTGTTGTACTTATGTTAATTATCACTGGTGTCGTTATATGTCATTCATTATCATTATATGCTAATTATCATTGGTGCTACATTATATTCATTAACATAAAAATATGTATCATTTTCAACAATTCCATTAAGTCGACCGAACCTTCTTCTATTCACGAGACAATCATATATTCAATCTGCATTTATAGAGTTAATTAATTCATGGAACTGGCATCTATAATAGTTATAAATATAGCTATTCCTTTCAAAGATGAGAGTCAGTTTCCAGACGATTTCCGTCTTTTTCGTACGTACAGACGTCAAGAAAAAATTTCTTCTGAAATCACTTTTTACAATCCATTTTACTTTCCTTTTTGGAAAAAACAGTCTTTTTTCCTGTCCGTACGTACAGATGTCAACTGGATGAACAGATAAAAGCATCGTTCAAATGATTTCGAGAGCTATTGAAGGGGATATTTTCCTTGAAATATGATACCCAAAATTTTTCGTGATTACAATTATTTCTTTACTTCGTACAAAAACATAATAAAAAAGCGATAATTTTCTTATAATACTATGAATACTGACTAGCACATTTTAAGGCTTTTGATGTTCAATAGTCAAGGTTCAGTTCATTGATCTGCATGATTAGTACGGTCAGCAGTTAGTTGTTTTAGTTAGTTTTTTTATTTTATGTTAACCTGCATTCAGTTTTTCCGGTCAAAATTCTCGAACAATTATCGACGTTCGATAAATCGAAGGTACTCGTAGCCTGTTCCATAAAATTATTCAGACTGCGCTTTTTTCCCCCCTGAAAATTAAAAAGTTATGCTTGGATGGTACGAACTTACCGTTTCGTCCATCATTTAAAATGTACTGACTGAAAGAAATCACAACTGTGAATTAAAAAATTAGTACGGAAAAAAGAGGTCTTTATAAACTTTCATTTAGTTCACTCACTGAGGTCAAAAGATTCTCATCAATTTTTAAATTAATTGTCTTTCGATGGCATTATAATGTGCTAAAGCGATTTTGTTCAAAATTTGATTAAATTATTTAAATGAAACTATTTTTCGCATATATCTTCGTTTAACGAACAAACTAAAAAGAACCTCAATTTTACTGTTTGCACCATAGGATAGAGCGGAAAAATATCTTTTGAACAAAATTTGTATGAAATTTCGGTATAATTTCTGATTTTTTAGCAATACTGTTGAACATTTTCCAACAATTTAACATAAAACAGAATTGTCGGAATTAAAAGAGTGATTACTGATTGTTGAAAAACTATTTTTAATGAGACTGAGCCTGAAAATATGAACATAAAAAAAAAGTAATTATAAAATAAGCTTTTATTTAAAACTCATAAAATAATTAATCAACTGAAAATAGTAAAATAAGTTATCATATGGTTTAATGAGAACAAAAGGTTAAATAATTCTATCTACAAAATTCGTTTACAGTTTTATATCACGAAATAGAAAGCGTGAGCTCCTAAATAACGAAATCTAATAGCACTGAAAAGTATAAGCATTAACTTCGTAAATTAAGGATGCAGAGATATTAAGTAATTTTTGAAAGTAGGAGAGGGAAAAAATGAGCAATGCCCTCTGCCAGGATTCGAACCATGGACCTCTCGAATACACGTCGAGCGTGCTGACCAGTATACCACGAAGGCATGCTAAGATGGCGGAAGAAATGCCTTATATACTTCTCCTTTTAAAGAGCGACTGGGGATTAGGTGACCCAGTCGCCAAATCTTGGTGGCGGAGAATCATCATCCACCACCATTTTTAGTTCGGCTGCCAGTATAGAGGCATTAGGTATTTTTTGTAAGTAGGAGAGATGAAAAATGAGCAATGCCTTCTTCGGGACTTGACTCTTGATTATGCGTTGAGCGTGCTGACTGCTACAGCACAAAGGCATGCTAAGAACCATTTAATCTCTATTTCGCATTAAACTACTGTAGTGTGTAAATTAATTTGGTCAAAGTGATTTCCCTCCTGGTCAGAAAGAGTTTGGCATAAGCATTTAAGTTGATTGCCAGCTAGCGTGCCACCCAGCACGTTGCCAGCAGGTCCCTCAAAGCACTTTTTTTCTACCTTATAATGTCATCTGGATGTTTGAGCTGTTTTAGACAATAAATTAGGATTATTGCACCATTTTTTTAACTTTGTTCTGTGAGAAGAGGGAATTACATTCTCATACTTTTTAAATACGTTTTGCATTCGTTCATTTTAGTGTACTAAAAATTGTAAGAAAGCAAAGATTATCGTAAAGTAAGAAAGCAAAGATTATCGCACTTACCAATTCCACATTCATTTCTGTGTGCCACCAGAAATGACCACTGACCTGACACTTAAGCAAATGTCTTCCCGTGTGTGTCATTTACACATTCATGGCTGTAAGAAATATTACTTCCTCGGTTGGCTTTGGAAAATCATTTGTTTTTCGAATTCTGAGTAGACACAATGAAACTAGATCATTTTCTCCAGAAAAGAAGGGCATATACGGAAGGAAAAGGAAAACAACTCAAAATTTCTTCTATTCCTACTCCGAAATGGCATTATTAATCCAACAAAAACTAACAAACATCTTAAAAGAGATCTGTTGTCTATTGGTATTAGCGAAGATTATCGCACTTACCAATTCCACATTCATTTCTGTGTGCCACCAGAAATGACCACTGACCTGACACTTAAGCAAATGTCTTCCCGTGTGTGTCATTTACACATTCATGGCTGTAAGAAATATTGCTTCCTCGGTTGGCTTTGGAAAATCATCTGTTTTTCGAATTCTGAGTAGACAGAATGAAACTAGATCATTTTCTCCAGAAAAGAAGGGCATATGCGGAAGGAAAAGGAAAACAACTCAAAATCTGTTCGATTCCTACTCCAAAATGACATTATTAATCCAACAAATACTAACAAACATCTTAAAAGAGATATGTTGTCTATTGGTATTGATATTCATCCTTCAAATAAAAAGTGTAGCCTTCTCCCTCCTAGGAGGAGGGAAAATGAATTGAAAAACAACTTTTGATACCCCAAATGAAGCAAAAACGAGCATTTTATAAAAATATATAACCGCTAAGTGGAATAGAATACAATAAACGATAAACATAAGATTTCCTTACACGCATTTTTACAGAAAAAATAATCTACTCGTATTTTCAAATACCTTTTTTAAATTATGGTTCTGTTAACTTGGTGTTTTGCTGTTTGATCGAAATACTGCAATAAAAAGAACCTCGCTTTTAATTTTGACAGCATCAAATCATCAGCATTGGTTATAACAAATCTGTTCAAAATTTTGTTTTCATTATCATACTACAGAACTGCATGATGAAAAATAATTTTAGATTTGTAGTTAATTTTTTGAATACTTCTAAGCAATTTCGCCCAGCTGAAGAACTCACAGAACGGGAAAATCTTCAGATTGAAAACCTTTCCTTATCGGATCGACTGAAGTCAGGAAATAGGAAAGCATAAATCATACACATGAGAACACAAAGAAAAAAAAAAATTTTTTTTTTCTGCAAACAAAGTGAAGGCCAGTTTTACTGTGATTGATTGCAAGAAAGAGAAATACGTAAATACTGCATAGAAAATTCTAACAGTTATTTTCTCTAACAATTTTTGATTTTCGAGTCATTTATTCTGAGTGAATAAACTGGTGTGAATGTACGAGGTTTTTCTTTTTAAATTGCAGATAAGAAAATAATGGTTCATAAAGTACTTAACCAAATAACTGTTAGCTTACTTTATTTTAAAGGGGAGGGGGATATGCACGAAAATTAATGTTGCTTATGAAATTCCGGAATCAGTTACCAAAAAGTTTAAAAAAAGAAAGCGGGTAAAACAAAATTTCAGAAAATAAAATTATTTTCCTTTCTTGAACTGTATTGTTACGAATTTTGTGTATATGTAAATAATTTTAATGAAATTATATGTAAATTGTAGTATCTTTTGTATAATGTAACACGAAAGTCCTCAAGAAATCCGAAACATAACCGGAAAAGTAGGATTACAGGAGTAAGCCAATTTAACATTAATGTAAACTGCAAGCTGGCCATGGCTTTGGCAACTAATTTTTGTCTCCAAATTTGACGGGAAACAGAGGCGTTGAGGTTTTCAGCGCCCGGGGACAACTGAAGATCTTGTGCCCCTTTCTGTGTACCAAGAGTGAAAAAAGTTTCATTCTAAAATTTTGTACCATTAATTTGGCGCCCCTGGATGCTGCGCCCGGGGACAGATGTCCCCCCCTTTGCCCCTCCCTAGCTACGCCACTGACGAGAAATCACCAAAAGTTGCCAAACTTAGAGACTATTTGAGGAAATTTAGGTCCGATTCCTGTATCACTGTAACTGGTTCGATTTTTATGTAACTGTAACCGGCTCTATAAACTGAAACTGTACACAATTTGGCAAGATCGAAGGTAGTGGAGATTTCTTGGCGAATTGGAGGGGGGGGTGCTATAGAAGACCACATAGAGCATTAATTCTCAGTTCCTTGATAAATTTTCTGGTTTTTTTTCAGTAAAATCTTAGAATTTAGCAAGATTACTAAAGAACTGGTTTCGCAGGATACAAAAATACAGCTTGCCCTGCAGTTTCTAGGACTTATTGATAATTTGAATAACTAACTCTCTTATACTTTACAGCAGGGTTTCTTAAACTTTTTTCAGTCAGGATCCCTTTTTATCACTGAAATTTTTTCGCAACCCCCTGGACCCCATAATATTTACAAAAATTTTGTGAGAGCCCATAAGTATTGCACAAATCCGACATACGCTTGAGTGAAACCATCAATTTTTTCACTTGTACTTGTAATATACTATTGCAGTTTTAGGTCATCAACTTTAATTTCTAGTTTTGAGACAAAGAACAATGTGAAAATTTTAATTAAGTTACAGGCGAAATGACAGCATCACTTGCAAAGAAAATAAAATAAACGTTTATACAGTAAGACCCCGCTTAACGCTGTTTCGTTTAGCGCTGTTTCGGTTTAGCGCTCTTTTATTTCAACCCGGGGATTCCGCGAAATCGCTCGCAGCATACGGGGATTCCCCGAAATATTATGCAGCGATAGGTTTCAAATACATATCCGAAAGAGTGTACTTTTATTTCTTGTTTGGTGCGGTATTGTACAGACATATTTTTATTATTGGAAACATTCAATTCAAGAAGCAGCGGCTAGTCTTTCTAATGATGAGCTCAGGGAATTAACTGAACAAAAAGAAAACAAAAATGTCGACAGCAGTGATTCAGAAGAAGAGCAAAAAGAACTTTCGATGGCGTTTGTAAAAAGGAGTTTGTCTACCATAACTGAAATAATGGATCAATTCATTGAAAATGATCCGAATTTCGACAGGAGCTCAAAAGTAAGACGTGGTGTTAGAGATGCTCTATCCGTTTATGAAGAACTTTTAAGAGAACAACGCAAAAGAAAAAGGCAAACAACATTAGATGCTTTTGTCACAAAAAGGCAGAACACTGAAAACGCGGAAGGCTAACTAAATATGACTGACTGAGAATTTTATTTGTTTTTTTTTTTAAGAATATTCGTTTTGTTATTTATATTTTGTTTTTATTTTTGCAAGAAATAATAATGTGGTATTAATTTGGGCTTTAAGAAATAAATGTTTGGTTTTATTTTTATTAAAAAAACATACTTTTTAAATTTAATACCTAACCAATTTCCTAGCCATCTTCCCCTAACCCCAATATTTACATGTAAAGATAGCCTCGTTTAGCTCTGTTTCGCATTACGCTCTACTTTGATGGAACGTATCCCCCGCGTTAAGCGGGGTCTTACTGTATTATAAAATGAATGTGTAAAAACGTTTTTTTTTTTTTTTTTTTTTTTCTCCTTGGTCTGTATTGTCATATTTTTATTTATTTTCAGATACATTGTGTAAAAATATTTGGTAATCGTAAAATTATTATAATATGTTAAAGAAATATCAAAACTGCTCAAATTTTTGGCGACCCCCTGCTGCAGGTCCCCCGACTTCCTTGGGGATCACGACCCACAGTTTAAGAAACCCTGCTTTACAGTAAGATGAGTGTGAACAATTGTACCAGACCTCAACAGATGGCGCCACCCCTTCATCATTCACTACTCTTCTTTCCCAAGCCAGTTACCCTTTGGCTCTTCCCTCCCATCTTTAAGACTTTTAATTTTTAGTTTCTGTATTTCTTTTACTACCTGAATTAAACCTGAACACAGCTAGTAATTTACTCTAGCTAATAGCGGCATTTGGAACTTGGAACAATTCTCAGTTTAATTCAGAGTTTAACCCAGGGTATTGAGAGTGAGGGAGTACAGCTTAACGCACTTGTGGCCTTTTATGTGGTGTCGTGTTTAATGTTTTTAGTGGTCTGAAGTAGTAACTACTAATTGTGCTCTGTCATGGAGGGCTCTTCGATTGCATTTTGGAAAAGTTCAGAAATGTATACCGTTTCGTTTGGGAAAATAAATTTCATCAAGCAATCACCGGTTCTGTGAGCATTCAATTGAGGACGAAAGGTTTCTTGAACTGAATTAAAAAAATAACATTAAAATGAAAGAATAATAAAAAAATCTGAAAGATTTCAGAATTTAAATTACGCCCAAAGGGCCGTTTTTTTAACATTTTTTGTGTTACCTTAATTTATTAAATATCATGTTCTTTGCACTTAAACCATAAAATTCACTTCAATAGCAATGTCACAAAATAATTCTAAAATGAGCATATCTTTAGAATTTCCGATACACACCGGCTCTTTTAATGGCATTTTCAGTAAGCTTTTAATGTCGGATGACTGTTTGGCCCAGTTGATATACTGAGTTTATCGTTCCTGCACTGCTTCATTTGTTTTCGCTACCTATAATTATAGAAACCCCGTTTTAAAGAAATATATTGCATATTTTGAATCTTGCGTATCTACATTACATGCAAAATAATTTTATTTGGTACCTTCTGTTCGTTAATAACACAGGAATTCACGATCTGAGTATGAAATACTAGAGCAGCCTTGGAAAAAGAACAGGGGCATTTTATTATGATCGATATAAAATTCACGCTAATCGTATTATAATACAAGACATATTATTAAACGTTTCTTTTACAGTAAACGATCAAAAATCCCGTTTCAAACCTTAGATGTTATAACGCTTGAAAATAAGTATCATTATGTTTATATGGACTGTTCGATGAAATAAATTATATTGAATTATTAATTTTATGTACTGGTTAACGCTTGAGTGTAAACGTTCGAGTAGAATAAAAGAAGTAAATTAATTGGTTGGCCCCAAAAAATAATGGATAAATAACATCTGGTAGTGTGAACGTGTTCCTGAGTGAAGAGAAAGCAAATAATCACATTGCAGTAAAATCTTTTTTTATTGTTTCATTACTAGTCTGCAATTATTTGAAGACATCAAATTATAAAAGGCGTTTTTTTGACAAAGAAATCATTACGCATGGAGGTGAAATACAGAAGAATTTCCAGTGGAGTACTTGGAATGCGTTGCAATGGTATTAAAGCCAGGTCTTCGATAAAGTCGTTTCTCATTATGCTGCTAATTTGGAGGATCATTTTATGGAGTTTTAACCTAGAAATAAAATAAAATTACGAATTTATCTAAGAGATATACAAGACATGATACATTTAAACGATGATACTGACGGAATGATCGCAAATAAGCTTTTCCGAGTTTAATTAGCATTATTATTTTAATAGATTTGCCCGAGATTGCTTTTGGTGATGATAAAATTCACCACTTTCATTTATTTCAAACTAGCGCAAATAATCGATGGCAGTTAAGTTGAATTCAGAGTAATGCACTTAACAACAGAGAGAACGATGCCGCTGTAACACTTCTCTAATAACGATGTAAAAAAATACTATTGATAGTCATACATTTTTCAGTCTGATGCGATATGGAACCCACATAAAATTTTTTGATAGAAAAATAAACTAATTCTCATTACATCAGCAACAATGGCACGCAGTTTTTAATGATTTCCGTCTTTCTAATCAAATGGTCGTAAAAGCTCTTCCATCTAATATTTCACCTACATTCAATTTTAGTCGATTAAATGTCCTAAAAAATGTATCGGTACTTTTCCGTTTCGCCGGCGCAAATCTCGCCAAGCAGACTTTGTTGGCGACAGCATACAGTATACACATAAAAAATGTTAACAATTGTTAGTTTAAGAATTTTTTATTTTGAAGGCATAAACATTTTAATTTGGTTTAAAATTTTGTAAAAAGCCAATAAATAAAGACAATAAATTTGCAAAAAGACATTAATTTAAGAATTTACTATGCTTTCATGATTCAACATCCATACGAGTTCTTTTTCCATACGTAAAAAGCTTTTCTGTTCAGAAATCAATGCCTTTAAATCAGATATCAATACCTCAAAACTTTTAAATTCAAGAGCTCTTAACTAGAAGAGAAACACGCTAATGTGACAATCAAAATTGTAAAACAACCTTGTATTTAGCGTAGGTATAATGAAACACTCAATCGATTTCGAGGGCAGCTAAAGGTCCCTCCTCATCAGGAATCATAGTTGGACTTTTAACCATAATTTTGATTTTGGCTCTGCAAAAATTATCCAAAAGGCTTCTTCCATAGGTGAATTGGATTTTCTTGAGGCTTTTCACATTCACAAAGATTTAGCAGGTTTAGTTAATGATTTGAAGTCCAATCCAGTCCTTCCTAATGCCTTTAAAATTCTACTATCTTAATTCAGTTATTTTTGCCGATAGATGGCGTTACCTCCTCGCGTTTGGTCAAAGAATCTCTAAGGAGAAGAAGTAAAGGTTCCCCGGGGCAAATGTGGCTCCGTCAGACCAAAGAGACACATTATGTATATCCCTGAAGCTTACTTTAAAGGGGCAAACCATTCCAAAGCTATCCACCCTCCGTACCTGACTGCGCATGTGCGAAATAACATCAGGAGGCAACAAAGCAGCATCAAAGAATGCAGCATGCCGTCGGCCATGTTAGCAATTTTTTACCACGTTGTTCGAAAACGTTTTTTGTTGTTGTAGTCAGAGGTACTTGGTTTTAGCTATGTGAAATTCTTTTAAAGACTTTTTAAATGTAATGCTGTAAGCGAAATGGTTTTGGCTATTGGGTGAAAACTTTGCTCTTTGTTTTCACAATGGTCATTCCAAATAATTGTCTAAACGTTTTCATGGTAATTTGTTTTTAAAGTTGTTGTCGGATAATTATAATGTATTTCAGTGTTTTCAATTTATTTAGGGGTGCCTTTAATTGTCTTTAAATATTTTTTTCTGTTTAAGTTAGTTATTGCAAATTTTGCTTTTAAAATTTCACTGTAAAATTTTAACTATGGATCCATAAAAATTTATTACGCTTTGTATGGCATGTGTTTTCCCCCCTTTTTAAGTTTACAGGAGAAAAGAATTAAGAAATTTATTTCATTTAAATTTTGTCTTCGTACGGCTCGCTGTTTAAATTGAAAGTAAAAATTGGACAAGATTTCTATAATTCGCCCCAAAATTCCAACTAACATCCTTTTGCTCATAAAACTCCAGAAATGTATGAAAATAAAACATTTTGAGTTATTTCAAAGTAAAAAATTTACTATCTCCTCGAACTGCGCTGTTTAAATTTCACCCTGCGCTGGTGTTTCACTGTATAGCCGTGGCTCTTCGGTACAGCGGCGCAGAGGCGAAACAGGTTTACATTGCGTCTATGGAAGCTTTCATTCTTCTCCTTAGAGATTCTTTGGTTTGGTACTACCAGAGGGTATAAAAATCCGTTCAGTGGTTGCTTTCCATTATTTGAAGTTCAGATTTTGAGCGTAAGGTGCATTTGCCCCTCGCTCCCTATTTTAACTTCGCTAATTTTTTCTTGTCCTTTATGCTTGATCAGATAGCCTGGCTCAGTAAAAGTAGGTGGCCAGTGCAACTCTGATTAAAAATCTAGTTATAACCACGTGCAGTGCTGATAAGGACCACGTGTTTCTGTGACTCCTTTATTTTCTTCTTTCTAAGTATTCCTTTCTTCTGATGAGGAGGGACCTTTAGCTGCCCTCGAAATCGATTGAGTGTTTCATTATACCTACGCTAAATACAAGGTTGTTTTACGATCAAGAGCTCTTCTTAAGATTTGCAATGTTGTTTTAAAATTAGATAGATGATATAACGTCGCCATTTTCTTTCGTATCACTCTCATTGCCATTTTGAGTTTCTGTAGCTACTTGAACGCTTTCTATTTCTTTTTTGCGAGAGTACTTTGCGAGAGGCCATATATCCCAGACTGACTATCTGTAACATGGCTGGCCTTTAGCAAAGTCATCGGCTTAGTCATCTGCTTTGAAGTACTTCCTTTCTACAGGAATAAGTGTCGTTTATCTTTTCCTGAACAACATATTTTCGTTACCGGTATTTAAATGCTTTTAAAATAGGTATTTAAAATTTTTCAAAGGCTGGATAATAGAAGTTATATATGGAGGAAGAAATATTTATTTAGTGCCTTTCAGAACGAGATAAGAGAGATGTGCAGCACAGTTATCTGAAAGTAAAACTTATATTTCCATTTTTCAGTCCGCTGTGCCATTTCAAATGAAAATCACTAAAAATCCACATTTAGCTTCATAACTGCTTTCAAACATCGATGTTTTCTGCTTTTGACAGTAACGAATATCTTCTTAATTGTTGCCTTCATATTGCACGTTAGTAAAACACCAACTCTTTCTTTCAGTTACGGAAAACTACTCGCTGTTTCACCTTTAAACATTAATATGTGATCTGGTTTTGATCTCCAATACAATTCAATTTCTTCTCTAATAAATTACACATGGCATATATTCCTTTAGCCAGGATCAGGTAAAATGTTTCTTATACAGTTATTAGTCATATGATGATCTACTTCTCGCTTCTCATGCAGTTTCTGATGAACGATGTTATTTCTCTTTTTCCATTTTGCTAACCATCCATCAGTTTGTATAAATCTCTGTCCAGGTATTTTAGCGAAGTCGACATATTTTCATGGTTAACTGTTTGTTTGATTTGCTGAAAAAGTGTTACAGATTTCAAGTACCACTTCTGGTTGTCCATTTTTGCCGAAACCGAATCAACTGCGTATAAGATTGCAGAAAACTTAAATACAAAAATTAAAGTTTGATTTAAGAGTTATCGTAAACAAAAACTACGTCACACAGATATATACGTCACACAGATATACGTCACACAGTTAACGGACAGACGTAAAATGTGGAACCTTAATTTGTGCTTATTCATTGAAAACTTGCTCAGCAGCGGCCCAGCGATGTGAAGCGTGTAACCACTTTCCCTTAGAAAGGTCCTCCACGAAGGCATCCCTTCTCTTAAGCAGATAACCCTCGACTGCTTTGCCATAATGAACATAAACCAAAGCAAAATTAACTGAAAACTCATTATCGAACTCATGGTCCAAAACCATTAACTAACATACCTAGGTTTATAATTTGGAGGAAAGTAATAAAAGAAGGAAGAAAAAATGTACTTCATGAACTGGCGCCATTCTATTTATTCTGCCTGTATTTTATGCTAGGTATATAACCACACCAGATGAAATAGCCCTGAATGGCAACAGGTGAGATGGTCCTAAATTATAATTAAGATACATTATAAATTGCCTATTGCTTGAAATACCGGCGTAAAATTTAAATCCTTTTTTTTTTTAAATAATATTTATAAACTCTCTCCGTAGTAAAACCAAAACCCGATTTTCTATTCATTTAAAATTATTTTGTAGGTTATACAGAAAACTGCTAAATAAAATAATGTTTACTTTGATGAAAATACGGGTTCACTTGTTAAATATTCATTTATTATAAACAGGTAAAAAATTAAAAATAATGAGGGAAAAAATCACAATTATGAGGGAAAAAATTCATAGATTCATTATCTGACATTTAGTGAACAACAGTGTTCTGCCCTCAGTTGATTAGTAAATAGATGGCGCAATCATCGTACCAAAAATGTTTAGTTAGCTAGTTTGACTCATCATGTTCAGACGCGTAACTTGAAGCGTCAAAAGGGCAAAATCCTGCAGCCTCACTTTTAAATGTGTATCATTGTGTGTTCATATAATATTATATCCTGTTCTTGGACATAATAAACGTTGTATGGGAAATCTGTTAAATCCTTGGAATAGCTTACCGATCAGCCTGAAATCACACCTCTGCATACCTTGGAGCTGAATCATCAACGCTCAAATAGGAATAGCTGAAAGAAAAAATAATTTCATTAGTTCTCTGGAACTAATTTCATTAGTTCATTAGTTCATAGATGTACAGAACGTATCCACGAGTTGAAATTAGCACAGTAATTAATAAATGCAAAAGATGATAACTGAAATTAGACATTTTCATTTGCTGTCATTTGAAAATATAGAATAAAGACCTCAAAATTATTACTGCTTTAATAAAGTGACTTCTAAAGGCCTAGGTCGAGCTTGCCGTTTGAAGCGGCATCTGAATTTTCCGCCTGAGGCGGTCTTCGATTTTGCGGCTCATCTTTATGTATATATATATATATATATATATATATATTCAGGGTGCCTCCACGAAAGTCCGGTACCACACGTTTAATTGCCGAACGGCTGCAGCTATAGTCATAAAATTGGCGTCTAGGTATTGTAAAGTGGTTATACTCTACTAGATGAGATAGCTTATAGCACCACCTGGTGGAAAACGGAGGAGTTAGCCTCCCTATCTCGAAAACGATACGAGATAGGAAGAAAAAGTGAATTACAAAGTTGTAGAGCATCGCCGATTTAGTACGAATAGACACCTTGTAGATATGAATGCTGAAAACAGAACGCTGAAAAAGCACATTTGTTTCTTCGTGATTTCCGAAACTGTGACGTCACGAGAACTTGAACGAAAGGAGAAAAGATTATCTTCCAGACGAAAAACGAGCAGGCACCGCGTCACTGCGGTATCGCTTGGAATTCCCACTCGAGAGGACTATGGTTCAAACTCTGCGGGGTGCATCCTTGTACTGATTGTCTTTACATACAGAGTAGACAATATGCAGATCGTGCACAATCATGTAGTGAAACGCATCAACTCAGCATAACTTGAGCTTGGTGGGCGAATTTGTGCATTATGCAAATAGTGTATGAAGTGTCACACATATTCTTCTGAGACAGCTATAAAAGAGACATGTTCTCGTGATTGTATGTTGAAACTCATGGACATGGAGCGATTTTCACAGAATGATTATTGTGAGATGGTTTTACTTTACAGTGAATGTGACTGTAAGTCACTATCAAAGCCCACATCCTTTATACAAAATCATCCTACAGGTTGTGAAACGTTTAAGGAAGATAGGCTGCGTGACTAGCCGACTTCGATCCGGCAGACTAGCTAAGGTAGGGAGGAAAGTGCAACCGGAAAATGTCTTATCATACGTCCTGACATATCCAAATAGCAGCGCAAATGAGATAAGTGAAAAATGTGGCTCTCAAAATGTCGCGATTTGAAAATCCTAAATGAATTAGGTGCTTATCCATACCGATCAACACCTAATCAGGCATTACTGAACGGGGATGACGATAGACGTTTCGCATGGTGCAACTTCGTCATGAACCAGACAGAGGTGCAGACAACATTCTTGACAGATATAGCGGGGACGGATGAGGCATGCTTTTCACACGAAATGAAATGGGCAATAGGCCGAACACCCATTACTGCGCACTGGGAAAATCGATCATGTCCTGCCTACGTTCAACATCAAATATGGTTTTAGATTAATGTTTGGTGTGGAATTTATAGCAGGCTAATCGGCTTAATATTTTACCAGGGTACGTTAATAGCCGTACAATATTTAGAACTTCTGCAAAATAGAATACCCGACATTGTTGAGAACCTGCCGTTGTTTCAACTCAGGAATGGATGGTTTCAACATGACTGCGTGCATATGCACAAGAAGTCGCTGGTGAAGCAGTACCTGATGGAGGAATTCGGAGAACGAAGTAATTGGGTATGGTGGTTTCGAAGAGTGGCCTCCACATTCACTTGGCCTGACGCCAGTCGATGTTTTCCTATGCAGATACTTCAACAGTACGTACTTGTCACCCGCTATACTTCAACGCATGAAACATAAAGTTCTAACAAAGGTCCAGATGTGCATTTCAGCTGATGGAAAGTTTGAATATCGAAAAAGATGGTAGTTTGTGATAACTATATTTTTTTTCTTTCTAAGATTGTTTCGTGATGTCACAGTTTCAATAACCGCAAACAAACAAACGCGCGTTTAAAACGTTCTGTTCTTAACATTCATGTCTGCGAGATGTCGTTTCGTACTAAATCGACTATACTCTACAACTTTGTAATTCACTTTTTCCTCTTGTCTTGTATCGTTTTCAAGAAAGAGACGCTAACTCCGCAATTTTCCAACATGTGGTGCTGTAAGCTATCTCATTTAGTAGCACATAGCCACTTTACTATACCTGGATACCACTTTTATGACTATAGCCACAGCCGTTCTGCAGTTAAATGGGTGGTACCGGACTTTAGTGAGCACCCTGTATATTCAATGGTGGGCACTAGCGATTTTAGACTTAAGCCACTACTGAGGCCAGAAGCGGTGGTAATTTTATTTTATGCATCTAGAAAGCGGCTATTTTTTCCTCCTATGAAGTGAGAGGCAATTTAGATCCTTGCGTTTTCGGGCATTTGAATCCAGACTCTTTGGTTCGGCAGCAAGTGTTACTAACCACTTTTCACGTCTGGCGGCTGTTGCTAGTATACAGCTGGTATTGAAATATTTTTTAATGGAAAATAAATATTTGTAGTTCTTAAGTACTTCTTAAATGATTTTTAGCTGGAAAACCCTTGACACAACTAGCAACACGTATCGGCAATTGTGAGAAATGTTCATATTAGTATTGCAATATTCAGAACATTGATCTTCAGATTGTATTTTAGAATAAACTTCAAAAATTTAAAAGTACCGCTCTTCCCTGTTCGTGTTTCGTTTTCTTTCGGAAATAAACCCCTGGAATTCTTCTATTTTAGTGAGGAATCCTTTGTTATTAAAGTCAGTCTGATCATAATTTAGTTGATATTGATAATTTTCATTCAAATGTTTCGATGGAATAAAAAAAGACATAGCGAGAGTACGTAGCCATTAAAATATGGTGGAGATTTCTTTGAATACTTTATCTTGAGTGAAAACTACTTTTCTTCCCAACTCACTAAATTCACAAATTCTCAATTCACTTCTGAATGCTATTTTTCTTTCCGTAATTCAGTATCTCATTCCGAAAATAATGAAGAACACAAACTGAACAAAATTACAGAACCGACTTCTAAATGAAATAATAAATTTCTAAACTCATTCATTGTGCTTAAGAAAGGAAATTGTAATAAATTATTCTATGAAACGGTATTATAACGTTATTATTTATATCGGAAATATCATTTTCATCAAAAATTCTGTAAAGACAGTTTAAGCTGTACAATCTATTATTCTCACTGCATTTAAATACTTACCTCATAATACTTCAGCCATATTATCAATAAATTTGGTAAGAATTATTAAATATATTATTAAAACATTTTGAATCGGTTTATATATCAAGAAGCAGAATTTTTAAAATTATATACTGGAATTTTAAGGGAAATATTAGTCGCTATGGAGGTCTGATTGGTTGTGGTAAATAACTTCTTTCGTTATCTTTTTTGTCATATACGTTTTGATGGAGCAATGACTATGCTTACGTAATAGACTCATAAGAATCCCGTTTAGTGGAAATTCAGATTAAAAAAAAAAAAAAAAAAAAAAAAAAAAAAAAACGTAAACGTAAAAAGTAACTCTCTCGTTTACAATTTGCCCCTAGCTCCCCTATCTTATATTTCAGAAATTTTATTGTATTGTTTACAGAAGGGTTACTGGAGAAATTAAAAAAAAAAAAAAAACTTTTAGAATATAACTGCCGATTTTGCTAAGAGAAAAACAAGTAGCACATTTTAGAATGTCGGAACTAAAGATTTTTTTTTTTTTTTTTTTAAATCAACTCAACTTTTAGTGGTTTCTGTATATATTGTTTTGAAATTTTATAAACATATCAGTTGCACTGAATGAGACAACATTTCCACTGGCGGTAAAAAGTCTGGCCATGAACACAAAAGCTGTTAAATATGGGAAACATAGCTTTACAGAGTTAAGGTAGTTTAAATAATATGTCTATAATTAAAAAAGTCACAAATTCAAAAATACATACTGAAAACTATGCAAATAAATTTCTGCGACTTACCTTTAGCAGCTGCTGCATAGGTAATGTATGCAGCAAGCATGACTGCGGATACAATGTAATTCGAGATCATCTTGAAAGCAAAGTTTTACCACCTTTTCTTTCGAAGCAGTTTTGAACTTGACTCGAGAAAAGTCGAAGAGTTGTCGCTCTTTCTGCTGTTACTCTTTATATACCAATCACCAAGGACTAAAATGCGTTCCTGAAGCAAAAACTGAAATGTAATTACAAGAAGCAATATTGACGTTTCATATCGAATTTGTGTCTCTCTGAACACTCAGTCGGCATTTTCCTGTTAAACGGTGTTTTCGTAAACTATAAATCGATCACGAAGAACACTTTTGTGATCTTAAATACATTTGTTCAAACATCACAAAATAAGAATTTTTTCGGAAGAATTTATTATTTTCTGTCTTATCTTTATTCTTGTACTCTTAGCTAAACATAATGTTTATTCTGAACACACAATTTAATGGAATCTATATTTGTGGAAGGCAATGCAAAAATAAGTAACAACAGGAGGGTAAGTATTCATTTACAACATGCTTTTAGTTCAATAATTCCTAAATCACTTTTATTGATCTACTTCAGTCAGAAATAATTTAGAATACATGTCCTAATAGAGTCAACAAATTATCTACGAAGTAAATGTCATTAGCACTTAGAGTAAAATCAAATTACTGAAATGTGTAGCACTTAGAGTGAAATCAAATTACTGAAATGTGTAGCACTTAGAGTGAAATCAAATTACTGAAATGTGTAGCACTTAGAGTGAAATCAAATTACTGAAATGTGTAGCACTTAGAGTGAAATCAAATTACTGAAATGTGTGGCAGCGATTCAGGAATTTATTGAAGTTTTATTCCAAACAAACAAAAATTTTTTTATTAAGTAATATGTAAGAATAAATAAGTTTAATTAGCCTAAAGAGGTATTTCGTTTTGGCATTTTGTGTTGGTTAGCTATAAACGGTGTTTCACTTTTCGAATTACTGCCACCAAATATTAGAGCCTGTTTTATATTTAAAGGAATTAAATAATGAAGATTCTGCCTTAATGTATGTATTTTTCTCGCACTGTGAAAAAACAATGATACCTAGAGACATCAAATTCTCAATAACGTAGTCCTCCACTCGAATATGGGCATCTGGAAGCCCAAATTTGAAATTTATTTTATTATTCATTTTCTATTTTGCAAAACTTTGACGAATTTTTGATTAACAAACTCAAAGATTTCAAAGCGAGCAATGGCAACACAGTACCGGGAAAAAAAAAAAAAAAAAAAAAAAAAAAAAAAAAATTATCTCCAACAGGCGAGACAGTGTATCGGAAATTCTAAAGATATGCTGTTTTTAAATTATTTTGTGGTATTGCTGTTGAATTGAATTTTATGATTTTATAAGTGCAAAGAACATGACATGACATTTAATAAATAAAGGTAACACACAAAACGTTAAAAAAATACCCCTTTGGGAGTAATATAAAATCTGAAAGCTTTCAGATTTTTTTTTATCTTATAAAGTTTACCTTACAATAGCATTCTTAACATCTAGGAAAATACTTTTTAAGACACAAAAGAAACATTAATATATATTTTACAGTTAACGTGGGAAAGCTTAGTTAGAATACCAAGTTGTTTCTTGAAGTAACTGATTATCGCCTGGAATCAAACGCAGGTAGGAACTACTAGTGTCCAGCAAATTTACCGTTCAGTCGCTGGTAGGCCTTCAAAAAGGCCTCTGATTCTTCCCGCTTGTTAGCAATAGCTACTATATTGCGGATGATTACAATTAAGGGGTGTTGGAACCCCAAAATCTTCAAAAAATTGTAATTTCGGATTTTTGCATTTTCAAATTCTCCACACTTTTATCTTTCTAAAAATACCATTCTTTAATCTCTATGAAAATTAGAACTGTAAAGAATCCAGTTTTAATTTGTCATCTACTGCTTTGATCAATGAGGATTTTTACCTAAAACGCGTTTTTCTCCAAACGTGAATTTTTTTTTTATACTCGATGTACCTTTTCTCAGGAACTACTGCTCACAGGTATCTAAACTTTTTATGGCTTATTTATTAGGTTTCCTAATATTTACTAAAATGTGCTTTTTGTAATAAATTTAGAAAAAAAAAAAAAATTAAAATTTTTTTTGTATGAGAAAAGTTCTACCATGCCTAACAAAATATTCTGTAATTTACTCTAAAATTCAAAATATTTCAAAAGCTCATTTCAGTATAATCAGATAGGTATACTTTAATTACAGAAAAATTTCAAGCTTGTATCTACAGCAGATTTTGAGAAAAAGTACATCCAATATGGCCAATTTAACATTGTCGGTATAGGGGTTTCTGATACCCCTTAAAGTTTTTAATTCAGATACTTACGCGCAATATTTTTGTAACTGAAACTACTCAAAGAACGAATGTAAAGATATCACTCCAGTCATTTGCTACAGATGAAAGTTTAAATAGCGTCAGGGATTTTAACAATGTTTATGTAAAACGCAGTGTGTCAATAAAAAACATTTGTTTTGTAAAAAGTGTATTGTCAAATTATTTGCAATTCCAAGTGCCATTATAATAATCCCTATTGTAGTAAGATTTTTCTGATTTTGCATGGTTTATATTCAATTAAATTTTTTATTTTACATTTTATTTTTCTAGTATCTGTTAATTAATAAAATAACAAACTGAGGAGTGGAAATTATACACTTTATACGCTGCCTTGACGAGTTATTTCATAAAATAACTAGGTATTCTTTAAAATAACAGAATTATACTATTTATCGGTATCATTTACATACATTTATTCCGGGGGGGGGAAGGCTATTTCTGCTAAGCTACTCAGTATTAATTCGGAACTCAAACAACAAAATTCACCGTTATATTTTCAAAATTTTCACAGGACTAGTTTCGATGGTTTTACCGAACCACCATCCTCAGCTGCAAAACCGCAAATGAACAAGATAGGAAATAATGATTAGATAAGATAAGAAAGCTTGGACAAGAGTAAGCAAGTGGCAATCTGTTGGTGAAACCAGGACTAAAACATAATTTCTTTAAAGGCCGAAGGCAAAGATGGATTAATATTAGGATCGTTAACTAGAACAGAAAGATGTTTTTGAATGTGAAATTCCTCTATAAAATCCAGTTCTCTAATGGAAGATGTTTTTTGAATAATTTTGGCAGCAGAAAAATTGAAAGTGGGATTTTCGGACCAACAATGTTGAGCAACAGAAGATTTCTGTTTTTCCTTTTTTCTAACATATGCGTCATGTTCCTTCACTCGAAATTTTAAGGCTCTCTTAGTTTGGCCATTGTAAATTAAACCACACTGGCAAGGAATCCTATAAATACCCCAGGAATTCATATCCGGAATGGAGTCCTAGTGTATGGAACTCGGAATTTTATTGATGGGAGAATAAACGACCCGAAAGTTAAATTTCTGCAAAATATGTGCAACTTTATAGCTAATTGATGGAAAGAAGGGAATAACAACAGAATTTTTATAATCTTCTAAAACAAGAGTGGGCTTTTTAGTGTGTTGAGATGAGAATTTTTTAACTGTTTGATTAATAATGTTGGGTGAAAAGCCCCTGTCAATAGCTATTGCTTTTAAATAATTTAGTTCTTCATCAAGGACTAGTTTGGAGAAGCAAACTTGAAGAGCACGGTAAACACAGGAATAAAATGAAGCTAACTTTTGTTTAGTCGGATGACATGATTTAAAGTGTGGTGGAAGGCAAACCGATGAAGGTTTACGGTAAAGCGTAGTACTGAAGTTTGTTACGTGTGACCAGAATGTCGAGAAACGGAAGAGAATTGCAAGTCTCAAGTTCAAAAGTGAACTGAATAGCAGGATCAATAGAATTCATTGTTGAAAGAAATTTATTTAAATCATTTTTATTACCTTCAAACAGGGTAAAAGTATCGTCTACGTAACTGAACCATGCCGGGAAGTTTAAAGTTTCAAACAATTTAGATTCATAATAATGCATGTAGATATCAGCCAGGATGGGATTGAGGCGGCTTCCCATGGCTAATCCCTCAGTTTGCTTGTAATATTTATTTTGGAATACAAAATGTGTTTGTTTCAAACAGAGTTGAGTGAGAGAAATTAGCTCATCAATTTCGATGCAAGAGAAATGAAATTCGCGAAGTCTGGTTTCTAGACATCTTAATGCACCCTCCACTGGAACATTGGTGAATAATGATTTTACATCAAAAGAAACCATGAGTAAATTTCTAGGAGAAATGTTTTTAACTTTTTTTACAAACTCTATTGAATTTTTATGGTGTAAATGTTATTGTCTAATAGAGTTGAAAATCTAGAAACTAAATATTTAGCTAATGGATACGAGGCAGTACCTAAATTTGATACAATAGGGCGGAAAGGAATACCACTTTTATGAATTTTGGGAAGAGCATATAATCTGGTACAATTCGCAACAAATGGGATAAGCGAATGTTTTAAGTTGCTTGAAATGATTTGTGAAGATTTGATCTCAGTTTTTATTTTTGACAGGTCCGACGGTGAAGGATCTTTAGGGATCGGATTATATGGTCCTTCGTTTACTCAGTATTATTTATGTGTGGCAAAGCATATTAGTGAAGAAATTTGTGTTTTTAAGAAATGCATTCTATTCCTTTTGATTTATCGTACGGGCACTTCTGATAGACTGTGTTGTATAAAACTGCTGAAAGTTTCTATATTTTATTAAAAATGCGAAGTTCTATATACCTGAGCGTATTTTTTACGAATTTGCGAAGAAAAGTGTCTTATTTAGAAAATCAAAAAGTATTTTTTTAATATTCTAGAGTGCCTGTAAAGAAAAGATTTGTCTTGCGTAAAGAGACATTATTTAATTTTACTATCTATTTAATTGATATTGGAGGATAAAGAGATTCTAGTAATCTTTCTACTGTAAATGAAGAACGTTCCAACAAATGGTGTGGTTTCTGAGTTTGTAGTGCAGTCATACTACAAAATATATTAAAAAACCTGTTTTATCGGAGTTCAAACATTCTATCTAGATATGTTTTATTCATTCATGACTTGATTCAACGTGTGAACGCTAATTCATTAAAAATTCTTTTGGAACTAAACATCCCACTGCCATCAGCAAATTCTAAGGCTGATTCAATTTGTGAGGACCTGCACATTTTGATCAAAGTTATTCTATTACTGTATTGCGTTTTGTTAGTTTTCTGTTACTAATTTCTAAATTCCGTTTTACATTGCTTTACAACTAAATTTAGATCAAAATCTTATTTATTATCATTATTAGTCCAACGGAGCAATTTTACTCAGAAGGACTATATTCGTTTTGGCATTTTGCGTTGATTCAGTACAAGCGTTGTTTCACTTTTCAAACTGTTGCCACCAAATATTATCGCCAAGTATTCTATTTAAAGAAATTAAATAATGAAGAATATGCATTATTGTATGTATGTTTCTCGCATTGTGATAAAGCAACGGTACCTAGAGCCATCCAATTTTGAATAACGTAATCCTACTGCATATATGGGCATCTGGAAGAAATTTGGAATTTGTTTTATTATCGATTTCATATTTTGTAAAACTTTAACGAATTTTTGATTAATAAACTCGAGGATTTCAAAGCGAGCAATGGCAACGTTGTATAGAAAAATCATTTTTATCTCCAGCGTGCGAGACTGTGTAGGGAATTCTAAAGATATTCTCATTTTAAAATTATTTTGCGATATTGCTATTGAATTGAATTTTATGGTTTAAGTGCGAAGAATGTGATATTTAGTAAATAAAGGTGACACACAAAATGGTAAAAGAACGCCTCCTTAGACGTAATTTAAAATATGAAACCTTCCAGATTTCTTTTTTTCCAAAATTGTTTTTCCTTGTTTCGCTATAGCTTACTTCCTTCTAAAAAGCCGTTCCTGTGTCTGCTTCCTTCTCCTGTTCCTTTCAAAAAAGCGTGTTTCCTGCCAAGCCTTTTTCTTCAAAAAGAAAGAATTGCTTTTGTCACCGATATTGCGATCTTGTGAGATTTTGCCCAGTTGCTGAAGATGTCTAGCGCTAATTGCGTGGTAGACTCCAATTTTTATGGGCCATTTATGACTAACAGAGAATCGTCCTCGTCTGCGATGATGTTGCAATTTGGGAAGTTCTTGAGATTTTTTTTTTTTAGGATGGTGTTTGCCAAGATTGTCCAGAGAACAGGTCTCAAGCAGATAAAGGACATGCTCATCTTTCTTAGCTCTTTCAGAGACGTTAAACTCTTTTGGACGAAGAGCCATATCGGCACTATCTGTAATGAGCTAACTCATAGACTGGCAAAGTCTGCCGCTGAAAGTCAAGTTATACATTTTGATTTAAAACCCTCTTTTGACGGCCTGAAATTCTTGCTGGAAAAAGAAGAGTGTCTTCTTGGAAGACAAGGTGGAACGACCCTGATTGCAAAGGAAGGTTCACTTACAATTTAATTTCAATAGTAAGGGAAAGAAAGTGCATGAGTGACAAGTATCTTAATCAAGCCTTGACTCATCATGGACATTTTCCATCTTATTATGAAAGGTTCTCGATTAAAAATTGTGCTTGTTTTTGTGGTATCAGAAGTGCTAATTTAGAGCGCCTGTTATTTAGTTGTTCCATCATGAAAAATATTGTACAAAGATTTATCCCTAACATTGCTAAATTTAATAGTTTAAGTGATTTATTTAAAAATGTAGTGTTGTAGAGACATCAGGATTTTTTTGGAATCAATCAAGTTGAAAAATGAGCACTCGTCTTCGCCGGGAATCGAATCATGGACCTCTGAAATACCGGCTCAGTGTGCTGACCATTACACCACGAAGGCACGCTAGGAAGGCGGGAGAAATACCTTACAGTGTTTAAATTAAGATTGTCAAATTTCGTAAATTATGTGTATTGCATAGCATCGGAGTATATTGCATAGCGCATCCACCTTTGAACTTCCGTCAGTGCATGCGGTACCCACCGCGAAGCGATTTTGCGTAGCTGTAGCTCATTACGCAATATCCTGTGGACGGTGCGTTTCTCGATGCCATTTGTCCTCTCTAACTCCAGTAACGTACATCGTCTGTCTTCATCCATGAGGTGCTCGATGACCTCACGTGCCAAGTCGGTCCGCACACTCACCGGTCGTCCCAAACGTTGCTCATCATTGGTTGACACACGTCCTTGCTGAAACTGTCCTACCCACCGTGCTACTGTACGATATGGTAGGGCATTATTCCCAAGGGCTTCTACTTATTCACTGTGACATTCTATCGCATCTCTCCCTCGGAGAACGGCTATTTTGATGTAAGCGCGCTGCTCAACAGAGGTTACTTCCATCTCGCACGGCACTCACCAACTGACTGATTTCAGAGCCTTCGCTACCAGAGAGCCAGCTATCACAGAGCCATCTGTTGTTATATATGCACACTATGCCTGCAGAACTTCCACAAGACATATATACGTTTTGTGATGCGTTCACATATCTACAAAAAGAAATAGTTGCCATGACTTTTGCTCCAACCCTCGTATTTTAAGGCGAACTTCAATTTCCGTAATTCCATGCTTTTTTATTCTTTACTTGAAAAGATCTTACAGTTTTTTTTTTTTTTTTGAAAGCTGAGCTCAAACATTTTCTAGTTAAAGAATACTAATAAAATCAGATATAGTATAATACGATATATTCCGTGTAAAAATAAAACTAATTTTGTGTGTGTGTTGTTTCTATTACCTATTTCGACGTAAAAAATAATAATGAAAGTTAAAGCAAAAGTAATTTTTCCGCCATTATTAAGGAAAAAGGATACTGAATTTATAATATTCAATAGATGGGTGCAATAGATGTGTTATTGGTAGAATGACTCTGGTAGAAACAACCCGTTTCAAATATTAAGAATAGTATCAAAACTTAATTTACGGATGAAATTCAAAACTCATTTTCTAACGATATAGAAATTATTGCGAATAGTGACACTATACTAGTGATTTTCTTTTAATCATATAATGTCAATTTTCTAATGTTATTTCTGATTATAAAATGTACGAAGATTTCAAATGTACTACGAATTGTTCTTGATAAGCATTGTAAAATTATGTGCAATCATTATCAATATTATGCGATAGTTTCTCAGATAATGATTTCAGAAATCAGCTTAAAAATTTGAAAATTTGGAATTAGCAGAAACAAGAAATTCCCATTTTCTTAGTTTTTGAGCATTTACAATTTTTAACATTACATTTGTGTGCAGAGGTTTAATACCACAGATGGAAAAATCAGATTTATTGGAATTCCGCAACAAGAACATATGTTATAAATGAAAAAAATAGACTGACAAGGTTGTTGAAGTATAGTCAGTATTTTATCGGACCTCCTTTAGTTTTTTTATCACTGCTGCAATCCTTTTAGGCATGCTATGAACAAGAGACTGGCCATAAGCTTGAGAAACCTCTGTACGCTACACATGCTTTATTGTTTCAACAAGTTCTGTAGCACTGGATTTTTTCCGCGATTTTATTTTCACAATACACCTCAGATTCTCTATGGGATTCAAATCTGGGCTGTTATCTGTTCAATCAAGCACTTGGATTTGAGTAGCCTTCAGATAGTCCTTAACGTTTCTTGCCCTGTGACAAGGAGCCCCATCATGCATGAAATTTGTGCATCTGTGAACATCCAAGTGAAGCTTCAACATGTCACTTAACAAATTAAGGTGCCGACTGCCGTTCATCGGGGTTTTAAGTGGCAGGAAATATACAGCAGCAGTATCAGACGCAGACATTGCATCCCACATCATCTAGCTTGGAGGAAGTTTCACTGCTGGAATTGTATATCTGTCATCATATCTTTTTCCAAATGGGCGACGAATACGTTTAACACGTGCAGAAAATTGTTTCACACGTGACTCATCGGAAAATAACACTGCACTCCACTCGTGTTCGGTCCAATTCTGATACTTTCTAGCCAAAGGCAGTTGTTCCTTTTTCATGCTTTGAGTATGTCGGGGTTTCCTTGCAGGTATATAGGAAAATAAACTATAATTTTTAGTCAAACGTCTTGAAATAGTACTCGAACTGACGTTGGTACCCTTTGCAGGCAGAGCAGCTCTAATTTATTGCAAGTGGTTGTTGAACATTGAGTGATCATCACGTGCACAAGTTTCTCTTGGACGACCGCTTCTCTTAAGATCCGCATAACTTCCCGAAATTTTGAATTTACTGATAGATCGACGCACGTCTGTCTTGCTGACATTTACCTTCAAAATTATTTTACGTTCAGAAAAGCCAGCTTTAGCAGAGCCACTATTTTTGCCCGTTTTTCAACAGTACTTGAAGGTTTTCTACACATTGCAAGAGTTATACAAGAGCACTGTGTACGCAAAATCCAATAACGAACTACTGATAAACGAGACGACGTTATATTTACAACAGTAGAAAGCATTTGATACAATCCAACGCATGAGATAACGCAATCCCGAGCGAAAATGGTGCAATCTGTTAAAATATAGGAAAACAGGCTACTGGTCTTAAACGTTTGCACGTGACTGTACAATCGTTATATCTAAGAATAATAATGTTCGTGTTAGGTCTATTAATAGCGAATATATGGTCATATTTTCTAAAATAGTCTTATTAATCGAGGTTTCTTAATCGAGTCTTATTAATCGAACTTCAGTTTTTTATTTTTGAAAGAATAATTCTGGCATTATTTTATGGCATTTTTTCCACTTTGCCAATGACAACTGTATGAAGAAGTGTTTTTCTTTTTTAATATTCTTCTTTCACTTTCCTGAAACAACTAAAACTAAGATTTTGGGGCCACTGATTTTCTAAAAGAGTTTAGGTATTTTGTAGTCTTAACAAAAATCTTTAGATTTTTAAGGTATCATCAGTTTCAAACTAAGATTTCATATCGAAAAGGGGTTAACAATGCCAAATATGGAAGCCACAGTTAGTTACCACGGATATATTGCCAGAAAAATGTTATCTCTCACTGTATTTTCAGAATAGAATCATCTTAAATCACTGATTTAAGCTCCTTCCCCTCGACGACGGACTATAAGTCTCGCATTAACATAATATTAAATTGAATAAAAATTAATTAAAGGTAATAATTAAAATCTTTATTAAAAAGAGTAAATAATTAAAATGAATGACGTACTAAATAATTAAAAATAATTAATCACGTGTCAGATAATTAAAAATAGTAAATTAAAAGTGATGTCATTCCAAATACGTGGTTGAAGGTACCGTTGCCACAAAACCGAAAAAAATTGTCGTTGTCACAAAAAATAAAAACTTTGAAAAATAGGGTGGCTGCCACAGAATAAAAATGAAACTATGCATGACGTCATTCCATCTACGTCACTTCCAGTTGTTAGGGGATCCAAGATGGCGGAGACCCTGCCCATTTTCTGTGTCGTCACTTCCGCCTACCGGTTACAGGGGCTTACTACTATTACTCAGAAATATCAGGTGATACGACTAGGATTTTTATGAAGAAATTATTATTTTATTCGGCGTTTATGAAAATATCTCTTACTGTTCTTGTTAACGATGCGTTGTGTAAAAGCTGTAGCAATCTCTAGCAAGATATTATTCATAAGGTAATGCACTGGTAAATAAATTAATGAAAAATAAAATTCATGAAAGGAAATCGTAGTAAAAGAAATTATAAAATAGACTATAAGCGAAATTGAATAGTGAATTAATTAGGTTGGAACTGAATTAAATTCGAATAAATATGTTAACATTATGCTGTAGAAAAAAAAGTATGTCAAAAAAATTTTCAAGTGACGAAATGGTAATTAATAGGTAAAATCAATGAACGCAGGGTAATTCACTTCTGAATCAATATTGGAACTATTAACCATAGGAATTTCTTTGTACATGCAACGCAAAAAAAATTGTTAGTTTCTCTTGAAAGTTGTCCATGAAAGCAGAAATAGCATAGTCAGGATATTTAAAGTGTGAAAATAATGGTATGAATGTAATCGATGAACAAAAAATGCAGAATTAAAAGGTATTAAATGTTCAAGATAAAAGGAAAGATTTCTGCACGAGTACATGAAATAGTGAATATGGCACTAACATTACAGGTGAAAGTTGGCACTTCATTCTAAAAGTTAAAAATACATCGTGCTAGCTTTGTAAATGGAGCCTAAATGAATTAAAATAGTAGAATTAGTAATGGAAGGATTATTACAGAATGAGAAATTGAAGAATATGTAAATTAAAATAGAACTATAAAATTTAGACTGAGTAAGGAGTATTAAATGATTTTTGTAAGAATTATAATTAACGGCCGTGAAGTTAAATGCTTAACTTAAAAATATGGTCTGAGTAAACTGAGTAAGAAAAAATAAATATGTGAAAAAAAATCATTTAAGTGAAACAGTAAAATAAGTAGAATTAAAAACATTATTGCAATCGATATGCATAATTTTATTTGCTATCCATGAGAAGTTAAATGTTAACAAAGAGCTGTTAGAGCTCAATGTTAAATAAAGAAATTTCAATTTGGAATGCATATCTTTAAAATGAGAGTGTTAAATCTTTTAAGTTAATTATTACGTTGGATGATTATTTGGAACTCTACTCAATATTTCCTGTAATGTATCATAACTACGTAGGAGTTTATATTTCAGGTATGATAAATTAAATTTCGTTCTCAAAAGGCTGTAAGAGCTAAATAAAATTTTGGCAATGTGAAATATGGGTATCTTTTAGTTCAAGAGCTATGAGACTGAAGCAAAAGAAAAAAAAAATGACCATATTTATTGGTTGAAAAAATATTCCAAGTTGAGAAATTTTTATATTCTAAGTTGGGAAAAATGCGACAAATTTTCATTTCCGTGGCTGACTATTAATTATAGGTGTATTATAGACTTTGAGTTCTCCTTCCCAAATGTTACTATAATTAAAATTTAAAATGCGTTATAGTGTGAATATTCTTCTGTGTAGTTAAGAATAGTTCCATTTCGTGTACCTTCTTAAGAAAATCAAGGCTGTGTTCAAATAAGTTCAAATATATTATGTAGTGTAGTGTTTATGAAGTTCTGCGGTAGATGCGTGGCATCATGTTAAGAGTTTAAGTGATGTTTTCACGGGAAGACAATCAAGGCTCAGTTGTACGTTTGGTAATTTAACTAGGATATGTGCAAGAAAATCCAAGATACTTTTGTAAAGTGTTTCAAAGAGTTAATCTGCGTTAGTAGTATAAACGAATCTTACTGTTGAATAAAAAAGAACAGCATATATATGTATAAATGTCTGTAGAGTAAAATAATAAGAAACGAAATACGTTTGGTACGTATCTGAACTGAGCTGTGTCAAAATGCCCAATGTATTCGGCTGAGGGAATTTTATGCCGTGCAAATTTATTACTCCATATAAGATTTTTTCACAGTTATGGCTTGCAATTACAAAACTTGTGTAAATCTGTGTTTATTTTTGGGAAAAAGGAATCAGAAATAGAGCATGAATATGTTTTAAAAGCAGTATTAAAGTTAAATATGAAGAGAAATGTGTAAAAATTTACATTTGTCAGACAAAGTTGGGTGAACTTTTCGAATGAAGGTACGACATATGTAAAAGAGAATCCGCGAAGTTTTGTATAGTTTTCAAAGAAAGTTAATACAACCATTAATAGTTAGTACAAAACATTAGAAGAAAAAGTTCTGAGTGTCTCCAACTTAGTAGTATAAAATAGTAAGAAATGTAGTGTTCCAATTAAACAGTATAGAATGAACAATGTACGTATTGGTTTAAAGTTGCAGAAAATACTATCCATCCAGAGTGAAATTATATGCAAGTAAATTCCTGCTTAAATTTCCTAGAGAGAGAAAAGTATGTAAGTTTACTTTTGGAGAAATGGAGATGTAAAATCATATTGTATTTAAAACGAGGGAAAGAAGTCAAAGATAAAATAAAAATGCAACGAGGAAAAATTTGAATGAATAGAAAAAATTTGCAGTTATAAAAACCAAAAAAGGGAAAATAAAAATTTAAATTTAGTTTTGGAAGTGAAATATATTAGGGAAAAATAAAAACAAAAATTGCATTTGGAAAAACAGAGAAGTGAAAAACGTAAAACAAAAATTTGCAGTTATAAAAACCAAAAAAGGGAAAATAAAAATTTAAATTTAGTTTTGGAAGTAAAATATATTAGGGAAAAATAAAAACAAAAATTGCATTTGGAAAAACAGAGAAATGAAAAACGTAAAACAACTTCTTTTTACGTAAAAAACGTAAAATGTAAAATTATCTAAAAAGAGAAAAAATTGCAAAAATAAATATTACTTTGGTTAAAAAAATAAGTTTAAAGGAAGAAAACTTTTTAAAATAAAAAAAGTTAAAAGGGAAAAAATTGAGAAAAAAAAAAACTTTTGTAAAATAAAAAAAGTGAAAAGAAAATTTAAATTCGCTTTTATAGAAATAAACATCAATTTGCAAAAATTAAAAATAAAATTTTGCTTGGAAAAGAAGAAAAAATTTGGAATGAAAAATTAATAAATTAACTTTAGTAAGAGTTGAAAGACAAAAGAAAACAATTAAAAATATCCTAATAATAAAGAAAAATTTAAACTGTTGTGAAAATCTTACATTTAAAATAGCAAACAATAAAGTAATGGGTTAGAAGCTAAAAGTGCGGTTTTCATGTCATAACAGGTTCGCGCATGCGCAGTCTGTCAGTTTAGTGACATCATAGCGATTTCCTCCTTACAACGTCAAATAGACAAAGAGGGATGACAAGAAGAAATAACGAGTTTGTAATTATGAGAGGTTGGCCTTAGGGGTAATGCGCATATTCACAAAGCCTACAGACCATTTCGCTACGGGCTGCTTTCATTGGAGGAAACATCTGCTTGGCGTTCATATTTGGAATGGCGAGTTATCGTCCTGTAGGCGTGGTAATTAACGCCAAACAAACGGAAACAGCGTTTATTTCATTCGGCAGTTTTTTAGTTTATGACTGAAAGCTTAGAGGAATTGTGTGGAATATATTTTAAATAACCTACTGATCTTATTAATAGTTTATTTGTATTTGAATTTAAGCTTTTAAAAGTACGTAATTGTTTTACAAGAAAAAGGTATTTACATGGAGATAGCATATGCACGTTTTCGTCCTTTCTGTTAGAAAGAGTGTTGTGTAAATTTCCATAGCGCATTAATTTATACAAATAAACGAATACTAAAAAATTAACCAAATGAAAACATTCAGTAAACATTTAAGGGCGTCGGATACCTATTCTTTTTACCTAAATTATGAGTAAGTATAACAAAAATTATATTTTATTCCATTATGCGCTATATCTATTGAAACGCTTTTTGGGACCTTCAATCGTAATCTTGCTACTGGTACCTACTATGTACTGCAAAGAGTACAAACCAGTAAATAAAATAAGAAAAATTAACATTAACAAATATAGAGAAAGTAAAGGCGTTTAATTTTTAACACCGCACCCGAAGGCGAAAAGACAGATAATGACAAAGTCATTCAATAAAGTTAAAATAAAAATAAATCCATGCAGAGTTCATGATAGCTACGAGCGGGGATAGAAAAGGCGATCTAGAAATCTGAAAAATTTTCTCGCGCTCGTTACCACTGAGCTCCGGTTTCTCCAGTGAGTTATGCACACTTTTTGGTACTCGACGCTCAGATACAAATTGTAAAGGCGATGAACCAAAAGTCGCCAAGCACTAAATACTGTAACCCTACGTTTCCTGTTTTAACCAATCGGAGCAAACAGCAGAGAAACGCTTAGGGTTATCATGCAAAGGATGCCGGGTTCGAATCCCAGCCTAGGGGCTGTTTATAAAATTCATGACAAATGTTATTAAACTCAATAAGAAATTAATTAAAGGTAATAATTAAAAATAATGACGTACTAAATAATCAAAATTAGTCACGTATAAAATAATTAAAATGAGTACATAATTAAAAGCTGTATTAATCAGGCATTTTAATGAATAAATTAAAAGTTCCAAAACACGTGCTTCAAATGCTCGCTCCCACACTAGATAAAACATCGAAAAAATACAGTCGTTGCCACTAAATATAAAAATTTTGAGAACATAAAATCGTTGCCAAATAATAAAAACGAAACTATGCATGACGTCATTCAGAACACGAATACTTCACTTCCGGAAGGGAATCCAATCCATATGCGTCACTTCCATTGTCGCGTGATCCAAGAGAGCGGAGATCACACCCCTTTTCTGTGACGTCACTTCCGCCAACCGAGGACCGTGGATTACTACTGTAAAGTAGCTTTCTGGTAGTTCGGACTTTGATTCCGGGCGAAGGAGCTGGCTGCATGGATGGATGCAGTGGGTTTTCCCATGTGTAAAGTGTATATCAATCAGTTTCCCTTATAAATTCAGACCCACAAGCGAACGAGCGGTAAAGTCTCATAAAACTCGTAGTTTGGTCAAGGCCTCGAATACCAACTAAATTGTTCGCTGCATGGGCATTTTCGTGTTTTTCCTAATGTGTAACGTGTATCGCAGCCAGTTTCTTTTAGGAAGTCCTCCGTGAAAGCATCCCTCCATAGGCAGATAGCCCTCGAGTCTTTGGCCATAATCAAATAAGCGAAACCAAACCCATAGGAATTCGTGCACGAAGAAATCTCTCCTCTTAAGCGGATAGTCCTAGACTGTTTTGCAATAATCAACTTTAAAAAAAATGCCTGTTGTTTTACACTTTAATGGAACGTAAGATTTTATGCTTTAACGGCAAAATATATATTAATGCTTCTTCTGTAATATAATGAGTATTTTCAGAGATGTTTAGGAATATTGAAAGTTAAACCTATAAATCGTAAGATAAGATTTTATAACCATAAGATAAAATTTTATAGCATGAGTTAAACTTATTTTTACATAATTAATATTTTTGTTTGTTTGTCTGGATTAAACATCAATAAATGTGCCTCAAAATTAGTCTGTATACTTGAGAAGATTACTTGCGGAATCACCGATACACATTCAAATAATTTGATTTCACTTTAACTGCTAATGACGTTTCTATGCGAGATAATTTATTGACTCTATTAGGTCATGCATTCAAAATTGTTTATGATTGAAGTAAATCAATAACAGTGAGTTAGGAATTGTTGAACTAATCAATAACAGTGAGTTAGGAATAACAGTGAGTTAGGCACATTGTAAATGACTACTTACTCTGATACTTATTTTTGTATTGCCTTCCACAAACATATATTCCATTAAATTATGTATTCAGAACAAAGGTCATATTTAGTTAAGAATCTAAATCTAGATATATAAAGAAGAAAGTCTGTGTGTGTGTGTTTGTTCACTAATAACTCAGTCACTACTATAGCTATCATATCGTCACCAAACTTTCTACAATTCTTTTCTGGGTCCTGGAAAAGTTCGACGTCCACTTTAAAAAAAAAAATAGTTAAATTCAGATTATAAGGTATTTCTCCAACCTTCTGTAACAGCTTTAAATAGTATTAAAATCTTATAGTTTAAATAATTTAAATAGATGAACATTAAGGTATTTGTGAATGGCAATATTTGAAACCAGACTCGACTGCCACGTGCGACTCTCGCACGAAGAATGTAATTTATTTTTAAATGATAGAATATGTTTTATCTTCTTGTTTGTATGTCGCCATTTTTTTGAGTGTTAAATAAAAGTTATTGCTGTGTTCCATCATTGGAGTTGCTTCATTTCGCCAAAGAAGTATCACAGTCTTAATTATTTTGGAGGCACCGGCGAGATCGAATAATCGTGCGTATTTTTATTTTATTAGTTCATCACTGAACGTAATATTAGTGATATCAGATTATTACTTCCTGTTGATATTAAATTGCCTTATTTTATTAGTTCATCACTGAACGTAACTTCCTGTTGATATTGAATTGCTTTATTTTATTAGTTCATAACTGAACGTAATATTAGTGATACCAGATTATTACTTTCTGTTGATATTAAATTGCCTTATTTTATTAATTCATCACTGAACGTAACTTCCTGTTGATATTGAATTGCTTTATTTTATTAGTTCATCACTGAACGTAATATTAGTGATACCAGATTATTACTTTCTGTTGATATTAAATTGCCTTATTTTATTAATTCATCACTTGAACGTAAACTTAGTGATACCATTTTAATGCCGTTTCTACTAGAGCTCAAAGGAAAACAAAAATAGCTGAAGAGTAGATGTTGGAACCGATGAAGCAAGAAAATAAAGCATCCAGAGATATCTTTGAAGAAAAAGTTAAATCACCGGAATTAAACGTGGAAGATTTTCACGTAAATTTGAAAAACGATAAAGAAATTAATATTGAGAATGATTTTGCAACGCAGCATTATCATCATCTTTCGGCTTTCGATTTAATATCAAAGCCGCTACTAATAGACGAAGAAAACAATTGTCGAAACAAATGGCAATTGAATATTATCCGAAAGGCACAGAGGAACTGAGGAAAGGCTTTGCTGTGAATTATAGCCAAGGAACTGGTCCAACATGGAAGAGATCTAGAACATCAACTTGGAAGAGATCTGGCGCCGTCAAGAAAAAAATAGAAGACTAATTTGAACACTGTCCATTTTCTTCCTATTTAAATGTGGTGTAAAAATATTTGTTTAAAACTTTAAATTTCTGACCTGAAATTTGGAAACTTATGAGAGAAGTTACCTTTTCTCTTTAAGCAAATGAGCAAGCCGAGCTTATTAAACTGTCAAATTTTACAGAACTTTTCTCTTCGGAAAAAGTCTCTCCGTTGGGGGAGAGGTTGTAACAGCTTTAAATAGTATTAAAATCTTATAGTTTAAATAATTTAAATAGATGAACATTAAGGTATTTGTGAATGGCAATATTTGAAACCAGACTCGACTGACACGTGCGACTCTCGCACGATGAATGTAATTTATTTTTAAATGATAGAATATGTTTTATCTTCTTGTTAATATGTCGCCATTTTTTTGAGTGTTAAATAAAAGTTATTGCTGTGTTCCATCATTGGAGTTGCTTCATTTCGCCAAAGAAGTATTAAACTTCTTAGCGTGTCTTCGTGGTGTAGTGGTTCTGCACGCTGGGCCGGTATTCCAGAGGTCCGTGGTTTGATTCCCGGCGAAGGCGTTTGCTGATTTTTCATCTTGTCTGCTTCCAAAAATATACCTAATGTCTCTGCAAGATATATTAATTAAAAACGCTTAAAATGCTTGTTTTCGCCGTCATTTTTCCGAGTGATAACACGTTGGAGATAAAAGTCTGCTTTATTTCGATAATTGTTGACACTGTTGGCTTTCAAATAGCAGAGTTTGTTAATAAAAAATGTCTAAGTTTTACAACGAAATAAAAATAGCATTGCCAAACATTGAATAAAATAACCCCGATTCCAAAAATTCGTGGGTGGCCATTTCAACTATTCTCATCTTCAACTTTAATCAGCCGAAATATTAATTAAAAACTGCGAAAACACTAATTTTCGCACTCATTTTTCCGAGTGGCAACAGTCTCCCACGTTGGAGATAAAAATGCTTTATTTTTAAACGTCTTGCTACTGCTCGCTTTCATATCGCAGAGTTTATTAATGAAAAATTTGAGAATCTTCTTCTTGAAGTTTTACAAAATCTACAAAGAAGAAGGCCTGTTTGTGTGTTTGTTTGTTCGCGTAGTTCTGATCACTTATGTTTTGTCACATTTAATCGACGAAAATTGAATATAGGTGAAATATTGGATGGAACTTGAGCTTTTACGAACAATTGATTAGAAAGACAAAAAACATTAAAAACTGCATGCCATAGTTGCTGATTTAATGAGAGAAATAGTTTATTTTCTATCGAATTTTTTTTTTATGTGGGTTCCTTATCGCAGCAGACCGAAAAATATAGGATTATGAATATTGTTTTTTGTATCGCTCTTAGAGAAGGATTACAGCGGTATAGTTCTCTCTGTTGTTGAATGCATTAATCTCAATTTAACTTAAATGGTAGTGGGTCCTTCCGCTAGTAGAATAAAGATATATCAGACAGAACAGACCAATTCTTCGGAAAAAAATTTTTATTGTGTAATGTTTGAACAAATGTACCTAAGATCACAACAATATTCCTTTTGTTTTATTTATGACTTATGAAAACGCTGGTTAATAGGAAAAAGACGATTCAGTCTTCAGAGTGACAGAAATTCGATTTGAAACGTCAATATTGTTTTTTGGAATTACATTTCAGTTTCTAATTTAGAAACGCATTTTAGTCCTTGGTGGTTGGTATATAAGGAGTAACAGTAGGAGGCAGCTGTTTGGCTTCCTTCGAGTCAAGTGCAAAACTACTTCGAAAGAAAAAGTGGTAAAACTTTGCTTTCATGATGATCTCGAACTACATTGTATCCGCAGTCATGCTTGCTGCATATGTGACCTATGTAGCAGCTGCTAAAGGTAAGTCACAGAAATTTCTTATCCTCGAATTTCAGTATGTATTTTGAATGTGTGACTTTTTTACTGACATATACTGTACTTAGACTAACTTAACTCTGTGAAGCTGTATGTTTAAGTTCATATAGACTAACGTAACTCTGTGAAGCTGTATGGTTAAGTTCATATATTGTCATGGGTATAACTTTTACCGCCGGGGGCAAAAGTTTCGGTCTCATTCAGTGCACAGCAAATTATTTATAAAGTTTCAAAACTACGTATAGGGAAAAAGTGAAAACTGAATTTGTGAATCTTTGAAACCTTGTCAACGAGGGCTCTAATAAGCTGTTGATTCTGATTTCCATGAATTCGAACCTTCAGAGTGTGCATCAGTACTTCAGGCATACTTGTCTGATTCGTCAGAGTATGCCCTGTAATTTCGGTCTTTTGATCATGTTTATCCTTTTCGGTTTCTCTGCACTCACTTACTTTGGGACACATAAGCAAATAATGCTTGCTAAAACACTATGTACACTTAACAAATTTTCTACAATCTTTAGATAAATGACCTGGAGTTAAACAAGTAAAACATACACCTTTCTTTAACAATATCCTGTTTTCTTTGATCTAAAGACATACATCTAGCGGGTTTACATTCGACGCAGTCATGGTTCTCGCCACAAAAAATACAATTTCCCTTTTTTGTAGGTTTTGCTTTTGGCGATTCGCTGTTTAAAAGTCCCGCAGCTGTCGGTATTTCATTCCTCCCGCCATGTTTATGTTTCGGAAATGCTTTCGTTTGTGATCGAGATTCCTAATTAAACCCTTGTCTGACCATTGTTATTCTCTCTTCCCCTTCAACTTCTTTTTTCAGAAATGTCATCAGAAATGTCATAGTTCTAGTTTGTTTGTTGAAATACCTTTGTCAGCTGAGGCTAAATTTCTTTACCATATTCTCAAAATATGATCCGGTAAACAGGCTTCAACAAGAGGATACAACATAGCGGCATATTTCTCGGTTGTAACCTCTAAACTTTCTAACGCACGTAAATGTGTTTCTATTTTATCATACAGTTTAAACACAGAAATTTTATTCGCAGAATTACTACTATTTTTCGTCACTAAACAGATTAGTTCCCTCATATAAACTTCAACCAAAAGATCGTCTCTTCCAAACCTATCTTTCAAATATTCGATAGCTTTATTATGATTTTCAGAAGTAGGTGGAAAATTCTCTGCAAGATCTCTAGCTTTAGATCCAGGTTCCGTACATTGTAGTAAATACTGATATTTAACTTCGAGGTCTATTTCCTGACCTTCATGAATTTTTCTAAACTAACCCCAAAATCCCAACCATTCTTTTGCTTCGCCATTAAACTTTCTTAATTCAATTTTAGGAAGTTTAAATTTCCGTTTAACAGCTTCATTTTTATCTTTAGGTAAAATATTTTCCCTTTCACTAAAGTTTTGTTCCAAGTCTAGTTACTTTCTTTTTAAAATATATAAATTTATCATTGTATGATTCAGTGGTTTCGATTTCTTTTTCAAATTCTTCATTAGTTAACTTGATAACTTTACTATTCAATTACTCTAATACCTGTTTATACGAAGTATATATCTATTGCCATTTATCTTCAAGTTGAGCGAAAAGAACTGTAATCTTATCTAAATCTAATGTATGTTAAAAGTTCATCTAAATTATTCGCAGTCTTAGTAAAATTTGTTCTTAAACAACCTCTAAATCGTTTAAGTTCTTCCATAATTGAAATCAAAAGTAGTGAGTGTTATTACTGTCCGTAAATCAAATTCTTAATAAATAATCCAAAGTTCAACAAATATTCATTAGAGAATCAATCATTCAAATTTTAACAGTAATACTCTCTATTTAAAATAAAAACTCAAAGGTCTCTATTTCACTGTAATAAATTTTGAATTAAAGCTACTCGGCGTCCTGTCTCGGACCTCCAATTTGTTACGTTACGTAAAAATACAAAATATCAAATTAATAAATCGAATTTACTTTGTACTTACGTTCAATCTGACTGCTAGTTAGATCTTCACAAATCCAATAATGTGAAGCTATTAAAACAAACTTTATTACAGTCTATTTACAACATATACATCATTAATAATTTTGTTACAGTTCTGCGTTTTGTTTTTACATGGGATAATTTTTTCCTTTATCAGTTCTCAACTGCTTATTTTTATCTCAACAACATCTGCATTTCTCGCGCGCTGTTAGTCAGCGCTCTCTGTCTATCAGGTCGTGGTTTCGTAACAATAAGAAGAAAGGGATTTTGAACTAGAGATACAGATTTTAAAACATAAAAGGGAGTTTTCTTAACTTGAAGAGGTACTTACAGATTCTAGATGAGATGAGAGATGAGGAATTCTTCCTTTTTTATGGCACTGAGGATTCTTAACTTGAAGAGGTACTTACAGATTCTAGATGAGATGAGAGATGAGGAATTCTTCCTTTTTTATGGCACTGAGGAATTCTTATATATGTTAATGTTAATAATAATTGAATTACCTTTCGTATTTTTCATTCACATGTTTCAAAATAGTAAAGAAGACACGCGCAGGAAATGAAGCTGTTGAATCTTGATGTCATTCCTCTGAATGCTTTCTCCACTACAGAAACAAATCTTGCTCACTTCAGTTTCGAATGACAGTTCGGGATCTCGCCATTCTTCACTTTAGGAGTGTCTGAGTGGATAGGATGCGCGATTTGCTTTCGCGTGATAGCATTAATTCCTGGTCATAGCTCAAATTTCTCCCGTCGCTGGATTTATATATAAACCTTAGACGTATTTCATATTTTGCCGGTTTCTCGTTTAGCATTCTATAGAATACCTAGGAAATGTGTGAAATATGAATCATTTTGTAATTTATCGTCTAGTTTTCAGCATTTTAAAGAATGTCGGATTTCAAACTTATCCCTTAATACATAGAGGATGTACTGTAAATGTTGCGACAAACTTCTAGGGGAGGTAGGGCACATCATAAGGATTAAGAATTGCATAGGAGTATCTAGCCGGAAATGGCGTAAATGGTAGCTGAAGTAGAAGAGCGGAAAAGAAGCAAGACTGATTGATTTGAAACATTTATTGGACATGAAATACAAATGGTGTACGACAGCTTGAATATTACAAGAGATGCTCGAAGTTTGCACCATCAGATGCCAAACTTGCTTGACACCGACGGACCGTTTATTGCCGGACATGTTCAAACACATCGGTAGTTTCTTTGAATGTAGGAGCTGCACAGGTGAGTCTTGCCACGAGATCCATTTCAGACACAACACGATTGTGATACACAACGCTTTTGATGGCTTCCCACAAAAAGAAACCAAGGCTCGAAAAATCCGGTGAGTGTAGGAGCCAGGGATTTGGTCCAATCCCGCCCAGTCGATCGATGCGGAAATGATCTGTTCAAATGGCTACGAACATCCAGTCCAAAATGAGCAGGGGTCCCATCATGTTGGAATCACATGCTGCGCCTCACATTTGTGGAACATCGTCAAGCAAATCGGGAAGAACTTGCTCCTGAAAGATCAAATAATTCGCGGCATTCAAATGATCCGGTCGGTGTCAGGCACGTTTAGCGTCTGATGGTGCAAACGTCGAGCATCTGTTGTAATATTCAAGCTATCGCACTCTATTTGTATTCGTGTTCAATAAATGCTTCAAATTAATCCCTCTTACTTCTTTTCCCATCTTCTGCCTCTTCTACCATTTACGCCTGACATTTCCTTTTATATGTTCCTATGCAATTCTTCATCTTTATGTTGTGCCCTACCTACCTACTTACCCTACAAGTTTGTGGCAACATCTACGGTAAACCCTGTTTATATAACAGCAACTGGAGATATTTCATCGGTAATTCTGAGAAAAAATAAGGAAGCTAAATACTAATATAATTTTAAAAAGCGGGATTTAATGGTTATCTTCAAAAATAAACATAGCGTTTTAATCCATTTCGCTATATGTAATTCTGAGTATTTTTAGTTTTTTGCTTATACATAAAGATGAGCCTCAAAATCGAAGACCGCCTCAGGTGAAAAATTCTAGTGCCGTTCCAAACGGCAAGCTAGATCTAGGAAACTAGAAGTCACTTTATTAAGGCAGTAATAGTTTTAAGGTTTTTATTCTATATTTTCAAATGAAAGCAAATAAAAATATATAATTTCAGTTACCCTCATTTGCATTTATTAATTATTGTATTAATCTCAACTCGTGGATATGTTCTGCACATCTATGAACTAATGAATTAGTAAAATCAGTTCTAGCGAACTAATGAAATTATTTTTCTTTTCAGCTATTCCTTATGGTCGCTAAATGTCACGTAATGTACGTATCAATTTTTTCTCCCGTTATTTTTAAATTTTACCTGTTTATAATAAATGAAGATTTAGCAAGTAAATCCGTATTTTCATCACAGTAAACATTATTTTATTTACCAATTTTCAGTATAAACCGCAAAATAATTTCAAGTGAATAGAAAATCGGGTTTTGGTTCTATTACGGAACGAGTTTATAAATATTATTAAAAAATGGTTTTAAATTATAAGCCGGTATTTCAAGGATTAGGTAATTTAGAATACATCTTAATTATAATTTAGAACCACGTCACCTGTTGCCATTCAGGGCTATTTTATCTGTTAGTTATATACCTAGCAGAAAATACTGGCAGAATAAATAGAATGCTGGCAGTTCATGAAATACATTCTTCCTTGCTTCTGTTATTGGTTTACGCCAAATTATAAACCTAGGTATAGGAGTTAATGGCTTCGGTCCAGAACTTCGATAGTGACTTTTCAGGGATTTTTGGTTTGGTTTATGTTCATTATGACAAAGCAGTCGACGGTTATCCGCTTAAGAGAAGGGAATACCTGATGAACGGTTAGCAAAATGGAAGGAGGGAAGTAACATTGTTCATCAGAAGCTGTATGGTGAGAAGGAAGAAGTAGATCATCATGCGACTAATAACTGAATAAGAAACAGTTTACCTGATCCTGGCTAAAGGAATAAATGCCATATGTAATTTATTGAACAGACGAAGCTGGACTGTATTAGAGATCAAAACCAGATCACATATTAATGTTTGAAGGTGAAACTGCGGCACGTTTTCCGTAATTGGAAGAAAGAATTACTGTTTTGTTAACGTGCAACATGAAGGCAACAATTAAGAAGACATTCGTCATTATCAAAAGCAGAAAACATCGATGTTTGAAAGAAATCATGAATTTAACTCTAACTAACTACAACAATAAGAATTACTATATTTTTACGTACTTTTATTCAAATGGTACACAGAACTGGTAAACGAAAATATAACTTTACTGTTAGATAACTGTGCTGGAGATCTCTCTGATCTCGTTCTGAAGAGAAGGTAATAAGTGCTTCTTCCTGCAAAGGACACTTCTATCATCCAGCCTTTAATTCACGCTGTTCTAGAAGCTCCTAAATATGAATAACGAAAAGACTTCGTTCGGAAAATGATAAACAAAACTTTGTCATGTGAAAATAAAGTATTTCGAAACAGATAACTACGCCGAAGATGCTAGAGACCATGGATATTATATAGTCAATTTAGGGTGGGCTAGAATATTCATGGCTTCTAGAAAATCAAAGGAATAGAAACCGTTGAAGTAGATACAGAATAGAAATAGAAAGCGTTAAAACGGCTACAGAAACTGAAAATGTCAGTGAAAATGATACGAAAGAAAGTGATAACGTTATATACTGTATCGAATTTAAGAAAACGCTGCAAATGTGAAGAAGAGCTCTTGAATTAAAAGGAGGTGACTAAAAAACCTACAACCAGTTTTAGGAAAGTCGGAATGCAATTCAAAATTTTTGATAAACAATAAGAAACAAACACCGATATATTAATTCTATAGAAAAATTTAAAATTTTATCAAGAATATAATTATGAAAGTATCGCTGCAGAAAAATTAATGGACAAATTTTCAAAATTAAGTAAATATAAGCATATATTTTTTACTATCTTTTTATATATTAATTATTATATCGATTATTAGACAAGTTACTAGTTAATTTTAAAAGTGTTATCACACAATGCAATGACATATTGTCAACTGATAATTTCCGCCACTTAATAAATTGACTGTGTTCCGAACTTATGGGTTTTTAATAAGCGGTGTGTACTGTGCTATGAATATTGAAAATTTCTATCAAGCGTCATCTGTTATCGTACAGTGTTTATATTACCCTCACCTTAGTGTTAAAAATAAGAAGGAATAAAATCCTTTTATTATACATAAGCTTACTGTAATTTCAAATAAATGAAAATAGCGAATTTTGTCATAGCAAAAAAAGCAATCTTGGACAAATCTATAAAATTAATAATTTTAATTTAACTCATAAAAGTTTATTATGGATAGATCTGTGGCTATCGTTATTTAAATATATCATGCCATATATATCTCTTATATAAATTTATAATTCAATTTGTAATTTTGCTTTATTTCTAGGTTAAATCTCCATAAAATGATCTTCCAAATTAGCAGCATTAAGGCAGAAGACTATACCGAAGACATGGCTTCAATACTAATGAAACACATTCCAAGTACTCCACTCGAAATGTTTTCATATTTCTCTTGCATATATAATACTTCCTTTGTCAAAAAATTCCTGTTATATAATTTGATATTTTCAAATAACTGCAGATTGGTAATGAGACAATAAAATATTTTTTGCTGCTGTGTCCTCGTTGGTGTCCGCCGATAACATCGCGGCAAAAACATCGCGGACGAAAACGTCGCGGAGAAAACAACGCAAGGCGAAAACGTCGTGCTACAAAACATCGTGGGAGAGCACATCGCAAAGAGAAAACATCGCAGTTCTAAAACATCGTGGTACAAAATATCGTCGTCGAAAATAAAGCGGTTCAAAAACTTCGCAGTTTAAAAACATCGTCGTCGAAAATATCGTGGTAAAAAATAAAGTATGTACAAATCATCGCATGACGATAACATCGCAGACATGCTTTTTTCAGGCTTTACTAACTGTAAATGGATATTCCCATAATGATTTGTGAGCGCAAGATGTAAAGAAGGATAATTTTTACTTTCATGTTTTTTATTAAATATTAAATTTTTGCTGAGAAAATAAGAAGAAAACTTAAGCATAGAAAATTAATGCAACTTAATAGAATTTTAAATCGACATAGTTAACTAACAAAGACCATTAATAAATAATTTTTTTATAAAGATTTTACAGGTAATTTTTCATAAAAAGTATAATCTATTAAGTTGCATTTAATTTTCTATGCTTAAGTTTCCTTCTTATTTTTTCAGCAAAAATTTATTAGTTAATAAAAAAATGTGAAAGTAAAAATTATCCTTCCTTACATCACTTGCGCTCACAAATCATTATGGGAATATCCATTTACAGTTATTAAAGCCTGAAAAGAGCATGTCTGCGATGTTATCGTCATGCGATGATTTATAGATACTTTATTTTTTACCACGATATTTTCGACGGCGATGTTTTTAAACTGCGAAGTTTTTGAACCGCTTTATTTTCGACGACGATGTTTTGTACCACGATGTTTTAGAACTGCGATGTTTTCTCTTTGCGATATTTTCTCCCACGATGTTTTGTAGCACGATGTTTTCGCCTTGCGTTGTTTTCTCCGCGACGTTTTCGTCCGCGATGTTTTTACCGCGATGTTTTCGGCTGTAACCGTTCTCGTTTGCTTTCTGTTCATTTAAGAAACAACATATATCTGCATTATACTAATGCAGATATATGTATGTTGATTTAAATACCTGGTTTAAAGCAGTGAAAATGTTTCAAAATTGGCTTTGTAGATAGTTTCACGCTACCAAATGTTATTAATTCATTATTTTATTTTTTGTCAACCAATTAATTCACTCTTTCTGTTTTTTTTTGTTTTTATGGGGGGGGGGGAATTCGGCATTCTTTAAAATGCCTAGGCACTGTATATAATGGCCAAAAGAGAGGGAACAGAGAGAAAGACAGAACAAGAGAAAACTGCAGGCTTTTTTTCCAAATAAAATCATAGTATACAATTTACAGAACTGGCAATAGATGCAGCACTTACGCAAACATTTTTACATACAATAATACAAACGTTTACAGATAAATTACAGCGTTATGAAACAAGTTATTAAGTAAGGATCAAAATAGCAGGAAAGGTAATACAAAAGGTAAATGGAAAATGCAGGCGGTACAATACTACTAAAAAGACATTGACAAAAATTTGAAGGCAGGAGTTATTATTCATTATAAAATACAAACAGAAATCAATCCATATTTCTGAGTATGTCCCTCTTTAATGAGTACAACCGTCCTACGGCCGCATGATCGGAATAAACTGATACTAGAGCTTTCTCAAAGTAAATTCTGAATTTTTATACTGCTAATAAAACTACGAGCGTTTTTTGCTCAGTGGCGGTATAATTTCTCTGAGAGGAATTCAGGGTTTTACTAAAATATGCTACCGGTTGGTTTTTTTTGTATAAGAACGGCACCCACCGCGTAATCGAAGTCATCCGCAAAAAACTCCAAATATTCGTGGCTTTGTGGAAACGGGCGCTTGCGTTAAAGCTTGTTTTAATTGTTCGCAAGCGGTATTTACCTTGGCTAACCAAGTAAAATGTACGTTTGGACTCAGCTATTTTAAGATGAAAGCTTTATAACATGAACACATGCATAAGAACAAAAATAATTCCTTTTTAATACTCCGCGGAGGATAATTTTTGATCGCTAATATTTTAGAGTTTTCAGTTTTAGTCCCTTTCGTTGATGTCTTGTACCAAGTTCTGTAGCCATGAATTTGCACGTAGCGGCATTTTCTTCGTTCAGAAACGAAATTATTCATGAAAGTCTTTAATATATTTATTGGTTCCCTAATAACTTTTATATCGTCTAAGTAAATAAGTAAATGAACCTATTTTCCCAACGACTGATCTTAAGATTATATCCAGTGCGCAATGAAACGTGGTTGACGCTCTGCATAAATCGAACGGCATTCTTAAAAAAGCATAAACGTCGGACTTCGTAGTAAATGCAGCTCTTCGGGACGTCTTCATTCTTTACGCCAGTTTGGAAATACCCAGATGTTAGAGCCAACGTTGCCATAAATCGTCCTGGTTTAATTTTCCGAAATATCTGTTCAGTTATGTACAGGGGATCCACAGGATACATAGTTAGTTCTACTGTTAAGTTTTCGATAAAAGTTAAGTCTTCTGTAAAACGGAATTCTGAATATTTAATTTGGCACCTCCAGCTTTCAAAATATCTAATCACAAAATTACGACACCTTGAAGACTTTTCACGACAAGAAAGGCCACTTTTTGTTGCTCATTTTTAAACTGCACGTAAAATGCTATTTTTCCTATGCAATGCGTCTTGTTTGGATGGAAATAACTTTTGTTCGGCTATATTAAAGAGTTTATATTTTGTGAAGTATTTTGGAAACAATTTCTGAAAGAAAACTGGCTTGGGCTTCAGTGTTAATCAATACATCTGTCGGGAGATTATTTAGTAACACATGAGCAAGTGGCAATGCCAGATTCTTAACAATGACGGTATTCAATAGAATAGAGGCATTTTCTTATCTTCGGGTACTTGTATTTCTTATCTTTAGTACCCTTACCTAGTATAATTTTTTCATATTAGTTTCCTGTGTTTTGTCTTTTGCCCCTTATGTTGGCGACCGCCACTAGCGGTGGAATCTTTTTTTCATTATCTCATTATCTCTTCTGGCCAAACTGTGGTCCCCGCTGAGGCGCTGGCCTAAAACAACATTTGGCTTCTCACCATAGTCTGTTATGCGTGTTTTTTTTTTTTTTTTTTTTTCTGTTAGGTGCTAATCTGTCAGCAACAATGTCACGCGGCCATTGTTGCTGATATACAAAGAAAGAGAATTAATTTATTTTTCTATCGAAATTATGTGGAAAACTATTATTAACATGTGGAAAATTATTAAAATATTATGTGGGTTCCCTATCGTTACGTAGTCATTTGTGGTAGATGTGTCGAATATTACTTTGTTCTTTGCCATTTTTTATGCAATACAATGACGCTTCACATTCCTTATGACATGTAATATGCTATTATACGAATTTTCAAATGATGCCATGAGTAAAAAAATATTTAGATTACTCTCAATCTAGCTTAACTGGCATCTGGCCCTTCCACTAGTATGTAATACTTTACGGCGTAGGAGGAATCCAGTACATTAACTTCGAGCTGTAGACATGGCCGAGTGCAAAGGCATGAATAAGATGTTGACAAAACCAATTTCGACGAATCACCAGCTTTATTTCTACACATTTCAAATCATCTGTTTGGTAAACAAATTACGTTTTAATCATCGTTGAATACAATAATATTTTATGTACACTGGTTTTAAAAGTACGACGTAAGCATTAACGGTGATGCAGAATTGTTTGCATGGCCGAAGTCAGGAAAACAAAGCGAGGGTGTCAAATTCCAAGTTCCTCTGTTATGTTGGAATATCGTACGAGAGGTACGACGGTGTCCGTCTCAGTTGAAGTGGTGCCCTGGGGCGCATGGCTATGTTGCTTCCTTAGGCATGGTTCTCCAAGAAGATAGGCAATAAGGGGTGACAAAAGTGGACCGTAAGGCATCACAGGCCAGTGATACACAAAACAAACAAACTCGCAGATGACAATATGTGCAGGTACAAATAAATTAAGCACAACTTACCGTAAGTACAGTTACATACATATTTACATGTGGCGTCATAATCAGAACAAAAGTCCAAAATTGCAAACAGCCATAAGTCAATAAGATATACCAAAATATGGTTATATTGTAGAGTCATTAGGTTAATTGGAAGCAGAAAAGATGAAAAATATGCAACCGCCTTCGCCGGGAATCGAAACAAGGACCTCTGGAATACCGGCACAGCGTGCTACCGTTACACCATGAAGGCACGCTAGGGAAGTGGGAGAAATACCTTATATACTCCCCTTTTTAAAGGGCGACTAGGGTTTTAGGGGACCTAGTCGCCAACTCCTGGGTGCGGAGAATCATCATCCACAACACTTTTAGTTCGGGCGCCACTTGTAGAGTCAATAGGTTAATTGGAAGCAGAAAAGATGAAAAATATGCAACCGCCTTCGCCGGGAATCGAACCACGGACCTCTGGAATACTGGCCCAGCGTGCAGAACCACTACACCACGAAGGCACGCTAGAGAAGTGGGAGAAATACCTTATAATATGACCCCTCAAAATGTGCAGTAATTTACGACTAAGGCCGTGGTGATTATAAAGAGTTCCAATATTTACAAATGAATGTGGAAACATTAATTTTAATGTCGTAGAAGCTGTACAGTTGCGCGCCTCCAACCTGCACGCAACCAAGAGGTGACTGTTGAAACTGGAAAATAGACAGAGTCTTGCTAAGGGTTTAAGTCCCTTTTTATTCAACTTACGAAATTACAACAGCGTGCTCTTGACGCTCACAAACTACGCCGACACGGCGGTAAAATAAAAATAAGAACCTGAAAAGAAATAATAACAAGACTCTAACTACGAGGCTCTCTAAACGTAACTAACCTCACCGCGTTTTACAATACCGCTGCTAATTCAGCAAACTTTAAATATCACGTTGAACGATTAACAATTCTCCGAGGCAAGCACACAGGCCGAAACGCGGGGTTCTTCAATTTCTGGCTAACTACCTCCGCGCTCGTGAAGTAAGAACAGCACACTTCGAACTCGTTTCCTTTCTATTTAACTCAGAAACTTCCGCTGATAATTTGAATCCTTGCGCGTTCTACTAAAATTTACATACTCTGGCATTGGCAGTTCCAGGGGAAAGTAAGGCTTGAGAGGAAAGATAGTTTAAACTTAAAATAAATGTTAGTTAAAATAAATATAAACCCTACATTTGCCGCTGCCAGAATTTGGAAAACTTGGAAGCAGGTCCTACAAACGACCTGTTGTAAAGTTTCTAGAATTCTGAACTAACTCTTAAGAGCCTCGTTTACACAAAAAAATCTTATGTAACAAAAGTATACTAAATTTCTGTAGATACTTATATAAATCTCTCTTCTTACAGCAACTTTTCCTGGACTTCAGCAATCAATCTTGTTCTTTACCTTCCAGCATCTGGAAGGAATAAGTATCAGTATCTTTCTAAATACATTATAATTTACACTTTTTTGACACTGAATAAATTTTTGTTTTTAAACGATTCGTTTTCCTTAGTTATTGCTTACTTCACATTCATTCAATTATTCAAACATTAATTTAACTTTACCCTGGCTCTCCACCATGTGTGGTGTCAAACGGGAATATTCGTGTTCTAGTCTTACAACACTTCCCCTAACCACCATGATTTGTTAGAATTCAAGGACCAAATAGACACACCTTTAGACCACCACACTTTAAATCATGTCATCCGACTAAACAAAAGTTAGCTTCATTTTATTTCTATGTTTTCCGTGCTCTTCAAGTTTGCTCCTCCAAACTAGCCCTTGATGAAGAACTAAATTATTTAAAAGCAGTAGCTATTGACAGGGGCTTTTCACCCAACATTATTAATCAAGCAGTTAAAAAATTCTCATCTGAACACACTAAAAGCCACACTCTTATTTTAGGATATTATAAAAATTCTGTTGTCATTCCCTTCTTTCCATCAATTAGATATAAAGTTGCACATATTTTGCAGAAATTTAACTTTTGGGTTGTTTATTCTCCCATCAACAAAATTCCAACTTCTATACTCAAGGACCCCATTCCGGATATGAATTCCTGGGGTATTTATAGGATTCCTTGCCAGTGTGGTTTAATTTACATTGGCCAAACTAAAAGAGCCTTAAAATTTCGCGTCAAAGAACATGAGGCATATGTTAGAAAAAAGGAAACACAGAAGTCTTCTGTTGCTCAACATTGCTGGTCCGAAAATCTCACTTTCAATTTTTCTGCTGCCAAAATTATTCAAAAAACATCTTCCATTGGAGAACTGGATTTTCTAGAGGCATTTCACATTCATAAAAATCTTTCTGTTCTAGTTAACGATCCTAATTCCAATCCAAATTTGCCTTCGGCTTTTAGAGAAATTATGTTTTAGTTCTGGTTTCACCAACAGATGGCGCCACTTGCTTATTCTTGTTCAGGCTTTCTTATCTTATCTAATCATTATTTCCTATCTTGTTCATTTGCGGTTTTGCAGCTGAAGATGATGGTTCGGTAAAACCATCGAAACTAGTCCTGTGAAAATTTTGTAGGTATAACGCTGATTTTTGTTGTTTGACTTCTGAATTAGACACACCTTACTCGACATTCTACGACTCGATGAGCTACTTTAACATTCTTAAAATTCAAGTGTAGGTGGAGAACCCTACAAAACACATTCATTCTAACTTCCCCCTCATTCATCTTTAGACATGCAGGCTTTCGCTCTAAAGCATGATTTTATCTACAGTTTAATACTTAAATTTGAATTCATTGCTTTTGAGCATTTTACTTTTAGCATCTAAAATTTTATGCTTCTAGACTAAATTCTACTTTTACATAACTTTCAAGTATTTACGTATATTTACAAAATTTTAATACATATGATTTTTACAATTTACCATAAAATGAATAAGAGAAAATAAATTTTTACTTTACTCATTCTTTGCCAAGCTGGCGGCACTGAAAGTAAAATTCTTATTAATACAAGAATACGAAGTTATTTTTATCTTCGGCCAAATTTTGGCTTTAACATAACAGAATTAGTCTTTCGACCAACAGAAAAGGCTTGTTCTTAGATTTTGTACTTAAAGAAAATAATACTTTTGCCTTAGCTAAATAAAGTAAAACAAAACTAAGTCTCAACCGAGACATATTGACTTTCGTCAAAACATAGAACTTCGTACTTACGCATAACATTTCGGAACAAAAGAAAAAAAAATATAGAAGATTTTAACTTATCTTTGAGTTTTCGATGATTGAAACTCCGTCATTCTTTTCTGGCAAAACTGTTCCCACGTTATAGGTTTCATGGACGTCAATCTTCTCCTTACTGACCTCCGAGTGTCGTCCACATTAGTTTTTCTTTTCCGTCCTCTGCATGCTGGCCTCTTGGCGTAGCAATCGTCGGGTTGTTGTCTTTTTCGTTTTTCCATTGGACGGCTGGTCTTGACGTCCTCCGGTCTGGAGTCCTTCTTGAATTTCTTCTGTTGTTCCTGGTATTTTCGTTCCTCCTGCTGTCTTTTCAGTTTCCGGAACGGCGGCCTTGTTTGCACCTGACTCTCTGGCCCTGGGAGCGTTCTCCTTGATGTATAATTTCTACTGCGATACGTTGTAGGTGGTGTTTTCCTCTTTACCAAGATTTCCTTATGCGGTGACTCTGCATTCTTGTTTTTCTTAAATGCTGGAGTCTGAAAATTTTCGTTTTTTCTTTTTGGTACCGTCGTCTGGGTTGTAGAAGGGCTAGGTCTCTCTTCAGTTCTCTGCTTCTTGGGTGGTGGAACGGTTGTCGTTATTTCTGAACCTTCTATTTCTTTTAGGCTTGAGTCCTGCAAGAAACTTTTAAGGATTTCAAAATAATTTGGATTATAGTATTTTTTCACCTGGTCGGGACTTGCTTTACAGATTTCCCCTCTCTCGTTCTTAAGGTACAATACGACTCCTTTGATTTCCTGAATTACATAGGGGCCTTCAAATTTTGGAGCTAACTTTGCAGTAAAATTGTCTGGGGCACTTGATAAAGAAAATTTCCGCTTCAATACTTTATCCCCAACTTTAAAATCTGCTTCACGGCGTTTTCTATCGTAATACACTTTTTGCTTATTTCTTGCCGTATCCGAGCTTTTAAGCACCTGATCAATGAGCTTTTGCACATCTTTCTGTTTAAACTCTTGCTCTCTTTGTTGCACAAAGAATAATTTATCTAAAGGCGTAATTAACTTTCGGCCTAAAAATAATTCTGCTGGGGTTTTTCCCGTAGTATCGTGATTTGCCGTTCTTAAAGCATAAGCTAATTCATTTATGTAGCCATCCCAGCGCTTGTGATGTGTGCTAACGTAACTGCGAATTATTTTTAGAATGTTTTTATTCACTCTTTCTGCTATGTTTGCCTGTGGTCTATACGGAAACATTTTGATATGGCGTATGCCAAGGCCAGTGCATATGTTTTCAAATATTTGACTAATGAATTGTTTTCCGTTATCGCTAATGACTTTTATATTTGCACAGTATTTTAAAATGTATCTGTGTAAGAATGCATCTGCGACTGTTTTGGCTGACGCGCGTTTAAGTGGAACAATTTCCGTCCATTTTGAAAAGTGATGTACAGTTACTAAAAGAAAACGATTTTTATTTATCTCGCTCTGGGGGAAGGGACCAAGAAGGTCTATGCCTAAAATTCATTCCGAAATGTAGCACGAATGCTATTTAAGTACCCGGCCGGACTGTAATTAATATCATTTATTAACTGACATTGATTGCAGGACCTGACATACGCAGTTACTATTTTGTATAATTGCGGGAAATATACCGCCTCGCGTACCCTTTTTAAAGTCTTTCTGACCCCTAAATGACCCGCTGTTTTCGCGTCGTGTAATTCCTTCAAAATGCTTAATCGAAGCGAGGCTGGGATGACTGGTTTGTACTCGAGATTTTCGTTTGTTGTTTTCGTATAAAATAATAAATTATCTATTATTTCAAAGTTTTCTGCTCTATTTCTTATCGCATCGATATCTGTGTGCTCAAAGCTTTCGGGGTCTTTTAAATATGCATAGATATTTCCAAATTCAGGATCAGCTTTCAGTTCAGTGATAATCGTATCTCTAGAATCTAAAATTTTTGAAGTCAACACAGCGCATTTAAGTTCATTTCCTTCATCGTCCAGTTTTATACGAGAAAGTGCGTCAGCTACATTGTTTTCTTTACCCGGTTTATATTTTATTATTATATTATATTATTGGAGTTTTAAAGCCCATCTTATTAACCTGGGCGTTAGGTTTTTTTCCCCGAGTAAAGTCTACCAACAGCCGCATGATCCGAAAAGACTGTTACTGGCGCTTTGCCGAAATAAACTCGAAATTTGTGTACAGCCATTAATACGGCTAATGTTTCTCTCTCTGTAGCTGTATAATTCTTTTGTGTCTGATTCAACGTTTTACTAAAAAATGCCAGAGGATGGCTATTTTGCATAAGAATCGCACCCACCGCATAGTCTGACGCATCTGCCGCAATTTCCAGGTTTTCGTCCCCCTCCGGGAATTTCAAAACAGGGGCATTGATGAGCGCTTCTTTTAATCTTTCAAATGCGGTATTTGCTTCCGCTGTCCACGTAAATTTACTTTTCTTTCTTTTAATTACTAAGAGTGGTTCAACAATATTAGCGAAATCTTTTATGAAAGCCCGATAGTAAGAACGTAACCCAAGGAAAGAAGAAAGCTTCTTGGCGGTGTTGGGCGGTGGAAAATTCTTGATTGCTTTTATTTTTCAATCTTGCGTTTCTATACCCTTTTGCGAAATTTTATAACCGAGATATTTAAGTTCTTTAGTTGCGAACTTGCATTTTGAGGCGTTAATTGTAAGACCGGCCTCTTTTAATAATTTAAAAACTTGTTCGAAGTCATTAATGTGTTGTTCCAACGTACTACTCGTTATAATTATATCATCTAGATAGATTAAAGTTGATTTTCCTAGGACAGGCTTTAGAACAATGTCCATAGCTCTCTGGAATGTTGATGGGGCCCTACACAACCCAAAGGGCATGCGTAAAAATGCATAAGTGCCCGATTTTGTTATAAACCCGGTTTTATGTATATGTCTTCGGGTCTCATAGCTATTTGATAGTAGCCAGACGTTAAGTCCAATGTAGTCATGTATCTTGTAGATTTGATCTTTCTAATAATTTCCTCTATAACCGGCAAAGGGTAAACTGGGAATTTAGTAATACTATTTAGTTTTCTGTAATCGATAGCAAACCTCCAAGCCCTTTTATCCGAAGGAGGAAACTCGTTCTTTTTCCTACATAGTACGACTGGACTCGCATACTCACTATTTATGGGCGTTATTATTTTATTCTTTGACATCTCCTGAATATGTTCTTCGATGATTACGTCTTTTTGTTTATCATAACGATATGGTTTATTCCTACAAGGTTTTTCGGCAGTTAACTGTATCTGATGCGTAACTGTTTGACAGCGACCAGGCTTTTCTGAAAACAAGTTAGAAAAATTACTCACCACATGCTGGATGGCTTGACTTTCATGGTCATTCAAATGGCTAAAGTCAACTTGCGGTTGTTCCACAGGTTCCATCACCCTCTGGTCCATCTCCAGCACCACAGAACTGTCTTGAAAATTCAGTTTGGCCCTCGCCGCTCTTAAAAACTCCATACCTAAAATAAGAGGATTTTGCAGATTTTTCACTACAAAAATTAATACTTTGAGGCTTTCCTCTTTTACCTGTATGTTTAATGATAATTTCCCGATGCAGTGACAGGTTTTTCCTTGCGCCGCTATAATTTCGGTATTTTTGGTTTTAAATAATCGTAACCTATAAAAATTCTTTTTGAAGAATGTTTCGCTCATAAAATTACCTTCTGCTCTTGTATCGATGAGGGCTTCTACTGGTACATCGCCAACCAGGACTTGTATAATTGGTAGATGTGAGTTCTTTACGATGACCGTATTTAAGTGTCTTTTTGAGGGATTTTTTAAAACTTCCGGGGTCTGGACCCTCGCTTTCACAGGCCCCTCTACTCGTTTAAAGCTTTCCTTTCAACTTCTGCCTTCTGGGTACGCGTATGTTTGTTTTCGAATTTCCTTTTTGGGCCTTGACCTTCGAGGTTCGATGAGTTAGCTTTATAGCTCTTTGCCCCATAAGAGCGGTTTGCATTTCTGGTTTGCTTATTTGAAGATTGCCTTCGAGTACTTTGAGAATACGATGCCCCTCTAGCTTTTCCCGCTATTCTGCGATTTTGAAACTTCACCGCCAATTCGAAGAGCTCCTGCAATGTGCTTGGGTTTCTAATTTCTCAATTCTAATAATCTCAATTCGTCGTCTTTAATGTATGTAATAAAATTTGTGGCTTTTTCTCCCAAGAAATTTAGAAGAATTTCCGATTTAAATTTCTGTGGAACACTTTTTGAAATGAACGTCCTTTCTAACGATGAAAAGAAATAACGCCAACCTTGCCGGCGCTAATTCAAATTATAATTGGAATTTTAGTTGTTAATGTGCGTATACTTTTAATAAGAGAGTCAAGAGATTCTACATTTTCTCTTTTCTCATATTCTATGAGGTTTTCACTTTTTGATTCTGCTCGCAACTTCGTGTGTTCTAGTTCAGATTTCTCTCCTTCCGTTTTCAATTTCTCAAGTTCGAGCAATCGGCTCTCGTCAGTTTTCCTTTTGTCTGTAATATTATTAGCTATACCTTCACCTAATACAGGATCCTTCTTATAGCTATCACTGTTTTTAATTATATTAGTTAAATCTGATATAGGTTTCGCTTCTGAAATGTCTAAATTCAGCTCTACAGCAATACGCTGATAATCTTCTTTTTTTGCATTTTAAAACATTTTGAATCTACTTTTTCAATTACACAACTATTACAATTAAGGCCACATACCTTCTATTTAAGAGTAATCCGCTAGTTTTCCTACCACGATACTTGTCTTCCGACTTTGACACACAATTCGAACACCAGCTCGGTAAGGACCAACAATGGGCCCGTCAACGGCTCAGTAAAACTCATAACTAAATAAATCCTAATTAATCCTTAATAAAATTCTACAGAATCATTTTTGAGTTTACACAAAATCTCAAAAATGGACTGTATACCAAAATTTATTAATTACTCAAAAAGCCGCATAGTTAGTTCACATCTCTCGGCGGCGTATCAGAACACACTCAAACTCAATACAAGTGGCCGCCAGGTGGAGCTATAGAAACATCAGCGTCATCGTTTTAGAACACAAATATTACATATTTTTCACAGATGGCGCCTCTGGCGTCAACAATGCTGTATTTCTGATTCCTTTCCCCCAAAAAATTAAATATAGACCTAAACAAATTTCGTTATTGCAAAACGTACTGACTTTGAACATAAGGAGTTATAACTTTTCATCGTATGGTATCTCAAACCAATGCATGGGACATTTTTACCCAGTTAAGTTCAGATACGTAACAATAGCACTTAATTTCTTATTATTTTACTCTACAGACGTTTATACGTATATATTCAGAACACTCCCTTTGATTCAATAAGATTCATTTTTACTACTAACACAAATTTTGCTAACTCTTTGAAATATTTTACAAAAATATGTTGTATTTTCTTGCACACATCCTACTTAAATCACCAAACATACACTGAAACTTGAATTTTCCTTCATGTGAAAACGTCACTCGGATTCTTAATATGATTCCACCATTTACCGCAAAACTTTAAAAACACTATTATGTTTGAACTTATCGCAACCTTAGTCTCTTAACAAGGTACAGAAGATCGAATTATATTTTAACTACAGAGAAGAATATCCACATTGTAACATATTATTTTAAATTTGAATTGTAGTCACATTTTGGAAGGAGAACTTAAAGTCTATAATACACATGGAATTAATATTTAGCCATGGAAATGAAACTTTATCGCCTTTTTCCCAACTTGAAATATAAAAATTAATTAACTTGGAATATTTTTAACGTATTAATTGTAACTTAACTGAAAGGTACCCATATTTCACATTGTCAATAATTTATTTAGCCCTGAACTCTTACAGCCTTTTGAGAACGAAATTTAATTTATCATACCTGTTTATGCACGCACTAACGTACACTATTCGAATCACGAATGTCGCCGCCTACGCATCTAACTATCTAACGACGTATCTAAATGCCACATCTAAATTTCTGCAAGCGGTGGTTCAGCTATAATTCTATGATCAAATACTCAATATAGTTTTAAAAGATTTACTAAAATACTAAAATTAATCTAATTTAGAATCTAGAATCGAATCTAATGTTACATCTCAAGAGCAGCGTTCTAGCTGCGTCATAACAAATCGAAGGTCAAGTTCTCACTGTTGCCATTCTGAGGCAGAGAAAAGTTTGTTTCTAATCAAACCGGAACTTCGGCATAGTGAAAGTTTCTAGTCAAACCGAAACATCCCGGCCCCCGTTGGACGATTGTCCAACATCATTTGAAAATGGGAGTGGACTGATATTGGAGACGGCTCGACGAAAGATTCCATCTGAAGTTCTGACGTCTACGACTCGTACTAGTCTATCTGGACCAGGAAAGGTTTCTCGATGCGAGCTAGTGTCCAAGTCATGGGTGTCTTGTTTTTATCCTTTAACAAGTCTAGTTGTCCTGCCTTGAGATTGGATCTCACTTGATTCCATTTCGAGCGGTTCTGCAAATGAGTAAGATATTCCACGCTCCAACGGTTCTAGAAATTAGCTCTAAGTTTTTGAATTAAGGTCCATCTAGAAGACAAGGTCAAAGAATCTACAAAATCATTCGGTTCTGATAACGACAAAAGTGAAGCTCCTATTAGGAAATGACCTGGAGTCAAAGGCTGAAGATCTGTTGGATCAGCCGAAATAGGTCAGAGGTGGAGAGTTCAAGCAGGCTTCTATTTGTGTAATTAATGTATACAGCTCTTTAAAGTTTGAAATTGTCGTTTTCGCGACCTTTGCCAAAATTCTCTTCATTGATTTTATATTAGCCTCCTATAATCCGCCAAAATGCAGGGAAGAAGGAGGAATAAATCTCCATGTTATACCTTCTTCGGAACTAAAGAGCTGAATAGGAACCGATCTACAAATTCTAAAGAGTTTATCAAGAGCATTCTTCGTTCCCTTGAAGTTCGTAGCGTTATCACTCCAAACAATGAATGGTTTAGATCGTCTGGCAATAAACCTTCTAAGACATGCTAGAAAGGCTTCAGTAGACAAATCCGATACTACTTCTAGATGAACAGCCTTGTACTAAAGCAAATAAATATCGCGATGTATGATTTAAACGTAACTCTAGATCTTTTCAAATTAGGCTTGGTGATAACTGGACCTGCAAAGTCTAGTCCTATTTTTTCGAATGGTCTAGTTATTACAACTCTATCTCTAGGTAAGTGACCCATCATTTGGTTTATGGTTTGGTTCCTTGTTCGAAAGCACGTCATGCATTTACTTATAACGCGTCTAACTCTATCTTGTCCGGAAGGTATCCAGTATAATTGTCTAATAAGAGAAAGTGTTGTTTGAACGCCCGAATGAAGAGATTTTTTGTGATAATAATCTATGAGTAATTCAGTGAAATGATATCTTTTTGGTAAAAGAAGTTGATGTTTCTGGTCTTCTGAAAGATTGGAGAAACGTAGTCTCCCACCAACTCGTAAAAGTTCATCTTCATCCAGAAATACATGTAAGGATAAAACCTTACTATTACTTGGAACTGATCGTTTCGACTGCAGGCACTTAATTTCAGGTTGAAATTCAGAATGGTGTACACATTTGACTAGCACCTTTGTTGCATTCTGTAGTTCAGAAGCACTCAAAAAACTTTCTTTTCTTAATGGTGGATTGGTTCTACAGTTGTTCGCAAACCTTCAACACCACGCAGTAGTTCTAATCAATTTTCTGAATGACGAATACCTTTTAATGAATTCGTTTTCAATGGAATTTTCACCTGTGACTCTTGAGTTCACTACAGCTCCCCTTCGAAGTTCAAGCTCTTCATTATCTTTGAAATCTCTTGATTCTTCAAGTTTAGGCCACGAATCTATGCTCTGTAATAGCCACTTAGGTCCATGCCACCACATGTCACTATTTCGTAGTTCAGACAACGTTATTCCTTTCGTGGAATTTGTCTTTGTTCCTCTGGTCATCATATCAGGCGGATTTTCATCTCCAGGGCAATAATTCCAGGACTCAGGTGATGTTTTCTCTCGTATTTCCATTATTCGATGTTGGATGAATGGCTTCCATTTATTTAAATCGCCCTTTATCCAATGTAATGTAACAGAAGAGTCTGACCAAAAATACACATTCATCTGGAGTCTTTTCTATAACTGTTCTTTGACATTCGAGGCTAATCTTGCTCCGATGAGCGCCCCCATCAGCTCTAATCTTGGAAGGTACAGCTTCTTCAGTGGAGCTACTCTGGTTTTGGAAATGACAAAACTACTTCCTATTTCACTGTACGTCGTGACGTATCGCAGGTATATCACAGCTCCATATGCCTTCTGACTTGCGTCGGTAAAGCAATGCATTTGAATATCTCTCAATTCAGACTTGTTAGTCTTTCGGAAGTAATGTCGCGGAATGTTTACATCCTGAATCGCTGACAGTTCATTAATCCATTTTTTCATTCTGTTTTCAAAGTCCAATGGTAATGGATCATCCCAATCTACTCCAAGTTGCCAAATTTCCTGCATTAGTATTTTTGCCCTAATAGTGAATGGACTTATAAATCCAATGGGATCGCAAAGCTTTCCAATGGTTTTAAGAACTTCTCTTTTTGTCATTAACTTTGTTTTCCTTTGATTAGTTAAATTTTGTGATTCTATCTTCAGAAGGTCTTCCTTGTAATTCCATTTATATCCCAATACCTTCTGTTCCAGAACTTTCTGGATTTCACCATTTTCGTATTCGTCAAAAACTTCCTGCAGATTTCCACAATTTGTTTTCCACTTTCGCATGTTGAAACCAGCAACCTTCAATATATATCTAATATCTTCATATATGAGTTTAGCTTCATTTTCGTCTTCATCCCCACCTATTAAATCGTCTACGTATAAACATTCGCCCAATAGTTTAACTGCTTTCTGATTTGTTTCTTTAAAGGTATTTATGTGATGTTTGATAGTAGCGGCAAGCAAAAATGGGCTGGATGTAGCTCCAAATAAACGCGAGTCATCCTAAGTATTTTCGTGTTAGGTTTCCCATCCTTATCTGTAAGGTTATTTCTCCACAAAAATCTTACAGCATCCCTATCTTCAGGTGACAGAGAAATCTGGAGAAAGGCCTGTTCAGTGTCGGCAGTAAATGCTATGCTATGTGTACGAAATTGTATTAATATCTCTAACAATGGTGGATTTAAATTAGGACCGGAATAGAGACAATCGTGTAAAGAATATTCATTTTTCGAATGGCTGGATGCATCAAATACAACTCTCACGGGTTTGTCAGGTCGAATAACTGGCTGGTGAGGCATGTAATAAATTCTTCCTGTTTCTTCAGAACTTGGATCAATTTCCTCAGCTATACCCATTTTTAAATGATGTTCTATAACTGAGTGATACTGCTGATGAAGCAGTGGATCATTTCTCAACCTTTTAACCAGTTTATTAAAGCGAACTTCTGCATTTACGTAATCCGTTTTTCATTCAGACGAATTTTCATTCCAAGGGAGTTTAACCTCATATCACTTTTCTTTAAATTTGGTAGTTCTGTTAAAATTCTCTAAAATGTCATTATCTATTTTACTAATTTCCTTCCCTTGTTTTATTTCCAATGTTTCAAATTCCCAAAACTGCTTTAACTGTGTTGAGACCAATTTATCGTCAACAATAATGTCTATGTTTAACAATTCACCGTTAGAATCAGTCCAGCCTTAAAGACACCATCCAAATATTGTTTCGGAAGCTATAAGTTTATTTTTAAAACGTTTAAGTCTACTAGTTATTACTTCATGATAGTAATCTGCTCCGATCAAAACAGCAATATTTTTATCACTGAATTGACAAGAATCAGCTAATTGTAATCCTATTATCTCTTTGTTAATTTTGGAAACTGGGATATCAGGGAAAGGTAAATTAGTTGCACATATTTGGTTAGTTTCTAAAGCTTTAATTTCTATATTTAGGGATGGTTCACTTCTGTTTTCTAGTTTGACTTTAACAACATTGTAAGTTTGTTCTGTTGCCTGGTTAACCCCAAAGGCAAATACGGACAAAGTCTCCCTTCGAATAACAGGTAATTTAGACTTCTCTGAAATGTCCCGAATTATAAAACTTCTCATCGATCCAATGTCTAATAGAATACGAACTGGTTCTAAATTATCCTTATCAGAAAACGGACGTATCATCACAGTACACGTTTGTAGCAATGCACTGCGGAAAGTTTCGGTTTTTAATTGACTAATCTGAACATCTTCTTTACTGGATGGAATTGTCGACACGACCTTGTTTTTCTACGATTTGGTTTCGAGTTGGAAACAAATAGACCTATTGCGTTTTTTATTACATATTTCGCACATTTTTCTTTCTTTACACTGCTTAATTTTATGCTGAGATTTAAGACACAAAAATCATCGGGCTTGAGATTTTAAAATATTTCTTTTCTCCTCTACGGTTTTAACTTCGCAGCGCTTCGAATCGTGTAGTTCGTCACAATATATGCATTTACTGCTAGCGACTGGGGCAACATATTCATACGTTTTAGGCGAACTTCTTTCAAACTGTTTTCGTTCGTTTGATTTATGCATCCAGTTATGAATCATTCCCGCTCGATGTTTTGTTTTTGTTTCTCTACTTTCATTTAACTGCGTAGCTCTTTCGCGGCTTTCTATTTCTTTACGAATAAATTCCATTAATTCGTTAACGTTCCATGTTTGGTCACTGTTTCTACTGCGACTGTATTCTAATGTTATCTCTGATGGAATTAATTTTAACAATATTGGGCAAAGTAAACTACCGTAAGTTTCTGATACGACGTTCATTGACTTTAAGCATCTAATTTGAGTTTCACACTGTTCATATAAATTCCTAAGATTTTCTATATCCCTTACATTTCTAACAAAGATTTAACAGTTTATTCATGTGAGCATTTATTACCAAATCTTTTCTCCCAAACCTGTTAATTAACAATTGTATAGCTGAATCGTAGTTCTCCTTTGTAAGCGAAAGTCCGGAAACGGCATTATAAACTACCCCACCTAGTAATGACTTTAAGTAACTGAACTTATTTACTTTCGATAATGAGTCATTGTTATGGATAGCTGCCTCGAATTGACTCCAAAATTCCTGCCAATTGCTAGAATCACCAAAAAATTTAGCGATAGTCAATTTTGGAAGGCGAATAATTTTATTATTTTCAAGTTTGGAATCTATAGCGGTTTCATTAGGATCCGAATTTTCGAGTTTGTGTAATTCTCTCAATTTTTTTCTTGCTCTAAATTGCCACAGTTGGATTTTTTCTTCATATTCTAGAGCGGATGAAACTTCAAGTTCAAATTCATCCTCTGGGACCTTCAAATCCTGTTCTATTTGAGTGTTTAAATCACTCAGAGTTTTTGCCTTTTCGTTTAATATGTCTAAAGTTTCTTCTATTGCATTTATACTAACGTCATCTTTGCTTAATTCTGTCTCAGTTTTCTTTAGTACCTTGGACACTGCGGTCCTTAATACTTTGCGTTTCGATTTAAGCTTAGCGACAGGATCTTCCATAACTACTTTAAAAAAGAAAACTTATCCTACCTGTTTGCAGGCTTCGCACACTTCACACCGTGCAATCCATACTTACGAATCCATATTGTCGAATATTGGCCGGCTTCCCGGCATGTAACACCAAAAAATGTTTACGTACGCACTAACGTACACTATTCGAATCACGAATGTCGCTGCCTACGCATCTAACTATCTAACGACGTATCTAAATGCCACATCTAAATTTCTGCAAGCCGTGGTTCAGCTATAATTCTAGGATCAAATACTCAATATAATTTTAAAAGATTTATTAAAATACTAAAATTAATCCAATCTAGAATCTAGAATTGAATCTAATGTTACATCTCAGGAGCAGCGTTCTAGCTGCTTCATAACAAATCGAAGGTCAAGTTCTCACTGTTGCCATTCTGAGGCAGAGAAAAGTTTGTTTCTAATCAAACCGGAACTTCGGCATAGTGAAAGTTTCTAGTCAAACCGGGACAATACCTGACAAATAACTCCTACATTGTTATGATACATTACACGAAATATTGAGTAGAGTTCCAAATAATGATCCAACATAGTAATTAACTTGAAAGATCTAACACGGTCATTTTCAGACAGAAATTTCAAACTGAGATTGTTTAATAATGAACTTTTACAGCTTTTTTTGACATTTTAACTTCTCATATATAGTAAATACAATTACACACAAATATCATACATAATTGGTAATAATGACAGAAACTCTATATAATGATCTACTATAGTCACAAACTTTAAAAATTTTAACGCATTTTAATGTGACTTATCATAAGAACGGCTACACTTTTTTAAAAGCATTATTTTAATTAAACATTTGAGCCACAGAATCCTGAGCACATGCATAACATTTTTATTTATCATGAGCATGACACATAATAAGTAAATAAAATACATTTCACAAAGTACGAAACGCATTTCTCTTTTAACCGGCTGTACTCTTAAGAAAATATACAGTATGGAATGCTTAGAACCACTCGGTGCCACAGTTCTTCATTTCCCCGCGCATTGATCAAAATGTACATGTACGTTAAAATCAGTTAAACAAATTCAAATGCAAGTTAAACAAATTCAAATTCAAGTATTCAAACAGGAATACTTCACAAATTAGATAAAAGATAGGTATACAATGAACTTAAGCGATAAACACAGAAAAGTATGTAAGGACCAAGAAACAAAAATGTATTCGTGCAGAACTTTTTAAGATAAAGTTTCTCTATTTTTGCACATGGTTTGCTTTTTTCGTTTCAGATTAAGCAAATATTCAAGATAATTCCTGTATAACTAAAGATTTTATTCACACTTGTTAGTGTAATTCATTAGAGCAGTGTCAGGCATATAAGAGAAGTATCCAAGGAAACTTTTTCCAAGCCAGACTGTAACAGTGAAATATAAAATGGAATAATAAAATGCCATATTTCCAACAAATTTCAGTATCCGAGTATGCAAAACATGAATAAGAAGGGAATATGTTTTCTGAAAATGCTCCGAATGTCGTAAGTCAAGAATAAGAACCTTGACTAATTTCATGAACAGAGCATGAAAAATAATGAAGAATTTTAAACTTTATTTTGTCTGTAGTACATTTACTTATACTAAAATCTTCCATTTGGTTGCCTGTACTTTAGATTTAGGCACAAGTTGATAAATTAGAGTGATTTTGTGTTTTAAATCTTCATATTCAGATATATTACAAGTTCGGAAATAATACAACTCAAAAGCAAAAAAGATTAAAACGACAAGAGAATATACTGTAAGCAACCGTGATAAATTACTCTTTTCGTGATTTTCATGAATTCATATATCGGTAGCAAAATTTTAATGCACTGTATATGAACTATTTTTTCAAATGTATTACGATCACCGTTTTCTATTTACATAGCCTTTAAGTAAACATTCCATGTTAATTTACCCTTTTTCCTGAGATTTATCTACGTATTTACTTAATTTTTGCATTTTGTTTACAATTACGAGTATAATACCGAAAGAACACAGGAGAACATTTTTCTTGAAAATGTCCATATTTTTTTCCAAACGTTATTTCTTTCATAGCTTTGAAGTAACCTGTTAAACACATAGTTATCTTGACAGCCTTTGGTATTCCCAATGTCAGAGGGAAGTCACGAAGCTAAAGAATTTAAGTAATATTTAACCAACACGCAGAACTTTTTACTGCGTTTTTGATGAAAATTGACCGAATTTAGTTGTTAATTACTAACCTAGGAGCCTTTAACTATTTTTATTCGAAATAAACACACTCAGAAATTATCATCAAGATTTTCCATATATATATAATTTTTCTACTTTTCATGCCATTACATCTCTAATGTAACTTGATTCATTGTCAGATACTTAAATGTTTCTTCTTCTTCTTATTTTTTTTTTGTATACCAATGCATTTCGTGTCTCATTACATAAGATTTAACAAAATTGCAATCAAGTTAGAAGTTAAATGAATATTTCCTGAAATACTGTACATTTCATTCCGGAAAGTTTACATGAGTTAAAGACATGAGGATTTACATGAGGAAAAGAAACATTAGAGGTTTCAAAATGAGTATCTTCATTTTGAGACCTCTGATGTTTCTTTTCCTGCATCCAAAGTAAATTTTGAGTATAAAATTTTCCGTTATATACGGATGGCTGTGACGCGTTCGTGTTTTCATAAACCGTTTTTATGAGTGAGTGATTTATGAGTGACCGCTATGATGGCTTCCGACCACGGACATGAACCAAACGAAATTATATACCATCACGGCGGGGAAGACTCCAGAGTAACAAGGTTGAATATTATATACTAATAACAGTTTTTACATATTGTTAACTGCAAGGCACTAAGCGTTATTCTGGTTATCTGCTTTAAGTTCTGAACTTTTGAAACATTTTAATATTATCCACGGTTGTTTCTGCTTAGGCAGTGTCCTGAGATTTTCTCTATTTTATCAAGGGCTATTCTGTTTTTGAGTGTGTTAGTCGTCCACATTGCCCAGGCACTGTCCGCTGGTTTCTTCAAGTGCCAGGTTCTTGTATGTACACAATGGAAGTAATAACGGTCCGTGTCGCCTTCCTCTCCGCATTCGCAGAAAGGAGTATCCCTAAGTCTGAATCTGTTCAGGTATACTGGGAATGGTCCATGACCTGTCAAGAACTGTGTTAGGCTAGCAGAGTGGGTCTTTATTTCCATGTTAACTTTTGGCAGTAAGCGGAATGTCCTTCGTCCTACCTCTGCCTCTGTCCATCTACTTTGCCAATTTTGTAGCAGACTTGTCAAAGTTGTTCTCTTAATATGAGACCAAGGAAGTTTAGTTGGTTTTTCTAATATATCCGTGCAGTTGGCTGCCTGCTTGGCCAGTAGGTAAGCGGCTTCATTGCCTTGAATACCTATGTAAGTGGGAACTCATTTTAAAGTGGGTCTTTGCGAAATAGGCATTGTCAGAAGCTGTTTCTGAATTCTGTATACCAATGGACTCCGGCTGTTTTGACTTGCGATAGCCGCCAGACTTGATGCCGAATCACTGAGTATGGAGAATTTCTCCTGTTGACATGTGTTCGCATATCTAATTGCAGCACTGATAGCTAGAAGCTCTACTTGGTATACCGAGTTGTTCGAGCCTAATTTCCTTTTCCACTCGAATGTTACAACTCCATTTTCTAGTCTACAGAAGATGCAGTCCGTGCCGTTCTCAGTTTTGGAGCCATCTGTGAAAAGGTTATTACTGTACCTCTGAATTGGTTGGTCGTTTATACTGATACCGTCAGAGAGACTAAAAGCTGCTGGATGAAAGTTATTGCAGTTGTTTTGCTCCTCGTAGTCCGAGTGGTGATAACTATGACCCCAGAGTGTTGAAGTTTGACCCAGCCTGGTAACCCTTACGATAGCTGCCTCCCTTTCTACTATCAAATCTAGGAGAGGAATTCCTGCTAGTTGTTGTAGGGCTAGTGTTGACGTGGTACGGTAGGCCCTGCATACTTGAAGTAGCTGCTGTCTCTGAATAAAGAGCAGGGATCTTTTCATATGAGAGGTAAGTTCGCCACCCCAGATTGCTGCTCCATAAGCTATTACTCTTTCTGTTATGGTTCTATGCCAAATTTTTAGTAGCTTAGATGAGATACCCCATTTATGTGAAGTCATGCGTCTTATGTTGTTGCTTAGGATGCTAATTCGAGTCTTAAGATTCCTGACATGTGGCATCCAAGAAAGTCTGTTGTGGAGTAATAGCCCAAGATATTTAAATTGGGGGAAACATTTTACCGGTATCCCATGGAGTTTAATGCTTGGGTTGCGTCTTAGCTGTCTGCTGCGTCCTATGAGCAAAGCTTTAGTTTTCTCTGCCGAAATCTGAAGCTTATGTGCTCTGGCCCATTGGGAGAACAGATCAAGACAGTATTGAGATCTCATTTCGAGGTTACTCCTTCCTGCCACAACTAGCATAAAATCGTCCGCATAGGCTATGATTCGAGCGTATTCTACGCTCTCAAACTGACGAAATGCCGAGTTTGCCACTATATTCCACAGTGTTGGTCCAAGGCATGACCCATGTGGGCATCCTCTAAAGACATTTTTGACATAAATTCCGCTGTCTGATGTTACTTGTACACTTCGATCTTGAAGGTACGAGCGAAGGATGGTAATAATGGCTGTTGGGCAGGCCATGTTGTGCAGCAAATTTATTACGTCTGGCCACTAAAGGGAGTCAAAGGCTCCCTTGATGTCAATGGCTATTGCCAGTGAGTGCAAATTGTTATACTTGTTCTGTTTGATAGTGCCATTAAGTCTTTTATGGCATGTTCAGTTGAGTTGCCCATTCGGAATCCATATTGGTTGGGATGCAGGGTGTTGTTCCTTTGCAGGAAGAAGTCCAATCTGTAAAGAATTACTCTTTCCAATACCTCACCGAGCGCTGGCAGTAGACAGACTGGCCTGTAAGATGTAGGTTCTGCCGGAGTTTTGCCTGATTTTAGGAATAACGCCACTTCTGCCAACTTCATATTTTTAGGAAAGTACTGATGTTTCCAGCAAGCTGAAATGACCGCAAGGAATAGTTTTGGGAATTCCCGGTGTATCTCTCTAATGATGATATTATCAATTCCATCCGGACCTGGAGCTTTTTTGAATGCCACTTCCATTTGCGTAGGAGGGAGTTCGTCTCTTCTGGTAACTTGGCGAAATTTCATACTGTAGGTTTTTCTCGCTTCCTCTTGCTCCTCTGAGAAATCCTCTTCATCATCATCAGGAAAAACTGCATTTATGATCTCACTGATTACTTCGATGTTGGATGAGGCAGTGCTATACACCATAGGCGAAAGGGTCGTAGGACGAAACACCTTGTTACATGTTATCTTTTGAGTAGGTCCAAAGGCTTTAGTGACATTACTACAGTAAGTTCTCCATGAGATTAACTTGGCCTCTTTAATTTTTCTTTTATATAAAGCTCTGGCTTTATTGTATGTTATCATTTTGAGTTACCGTAGATATGGATCTACCGTGCATTGTGCTTTTCTGCGAAGTGCCCGAACACTGCTCCTCTCTGTGTTAAGCTCTGGTGACCAACAGGATATCGAGTGTTTTGCCTTTACAGATTTCAAACGATATACTTTGTGGGCAGCTTGCACTATTTTTGTAACTAGTAAGTCGTAGAGATTATCTAAGGAGTTTCTGTCCTGGCAGTTGTTGAAATCTTTGATAAATTTCTCTACATGCGCTCGAATGAGTTCCCGTAAAACGGAATGTCCTCAAAATGCCGTTTTGAATCTTTTCTTTATTATGTATCCAGTCTATAGGAGTATCCAGTCTGTAAGTAATAATTCTGTGATCACTGAGTGACGGCAGGTCACTCACTGTCCAATCTTGTATGTACGGAGTTGTATTGGGAGTTGATATTGTCAGATCTGGCCACCCTCGAGCTCTAGATGTTTCAAAGGTAGGCGGTGAGTCCTGAGCGTTGATGACAATGAAATGCTTACTGTCCAAGAATTCGAGTACCGCAATTCCCCTTCGGTTCTCCGAGTCAGCATCCCATAGTTGACTGGTGGCGTTAAAGTCTCCTGCTATGATACAGTGTGATGCCCCAGTTAGAAGGTTAGAATTAAGTTCCTCTAATAGAGAGGTAATATCTTCGCTCGGGGGTAGATACACAGAAATAATATCAATGCTGCAATTACTAGTGTCTAGTCTGATGGAGACTGTATGCTCTGTGATTTTCATTAGGAGAGGGGAGAGAGGGCCACTGTAAATAATCGCAGCTAGCTGATTCTTTGAGAGGAACGTTCTGCTGTGTGTTGGAACACTAGGAATGACTCCGTTGTAAACGTATGGCTCTTGGAAGATTCCGACATTGGCAGCAGTATGTGTCATTACTTGCAGCGTATTTATGGTTGCTGCATAGCACTTCTGCAAGTTACACTGTAAAAATCGAAGACCTGCTATATGTTTATTTAGTGTCATCTTGGTTTAGTTCTTAGCAGTGGTCCTTCTCAGGCTCTCGAAATGGGCTCCATACACTGGGCAGGAACTTGAAGTAGCTGGGTGATCTGTGCTGAAAGAGGTCCCCTTTTCAGGATTACTACTGCAGCAATTAGTGCAACTCACTTTTTCCGAGCTACACTCCTGCGTCGGTGGCTGTTACCACACTTCGCGCAAACTGGAGCGTTTTTACAGTTCCTGCTATAGTGACCGAACTCCTGGCAGTTGTATCCTAAGGTACGACGGATGATCCTAAGGTACGACGGAGAGGACAAGACTTAAAACCCACTAAAAGACGGCCTAGCTTAACTAGGTGTTCTGCTGACTTAGGGTCTATGTCTATCACCCAGTTTTTCCTTCCGCTTTGCCCGGAACGGCTTGCTCGTATTTGAAAAGCACTGGGGTTGAAATTGGGCAGTTGGTCTACAAGTGCTGCTGTTAGATCTTCTTTTCCTAGATTCTCTGGTACTCCAAAAATAATTACACTTTCCCTTCTTGGCTTGGGCTCCCGAAATTCAAGTGTCTCTAATAGTGCTGGCCTGTCCTCGATTGCCTGTTTCAGGCGTAGCAGGTGAGCTTTTTCTTGACACCGGATGAGAAGCTCTCTGGACCTTGTCGGCCGAATCTGCACTAAAGTGATCCCTAGCTGGGAGGGTTTCAAATCTGCCGAAAGTTGAGCTTTAATCCCTTCAGGTGTCCGTGTGGAGTTCTTTGACCTTAATAATAAAACGTGCTCCGATAGAACTGGAGAAGATCTTGAAGATGGAGAAGTTTTCCGCTTCTTTCGTGTCACCTCAGTGAAGGGATATTCTTTTGTGGACTGTTCTTCTGGGGCTGAGGATTCCACTGCTTGATAAGACTTGAGGATTCTCGTGAGGTGGCTGTAAACTGTGTGCGAGTTGCTGTTGTTGCAGAGCCAAGACTTGTCCCTGCTGCTGGGCGAGATAAATCTCTTGTTCCGTTAACGTTATGCGAACGGTGTTCACAAAAGATGCAAATTACTTTCTTTCAGAAGCGTTTAGTCTGCGAGATTCCTTTGCTTGTAAGATGAATAACTGGAGTTGGTTACAGATTTGGTTAATTGCTTCCAACCTGGAGTTAGGTGTCGATGTGCTAGCAGCACCTTTAACAGAAGGGGGAGAATGTTGAATATTGTGTTCCGTGCCGACTGGTGATGAGGGAGTATCCGAAGGCATAGTAAGTAAGAGAACACAATGGAGATGCTTTCAGAGCATAAAAAACGAATGATGAGATGAATGATGGATACACATGCACCTGCAATATTCCAGGAATACTCAGTTTACACGATAGTACTGTAAGGAAAGGTATCGGAACATAATGAACACACATCACGACGCTAAACTTGAATGAGGGGATGCACGATCAGATCGCATGCACTTGAGCTAGAGTACTAAGCATGTACCGTAGCAATAATAGATTAGATAGTTGCGAGAACACAATGTGTGCACTTTCACGGCACTAAAGTGGATGAGGTGATGTATAATGAAACCTCATAAGCTAATAGACTCTCTTGTATATTGAGTATGGGTTGTAGCACTATAAGAGGAATATATATATATATATATATATATATATATATATTTGTTTTATATAAAATGTGACGCACACACTTTAACCTTATATACTAAACAGTTCTAAGTAAGCACAGACTGATAATCACGCGCACTATTACACAGCACTGAATAATAACAAAATGACTACTAGAACATGATGCACATACTTTCTAGGACTAAACTCGAATGAGAAGATGCGCAATCAAATCACATAAACTGACAGTAAATTATGCACTATAGCACTATAAGATGAGATAACTGCAAGAACACTATACTTTCACAGCACTGAAAATTTGATTAGGAGATGAATGAAGATATCTCATAAATAAATTATCTTGCATAAATATTGAGTTTGCGCTGTAGCACTATGAAAGAAAAGATTAAAAAAAAAAAGAAAAAGAAAGAGCAATAACGTATGCACACACTCACGGTAAGCACTGAATAAAAATTACGCACTCTGTACACTGTAACGCAGTGCTCTGTAAAAAAAAAAAAAAAAAAAAAAAAAAAAAAAAAAAAAAAAATGATGAATACTTGAGCACAATACACGCACTTTTCACTGCCCTAAGTAAATAATGAATAATATTCACACGCACTATATCAAAACACTGAATAATATGATTAATACTGGAGCTCTTCGTAGCATTAAACTTGAATGAGGAGATGTACAATCAAATCGCATACACTGCCGATAAAGTATGTACCGTACTGCGAGAACACGATGCACAAACTTCCGGTATTAATAATGAATAAGGAGATGTATGGTGAAATCTCAAAAATCTTCTTTACATATATTGAGTATGTGTTTTAGCACTAGTTCGGACTGGGGTATGTAAGAGGTAAATACTTCGTAAGCGTTAAAATCTCTTTCAAAATAAGCAACGCGCACACTTTCACAGATATGAACTTGGATGAGAAATTGCATCAAGCAATGCACACACTTTCACAGATATGAACTTGGATGAGGAATTGCGCTGTAGCACTAATAGAGGAAAATACTGCTTGAGCTGAATGCAAACACGCACTTGGCACGAATGATGTGTAAAAAAATCAAATACACTGACAGTCGTAAGATGATTACTACTCTTATGTGGCCAAAGAGGGCGGTTGGCAATCTTTTCCTTCTTGTTTTGAAGGGGAAAAAAAAATTAAATAAACTAAAAGCGATTTTGGAAGGGGTGGATTTAGAGTAGTATTCGATTACAAGCGCAGTCCTGCGCTGTGTCCGAGACTGAGAGGAGGGGAGAATTCTAAAGTTCCTTTTTCTTATCAGCAGAAGGAGGGAAGGTCGGGTAACCGCGTTACTGTGTTAAAGCAACAACGGTCAGGAACACAAGCCGGAACAGTAATACTTAGAAAATTAATTAAATAATCAGTGAATAATGATTAAACTTACACTACTGAAGTCCTAGTGCTTTGCTGTAACTGCAGATACAAAAAACTCTCTTGTAAGGCTGAATATTCCGTTCACCGTGAAGCAAAATGTCGGAGCAAAATTCATACGACCATTTATCTCTGCGTATAGACGCGCTTTCTCTACCGTCTTTATGAAATACCTTATCGGTATCCTTTTGAACATTTTGAATATTACCATTTTCACTTCCTTGTTCGAAGTAAAAAGGAAGTATTGTAATCGCGAAAAGTTTCAGGCAGCATATTTCAACGAAAATATCCATTTTGACCGCTTTCGAACGCAATTTAACGATGTTTTTGCGTGATATCTGTATGTAAGGATAGAATAAAAGACTCTTTTCCTTAAAAAAAAAATTATAAAACTGCTTTAAAATTAATTCTGAAGGGAAATTTTCGTGGAGTCTGTACGAACGTATGTACGTACGGGCGTGCGTACATACGTATCTCGCATAACTCAAAAACGAGTATCCTCAGAACGTTGAAATTCTGTATATAGGACTGCTATAACATGTAGATGTGCACCTCGTATTTTGGTTGCAATCGGCCGCACCAAACGTATATAAATATATTTATATATTGTAGGGTTTATATTTATTTTAACTAACATTTATTTTAAGTTTAAACTATCTTTCCTGTCAAGCCTTACTTTCCCCTGGAACTGCCAATGCCAGAATATGTAAATTTGAGTAGAACGCGCAAGGATTCAAATTATCAGCGGAAGTATTCTGATTTAAATTAGGAAGGAAACAAGTTCGGTGTGTGATATTCTTACTGCACGAGCGCGGAGGTAGTTAGCGAGAATTGAAGAACCCCGCGTTGCGGCCTATGTGCTTGGCGGGAAGTAGTGTTAATCGTTCCAGTGAGCTTCAAGTCTGCTGAATTAGCAGCGGTATTGTAAAACGCGGTGAGTTAGTTATTTTAGAGAGCCTCGTAGTTAGAATCTTGTCTTTACTTTCTTTTCAGGTTATTATTTTTATTTGACTGCCAAGTTGGCACAGTCTGTGAGCGTCAAGAGCACGCAATTGTAATTTATTACGTTGAATAAAAAGGGACTTAAACCCTTCACAAGGCTCTATCTTTTATACAAGTTTTCACAGTCACCTCTTGGTTGCGTGCAAGTTGGAGGAGCGCAACGTTATATTGGCGCCCGAACAATAATCGAACTGAAATGGCCGAAAACTGGATGGAAGCCGCTGGACAACACCAAGAAATGACAAGTCAGTTAGAAGGATTTGGATAGCTAGTCCAGACTTTGAGAGCGTCAATCAAGCCAAACGTCTATTTCGACGGAAAAAATTCGGTGTCCGTATTTTTAGAAGGTCTAGAAAACCACTTTCAGCTCTACCCTGTGCCTAAAAGACAAAAAGTTGCCATCGCCACATCAGCACTAAGAGGACAGGCCGCGCTATGGTGGAAAAATGTAGGCAAATTTCTTCTAGGTGAATTTGGAAGCCCGACGTATACATTTGAAAATTTCAAAAAATCGTTAGTAAAGGCCTTCCCCATAGTGAAAGACCGCGCACGGCTGGAAGCCGAACTATATAGTTTCTACCAACGGGATTCAGCAGAATTGACGGACTTTATTTTACGAAAAATCAAGCTAACGGATATGCTGTATGGAAAAAAACCCGATGCGGAGATTATTGAAATAATATTACCAAGATTGTTACCCGCTGTTCAAGACTACTTTGAAATTAGAAACCCAAGAACATTGCAGGAACTTTTCGAATTGGCGGTGAAGTTTCAAAATCGCAGAATAGCGGAAAAAGCGAGAGGGGAAACATATTCTCAACATACCCGAAGGAAGGAGGAAACCAGAAATGGAAATCGCTCATATGGGGGAAAGAACTATCAAGCTAACGCATCGAAACTCGAAGGTCAAGGCCCAAAAAGAAAATTTGAAAATAAGCATCCGCGTACCCAGAAGACACAGATTGAAAGGAAAGCTTTAAACGACTAGAGGGGCCTGTGAAAGGGAGGGTCCAGACCCTGGAAGTTTTAAAAAAACCCTCAAATAGACATTTAAACACTGTCATCGTAAAAAACTCACAGCTACCAATTATACAAGTCCTGGTTGGCGATGTACCAGTAGAAGCCCTCATAGATACAGGAGCAGAAGGAAATTTTATGAGTGAAAATTTCTTCAAAAAGAATTTTTATAGGATACGACTATTTAAAACCAGAAATACGGAAATTATAGCAGCGCAAGGAAAAACATGTCACTGCATCGGGAAATTATCATTAAACTTACAGGTAAAAGAGGAAAATCTCAAAGTATTAATTTTTGTGGTGAAAGACCTGCAACACTCTCTTATTTTAGGTATGGACTTTTTAAGGGCCGCGAGGGCCAAATTAAATTTTCAAGATAGTTCCGTGGTGTTGGAGATGGACCAGAGGGTGGTGGAACCTGTGGAGACACCTGAATTGGACCTCAGCCATCTGAATGACCATGAAAGTAAAGCAATACAGCAAGTGGTAAGTAATTTTTCTCATTTGTTTTCAGAAAAACCAGGAAACTGCCAAATCGTGACTCACAAGATTCAATTAAATGCCGAAAAACCTTGTAGGACTAAACCGTATCGTTATGATAAACAAAAAGACCTAATCATCGAAGAACATATTCAGGAGATGTTAAAGAATAAAATAATAACGCCCATAAATAGTGAGTACGCGAGTCCAGTCGTACTATGTAGGAAAAAGAACGAGTTTCCTCCTTCGGATAAAAGGGCTTGGAGGTTTGCTATTGATTACAGAAAACTAAATAGTATTACTAAATTTCCACTTTACCCTTTGCCGGTTATAGACGAGATCATTAGACAGATCAAACCGACAAGATATATGTCTACTTTGGACTTAACGTCTGGCTACTATCAAATAGCTATGAGACCCGAAGATATACACAAAACCGCGTTTATAACAAAATCGGGCACTTATGCATTTTTACGCATGCCCTTTGGGTTGTGTGGGGCCCCATCAACATTCCAGAGAGCTATGGACATTGTTCTAAAGCCTGTCCTAGGAAAATCAACTTTAATTTATCTAGATGATATAATTATAACGAGTAGTACGTTGGAACAACACATTAATGACTTCGAACAAGTTTTTAAATTATTAAAAGAGGCCGGTCTTACAATTAACGCCTCAAAATGCAAGTTCGCAACTAAAGAACTTAAATATCTCGGTTATAAAATTTCGCAAAAGGGTATAGAAACGCAAGATTCAAAAATAAAAGCTATTAAGAATTTCCCACCGCCCAACACCGCCAAGAAACTTTCATCTTTCCTTGGGTTATGTTCTTACTATCGATCTTTCATAAAAGATTTCGCTAATATTGTTGAACCACTCTTAGTAATCAAAAGAAAAAAGAGTAAATTTACGTGGACAGCGGAAGCTAACACAGCTTTTGAAAGATTAAAAGAAGCGCTTATTAATGGCCCTGTTTTAAAATTCCCTGAGGGGGACGAAAACCTGGAAATTGCGGCAGATGCGTCAGACTATGCGGTGGGTGCGGTTCTTATGCAAAATAACCATCCGCTGGCATTTTTTAGTAAAACGTTGAATCAGACACAAAGGAATTATATAGCTACAGAAAGAGAAACATTAGCCGTATTAATGGCTGTACACAAATTTCGAGTTTATTTCGGCAAATCGCCAGTAACAGTCTTTTCGGATCATGCGGCTGTTGGTAGACTTTACTCGGGAAAAAACCTAACGCCCAGGTTAATAAGATGGGCTTTAAAACTCCAAGAATATAATATCACAATAAAATATAAACCGGGTAAGGAAAACAATGTAGCTGACGCACTTTCTCGTATAAAACTGGACGATGAAGGAAATGAACTTAAATGCGCTGTGTTGACTTCAAAAATTTTAGATTCTAGAGATACGGTTATTACTGAACTGAAAGCTGATCCTGAATTTGGAAATATCTATGCTTATTTGAAAGACCCCGAAAGCTTTGAGCATACAGATATCGATGCGATAAGAAATAGAGCAAAAAACTATGAAATAATAGAAAATTTATTATTCTATACGAAAACAACAAACGAAAATCTTGAGTATAAGCCAGTCATCCCAGCCTCGCTTCGATTAAGCATTTTGAAGGAGTTGCACGAAGAAAAAACAGCGGGCCACCTCGGGGTCAGAAAGACTTTAAAAAGGGTACGTGAGGCGGTATTTCCCGCAATTATACAAAATAGTAACGGCGTATGTCAGGTCCTGCAATCAATGTCAGTTAATAAATGATATTAATTACAGCCCGGCCGGGTACTTAAATAGCATTCGCGCTACATTTCCGAATGAAATTTTAGGCATAGATCTCCTTGGTTTCTTCCCCTAGAGCGAGTTAAATAAAAATCGTTTTCTTTTAGTAATAGTAGATCATTTTTCAAAATGGATAGAAATTGTTCCACTTAAACGCGCGTCAGCCAAAACAGTCGCAGATGCATTCTTACACAGATACATTTTAAAATACGGTGCACCGATAAAAGTCATTAGCGATAACGGAAAACAATTCATTAGTCAAATATTTGAAAACATATGCAATGGACTTGGCATACGCCATATCAAAATGGTTCCGTATACACCGCAGGCTAACATAGCAGAAAGAGTTAATAAAAACATAGTAAAAATAATTCGCAGTTACGTGAGCACACATCACAAGCGCTGGGATGGCTACATGAATGAATTAGCTTATGCTTTAAGAACGGCACATCATGATACTACGGGAAAAACTCCAGCAGAATTATTTTTAGGCAGAAAGTTAATTTTGCCTTTAGATAAATTATTCTTTGTGCAACAAAGAGAGCAGGAGTTTAAACAAAAAGATGTGCAAAAGCTCATTGATCAGGTGCTTAAAAGCTCGGATACGGCAAGAAATAAGCAAAAAGTGTATTACGATAGAAAACGCCGTGAAGCAGATTTTAAAGTTGGGGATAAAGTATTGAAACGGAAATTTTCTTTATCAAGTGCCCCAGACAATTTTACTGCAAAGTTAGCTCCAAAATTTGAAGGCCCCTATGTAATTCAGGAAATCAAAGGAGTCGTATTGTACCTTAAGAACGAGAGAGGGGAAATCTGTAAAGCAAGTCCCGACCAGGTGAAAAAATACTATAATCCAAATTATTTTGAAATCCTTAAAAGTTTCTTGCAGGACTCAAGCCTAAAAGAAATAGAAGGTCCAGAAAGAAGCAGAGAACTGAAGAGAGACCTAGCCCTTCTACAACCCAGACGACGGTACCAAAAAGAAAAAACGAAAATTTTCAGACTCCAGCATTTAAGAAAAACAAGAATGCAGAGTCACCGCATAAAGAAATCTTGGTAAAGAGGAAAACACCACCTACAACGTATCGCAGTAGAAATTATACATCAAGGAGAACGCTCCCAGGGCCAGAGAGTCAGGTGCAAACAAGGCCGCCGTTCCGGAAACTGAAAAGACAGCAGGAGGAACGAAAATACCAGGAACAACAGAAGAAATTCAAGAAGGACTCCAGACCGGAGGACGTCAAGACCAGCCGTCCAATGGAAAAACGAAAAAGACAACAACCCGACGATTGCTACGCCAAGAGGCCAGCATGCAGAGGACGGAAAAGAAAAACTAATGTGGACGACACTCGGAGGTCAGTAAGGAGAAGATTGACGTCCATGAAACCTATAACGTGGGAACAGTTTTGCCAGAAAAGAATGACGGAGTTTCAATCATCGAAAACTCAAAGATAAGTTAAAATCTTCTATATTTTTTTTTTCTTTTGTTCCGAAATGTTATGCGTAAGTACGAAGTTCTATGTTTTGACGAAAGTCAATATGTCTCGGTTGAGACTTAGTTTTGTTTTACTTTATTTAGCTAAGGCAAAAGTATTATTTCCTTTAAGTGTAAAAGCTAAAAACAAGCATTTTCTGTTGGTCGAAAGACTAATTCTGTTATGTTAAAGCCAAAATTTGGCCGAAGATAAAAATAACTTCGTATTCTTGTATTAATAAGAATTTTACTTTCAGTGCCGCCAGCTTGGCGAAGAATGAGTAAAGTAAAAATTTATTTTCTCTTATTCATTTTATGGTAAATTGTAAAAAGCATATGTATTAAACTTTTGTAAATGTATGTAAATACTTGAATGTTATATAAAAGTAGAATTTAGTCTAGAAGCATAAAATTGTAGATGCTAAAAGTGAATGCTTAAAAGCAATGAAGTCAAAATTTAAGTAGTAAATTGTAGATAAAGTCATGCTTTAGAGCGAAAGCCTGCATGTTTAAAGATGAATGAGGGGGAAGTTAGAATGAATGTGTTTTGTAGGGTTCTCCACCTACATTTGAATTTTTAAGACTATTAAAGTAGCTCATTGAGTTGTAGAATGTCGAGTAAGGTGTGTCTATTTGGTCGTTGAATTCTAACAAATCATGGTGGTTAGGGGAAGAGTTGTAAGACTAAAACACGAATATTCCCGTTTGACACCACACATGGTGGAGAGCCAGGGTAAAGTTAAATTAATGCTTGAAAAATTGAATGAATGTGAAGTAAGCAATAACTAAGAAAAACGAATCGTTTAAAAACAAAAATTTATTGTGTCAAGAAAGTGTAAATTATAATGTATGTAGAAAGATACTGATACGTATTCCTTCCAGATGCTGGAAGGAAAGACCAAGATTGATTGATGAAGTCCAGGAAAAGTTGCTGTAAGAAGAAAGCTTTGTAATGAGCAACAGAATTTTAGTATACAATTGTTACATAAGATTTTTTTTGTGTAAACGAGGTTCTCGCCAGTTAGTTCAGAATTAGAGAAACTTACAACAGGTCGTTTGTAGGACCTGCTTCCAAGTTTTCCAAATTCTGGCAGCGGCAAATGTAGGGTTTATATTTATTTTAACTAACATTTATTTTAAGTTTAAACTATCTTTCCTGTCAAGCCTTACTTTCCCCTGGAACTGCCAATGCCAGAATATGTAAATTTGAGTAGAACGCGCAAGGATTCAAATTATCAGCGGAAGTATTCTGATTTAAATTAGGAAGGAAACAAGTTCGGTGTGTGATATTCTTACTGCACGAGCGCGGAGGTAGTTAGCGAGAATTGAAGAACCCCGCGTTGCGGCCTATGTGCTTGGCGGGAAGTAGTGTTAATCGTTCCAGTGAGCTTCAAGTCTGCTGAATTAGCAGCGGTATTGTAAAACGCGGTGAGTTAGTTATTTTAGAGAGCCTCGTAGTTAGAATCTTGTCTTTACTTTCTTTTCAGGTTATTATTTTTATTTGACTGCCAAGTTGGCACAGTCTGTGAGCGTCAAGAGCACGCAATTGTAATTTATTACGTTGAATAAAAAGGGACTTAAACCCTTCACAAGGCTCTATCTTTTATACAAGTTTTCACAGTCACCTCTTGGTTGCGTGCAAGTTGGAGGAGCGGAACGTTATAATATATATATCCACTCTGTTACCCGGCTCAGTGATCTCAGTTTCTTTACTCTTATATGTTTGTAAATTGTGCATTCTTTGCTTTAAAATGATTGGATTATGTTGTTTTTATCTTCCGGTTAAGGTTTTTATGCCTTTAGTAAATCTGTATGCACTATTTTTAGAATTATTAACAATTTTAAAGTTGTTTAAGTGCCGCTAAGCCTTTTTTTATGGTGGCCATTGATTGTTTACATATGAAACAGCAGACTAGTGGATTTGTTGCCAATCTAGAAAAACTTAGTTTCGCAACAACAAAGATAACGCCTTCATTTATTATTGCCAATTAAATTATGCCTAATCCTTTCTGGAAATTTTTCAAGGAAATAAGTGTTTAAGATTTACGTCGTAATTTTTAATACAGATGTTTTGAGTTTTTATGTATTTTTGACTTGTCGCGAAGTGAAAACTGAATTAATTGAATGAGAAATATTCAATCGTCTGTGAAAAACTGTTTCTTTTTTGTTTCATTTGCTTAATTTCTTTTATACATCATTCTAGCTTTATTATAATATTTGAATAGAACATGTGGCAACGATTAGATAATTCCATTCTTTAAATGATATAAATTTTGTGCATTATGAGTTATAATATGAACGAAATATATACGTTAACTGTTATATAATTATTGGATTATATAACAGTTAACTTAGTTTCCGTTATATAATTATTATATAAGTTAATTGGTATATAATTATTAATACTGTTAAGTGAATCTAGCGCCAGAGTGTCGCTATGGTAAACAAATACTAGAGTGAATTTTAAAGAATGCATTTATTCTATTGTGGTTTATGCGCTGTCGGCGAAGTAGATTTAATTCAATCCAATAAGTTTAAATGAAATGCAAGAAAAAATGCGTATAATTTAATATTCCAATACAAGGAAGTCATGTGGTGTACACATCAGATTTTGTTACATTACTGCCACTGCAAATAATTGAATTTTCAAATATTTTCCGTTTACAGTGTCTCGGAAACAAAGTTTCACTAAATAGTTATATTATTTGATTTAATAATTTTCCTACACGTTTGGACGATTTAACCTCAACAACACTACCACGCTGAACCAGAAATTAAAAACGAAATGGAATTTTTATCTTAGTATTGTTATAGGGCTAGATTAATTTTATCTGACATTGACGTATTCGCATGTAAATAATAGAGATTTTTAACCCAGCTCATACAGATTTTTCACTGCATTTAACTTTTTCACTGCATTAAACCAAGTATTTAAATCAACAAACATATATCCGCATTAGTATAAATATCTAAAATGTTCTTGAATAACCAGAAAGCAAACAAGCACATAGCAGCAAAAAATGTTTTTTTATCTCGTTACCAATCTGCAATTATATGAAAATATTAAATTATAAAACGCATTTTTTTGACAAACAAAATATTATATATGCAGGTGAAATATGAAAACATTTCGAGTGGAGAACTTGGAATGTGTTTCATTAGTATTAAAGCCAGGTCTTCGGTATAGTCTTCTGCCTTAATGCGGCTAATTTGGAGGATCATGTTGTGGAGTTTTAACCTAGAAATAAAATAGAGTTATAAATTGAATTATAAATCTATATAAGAGCTATATAAGACATGATATATTTAAATAACCATAGCCACAGACTAATCCAAAATAAGCTTTTATGAGTTAAATTATAATTATTAATTTTATAGATTTTTCCAAGATTGCTTTTTTTTGCGGTGATAAAATTCGCTATTTTCATTTATTTGAAATTACATTAATTAATTATTTACAGTAATTATTATGAAATTAATAATTACTGTAAATAATTACAGTAATTATCATGAAATTACAGTAATTAATTTGAAATTACAGTGTTTAATAAATGAATTTTATTCTTCTTCTTTAACTCTAAGGGGATTCTAATATAAACACTTGACGATAGCAGATGACGCTTGATAGAAATTTTCAATATTCATAGCACAGTACCCACCGCTTATTAAATATCCCATCCGTTCCAAACACAATGAATTTATTAAGTGAAGTGGCTGAAATTGCCAGGTGACAATTTGTCATTGCATAGTGTTAAACAGTTTTAAATTTAACTAGTAAATTTGTCTAATTATCAATCTAATATTTAATACCTAAAACAATAGTTAAGAATGTAAGCTAAAATTTACCTAATTTTGAAATTTTGTCTATTAATTTTTCTGCAACAATACTTTTGTAACTAAATTCTGAGATAAATTTTTAAATTCTTCTATGGAATTAATATATCGGTATTTTTTTTTTTTTTGTATTGTTTATCAACAATTTTCAATTGCATTCAGAATTTCCTAAAACTGGTACTAGTTTTTCTGTTCACCTCCTTTTAATTCAAGAGCTATTCTTAATATATGCAGCGTTTTTTTTAAAATTCGATGCAGGATATAACGTTATCACTTTCTTTCGTAACATTTTCACTAACATTTTCAGTTTCTGTAGCCGCTTTCTGTAGCCGCTATTTCTATTCTGTATCTACTTCAACGGTTTCTATTCCTTTGACTTTTCTAGAAGCCATGAATAGTATAGTCCACCCTAGTAGATTGACTATATAATATCCATGGACTCTAGCATCATAGGCTTAGTTATCTGCTGCGAAATACTTTATTTTCACAAGACAAAGTGTTGTTAATGCTTTTTCGAACAAGGTCTTTTCGTTACTGATGTGCTTTTAAAATAGCCTGAATTAAAGGCTGAATGATAGAAGTGTCATTTGCAGGAAGAAACACTTATTACGTTCTCTTCAGAACAAGATCAGAGAGATCTCCAACACAATTATCTAACAGTAAAGCTATTTTTTCGTTTTTCATTTCTTTGTACCATTTGAATAAAAATACGTAAAAATCCAGTAAATCTTATTGTTGTAGTAACTTAGAGTTAAAATCGTGATTTCTTTCAAACATCGATGTTTTCTGCTTTTGATAATGACGAATGTCTTCTTAATTGTTGCCTTCATATTGCACGTTAACAAAACAGTAATTCTTTCTTCCAATTACGGAAAACTACCCGCAGTTTCACCTGCAAACTTTAATATGTGATCTGGTTTTGATCTCAGTCCAATTTATTCTTTTTAACAAATGACTGTGGCATGTACCAGGTTGTTCAATAAGTTCGCGGAACGAAAATGAAGAAACCAATTTTTATTTGTAAAAATGACTTTATTTTTCAACGTAGTTTCCCTCAACTTCAATACACTTATTTCAACGATCTTCTAATTTATGGATCCTTTGACTGTAGTGGTTTTTCGGCAGCTCTGCAAAATATCCCTCCACGGCAGCTATTACCTCTTCGTTTGAAGGAAATCGTTTTCTACGGAGATATTGTTTGAGGTGTGGGAAGAGCCAGAAGTCGGAGGGAGCTAAATCTGGCGAATAGGCTGGATGTTGCAACAATTCGTACTTCAATTCAGTTATTTTAGCAATGGTTTTTTGAGATGTGTGCGCAGGTGCGTTATCTTGGTGGAAAATGATTTTCTTCTTCTGTAATCCGGGTCTTCTTTCACGAATTTTTTCGTCTAATTGATTCAAAAGGTTACAATAATAATCTGAATTAATTGTTTTACCAATTTGAAGATAATCTATAAACAAAATTCCTTTCGCATCCCAAAAAACTGATGCTAACACCTTCTTGGCTGATTTTTGCACACGAACTCGCTTCGGCGCCGAAGAGCCGGTTCACACCACTCCTTAGCCTCCTGTTTTGATTCAGGATCATGATGGTAGACCCAAGTCTCATCCATTGTGATAAATCGACGGATAAAGTCGCTTTTATTCTTCTTAAAACGCTCCAAATGTTGCTGGCAAAGTCGCATCCGAATGTGTTTTTACTGCATCGTTAGAGAATGCGGCACCCATTTTGCACAGAGTTTTTTGAAACCCGAATTAATACTCAAAATATTGCTGACTGTGCCCAAGGTAATCCCTAAAGCCTCCGTTAAATCTCTTTCAGTCAATCGACGGTCTTCCAATACCATATCTTATATTTTTCCGATGATTTCCGGTGTTGATGCTGTTTTTGGACGTCCCTCTCGCGGATCGTCTTCAAGGCTGGTACGACCACTTTTGAATAAACTAGCCCACTTGCAAACCATTGTTTTTGAAGGAGCAGATTCACCCAACACATTCACCATTTCGGTATGAATTTCCATTGCCTTTAAACCTTTCTTTACAAAGAATTTGATAACTGCACGTTGCTCAATTTTATCCATACCTGAAAAAAGCCACAACACGTTAGATATAAAAGGCGATTAAACAATGAATAAATTAACAGATCGAAATGAAACTTTTGACATGTTCCTAAGAAAGAACAAATATGAAAATGGCGTCGAAGTTTTAGGTCTAATATTGAGGAATAGATGGCGCTCCGCGAACTTATTGAACAACTTTGTATTCCCTTAGCCAGAATCAGGTAAAATGTTTCTTATCCAGTTATTAGTCTCATGATGATCTACCTTTTGCTTCTCACCATACAGTTTCTGATGAACAACGCAATTTCTCTTTTCCCATTTTGCTAACCATCCATAAGTTGGTATAAATCTGTGTTCTGGTATTTTAGCGAAATCGACATGTTTTCGTGGTTGACTTCTTGCTTGATTGCTGCAAAACTGTCAAGTACCACTTCTGGTTGTTCATTTTTGCCAAAACCGAACCAACTGCTTATAGGATTGCAGAAAGCTTAAATATAGAAAAAAGAAAATTTTCAAGGTGTGATTTAAGTTATCGTTAACAAAAACTTCGTCAACCACATACAGAAACGTAAACGGACAGAGTAAAACTTATTGTGGGAAACGTAATTCGTACTTATTCATTGAAAACTCGCCTAGCAATGGCCCAATGGTGTGTAACGTTTAGCCGCATTCCCTTAGAAAGTCCTCCACGAAAGCATGCCTACTCTTAAGCAGATAACACTCGGGTGCTTTGTCATAATAAACATAAACCAAAAAAAAAAAAAAAATCAGTGAAAACTCACTATCGATTTTCTGGACCAAAACCCTTAAATCCCATACCTAGGTGTATAATTTGGAGGAAAGTAATAAAATAAGGAAGTAAGAATGTATTTCATGAACTGCCGGTATTCTATTTATTCTGACTGTTTCTCTGCTAGGTTGTAGAGTTGCGCGCCTCCAACCTGCACGCAACCAAGAGGTGACAGTTGAAACTGGAAAATAGACAGAGTCTTGTTAAGGGTTTAAGTCCCTTTTTATTCAACTTAAGAAATTACAATTGCGTGCTCTTGACGCTCACAAACTACGCCGACCCGGCGGTAAAATAAAAATAAGAACCTGAAAAGAAATAATAACAAGACTCTAACTACGAGGCTCTCTAAACGTAACTAACCTCACCGCGTTTTACAATACCGCTGCTAATTCAGCAAACTTTGAATATCACGTTGAACTATTAACAATTCTCCGAGGCAAGTACACAGGCCGAAACGCGGGGTTCTTCAATTTCTGGCTAACTACCTCCGCGCTCGTGAAGTAAGAACAGCACACCTCGAACTCGTTTCCATTCTATTTAACTCAGAATACTTCCGCTGATAATTTGAATCCTTGCGCGTTCTACTAAAATTTACATACTCTGGCATTGGCAGTTCCAGGGAAAAGTAAGGCTTGACAAGAAAGATAGTTTAAACTTAAAATAAATGTTAGTTAAAATAAATATAAACCCTACAAGGTATATAACCAAAAAAACGAAGCAGCCCTGAGTGGCAGCAGGTGAGATGGTCCTGAATTATAATTAAGATGTATTCTAAATTACCTATTCCTGGAAATACAGGCGTATAATTTAAATCTGTTTATTTTCACGATTTTGTATTCATTTGAAATTATTTTGCAAGTTGTACTGAAAACTCTTAAGTGAAACAATGTTTATTGTAATGAAAACACGGGTTCGTGAGTTAAATATTCATTTATTATAAACATGTAAAGAATTCAAAATAATAATGAAAAAAAAATGAAAATAATGATGAAAAAAATTCATACGTACGTAATCCGACATTTAGCGACCAGGGAGCACTGAAAAGAAACAACAATTTCATTAGTTCAGTAGTTTATAGATGTACAGAATATATCATAGTTGAAATTAACACAATAATTAATAAACCCAACAGATGATAACTGAAACTAGGCAATTTTATTTGCTTTCGTTTGAAAATATAAAATAAGTATCTTAAAATTATTGCTGCTTTGATAAATTGATTTCCAGTGGCGTAAGTTCAGCTTGCCTTTCGGGAGGCCCAAGAATTCGCCACTTGAGGCGGTCCTGGAATTTGCGGCTTATCTTTATGTATAAACAAATGACTAAAAATATGTCGGAATTACATATAGGTAAATAAATTAAATCGCTGCATTTATTTTTGAAGAAAACCATTAAATTCAACGTTTTAAAATTATGTTAGTATTTTTTTTCCTTTTTTGTTTGAATTGTTTTAGTTTGAAATCCGGCATTTTATAGAATGCCTAAAACTAGACGACAATGTGTAAAACGATTCACATTTCATACATTTCCTAGGCGTTCTGTAGAATGCCAAATGAGAAATTAAGCAAAGTATGAAATACATCGAAGATTCGTATATAAACACAGCGGCGAAAGAAATTCGAGCTATGACCAGTAATGAACGCTATCATACAAAAGCAAATCGCCCCAAGAATTCCGCCTTTTCGTATAAAATTTATTTACAAAAATCATTTCTGTAAAAGGCGCGCCGTCCTATCCGCTCAAACACACCTAAAGAGAAGAATGGACAGATCCCGAATTGTTAATCGAAACTGAAGTGAGCAAAAATTGCTTCTGTACTAGACAGAGCTTTCAGAGGAATCACAAGATATTTCAACAGCTTCATTTCCTTCGTATGTCTTCTTTACTATATTGAAACATTCGAATGAATAATACGATACGCAATTAAATTATAATTAACAATAACATACGTAAGTAAGAATTGTTCAATGGTATAAAAGAAGAAGAGTTCCTCATTGACATAAACAAGGAAGAATTCCTCAAAGACACAGCATTAGAATTTTGGTGCTTTTTACCGCCTGAAAGGACAAAGCAAAGAGTTCCCAGGACGGTCGCGGTAGCTTCGAGTTTTGGAAGTTTATTCTAAAATTCGCTGTTAAGAACGCTGTTCCGAATGATTTAATATTACTGAGAATTTTTCTCAAGTGTTACTTGTGATGAGCCTAATTTTTCGAAATACGAATCGATTGAGGTGCGCCTAAGATCGAAAAATAAATAGGACAGTAAGGGAGCAAGCTGCAACAATTTCTGATGTTTTAATTGCATTCACGTTTATATGTATTATGTATAACTGCTGTTTTTACAGTGTAACTATTCATGCATCATATGCACCAAAAGCAAAAATTCGGCGATTTTGTTGGTTTTTGTACAAATACTTTTTGAAAACTATACATTCGTTAAAATTTTTTTCGGACTTGGGGCAAATACTAACAATAAAAGACAATCTTTGGCATAGTAACACTGAATGATATCAAGTGGTTTATAGTAAAATAAAGAAACACTTATTTAACCAATCAACATAACAGTTATTAATTTAGAAGTCAAACAGCAAAATCAGAGTTATATTTTCAAATTTCCACAGGACTAGTTTCCATGGTTTTACGGAGCCAGCATTCTCAGCTGCCTAAGTGCAAATGAATGAGATAAGATAAGATAAGAATGGCTGGACAGGAATTAAAATGCTGGCGCCATCTATTGATGAAACAAGAAAACTAAAACATAATATCCTTAAGGGCAGAAGGTAAACATGGATTGGAATTAGGGTCTTTAGCTAGAAGATAAAGATTTTTAGAATATGAAACGCCTCTAGAATATCTAATTCACCAATGAAAGATGATTTTTGAATAATTTCGGCTGCAGAAAAATGGAATATGTGGTTTTCGGACCAACAATGCTAGACAACAAATGACTTTTGTGATTCCATTTTTTAAATTTTATTTATCGAAATTTTAAGGCTCTCTAAGTTTGACCATTTTAAATTAAACCACGCTGGCAAGGAATCCCGTAAATACCGCAAGAATTCATATCCAGAATGGGGTATTTAAGTATGGAATTCGGAATTTTATTGATAGGAGAATAAACAAAAGTTAAATTTCTTATACGACCCGAAAGTTAATTTCCTGTAAAGTACGTGCAGTTTGATAGCTAATTGATGGAAAGAAAGGAATGACAATAGATATCTTATCATCTACTAAAACAAGAGTGTGCCTTTTGGTGTGTTGAGATCAGAACTCTTTTGGTTAATAACCTGCTTGGTTTATAATGTTAGCTCTTCACTCTCTTATCAATAAAATTCCGAGTTTCATACTTAAGGATTCCATTCCGGATATGAATTTCTGGGGTATTTACAGGATTCCTTGCCAGTGTGGTTTAATTTATATTGGTCAAACTAAGACAGACTTAAAATTTCGCTTTAAGGAACATAATACATATATTAGGGAAAAGGAAACACAAAACTCCTCTGTTGACTAGCATTGTTGGTCCTAAAATTACACATTCCATTTTTCTGCGGCCAAAATTATTCAAAAACCATCTTCCATTGGTGAATTAGATTTTCTATAGCGTTTCACATTCAAAAAAAAAAAAAAAATCTTTCTGTTCTAGTTAACGACCCTAATTCCAAGTCCCATTTACCTTCAGATTTTAAAGAAATTATGTTTTAGTTTTCTGGTTTCATCAATAGATGGCGCCACCACCTTAACTCCTGCCCTGTCATTCTTACCATTATATCTTATCTCGTTCATTTGCTGACGGTGGTGATTCGGTAAAACCATCAAAACTAGCCCTGTGAAAATTTGCAAATATAACTCTGATTTTTGCTGTTTGACTTCTAAATTAATGTTTGTTCGACGTGTTATTTTACCTTACTTACAAAAGTCACTGTTCAGCAGAACTTCAGTTAAAACATACAAATCATAGGTTGTTTCCCCTCATATATTTAAAGCGGTGACAATTAAGCACTGCGCCCATTCTTCTTCATCAGAGTTGCTGTAGGCAACCCCCGCAAGCTAAGAAAAGCCCCTTTTATGTTTTAGAACTTGTATCTCTAATTCAAAATCCTTTTCTTCTTACATTTATCGTTTATTTTTCTTTTTGGACTTTAACATTTTTCTTTACCTTCATCTTCTGATTTTCATTTCTCATTATCTCCCATATTTTTTTTTGAAAAATGCTTCTTTTTCTGATTTTTCAAGGTGACAAATCGAAAAAAGTCACATATTGGAATACATACTGAAATTCAAGGCTAAGAAATTTCTGTGACTTACTTTTAGCAGCTGCTACATAGGTCACATATGCAGCAAGCATGACTGCGGATACAATGTAATTCGAGATCATCATGAAAGCAAAGTTTTACCACTTTTTCTTTCGAAGTAATTTTGCACTTGACTCGAAGGAAGCCAAACAGTTGCCGCTACTCCTACTGTTACTCCTTATATACCAATCGCCAAGGACAAAATGCGTTTCTAAACCAGAAACAAAAAAACAAAAAAAAAAAAAAAAAAGTAATTGTAATAAGCAATATTGATGTTTCATACCGAATTTGTGTCACTCTGACAACTGAATCGTCTTTTTCCTAATAAACAACATTTTCGTAAGCCATAAATCAACCATTAAAAACATTTTTGTGGTCTTAAGCACATTTGTTCAAACATCCCAAAATAAGAATCTTTTCCGAAGAATTTATTCTGTTCTCTCTATTATAGCTTTATTGTTAACTAAATATGGCGTTTGTTCTGAACACACAGTTTAATAGAATATATATTTGTAGAAAGCAATACAAAAATAAGTATCAATAGGAGAGTAAGTATGCATTTAAAACGTGCTTTTAGTTCAGCAGTTCCTAAATCACGGTTATTGACTGACTTCAGTCAGAAATACATCATGTCCATAAATTAAGGATAATGCAAAATCAGGCAAAGGAAGAGTTAGAAGCAAAACAAATTTGACTTATTTGTAAAACTTATTTATTAAACAAAAGGTAAAGAGCAAAAAAAGATGCTATATGTTTGATATTATTAAAAAAAATAGTGATTTTTCTTCCCTGGAGCAAATTAAAAAAAAAAAACAATATTACATGGTTGGAATGATTGTTAATACATTGTATGTCTCCCAGACGATGCAATACAGTTCGTACAACGCCTAGGCATGCAGAGTATCAAATTATCGATTTGATCTTGGGGGATATTGCACCACTCAAAAAGCAACGCTCTCCTAAGTTCCGGTAGACATGTAGGAGGAGGTTGACGGGCTACAACTCGTCGGCCAAGCATGTCCCACACGTGCTGTACTGGATTCAAGTCCGGTGAAAATGCTGGCAAGTCCATACGGGTGATATCCTCCGATTGAAAGCATTCGCTTACGATGTTTGCACGGTGAGGACGGGCGTTGTCGTCCATAAACACAAATTGTGCGCCCATGGCGCCCCGAAACAAACGTACATGTTGTTCCAGAATGACGTCCCTATGGATTTGGCTTGTCATGGTTCCCATTTGAACATGCAGGTCAGTTCTGGAACCCAGAATACTTCCACCCCAAACGAGCACTCCTGCAACATCGTAACGGTGTCGTTCAGTGAAGATTTCTTGGTGGTAACGGGTACCTGGAGCTCTCCATATGAAAGTCCGGCCAGAATCAGAATGCAAGCTAAACCTGGACTTGTCAGAAAACATCACACAAGCCCACTGTTGCGGTGTCCACCATACATGCTCTCTACTCCAGGCTAACCGCAGACGACAGTGAGTTGCATTAAGTGGAACGCATCTGACAAGTCTACGAGCATATAGACCAATCTGCCCTAAGCGTCTGTACACGGTCTGCCTTTAAATTGTCGTACAAGTGGCTGAAGAGAGCTGGCGAGACAGGTCTGAGGCTGTGCTCCGCCTGTTTCTTTTGGCAGTAACTGCCAAATACCGGTCCTCATTCGGCGTTGTAACTCTGGGGCGACCTGTGCTGTAACGTCTACTCACATTACCATCATCTTGAAATCGTTGCCAAAGCCTGCAGATGACACTCCGGGCAATTCCAAGTTCGTCTGATACTTCCAGTTGGGTACGCCCACATTCCAGACGGCCGATAATTCTACCACGTAAAAAATCATCCAAATGCGTCCTTTGTGTCATAACTATTCGGTTATTGCACTGAATTGCTTATAAAGCGCCTGTGAACAATTTTATTTCTTTGCCTGTATTCCTTATATATCACTCTCTTACACTCTCGTCATTGTGACGTACCATCGGTATCATCTGGTTACTTCTTGAAATTTGCATATGATTCTTGAAAATGAGTGTAGTGATTTTACAGGTGATATATTTACAGGGGTTGGACAAAAATATGGAAACACCTTTAAAAAAACATGTTTCTTTGCATAATGTGGTGTAGGAAAGGCATCCAAAACAGCTTGCAGACTTCTCGGAATGGATAAATACAGTTCCTGTATGTTTGCCAAGGGAATATTATACCATTCTTCTGCAAAACGGTGGCAAGTTCAGATAACGATGTTGGCGGTGGATAACGATAACGCACTTTCCGTTCCAATGTAGACCACAAAGCTTCGATAATATTCAGGTCTGGTGACTGTGGTGGCCAGGGAAGATGGGACAACTCATACTCGTGCTCAGAGAACCAGTCCTGGACAATGTGAGCTGTGTGAACAGGGGCTTCGTCGTCTTGGAAAACACCATCACCATTGGGGAACAAAGTTTGTACCATGGGATTAACTTGATCGGCCAAAATGTTCGCATAAGTCTTGGCAGTCATGTGCCCTGACACAGTTATCATGGGGCTAGTAGAGAACCACGATATGGCTGCCCAAACCACAACAGAACCCCCGCCATGTTTCACTCTTGGCAACAAGCAGTCTGTATTATAGGCTTGAGATGGCGTTCTCCAGCCCTTAATTGCCCTTAATGATCGTCTGTCACGATCACACAGGACACACTTTCGTCCGCGCTGGGATTTAGCAGATGATGTTTTTCCGCTTTTCAAATATGCGGAATAAATCTTCGATACAGTACCTCTTGAAACACTAAACACCTCGGCTGTACCTTGCTTACGGAAGCACCTACCATACGTGCTCCAACAATTTGCCCACGTTCGAAGTCTGTTAACTCTGACATAATGCAATGACAACCTCACATAACAGTACTCCGACAACAACTAAACTGTTTAGCACATTTACGAAGTTGTATAGGTGGCGTCAGTAGTCAAAATCGCCAGCGCCACCTACATATTTCATTAAAATCAATCTTTCTTTTCAAATATGCATTTCACAAGGTGTTTCCATATTTTTGTCCATCCACTGTATTTTAAAGTTCGATTTCCGCGTGACTCCGAATTATCCTTAATTTATGGACATGAGTGTAATTTAGAATACATGGCCTAAAGGAGTCAACAAATTATCTTGCAATAAAGGTCATTAGTACTTAACGTGAAATCAAATTACTGAAATGTGTATCAGTGATTCCGCCAGTAATCTCATCAGGTAGTATGCTAACTTTGAGGTATATTTATTGAAGTTTAACGCACTTCTTAATGTTTGTTATCTTGAATATAGTCTGAATTTTCACCTACTTGTTATATTTTCTAGTATAATTATTCAAATACGGGTGTTAATTAATTATATTTTAAAATTGATACAATTTTTAACTCGTTCCGTACAATTTAACCTTCGTAATTTTTAACATAATATAATAACGAAATGTACAGGCGCGGTGAGATAGCTTCCGCAAAGAAGGTTTAGGGTTGCCATAAAATAGCAAGGGAAGGCAGGGTTGCCACATTTGGCGATAAAATTGGCGATACCATGGAACGGATGGAGAATCTTCTGGAACGAATTCTTACCAGTTTAACCCAGAATGTTCTCGAACACAATCCGAAAGCTATATAAACCCTGCCGGTCCGCAGTTAGTTAGTGTGCGAGATATTGTGTCTCATCTAGTTAGTCCGTGCGGAGACGATCGAGTTGACAGCCGGCCAGCGAGTGCCGAGTTGGTCGTCGAGTGCATCTTAGTGTATCGCGGTTAGTGCATCGTCGAGAGAGTGTGTTAAGCTTCGGGAACGACTGAACCGAAGAGTCGGGAGCTGTGCTCTGTGTGTCGTCAAGTGCATCGCGAGTTGTAGCGTGGAGAGTCTCGAGGGTACGAAGAACGACCGAGCAGTGTCGGGAGCTGTACTCTGGTGCTTTGCAATGAAGCAGTCTCCACCGTTATTGCTGGTCAGTGTGAAGGCTGTGTAGCTGATTTTTCCAGGGTGTTTATTGTAAATCTTCGACGACTGTAAAAGTGTTTTGGAGCTGTCTTGATTAATTTTGGTAAATAAAGTGTGTTTCGATACTTCATCAAGTGTCGTCGTTATTCACTCCAAATGCACACGAACCCCGTACGAACGTGAAGGAAGAAAAAAACGTAACAATATAATTTTAAATTAATTATGATATTTTACCACTGTACACATGATCTTTATTTAATGTCAGATGTAATTTTTTTACTTTTTTAACAATTTTTCTTTCATAATTTCCTACGAACTCTTAATTTTAGCTTATTTACTATATTTTACCACTATACACGTGATTCTTTATTTAATTTTTGATTTCTTTTTTTTTTTTTTTTTTATTATTTTTTCCATATAATTTCCTATGTACCTTTCACAGTTTCTGCTTTTATTTTCAACTTTAATGGCTGATTCGGAAGAGCTTTACTGAATTTTAGAAGTAAATTTTTTATTTCTACCGTATATTTTAAGCCTTTTAATTTCATACATTGTTCTGAATTTTAAATAATTTATTAGATTTTTCACGCAATATACATGATTTTTATTTAATTTTAAATGCAATTTTTTATTTCCTTTTATATTCTTAATATTTTCAAATTTTTCTGCAATTTGAGATTTTATGACAAATTTTAATTTGCTTTTTATAATTTGTAATCGTAATAATGTTCATGATTTTACTTATTTCAATATTTCCCTTAATTCTAGATGCATGTTTAACTTTCTTAAACATTAATTCAGAAGTCAAACAACAAAAATCAGCGTTATACCTACAAAATTTTCACAGGACTAGTTTCGATGGTTTTACCGAACCATCATCTTCAGCTGCAAAACCGCAAATGAACAAGATAGGAAATAATGATTAGATAAGATAAGAAAGCCTGGACAAGAATAAGCACGTGGCGCCATCTGTTGGCGAAACCAGAACTAAAACATAATTTCTCTAAAAGCCGAAGGCAAATTTGGATTGGAATTAGGATCGTTAACTAGAACAGAAAGATTTTTATGAATGTGAAATGCCTCTAGAAAATCCAGTTCTCCAATGGAAGATGTTTTTTGAATAATTTTGGCAGCAGAAAAATTGAAAGTGTGATTTTCGGACCAACAATCTTGAGCAACAGAAGACCTCTGTGTTTCCTTTTTTCTAACATATGCCTCATGTTCTTTGACGCGAAATTTTAAGGCTCTCTTAGTTTGGCCAATGTAAATTAAAACACACTGGCAAGGAATCCTATAAATACCCCAGGAATTCATATCCGGAATGGGGTCCTTGAGTATAGAAGTTGGAATTTTATTGATGGGAGAAAAAACAACCCGAAAGTTAAATTTCTGCAAAATATGTGCAACTTTATAGCTAATTGATGGAAAGAAGGGAATGACAACAGAATTTTTATAATCTCCTAAAATAAGAGTGTGGCTTTTAGTGTATTGAGATGAGAATTTTTTAACTGCTTGATTAATAATGTTGGGTGAAAAGCCCCTGTCAATAGCTATTGCTTTTAAATAATTTAGTTCTTCATCAAGGGCTAGTTTGGAGGAGCAAACTTGAAGAGCACGGAAAACATAGGAATAAAATGAAGCTAACTTTTGTTTGGTCGGATGACATGATTTAAAGTGTGGTGGAAGGCAAACGGATGAAGGTTTACAGTAAACTGTAGTACTGAAGTTGGATGTGTTACGTGTGACCAGAATGTCGAGAAACGGAAGAGAATTGCAAGTCTCAAGTTCAAAAGTGAACTGAATAGCAGGATCAATAGAATTCATTGTTGAAAGAACTTTATTTAAATCATCTTTATTACCTTCAAACAGGGTAAAAGTATCGTCTACGTAGCGGAACCATGCCGGGAAGTTTAAAGTTTCAAACAATTTTGATTCATAATAATGCATGTAGATATCAGCCAGGATGGGACTGAGGGGACTTCCCATGGCTAATCCCTCAGTTTGCTTGTAATATTTATTTTGGAAAACAAAATGTGTTTGTTTCAAACAGAGTTGAGTGAGAGAAATTAGCTCATCAATTTCGATGCAAGAGAAATGAAATTCGCGAAGTCTGGTTTCTAGACATCTTAATGCACCCTCCACTGGGACATTGGTGAATAATGATTTTACATCAAAAGAAACCATGAGTAAATTACTAGGAGAAATGTTTTTAACCTTTTTTACAAACTCTATTGAAATTTTTATGGTGTAAATGTTATTGTCTAATAGAGTGGAAAATCTAGAAACTAAATATTTAGCTAAAGGATACGAGGCAGTACCTAAATTTGATACAATAGGGCGGAAAGGAATACCACTTTTATGAATTTTGGGAAGAGCATATAATCTGGCACAATTCGCAACAGATGGGATAAGCGAATGTTTTAAGTTGCTTGAAATGATTTGTGAAGATTTGATCGCAGTTTTTATTTTGGATAAGTCCGAAGGTGAAGGATCTTTAGGGATCGGATTATATGGTCCTTCGTTTAAGAGTTTAGTGACACCATCGATGTAAGTGTTCTTATCCATGACGACTATCTGGCCACCTTTGTCGGCTTTTGAAATGATAATATCCGGGTTAGAATGAATTTCGCGCATTGTAGCTCTTTCTCTCGCAGTTAGATTTGGTTTCAAAGGTTTATTATTGAATTTCACATTATGAGCGATAAGATGCCTAATCATTTCTTTCTGTGAATCTGAAACTTTACTGAACTTGAAAGCTTTTTCGATAGGAGCCAAAATCTTTGGAATCGAGGGTTTACAGGTTTGTGAGAAGTTAAAATTATATTTTAGAATTCTCTCTTGTTCTTCTGAAAGACTAACATTAGAAATATTAACTATTGGCTTGATGTTTACAATGGGAAGATTTTTTGAACTAGTTGAACTGGAAGACTGTAAAAGAAGTTTTTCGAATTTAACTGCAAGGGTGTTTTTATGACGGTTAACTACATTCTCCGTTCTAGACCAAGACTTTTGCTCAAGGCCAGTGAATTTTGGATATGATTTAGCGAGTTCCAGATGAAGCTTATAGAGTTCATGTTCAACTTTGGACAATTGTTGACGTGTATCCCTTATCACGGACCAAAGTAAGGCAAGCTTGCAATTTAACAGAATTCTTGAAACGCGACTCGAAAGTTTTTGATTAGTTTTGATTTGAATAAAATTGGGGATCAATTTTTTACATTTACATTTAAGTAAAAAGTCAAGATGATTCAGGAATTTTTGCCGTTTCAGGCGTAATTTAGTGAAACGATTAACGGATGAAGGCATGATAAACAATGCAGAAAATCAAACTAAATTAACTGAGCAATAATAAAGTACACACAAAACAGCAGAAAAATCCCTCACTGAAATGAATAGAAAAAAAAAAACGTTTGTAAGCAAAATGCATGAAATCAGACAAGCAAAGCACAATATCCAAATGTACAAAACATAAACATAACTTGAAAATTGCAAAAATGTACTCACCGAAACTCCTACAATCACAAAATGGCGGCCACACCACGTGCAAAAAAGAAAGCAAAATGTAAGCCTGTTTGGGGCTTCTATAATTAAGACACAATAACACGCCGAATAAATACTAATTCAGAAGTCAAACAACAAAAATCAGCGTTATACCTACAAAATTTTCACAGGACTAGTTTCGATGGTTTTACCGAACCATCATCTTCAGCTGCAAAACCGCAAATGAACAAGATAGGAAATAATGATTAGATAAGATAAGAAAGCCTGGACAAGAATAAGCACGTGGCGCCATCTGTTGGCGAAACCAGAACTAAAACATAATTTCTCTAAAAGCCGAAGGCAAATTTGGATTGGAATTAGGATCGTTAACTAGAACAGAAAGATTTTTATGAATGTGAAATGCCTCTAGAAAATCCAGTTCTCCAATGGAAGATGTTTTTTGAATAATTTTGGCAGCAGAAAAATTGAAAGTGTGATTTTCGGACCAACAATGTTGAGCAACAGAAGACCTCTGTGTTTCCTTTTTTCTAACATATGCCTCATGTTCTTTGACGCGAAATTTTAAGGCTCTCTTAGTTTGGCCAATGTAAATTAAACCACACTGGCAAGGAATCCTATAAATACCCCAGGAATTCATATCCGGAATGGGGTCCTTGAGTATAGAAGTTGGAATTTTATTGATGGGAGAAAAAACAACCCGAAAGTTAAATTTCTGCAAAATATGTGCAACTTTATAGCTAATTGATGGAAAGAAGGGAATGACAACAGAATTTTTATAATCTCCTAAAATAAGAAATTTTGTTGTTTGACTTCTGAATTAGTATTTATTCGGCGTGTTATTGTGTCTTTCTTAAACATATTGGCATTTTAAAATTAAGTATTTAACATTCCGGCTGTTAGTTATCATTCATCAGAATCGTTGTTAATTTATCTATATTTTATATTTGCATTTTGATTTACTACTTGTACAATTTTCATATTGCAGTAGATTTACCATGATTCAATCTAGTATTTTACGTCATTATTAATTTCACTCGCATTTTTCACTTTAATAACTACCTACCTATTCAGATATTTCCTTACGATTTTTCAAATCGCTTACATTTGATTGCATATTCGATTACATTTCGATGTTAGCAATGTTTAGTTTCTAATCCAGTTGTCCCTAATAAAGAACTTTATATATTCTGAATTTTTAGAATGTAATTTCAACTTTCATCCATAATTTAAGGAAAATATTTACTGTTTTATACATCCGTACACAAATCTTTCTTATTTTACATATAATTGAAAATTCTATAAGTGGCAGACTTACACGAAGACCGATATGTGTATAGCAGTATCATATTTAATATCGTATAAGAATTCATATTATCCCTTTGATAAAATAATTAACAAATTAGAAATATAAAATACACAAAATTGGAATATTAATTGTCTTTTACTACTTTTCCTTAGAAGTCCTGAATTAAGTGAAAATATTTGTTTAGAAAAATGCTGAATGTATGAAAAATGGATGTGATTACATAAAATGTGATTAATTTTTGAATAGTTGAATGTATTTTTGGTACTTTTCTGCTATCGAGACGTGCATAACACGCATATACGTACATTTCTGAACCCAGTCCCAATAACAGCAGAGTACCGTACCTTGAACATTTTAGTCTATGCTCTATATATTATATAGGTTATCCATATTTTATTCTGGTTCATATTGTGTAACTGCACTATTATGTGAAATTTATGGATATTGAGAGTATATATGAATATCGAATATTGGACTTAAAGTAATGGCCCACCAGCGGCCGAGCGGTAAAGTCGCTGAACACTGGTAGTTCGGTTCGAGGTTCGAATCCCGCGAACGGGCTGGCTGCATGGACGTTTTCGTGGTTTTCCCCATGTGTAACGTGTATACGAGCCAGTTTCCCTTAGAAAGTCCTCCACGAAGGCATCCCTCCTCTTAGGCAGATAGCCCTAGTGTGCTTTGCCATAATTAAATACACACACACACTTAAAGTAATGTTACACAGTAAATGTATGAGTATAAAATTTACGTGATTCGATGCAATAGTTTTCATATGCGAAATATAAACTTCTGTTTTCGAAAAAAAAAAAAAAAAAAAAAAAACAAAAATATGTCAAATCATGTAATAAATCTAGTGAGTTAACATGTCTTCGAATTCGACTGAAGTATGAAAATAGCCAAAATTTTCTATAGGAATTGAGATTTTGAAAATATTTTTATATTTTTGAAGCTATTTCATAGTATGTGAAGTCTACAAAACTTTTTTGACATATCTTAATTTTTCATAAATTTTCATGAGAGATGAAAAACACCGGATTTCTTCTTGAAAGTTTTAGCATCATTCTGGTAGCATCAGCAATAAAATTCGCATGTTAATCGCTTAATAATCTGAAATAATATGCATTCTTCGAAAAACAATGGGATATGTTCTAAGAATCTACGAAATATTGAAATGTTTGCATTGAAACAATAAAAATCATGCATGAAGTTCAGTATATTTTCATTTCTGTAAATCTCTTCTTTCTGAACTAACGATGTTTTTACTTTTATTATTTTCAGTATTTCTTATTTTATACACGAAAGTGGATAAATACGCTAAACTTTAGAAAAAGTTCAAATATTTTTCTCATTGGTTAAAATAATCTGAGGTCAGTAAGAGAAGGAAACATCAGATGTTTTCTTTTGGTAATATATTTATATTGAAAGATTCTACTAATAACCCAACTAATCGAAATTGGGTTAAAGTTTTAAAAACTATATGAGATAATATGATTTTACGTAAACATTTTGGATTGTTTTTCTGTTTGGAAACAGTGACTAAAGTTGTAATTCGGATTGTCTTAAATTTTTGGAAACAGTAACTAAGTTATAAAATTCATTAAACTTTCTTCTGAATATTTAGCTAATAACAACATACCACATTTTTAGTTATAACTGATTGACTATTTCTTTCCTAATCACATGTTTACTACACTAGTAAGTGCTCCACCTGTTTAACCTTCATTGAGTAATTCTGATAAGGCTGAAGGTCACACTGACGGTCTCAGAAACATTATGTTATCGAAATAGATCTGATAAGGTAATTACAGAAGGATAAAATCATCATATGATGACGAATGTTTCTAAAATATTTCACGTATCAGTAAACTGAAAACATTCGATTAACTGAACGGTACTCCTTCTTGATTCATATTACCGGATTGATGAATTGAGCGATTCCTTGATCCGTTGAGTTTCATATATAAATTCGTATCTTCCCAGTCACTTGATATTTTCACAAGCATCGAGTATCAATAGAGTACCGAACGGATAGAGCATAGACCTACAGATAAGCAGATGGTCAGTTCGATATTCAGTGGGTAATGACTTTTGGAAGTACTGGTTTTCTCCAAGATCTCCAGAAGATTCTTCACTTTCCCAAGCCATGTTTTTGGGTCATTTTCTTTCTTTTGAATGCTGATATCCCATCTTCGGATCTGCTCATTTAAACCTCATCACCATGCCCATTGTGGAAACATCTCAGGTTGCAGGGAAGTACTGCTGCCGCAGTAGAAACCCTGCATAATCATGTTCGTATCAAAGTATCAAAATCGTTATTATAATTGTTGAAGGTATTCGTGGTTCATTTTTGTTTACTGTTACAACTTCGCTAAATCGAGACGAGCAGATGAATAAAACAGAATTAAAGTTCTTACCTTAATAAAGTGTAATCCAAGCTGCAGAGGTAAGGAACACGATCATTGTATTAGCAAACACAAAATAACATATTTATTAGGTATATAAAGAAAAAAATATCTAGAGATGATTACAAGCGTTGTTTACTGTCCATTGCATAACGCGAGAAGTGAGTCATACAAGGAGAGAATGTTTCTCCTTGTTTTTTTTTGGATCAAGTCCAATCACAGTTAGCGGGGGTGAGGGGGGAGTTGTACAGCCTCATCGCCTCCGTTATGAATTGCTCCACCATAATTCCTTGTAAACTTGTAGGGTTTATATTTATTTTAATTAACATTTATTTTAAGTTTAAACTATCTTTCCTGTCAAGCCTTACTTTTCCCTGGAATTGCCAATGCCAGAGTATGTAAATTTTAGTAGAACGCGCAAGGATTCAAATTATCAGCGGAAGTATTCTGAGTTAAATAGAAGGGAAACGAGTTCGAAAGGGTGCTTTTCTTGCTTCACGAGCGTGGAGGTGGCTAGTTAGAAATTGAAGAACCACGCGTTTCGGCCTGTGTGCTTGCCTCGGCAGTTTGTTAATCTTTCAACGTAATATTCAGAAGTTTGCTGAACTATCAGCGGTATTTTAGAACGCGGTGAGGTTAGTTACGTTTAGAGAGCCTCGTAGTTAGTCACTTGTTACTATTCTTTTCTTAGTTTCTTATTTTTATTTTACCGCCGGGTCGGCGTAGTTTGTGAGCGTCAAGAGCACGCATTTGTAATTTCTAAAGTTGAATAAAAAGGGATTTAAACCCTTCTCAAGACTTTGGTTTACTTTCCAGTTCTCAGCATTCACCACTATTGTTGCGTGGCAGGTTGGAAGCGCGCAACTTTACAAACTAATTTTAAGACTGTGTACTGTTTGTTTCTGTTTATGTTCAAAAAGGATAATAATTCAGTTTCTTTCTGTCTAACTCAACTCAACTCTAATGATATTGCTTGGTCATGCATTTATACCTAAAGAGGTAGGTTTTGATGTGTTGTATGAAAAATATTTTTAAAATTTTTAAAATAGTATTACATATTTAATGTCTATGTCATTAGACCTGAACGTTCGTGAAAAATGATGCAACATGAAAAGGTTATGTTGCCAACATTTTACTACAGCTAGGATGGATGCTACCATTGCAGTTACGAAATGTGTACATATTATCGATATGAAATTTCCTTTCTGGTATGCGAGTCTATGCGTATAATATTGGTTTAAGTATATATTTGTTAAATTATTCTAACACTTGCGCGTTTCTCCTCATTTCTCTTAGGTGTGTTCCACTTATGGTGAAATGTTGACTTTGAAAAAGAACTTAAGGGGGCTCATACACCTTAAGCCCCTCATGATCTTCGAATATGTAACTGTTGCAAGAATTGGAATATTTTATTTATTTTAAAAGCAATTACTTCCAACTTTTTACAGCTGTTTACATAATATAGCTGCTTTGGAAACTAGTAACCAGAAGGTTTGTGGTCCCACAAATATTTTTGTAATTTAATTTTCTTTGCGACAAAATATTTTGCCATGTTTCCACCTTGCGCGCATGATATTTTAAAAATGGCTGATGGTACATACTTGAAATTGGATGAAATTCTTTATATGGGCACTATTTTCTAACTGAACCAAAAATCTGATGAGTATTTTAGTATTGAAAAATTTTATGGACGAAAACATTACAATTTTTTTTAATAAAATATATTTTATAAACTCAACTCAAAGTAAAATAAAAATTTAACATGAAATTTTTAGAATTTTAGGTTCAGAATAGTTTCTAAATGTTATAAAAGCTATATATTAAATATGGAATTAAATTATGGAACAGAATGTTTTAAACTGTGCGCGCAAGGTGGAAACATAAACGAAAAATGTTGTCACAAAGCGGATTAAATTATAAAAATATTTGTGGCAACACAAACTTTCTGATGCCTATTTCCGAAAGAAGTTATATTATGTAGTCATCTGTAAAAAGTTGGAAGTAATTGCTTTTAAAATAAATAAGTTATCCCAATTCTTGCAACAGTTACATATTCGAAGATCTTATGGATTTTAAGGTGTATGAGTCCCCTTAACTTGACATAAAAGATCCATTTGGGAGAGAAGTCCTTTAATTGTGTGGCATGTGAAATTAAAGGTTCACGAAACGATTCATCTTCGAAATTTTACTTTTGCAATATGATTAAAAATTTTCTCAAAAAAGATGATTTGAAGAGACACCTGAAATTTCCTGAAAGGAGCTACAGATGTAGTAAATGTCCTAAGAAATTCAGTGATCTCGATCATGTGGAACGTTATGAAGCTTCTTTTCATAAAACTTGTACTGAATGCTCGGAAATTTTCACAAGGGATTTAAGAAGACATATGAAAGCATGCAAAGTTTTTTTAATTGCAAAAGCTGCTCAAAGACTTTCAGCAGTGATTGAGGCTTAACTTAACATATTTACTAAAGTTTAGAAGAGGAAGTAATCTTTTACGCATTCGAGTGGTGAGTGGTCTGATGCAAACTTTTGGAAAACACGGAAATTCTCTCTCAATGCACGTATACCTGCTAAAACAAGTTTCAAGGATATGTTTCTCAGCTGAGTCGATTTTTCTCTAACGCAGAGGAGGATCAAGACCTGATTGTGTTTCTTGAGTACATAAAATCCAGCTGGTAGGAAAATTGATTGATAATAACAGTAGTGACTGAGACTTAACTGGACATTTTTACTAGAGTTTAGAAGAGGAAGTAACCTTTTGCAGCATTCTAGTGGCGAGTGGTCTGACGCGAACTTTGGAAAACAAAGAAATGCTCTCTCAATGCATGTACACCTGCTAAAATCATAAGTTTCTTGAGTTATGTTTCCCAACTTGAGTTATGTTCCAACGCAGGGAAGGATCAAGACCTGATTGTGTTTCTTGAGTACATAAAATCGCAGCTGGTAGGAAAATTGAGTGATAGTATAGTTGTTATTGTTAAATTTAATCCTGAGTGGGAGAGTGGAGAAAATGAAAACATTGATCCATATTTTCGTAAAAACTGTTCGCAATTAATTAAAGGGTACAATTTAGAAGGAGCGATTGACCAAGATTTAAAATAAATAAATAAAAAAAAGTTTTTTTTTTTTTTTTTTTTCTAATTTGAAAACATACAAACTCCTCTTGCACCACAGATGTACAACACGAGACTTACAGAAGTAAGTTAACTAAAACATTAAAAGTTGCATGTATAAACAAAACGAACAAAAGCAGAGGACAGCAGTCTGGACTTCAAGAAAACAGATAAGTTCACTGGCCAAGTCACACTGAACATTTTCATATCGTTCTGCATGCATAACCTAGGGCTATCAAATGTAGGGCATGAGAAAATCAAATGTTCTACATCCTGAGGTACTCTTTTGGAACATTCACATAAATTCTTTCATCTGAGATTAAAACGAAACAGGTAACTTGCAAATTTACCGTGACCAAATAAAAACTGAGAAACTTTAAAATTAATATAGAGGAAAGACTCGGAATGCAGTCTATGGTAAACAGAAGGAAAGAACTTTACGGCGACCTCAGCATTACAAGATTAAATATATTCCTCATTCCACTTAACTAAAAGCTTCTTATAATGAAAGGACTTCCAATAGCTCTTTGGAATGCTATTGTTGATATCAATGGGTAAATGTAAGGCATCTCTAGCTAAGAAATAAGCTCTTTCATTTCCATAGAAACCGTGATGAGCACGCACATAAGCTAAGCTGATATTAATTCCTCTATTTTTAAGCGAACTGACAGTTAATAGGGTGTAAGGATCTTAAGTTTTACTAACGTTTATTTTATTTTAAATCTTTACTATCACTTCTTATTTTCTACTTCCGGCCAGAATTATAAGCGTGAAGGTTTTTATGCAAAGTTTGTCTGGCGAACGCCAAGTATTTAAGTTGTGGCTTTTTGCCAAGCGAGAGAGAGGAAGCAGTGAGTTCGAAGCAGGCCGCTTACCTTAGAAGTTACGCAGTTGCTTGTTGCCTTCCAGGCCAGAGGTTTTAATCCTCTTGATAAATTAAACGTATTGTAGTGTTCACAGTCTCTGTGCTACATACGCTTCCTGTTATTATAAGGCCAATCTTCCACGTGTATTATTCTAAAGTTAAATTAGAGTTTAGTTTTATTTTTATACTTTTACGTTAGACCCCAAGTGGCGGGTCAGTGTATTCCGAAGTACGGAAGTTATTGTATATAGAGAAAAATAAAGGGTTTTGTATACCCTTCGTCTGTATCCTGTCTACTTACCACAATTAGTGAACATAGCTTTAGTAAGCTCTCTGTTCCGAGTCAGGTCCTTGTATGTTCCCGAAGAAGGTTAGAAGGACAATTGACCCTGATAGTGGCGCCCAACGAAGAAGAATAACCATGGCCGAGTTTCAAGAAGAACCTGTGCTGCCTGCAGAAACGGCTCAGAATCTAGAAATGCCAGCTGCCGCGGAAGGATTTGGTTACATCGTCCAGACCATGCGCGCTTCGATGAAACCAGAAGCAACATTTAACGGAAACTCACCGGTAACCAGTTTTTTGGAAAAATTGGATGACCACTTCATGCTCTATCCCGTGCACGAATTTCAAAAAGTTACCTTAGCTACCAGCGCTTTGAGGGGCCAAGCGCTTAACTGGTTCAAATGTATAGGCAGAAGTTTCTTGGGTCAAGCAGGAAGTCCCACCTATACTTACGAAAATTTCAAGACTGCCCTACTAAAAGCCTTCCCTGTTGTAAGGGATCGTGCGAAATTAGAAACGGAACTTTTCAGATCTTTTGCAGGATCCGGCATGGCAGACACCGCAGGCACAAGCTCCAGAGGTGGAAAAACGACAAGTACAAGGGCAAGCCAATAAGAGGCAGGAGCAAGTGAAAAGAAAATTGCCCCGCGGAAAAATTGAAGGTAGCAAGAAAAAGAAGCCGTTCGACCGTCCAGAAAAGAGAGTTCACGAACACCCCCAGAATGAAGAAGGGAGAAGGACGACGTATGTGAAGAGAACCAGGAGAAATGACGGCAACTATAACCCGGCTCTAAAACGGAAGATCGACTCATCCGACAGGACTCTCCGCAGTAAATGTAGCCGAACTGCGGAAGGGCCATCAGCGGCGGAGGAAAAGTTACAAGGAAAATTTGAACGGCCAACAACGAGGTCCAAGCAGGAACACGACAGAAGTTTCCCGGTTCCGCCAAGACCAGCTGCCATCAAACGGTCAAGACCACAAGCAGTGGAGAAAAAGAAGGTATTCAAGGGTGACCGAACTGGTGAAAAAAGAAAGTTTCCAGAGGAAAGCACTGAAGGGCGAGCCCGTACAAGAAGGAGGATAAATCACACTACTATCTGCAATACCTTTAAAGACTGGGCCCAGAAAAAGATGTCCGAATATTACAAAGATAAGTAAAATTTTATGTTACTTTGCAAACTTAAGTTAATCTTTCATTCTTACTGCAAGTGGCAGATTTCAAGAAGTTTTACCTCATGCGAGGTCTACCTTTATCGCCAAAAGGGCGAGAAATGAGTTGTGACCGATTTTCTTATTATGTTTTTCAATTACTCGCGCGTAAAACTAAAGTTGATGCATAATAGCGTTGTGTAAAGACTTAAATATTGTAAAAAGTTATTGTATAAATTTTATTTAAAACATTCTAGCAAGAGAGAAGTTTTAGTCTGAAAGACTTTTTGAAATGTATTATTTCAATGTAGAAAGAATTGGCATTTGCTTTGAAAAGAATAGAAGTTAACAAGGTACTACTAATGTATGTTTTCAAATGTGTAAAATTAACAGCATGTTGATATGTTCTTATATACAATGTGAACTGTTATTTTAAATGTTAAGAAATACCATGATATGGTAAAAGTGAAAGTAATGTTAAAAATTTGTTATTCGTGTGACTGTAAAGACTAAATCATGGCGAATATGTGTTAAAGGTTGAATGATGTAGTTAGGCTCTCTGACGCTACACTTTAGAGTTAGCCACTTTTAGAATAGTACCTCAGGGTTTAGAGTTGAAATTAGGGTGTGTTAAGAGGTCTCGTTATGTTGAATTTTAACACGTTAGTGTTTTGATTGTAGGAGGAAGTGTGGCACACGTAGACAGAAACACATTCGTGTTTGGTGTTCTTTTACAACACATGTCAGAGAGCACGGGGAGAGATAATTAAAATAGTCATGAATGAAATAAGAATGTTAAGAGAAGTATAATTGCATATGTTACTTGCCATTTCATTGTGTAACATTTCATTAAACTAGTTTTCCTTCCAGATCTCTGGAAGGAACCAGAATTGAATAAAAGCTCCTGTTTAGATGCAGTACAGATGAAAAAAAAATTTGTATCCTGGGAGCTGCTATTGTAACAAATTTCTTTCTTTTAAATTTCTAGTTTCTAGCGAAGTATGTTTGTAAAAGATTGGCCTCGCGTTAGATTCTAGAGCTAAAAGTTTTCAACAAGGTCGTTTTAGACCTCAGTTTCAAACTAATTAACTCTGGCGGGAAGTATGTAAGGATCTTAAGTTTTACTAACGTTTATTTTATTTTAAATCTTTACTATCACTTCTTATTTTCTACTTCCGGCCAGAATTATAAGCGTGAAGGTTTTTATGCAAAGTTTGTCTGGCGAACGCCAAGTATTTAAGTTGTGGCTTTTTGCCAAGCGAGAGAGAGGAAGCAGTGAGTTCGAAGCAGGCCGCTTACCTTAGAAGTTACGCAGTTGCTTGTTGCCTTCCAGGCCAGAGGTTTTAATCCTCTTGATAAATTAAACGTATTGTAGTGTTCACAGTCTCTGTGCTACATACGCTTCCTGTTATTATAAGGCGTATACCCTTCGTCTGTATCCTGTCTACTTACCACAATTAGTGAACATAGCTTTAGTAAGCTCTCTGTTCCGAGTCAGGTCCTTGTATGTTCCCGAAGAAGGTTAGAAGGAACATTGACCCTGATAAGGGTTTCGATAACTAATTTGTCGCAGCTGGTAATACTGTTCAAAAGGTGAAGAGAAGAAAAAGAATCAGAACAAATAAGGTATCTTGAGGATGCTGTCCCATTATCCTTGATCCAATTGACGGCAAGATCTCACAGAAGTTCTGCTTGAAAACTGTGCATTGATTCCGTATACAGGGTCTAAAATAGCAAACCTCGGAATGGCCTTCAAAAAGAACAAATGCAAGACCAACCTTGGTGTTCATCTTGCTGCCATCTTTAAAGAAAACCGTATGAAAACTCATTTCAGTAGTCTCTTTATTGTCGCAGAAATTTAAGGACTTAAAGTAGCTGGATGAGGAAGATCAGGAAGGGGACATTTCCATTTATGCAGTCTTCCAAAATATCAATTGCCAATGACTCGAAAATATTATTCTTATATCCAATTTCAGAATCAATAGGCGGAACTCCTGCAAGAACAAAAGTAGCCTCATAGCTTAAGGTTCTATAACCACTAATAATACGAAGAAGACTTCTCCGTTGAACCTTTCTTAAATTTCTTTTGTTAACCTTCTTTAAAAGAACATGTCCCCAAGCCCGACAGCCGTACGAAATGAAAGGTACAATACTGCTTATGCATAAGTTTCTTAACATAGTAGTTTACTCCAAAAGTATTTTTGGCGATTCGGTGAAAGCCATTAATGATTTTTCACATTTAGCAGAAAGGGATTCAATGTGCTTTTTCCATGTTAATTTCTGGTCAAGATGAATTTATTGAACATTGCTCAGGATGGATTCTGGAAAAATTATTAAATGTGAACTAAATATCGTCAGGTATGAAGCCCTTTCTGACAACAGTTAATTATTCAAATATATTAGAAGAAAGAATATGAACTTAGAAAAGAAGTAAAATTAAAATTGAGGAAAAATAAATAAAAAATGAAAAAGTTAAATAAAATAACCTAATGAGTGTTGACTATTATGGAGTACTAAGCATTACTGAAAATAGTAATCATAAAACTTTAAAATCAATTTTCCCTGATATATTTACTAACTTAATAGTGTCTCTGATATATTTACTAACTTAATAGTGTCCCTGATATATTTACTAACTTAATAGTCCGTAGTAAAAGGCTAATTCTAAAAGCTTAGTCATTTCGTATTATACGATATAAATAAATGAATTTTTTCTCAAAAAGTAATCCACGAAGGCAGATATAGTCATAATTAGCGCAGGAAAAATGCAGGAAGCAAAATTACCATAGTTATTCCCTTATAAGTGTAAAATATTGGTAAGAATGAAATCAATCAGAAAAAAAATATTGAATCGAAAGGTATTAAATGTCATACGTAGTAAGAAAAATTTATGTATGGTTGCATAAAACAGTGAATATTGTCCTAAAATTGTCGATGAAAACTGAGATTTCATTCTAAAAATTCAGGATGTATGAAGTTCGTTCTTAGAGACAATTGAATTAGAAACTAAACATTGCTACCAAAGAAGATCTTAAAAGTATGCAATAAAATATAAATGATATAAAAAATCGTAAGGAAATATCTGAATAGGCAGGTAATGATTAAAGTTAAACATGCAAGGGAAGTTAATAAAGAACTAAAATAGTAGATTGAATCATTGTAAGTCTGCCAAAAGTAAAAGATGTACAAGTAGTTCATCATAATGGAACTATTAGATACAGACTAAATAAGAGCGATTCGATGAATAATAACTAACGGCCATAAAGTTAAATACTTAATTTAAAAATCTCAATATGAGGTATTTCTCCCGCCTTCTTGGCATGCCTTCGTGGTGTGGTGGTCTGCACCCTGGCCGGGTATTCCAGAGGTCCATGGTTCGATTCCCGGAGAAGGCGTTGCTAAATTTTCATCTTGCCTGCTTTAAAAAAATACCTAATGTCTCTACAGTATAAAGGTAAACATGCGAAAATGTCTTATAGAATTAGATGAAGTATCGAAATAAATAAAATCAAAAGCATTATTACGATAGAAAATAATAATAAACAAGTTAAAAAAACTGTAAAAAAGTATCAGAGTACGGAGAAAATTTTAAAATATTAAGAATATGAAAAGAGTTAAAAATTACATTTAAAATTAAATAAAAGTTATGTATATCGTGCGAAATTCTAATTTTTTAAAATTATTTAACTAATTAGTTAAAATTAGGAGTATGTTGAAAATTATAAAGGTTAAAATGTAGGTGGTTTTCCCCATGTGTAACGTGTATACGAGCCAGTTTCCCTTAGAAAGTCCTCCACGAAGGCATCCCTCCCTTTAGGCTGATAGCCCTCGAGGCTTTGCCATAATCACACACACATAAAAAGTCGGAAGGAAGTTAGAACATGCGTCTGTAATAAAATGATGTATTAAAGAAAAAGATTGCACTTGAATAATTTCGCTCGTAAAAAAAAAAAAAAAAAAAAAAAAAAAAAAAAAAAAAAAAGTTTAAGAATAGAAAATTTGTTGAAAATTATGCAGGTTAGAAAGTAGTATAAATGATATAAAGTGTTGAAAAATTTAAAAAATACATTAAAAATTAAATAAAGGTTATATGGATACTAGGAAAATATAATTAATAATTTAACGTACATTAAAAATTTATGAAACATTAAAAATTTATGAAAAGTTAAAATATACGAAACAAGTTATTTAATAATATGATTAATTAAAACGCATATCAGAATAATTTCTCTTGAAAAATATAAGAAATAAGTCAACATTGAGAATATATTGAAGATCACAAATGTCTGAAAGAAGATTTAAAATTAACTAAGATAATAAACAAAAACACATATTTGAATACTTGTCCTCGTAAAATATAATACATAAGTTAAAATTAAGAGCATGTTGCTGAAAATGATATGAAAATAAAATCTATGCAAAATGAAATAAAACTATAAAAATACGTAAAATAAAGTATAGATTATTGAAAATGTCATTAAGTTAAGATTTAAGTTTAAATTAAATAAAAGTTATGCATAAGTTAGAAAATATAACAAATTAAATAAAAATTTATAATTTGTTAAAAATCGCAGGTGTTAAAAAGTATGAAGGAAGTTAAAAATTACATTAATATCTGGTTAAGGTAAAAGTCATGTATATGATGAGAAAACATGAGAAATAAGATGAAATTAAGAGTATGTTGGTTGAAAGGTACGAAACCAATTCTGTGTAAAATGAAATAAACAATAAAAATTAGTATTGTAATTCAGATTACGGAAAGTAACTGGGGTATAATGAATAGAAGATGAAAGAAATAAGTTAAAATTTAGAGTATAATAGAAAATTAAAAGGCTTAAAATATCCGATAAAAATTAAAATAAAATTAAAATTTTTCCTCTGAAATTAAATAAAGGCGTTGAGCATCAATCATTAAAGTTAAAAATAAGAGCGGAAATTGCTAAGGGTACATAGGAAACTATAAATGAAAATTGTCAAAAAGTTTTCAAAAAAAATGAATCTAAAATTAAGTAAAGATCATGTGTATGGTGAAAAATATAATAAATATGTTAAATTGAACAATTCATAGAAAACTATACAGAAAAAAAAGTGTTGAAAAATTTAAAAAATACATTAAAAATTAAATAAAGGTTATATGGATACTAGGAAAATATAATTAATAATTTAACGTACATTAAAAATTTATGAAACATTAAAAATTTATGAAAAGTTAAAATATACGAAACAAGTTATTTAATAATATGATTAATTAAAACGCATATCAGAATAATTTCTCTTGAAAAATATAAGAAATAAGTCAACATTGAGAATATATTGAAGATCACAAATGTCTGAAAGAAGATTTAAAATTAACTAAGATAATAAACAAAAACACATATTTGAATACTTGTCCTCGTAAAATATAATACATAAGTTAAAATTAAGAGCATGTTGCTGAAAATGATATGAAAATAAAATCTATGCAAAAGGAAATAAAACTATAAAAATACGTAAAATAAAGTATAGATTATTGAAAATGTCATTATGAACGAAAGATATAAGGAATAAGTTAAAATTAAGAGTTCACATTAAACTATAAAGCTTAAAATATACATTAGGAATTAAAAATTTACTTCTAAAATTAAATGAAGTTCATGGGAATTAGCAATGAACTTGATGAGGAAGCTCGGGAACTAGGAGTGAATCAAGAGCCGTTAAGAAGAATGGAGCGAAAATCGAAAAGAATCGAACAAACAATGGGATCCGAAGAATGGACTGAACAAAACTGCTATTTCCTAGGGCTAATTCCTTTCAGCTTCAGTTTCGAGATTTCCTAATACTTCTTTTCTACACAGGTAATGATACACAGGTTCATTAACAATGAAATTCTAGAATAAAAATTTTTTTCAAAAAGTTGCGAAATTATAAAAATCAAATTCACTTTTAACATGGGGACGGGAAAAGGGACGCCCAGACGGGAAATGAGTGAGTGACTCTTAGTGGCGTCTCGAAGGGCGCTGGTTCGAATCTCGGAGTAGGCACGGATGTAATTTGTCCGTTCCTTCTTAGGAGGAAACGGCGGCCTATCTATTAGGTATCTCCATAAAAAAGAAGCCACCGCTTTTGGCCTTAGTATTGGCGAATGCCTAGAAACAGCTAGAGCCCACCATTGGGAGAAAATATATACAAAAGCACAGTAAAACTATATCTTACAATAGGGATTACTAAAATGGCACTTAGAATTGCAAACATTCTGACAATACGTTTATTACGAAACAAGTACATTTTTCTTGACACAATACGTTTTACACAAACATTTTTAAATCCCCTGATGCTACGATTATTTAAACTTTGATATTTAGCCACTAACTGGAACGATTTCTCTATATTCGATCTCTATATTCGAGAAGATTTTGTTAAAAAAACTGCGTGTAAATGATTGAATTCGAAACTTTAATTACAGTTATCCGTAATATAGCAGCTATTATCCTACAAGGGGGGTAAATCATGCCTTTTATTTAGAGGTCCACTAGAGACCGAAAGGTAAAGCAGTTTAACACTGGTAGTTCCAACTTTGGTTCGATTGGCTGCATGGTTGCCCGAAGTGGTTTCTCAAATACGTAAAATGTATATAAGTTAGATCCCTTAATAAATTCAGGCCCACCAGCGGATGGACGGAAAAGCCGCAGAACACTGGTAGTTAACTCTAACTCTGCGTAGTTATCTCTGGGGTTAGAGGCGAAACACCTGGCTGCATGGGCATTTTCTTGGCTTTCCTTATGTTTAACGTGTATACGAGTCAGTTTCCCTTATAAATTCAGGCCTATGAGCCGTCAAGCGGCAGAACGCAGATAATTTGACCCTGGGCTTGAATCCCAACGAAAGGGCTGGCTGCATGAGCGTTTTGGTGGATTTACTCATGTTTATGAGACAGTTACCTTTAGAAAATGCTCCACGAAGGCATCCCTTCTCTTAGGTATAGCTCTCGAGTGCTTTGTCCCTATCAAATAAGTCAAACCAAACTATTAGAAATTCCTGCCTCTCCTTAGGCAGATAGTCTTAAGTGTGCTTTGTCATAGTCAACTAAAAAAAAAAGAGATGATGTCTGTTATTTTACACTTTAAAGGGGCGTTGATCGTTATTCTATAAACAAGTAGATATAGTATGGAATTAAAATTTATTACACATTTTAACAGACTTTATAAATTATCTCACAAAATGACTTGGTATTCTAACTAAGATTTTATACTTTAACTGGGAAATATATATCAATGTTTCTTTTGTGAAGTAAAAGTCTTTTCAGAGATGTTAGGAATATCGAAAGCGAAACCGATAAAATAAACTTTTATAGCATGAATTAAGCTTATGTTTCCTTACTTAAGACGATTTTTGTTTTTTGATCTGGACCTAAACTTTAATAAATATAGATCAAAATTAGGATGCCTACTTGACGAAATTACTTCCGAACTCAAACGTTTCAGTAATTTGATTTTATGTTAAGTGCTAATGACGTTTACTTGCGAGATAACTCGTTGACTCCATTAGGACATGTTTTCTAAATTTGTCTGAGTAAAGTAAATCAGTAATAGTGATTTAGAAATTGTTGAAGTAAAAACATGTTGTAAATGAATACTTATTCTCCTACAGATACTTATTTTTAAACTGCCTTCTAAAAAAAAAAAAAAAAAAAAAAAAAAAAATCATTAAATCATTCCATTAAATTGTGTATTCAGAACAAAGGTCATAGTTAGCTAAGAATTTAAGAAAGACGATGTAACAAACAGAAACGAATATATCCTTCGAATAAAATTCTTCTTGTCTTATGTTTGAACAAATGTACCTAAGATCACAAATGGTTTTTTCTCTTGATTGAATTACGACTTTTGGAAACGTTTCTAAGTAGGAAAAATAAAATGCATTGGTCAGTGTGACACGAATTCGATGTGAAACGTCAATATTGTGTTTTGTAATTAGACTTCAGTTTTTGCTTAGAAACCCATTTTAGTCCTTGGGGATTGGTATATAAGGAGTAACAGTAGGAATAACGGCAACTGTTTGGCTTCCTTCGAGTCAAGTGAAAAACTGCTTCGAAAGAAAAGGTGGTGAAACTTTGCTTTCAAGATGATCTCGAATTACATTGTATCCGCAGTCATGCTTGCTGCATATGTGACCTATGTAGCAGCTGCTAAAAGTAAGTCATTCAAATTTCTTATACTCGAATTTTAATATGTATTTCGAATATGTGAATATGTGTAATAAATTTTAATTTAATAGACATTTTAACAGACTTTATAAATTATCTCACAAAATGACTTGGTATTCTAACTAAGATTTTATACTTTAACTGTGAAATATATATCAATGTTTCTTTTGTGACATAAAAAGTATTTTCAAAGATGTTAGGAATACTGTGAGCGTATGTTACTTACATACATTGGACTTAAACTAACTTAACTCTGTGAAGATATATGTTTAAGATCAGTATTCATGGTCATGGCCAGAACTTTTACCGCCAAGGGCAATGTTTTCACCTGTTTCGATGCCCACCAAAATATTTGTAAAGTTTCAAAACAACGTATAGAGAAAATAAGTAAAAGTTGAGTTTTTTTTTTCAAATAAAACTTTAGTTCCACTGTTCTAAAATCTACTATACTTTACTTGTTTTTGTATTAGCAAAATTGACAGTTATATTATATTCTGAAAGTTTGCTTAATTACTCCAGTTGTCCTTCTGTAAGTAGTGCAGTAAAATTTCTGAAACATAAGGTAGGGCAGGTAAGGCTCATTTGTGAAGGGGTGAGTAGTAACACCCATGTTACTTCGTTATTTTTTAAAATTTTTGATAAGAAGTTTCACTAAACATGATTTTAATGACTCCCTTTAAGTAAGCAGAGTCAGTGCTCCGTCGAAATGGTTAATGAGAGGACCATTTCGAAGATTATACATTAGATTTCGAAGATCATTTTAGATGGACTTTCTATACAATGCACGTGAACCGTTTTAACTAGTTCAGAAAAATTTCCTAATTTTTGATTTAAATATTTGAACTTTTTTTTAAAAATTAGCATTTATTTTCTCTACGTATTAAGTTTCGGAACACTGTTATAATGTTTTTCTAATAGCAGTTCTTTTTTTCTAAATAAATTAGTAAAAATATTCGAATCTGCACATTGTATCAAGTTGCAACTTGTTAAAGCTAGCTCCATCGTATGATTCTGGAGAGACTTGGATTCATATAACTCATATTCATATATATCGATAGTTAGAATTCCTGCTTTAAATGTTAACATGCAAATTACTCATTTGTACCTGGTTCTTTTTTCTCAAAGGAGAAAAATCGATTTGTCACCTTCAAAAATCAGACTTAAGACTTCAATTGGAAATCAGTCTAAGAGTAGCCGTTCCAAAGAAATATCTGCCATTTTAACCCTTTCCGGCACGCTAATCTTTAAAGTTGGAATTTTACCAAAAAGAATTGTAAGCAGTTTACTTAGGCCTAGGAGAGAATGCAGGTATAATTTTACAAAGATTGCACAAACCGTGTCCATTTCGTGGGTGTGTCCGAAGCGAAGACACTGAGCCGCACGAGCGGCGGTAGGTGAGCATTGCTGTGAAGCACGTATTACAGTAAAATATTTTGTCTATGATTTAAAAACAGTAGAATCTGATTTCTGTAGCAGATTTAGCATAACCCATGGTGCGCCACGAGAAGCCAGCTACTCTACAACCCCTCAAAAAAAAAAAAAAAAAAAAAAAAAGGGAAAAATGGAAACTCCCATTCCTTCCGCAATGCTGAGGCCTCTCCGAGCCCTTTACACAATTCTTAAATTTATAAGAAAAATAATTTAAATACTATAATATTTACAATTAATTATTGACTAGGAAAAATAATTATTAAATATATATACAAATAAAAATCTACAGAAATCAAAATTAAGCAAACTACGCACGAAAGCAAGAGAGAAAAAAGGTCTGCTCTCTCTCTGAAAATCAAATAGTTTTGTGAAAACAAAGCATTGGAGACTTCAAAAACAAAAACAGAAAAAAATAAAAACAAATATAAATAAATCTGCGCTCTCAGCCTCCCCCGTGTTTGAAGCACGAGACCAGATTCCGTGACTCACTCCCATGTGACAGCCGCTACTAGTACAGTGTGTTCAGTCCGAATACACCATACACTGAAGGCTTCACTATACGCAATATTTCAAACATAAAAATTAAAAGTAATACAGAATAAGCAGATTAGCATACGAACACCAAAATTATGTAAAGTTTTTTTTTCATTGATATTCTTTATATTTAAAAAAAATCTTTGAAAAATCAGTGTCTTTAAAAACAGAATATCGCAACGTTAATGACTTGCTTGCGTGGTCCTGCCATTTATCATTCATAAAAGAGATTAAAAGTAATCATTAGTGTAGTTTTCGGGATATTTATCGATTATTTTCAGTGTATAAAGAGGAAATATTTTTGGCGTGTTCACACCCAACACACTGCGCCGGAAAGAGTTAATTGACATGCCTGAAAAACAAGCATTAAAAAAAAAAAAAAAAAATATGGGAGATAATTAGTAAGGAATAAAAACAAGAAGATGAAGGTAACGTAAAAGGTTAAAGTCCAAAAAGAAAAGTAAGCGGCAAATATAAGGAGAAAGAGGTTTTGAACTAGAGATACGAATTCTAAAACACAAAAGGGGTTTTCTTAACTTGCGGAGGTACCTATAGATTCTAGATGAGATCAGAGGTAAAGAATTCTTCCTTTTTTTATGAAATTGAGAAATTCTTCCTTATATATGTTAGCGTTAATTGTAATTTAATTGCTTTCGTATTTTTCATTCAAATCTTTCAATATAGTAAAGAAGAGATACCAAGGAAATGAAGCTGTTGAAATTTTGTTGTGATTCCTCTGAATGCTCTGTCCACTTCAGACACAATTTTTACTCAATTCACTTTTGAATGACACTTCAGGATCTACGCAGTCTTCCCGTTAGGAATGTCTGAGTGGATAGGATACCACGCATTTTATAGAAATGATTTTTGTAATTAAATTTTATACGAAAAGGCGTGTTTCTTGCGCCGATTTGCATTCATTCCTGGATTTGTAATAGCTTTCATTCCTTGCCAGAGCTCGAATTTTTCACTCCGCCGTATTTATATAGGAATATTAGATGTATTTCATTCTTTCCCGGTTTCTGATTTGGTATTCTGTAGAATGCCTAGGAAATGGGAGAAATGTGTATCGTTTTATTAATTGTCGTCTAGTTTTAGGCATTCTATAGAATGCCAGATTTCAAACTTAGCCGGTAATATACTCGTATATATACATATAACTAATTTCATTCAATTTGTTATATATTTATATTTCGAAAATTGTTATATACTAGAGAAATTTCATAGGTAATTCTGAGAATAAAAAAAGAAGCAAAATAATAATATAATTTTAAAATGTTGGATTTAATGCTTTTCTTCCAAAATAAATGCAGCGTTTTAATCCCTTTCTCTATATGTAATGCTGACATACTTTTAGTTATTTGTTTGTACGTTCAGCCGCAAATTCCAGGACCGCAACGGGCGGAAAATTCAGGGACCTCTCCAAACGTCAAGTTCGACCTATGCCACTGGAAGTCAGCTTATGAAAGCTGTAATAATTTTAAGATACTTATTCTATATTTTCAAATAAAAAGCAAATAAAAATATCTAATTTCAGTTATCATGTGTTGCGCTTATTAATTATTGTGTTAATTTCAGCTATGCATATGTTCTGTACATTTATGAACTAATGAATTAATGAAATTAGTTCTAGCGAACTAATGAAATTACTTTTTTTTCTTTTTAGTGCTTCCTGGTCGCTAAATGTCAGATAACGTAGGTATAAAAATTTTTTAAACATTATTTAAATTTTTTTCCGTTATTATTTTGTATTCTTTACATGTTTATAATAAATGAATATTTAACTCGTGAACCCGTATTTTCATCACAGTAAACATTATTTTATTTACAGTTTTCTGTATAACCTTTAAAATAATTTCAAACAATACAAAATCGTATTTTGGTTCTACTAGGTAACGAATTTATAAATATTATTTTTTAAAAATGGGTTTAAATTATTCACCGGTATTTCAAGGAATAGGTAATTCAAACGCATCTTAATTATAATTCTTGACCATCTCACCAGCTGCCATTAGGACTTTTTCATATGTAAGTTTTACACCTAACGGAAAATACAGGCAGAATAAATAGAATGCTGCCAGTTCATGAAATACATTCTTGTTTCCTTCTTTTATTGCTTTCCGCTAAATTATAAACCTAAGTAAGGAAGTTAATGGTTTTGGTACAGAATTTTGATAGTGAGGTTTCAGTGATTTTTGGTTTGGTTCATCTTCATTATGACAAAACACTCGAGGGTTATCAGAAGGGATGCCTACGTTATTGGCCGTTGTTGGGCGACTTTTTAATGAATAAGCACGCATTAAGGTTCCAATAATTCGTTTTACTTTATCCGTTTATGTTTTTGTAACTGTGTGATGCAGTTTTTGCTTACAATAACTTTTAAATAAAACTTCCAAAAAATTCTATTTTCTGTATTTAAGTTTTCTGCAATTCTAAAAGCAGATGACTTGGCTCCGGCAAAAATGGACAACCAGAAGTGGTACTTGAAATCCATAACAGTATTGCAGCAATCAAGGAAGCAGTCAACAACGAGAACATGTCACTTCGTTAAAATACCGGGACAGAGATACGAGTACATACCGATACATACACCCACCAACTGATGGATGATTAGCAAAATGAAAGGAGAGAATAACATTGTTCTTCAGAAACTGCATGGTGAGAAGCGAGAGGTAGATCATCATGTGACTCATAATTGGATAAGAAATATAAGATAACTCTGCTGCACATCCCTCTGATCTCGTTCAAAAAAGTACTAAATATGTTTTTCTTTCCGCAAATACAACTTCTGTCATCCAGTATTTATACCAAGATATTTTTAAAGTGTGAAGATATCGGTAACGAAAAGATGTTGTTCAGAAAATGGTAAAAGACACTTAGTTCTGTGAAAATTAAGTACTTCGAAGCCGATAACAAAGTTGATCACTTTGCTAAAGACCAGGCATTTTGCAGATAGTCAATCTGAGATGGACTATAAAAGGCATAGCCTCTAGCAAAGTCAAAGAAAAAAGCTTTAAAGTAGATACATAATATAAATAGAAAGCATTAACGCAGCTACAGAAACTGAAAATGGCAGTGAAAGTGATACGAAAAAAGACGCCAATGTTATACCCTCTATCGAATTTAAAAAAAGAGCGAGGGAAATAATAAGAAGAGCTCTTCAATTTAAAGATGGTGAACAGAAAAATTACTACCCGTGTTAGGAAAATCGGAATGCAACTGGAAAATTGTTGCTAAACAGTACGAAACAAACACATATATATTAATCAAAATCGTAAAAAACAACCTTATATTTAGCGTAGGTATAATGAAACACTCAATCGATTTCGAGGGCAGCTAAAGGTCCCTCCTCATCAGGAGAAAGAAATACATAGAAAGAAGAAAATAGGAGAAGGAGTCACAGAAACACGTAGTGCTTATCAGCACTGCACGTGGTTATAACTAGATTTTTAATCAGAGTTGCACTGGCCGCCTACTTTTACTGAGCCAGGCTGTCTGATCAAGCATAAAGAAATATTAGCGAAGTTAAAATAGGGAGCGAGGGGCAAATGCACATTACGCTCAAAATCTGAACTTCAAATAATGGAGAGCAACCACTGAACGGATTTTTATACCCTCTGGTAGTACCAAGCGCGAGGAGGTAACGCCATCTATCGGCAAAAATAATTGAATTAAGATAGTAGAATTTTTTTTTAAAGGCATTAGGAAGGACTGGATTGGACTTCAAATCATTAACTAAACTTTCTAAATCTTTGTGAATGTGAAAAGCCTCAAGAAAATCCAATTCGCCTATGGAAGAAGCCTTTTGGATGATTTTTGCAGACCCAAAATCAAAATTATGGTTAAAAGTCCAGCTATGATACGCTATTGAAGACTTGTTAATTTCGCCTTTTTTGACATAAGATTCATGTTCCTTGATACGAAACTTCAACGCTCTTTTTGTTTGGCCAATATATCTTAAACCACACTGACATGATATACTATAAATTCCCCAAGAATTCAAGACAGAAACGCAATCTTTTAGAATCGAAGGGTGAATTTTATTAATAGGGGAGAAACCGACTTGAAAATTGAATTTCTGGAGAATCCGTGCAATTTTATAGCTAACAGAAGGATAAAATGGAAGCACGACAAGGTCATTAATATTATTTCTAACAGTGGAATGTCTTCTTTGATGGGAATCTGAAAATTTTTTTTTTTGACGCCTTTATCAATAATCACGGGAGAAAATCCACGGTCAATCGCAACTGCTCTCAAATAATATTCAATAGCGTATCATAGCTGGACTTTTAACCATAATTTTGATTTTGGGTCTGCAAAAATCATCCAAAAGGCTTCTTCCATAGGCGAATTGGATTTTCTTGAGGCTTTTCACATTCACAAAGATTTAGAAAGTTTAGTTAATGATTTGAAGTCCAATCCAGTCCTTCCTAATGCCTTTAAAATTCTACTATCTTAATTCAATTATTTTTGCCGATAGATGGCGTTACCTCCTCGCGCTTGGTACTACCAGAGGGTATAAAAATCCGTTCAGTGGTTGCTCTCCATTATTTGAAGTTCAGATTTTGAGCGTAATGTGCATTTGCCCCTCGCTCCCTATTTTAACTTCGCTAATATTTCTTTATGCTTGATCAGACAGCCTGGCTCAGTAAAAGTAGGCGGCCAGTGCAACTCTGATTAAAAATCTAGTTATAACCACGTGCAGTGCTGATAAGCACTACGTGTTTCTGTGACTCCTTCTCCTATTTTCTTCTTTCTATGTATTTCTTTCTCCTGATGAGGAGGGACCTTTAGCTGCCCTCGAAATCGATTGAGTGTTTCATTATACCTACGCTAAATATAAGGTTGTTTTTTACGATTTTGATTGTCACATTAGCGTGTTTCTCTTCTAGTCTACATATATATTAGTTCCATAGAAAAATTTCAAATTTTACCAAGAATCTAGTTATTAAAGTATTGCTGCAAAAACATTAATAAACAGAATTTCAAAATTGAGTAAATTTAAAAATATTGTGTTTAGATATTAGATTGTTTATTAGATAAGTTTACTATATACGTTTAAAACTGCTATCACATTTTGCAATCAAAAATTGTCATCTATTGATTTCAGCCACTTAATAAATTCACTGCGCTTCAAACGGAAGGGGTTTGTAATAAGCGGTGGGTACTGTGCTATGAATATCAAGTATTTATATCAAGCATCATCTGTTATCGTCATTAAGTATCATCAAGTATTTATATTCGCATCACCTTTGAGGTAAAAATAAGAAAGACTAATATCTGATTATTAAACATTAGCTTATTGTAATTTCAAATAAATAAAAATAGCGAATTTTATCACCGCAAAAATGCAATCTTGCACAAATCTGTGAAATTAATAATTTTAATTTAACTCATAAAAGCTTATTTTGGATAGGTCTGTGGCTATCGTTATTTAAATATATAATCGTTTATTATAATATATCATGATTATATAAATTTATAATTCAATTTGTAATTTCGTTTTATTTCTAGGTTAAATCTCCATAAAATGATCCTCCAAATTAGCAGCATTAAGGCAGAAGACTGTACCAAAGACCGGGCTTTAATACTAAGGAAACACATTCCGAGTACTCCACTCGAAATATTTTCATATTTCACCTGCATATATAATACTTCCCTTGTCAAAAAATTCTTGTTATATAATTTGATAATTTCAAATAACTGCAGATTGGTAAAGCGACAATAAAATATTTTTTTGCTGCTATGTGCTTATTTGCTTTTTGTTCATTCAAGAACGTTTCAGGTATATATATATATATATATATATATATATATTACCGGCAAAGTTTGATTCCCATTCTCTGAATTTTGAATGAGAGAAATAGCATACGCATCAAAAATCATCACTACTCATTTCACATTTACTTCGCTGTGTAAGTTTGCTCTTGTAACGATTCAATAGTTAAAGTGAAAATCATGAAATTAGATCTTATGTAATCAAGATTTCCTTTAATTTTGTGTGTGGAGATAGCATTCTGTGAAATTTCAATCTAAGCAACATATTCGCACCAAAGCTACTCACAATTCACTTCATAGTTTCAAAAAGTTAGTAAGTGTACATGCACGCACTCAGCCATGCTCCCCAAAGTGTTATAACAGGCCTCGACTACAAGCTAAATTAGGAGCTTGGGATTTAAAACTCTGTATACGATATGGTGCTTTAAGTATATTTACTTTACATTAGGTACTAACTAGTCAGTATCGTTATAATTTGCATGAATTTATTCAACGAGATAATACAGCGTGCGAACAATACAAATCACATGCAGTAGTCATATGCATAAAATATCTTTAACTACTTTCCTGATTTAACAATGCATAGTACAGCATTGCTTAAAAAGAGCAACATGTCATTGGGATTAAACATTTTATGCTGTTTGCCCAAAACGATTTATAAAACAATTGGCAAATCGCAGAGTAGTTCACGAGTTCGTGGACACTAAGTAAAAATATCTTGGCAGCTAAATCCATAGTACCTATTACCACACTGCATGAAATTTAGCGTGATCCATTTCACCATTTGAAACGAATATTTTTCCCCTTTCACAAGTTCACTATATTTCTCCATTATTTCCGAGAAATAATTGTCCACTTAATTTTTTCGTAACATAGATTCGTTAGGTATAATTTGCCGTGTATATATTCCTGAAAACTCACAAAATCTATTGTTATTCACTTTTTCTAGTTTTCCGGAAAGAAAAATCTTCACATTCATTATAAAATGCGTTCATTGACGACACTACTAAAGAACTTTACATAAGCAAAAAATATAGAAACTTGGCTATTTTTCTTTGCCTGTTTATTTTCTCGTTTACGCTTATCTCGCCTAAATGTTGCTTAACGGCAGTTTTTTTTTTCCCTACTGCAACTTTTGCGTCACAGCCGCCCAGACGGGAAAGTTTAGTGGCTCTAATTGCCATACCGAAGAATCCGGTTCAAATCCCGAAGAATTGCATGGATGTAATGTGCCCCTTCCTTTATAAAAGTCAAGGTAGCCTACCTATTATGTGTCTGCATAATAAAGGGACAACCGCTTTCGGCCTTAGTAGTGGCGAGAGCCTATAAATGGCTAATACCTGCCACTGCGAGGGAAAAAAAGAAAAGGAATTTTCCATCACATACTTTACAAAATATCGAAATTGCCTCTACCGAAAACACCTTTTTTTTTTTTCAAACTCAGAAACAATCCTTCGTAAAGTTTATGGTTTAGAAGCTTTTATTTTGCGCCTCTTCAAAGCATGGAATGTGTTTCGTTTTAGGCTGCAAACAACGATTTTTCATTTACTTTCCAGTCATAAACTCTTGTCTTAAAAGATTTAGTGATGTGTTGTCAAATAAACCGGCGTACCTAAGAACCGGCGTACCTAGGGACGTAAAAAGTCTTTTCCTTTTCAAAAGGCAAAGAAGTTGTCATTGTGCGATTCCGCAAAACTAATCATATGGTCCGTCGTTGAGAGGATAAAGTTTAAATCACGTGATTTAAGATGAGTACGTTCTGAAAGTATGATAAGAGATAACACTTTCCTGGCAATATATCCGTGGTAACTAACTGGGGCTTCCACATTTGGAGTAGTTAATCTATTTTTGATATGAAGTCATAGTTTGAAACTCATGATACCTTAAAAAAACTAAACCCCGATTGTTAAGACTGCAAAATAAATAAACTCTTTTAGCAACCCAAAAATTTTTTAATTGAAATTTTAGTTTTTTAAGTAATTATTCTTAATTGCTTCATGAAAGTGAAAGAAGAGTGTTAAAGAAGAAAAACAGTTCTTCGCACAGTCGTCATTGGCAAAGTGGAGAAAATGGCATAAAAATAACACCAGAATTCTTTCAAAATGAAAAACAGAAGTTGTAAAAACCTTGGTTAATAAGATTAGTTTAGAAAATACGAGCATATATACGCTATTAATAGACCTAACCTGAACATTATTACTGTTAGACATAACGAATGTAATGGTAAGAATTGTAAATAATTAAAATTTAAGAAATTTGGAATTTCTGGTGTCTGCATTTGGTAAACAAAATTAATATAACAAAATTCAAGTGGAGGACTTTCTGCATTTATGCTAATTCCAGATTTTTAAATTTTTAAGCTAATTTCTGAAATCACTATCCGGGAAATTATCGCATAATATTGATAATGATTGCACATAATTTTACAAAGCTTATCAAGAACAAATCATAGAAGGAGCTTTATTCTGCCAATACCCATCTATTGAATATTATAAATTCAGTATCACTTTTTCTTAACTATGGTGGAAAAATTACTTTTGCTTCAACTTTCATTATTATTTTTTACTTCGAAATATGTAATAGAAACAACAGAATTACTTGCATTAAAACACGTACAAAATTAACTCTACTTTTACACGGAATATATCAAATTATACCATATCTGATTTTATTAGTATTCTTTAACTGGAAATTTTTAAGCTAAAAAAAATCTGTAAGATCCTTCAGAGAAAGAATAAAAATGCATTAGGGAAATTAGGGTTCACTTTAAAATATAATTTACGATAATATACATAATGGAAATAATAACAACAAAAATTTTATCAAAAATTCACATTGAGTGTATTTCTCACATTCAGATAAATAACTTTAAGCTTTCGTTAGTATACATGTACACACACACACACACATGTAAGACTGATCAAAATTACCTGTACAATCGTAGGGGTTTATTAGGGCTTAGTAGAGCTATAAACCGGACATTAAATAATAAAACGGGACCACTCAGGCCCACAAATGGCAAAACAACCACCATACTGCTTTAAAATAACTCAAGAGAAGATTAACTACTACAGATTTAAACGTCTTCTCTAAAGACTGTTCAGATCTACCAGCCACTCCGATAAATAACACTTAATTACAAACTTTTTTTTCCAATGGCAGATTGTGAACAATTACAAATGTAACCCAGTCCATTAATCTATACAAGGCCGGATATGGTGGTCTCTTTATTATGGAGGCATCTAATAGGTGGGCCACCATCGCCTTTCCTATGAAGGCACGGACAGTTACAACCATGCCTTCATTCGAAACAAGGCCCTATATGGTGGTCTCTTTATTATGGAGGCATCTAATAGGTGGGCTACCATCGCCTTTCCTATGAAGGCACGGACAGTTACAACCATGCCTTCATTCGAACCAAGGCCCTTCGGCATCACAGTCAGCTTCCCTGACTACCATACCGACTGGGCGGCCTTAATTACAAACTATATAATATAAAATAAAACATATGTTACTTACATTGTCAGGACTTGTGTTTCTCTTGATTTGCTTTGGAAACATGGTATGCCCTGAATAAGAACATGGAGCTTACTCAAGCTATGTTCAAGATTTGTGTATAACAGACGACACAAGCAAGAAGGGTATACGAAATCCTTTATTTTCAATACTTTACACGCACTTCCGAACTTCGGAATACAGAGACCAACCGCTTGTGGTCTGAACGTAAGAATATAAACTACTAACTAAAACTCTAACTAAAAGCTAACTTTGAATTAGTATACAAATGCCTAGCTCTAAGACTGGCCTTTATTTAAAAGGAGTACATATGTAGTACGTCTAGCTGCTGAAACTACAATACGTTTGCAAATATCAAGAGGCCTAAACCTCTGGCCTTAAAGGCAACCACCAACCGAGTGAAAACTCGTAAAACTGCAGTGGCAAGCGGCTTGCTTCCTAAAACTCCTTCTCTCTCCCTAACTCTTGGAAACTCGTAAACCAAACCAAACTCCCTAACTCTTGGCAAAAAGCCACAACTTAAATACTTGGGTGTTAGCAAGACAATTTGCATAAACACGTTAAAGCATTTAATTCTGGCTGGAAATAGAAAATAAGAAGTGATAGTATAGTTTTAAAATAAAATAAACGTTGGTATAACTTAGGATCCTTACAACATGTACAAAACACATGTTACTTAAAACACATGTTACTTATATGTATAACAGAATAAATTAACAGCCTAAATATGACCATTTTAGTTTTAAATAAAACAGGCAAAATATCCTGAACTTATTAAGTATACAATTACATTTCTTTTTACAGACACATAATTTACGAAATTCGGCAATCTTAAATTAGACACTACATTTTTACATAAATCACTTAGGATGTAAATTTAACAATATTAGAGATAAATCCTTGTACAATATTTTTCATGATGGAACAACTAAATTGCAGGCGCTCTAAATTAGCATTTCTGATACCACATGAACAAGCACAATTTTTAATCGAGAACCTTTCATAGTAAGATGGAAAATGTCCATGATAAGTCAAAGCTTGACTAAGATACCTGGCGCTTATACATCTTCTATGACTTATTATTGAAATTAAATTGCAAGTGAACCTTCTTCTGGAATCAGGGTCATTCCATCTTGCCTTCCAAGAAGACGCACTTGTTTCTTCAGCAAGGATTTCAGGCAATCAAAAGAAGTTTTCAAATCAAAATATATAACTTGACTTTCAGTGGCAAACTTTGCCAGTCTATCGGCTAGCTCATTACAGATAGTGTTGGTATGGCTCTTTGTCCAAAAGAATTTAACGTCTCTAAAAGAGCTAAGAAAGATGAGCATGTCCTTTAGCTGCTTGAGACCTCTTCTCTGGACAATCTTGGCAAACACCATCCTAAAAACAATTTCAAGAACTTTCCAAATTGCAACATCATCGCACACGCGGACGATTTTCTGTTAGTCATAAATGGCCCAAAAAGTTTGAGTCTACCACGCAATTAGCGCTAGACATCTTCAGCAACTGGGCAAGATCTCACAAAATCGCAATATCGACGACTAAAACCATTGAAATGTGCATAGGGTGTTTCGATGTGCACCAACGTTTTATTTCAATAAATTCAAATTCTCTTACGTCTTATTTTATTATCCTTTTTTTCTGCCCCTAGTCTTACATTTACCAAGATTTATATGGCGCCGTTTATGATTATTGTTGAATAGTGAAAATATTGAAATGAGAATCCAATCTTTTTTCAGCCTAAAAATCGATTTTGATTGTCGAAATAACGTCAATAACGCTCTTTTACATATAGTGGGCGAGCTGACATGCCAAAGCTCAATACCTAATCTGATGCATGTTAAAGAGCAGTAAAATAAATAAATCTCCCGTTTAAATTTACAAAGCGTGACGCATTAGTTCGAAATCTGATCAATCTCAGGATATAGGCCTGCTGAAACTATATGAAACTGACAGACCGAGCGAACCGTTAACTTCTGTAAACACCTGTGTGACTATGACATGTCTGATTTTGAGATGTAATTACTTGAGTGCCATGTTGTTTGACGGTTTAAAGCTTGGACTTTCTATCCAGGACACTCATGTTAGATTCCCGTCATGGGTGAAACGGTTTCATGGTGTAATATTTAGGACTCTGGACTGTGGACTCTGACTTTAGGATCCAGGGATCCTGTGTCAAATCTCGGGGGAACCTTCTTTTTTATCTTTCCTTCTGCTTATTTTTTGTTAGCAGAGTACTGTAAATTACCAGATTATCCTCTCTATATTACTTTCTTCTTTGCTAGTCAGCAGAAGGAAGGAAGGGGGGAAAGAAAAAATTCTGAAAAATTTCAGATTTTAACTTTTATCCAAAAGCATTTATTATGGTTTTTGACGGTCTCGCTAAACTCGCAATACTCCTCTTAATTTTTTTTTTGGGGGGGGGGAGGAATCTTGTAGCTTTCTTATTAAGCATCGTTCTTTTTCGCACTTGTACACCATAAAATTGAACAGCAAAATCACAAAAATTTTAAAAGCAGCATATGTTTAGAATTTCCAATGCAGTCTTAAATGTCGGCGTAACAGCTTTCTACTTCCCCCCCCCCCCAAGTCATTTCTCGGTTCACCATATCAGAGTTCAATTTTCGGTACTTTTCCGTTTTGCCGGCGCAGTTGTACTTTTGGATCAAGATCGGGCTTCAGTCTCAATTCGTGAACGATGTATTTTCACTGTCTTTATCATCAACCTCTATTTGCCAGTAGCCTGAAGTCAGATACATCACAGAGAAAATTTTTACACCAGCCAGGCAGACCAAAGCCTCATCGATGCGTGGTAACGGATAGACGTCCTTTTCAGTTACCTTATTCTTTCTTCTTCCCAAGCCAGGAACAGATGTTACCAAACCAGGTGGATATCGTCCCATTAACCTCCTATCTAGCCTTGGTAAGGTAAGCTTTGGTAAGACTCATACTCAAGAGACTGGAACCATATCTCTCTCATCTTCCAAATGACCAGTATGGATTTCGAAAACCTTAAACACTACCAGACAACTTGTGCGGATTGTTGAATTTGTTGGAGCCGACTTTCACAATAAGCAATGTACTGCACTGCTTATTCTGGACGTGGCGAAAGCCTTCGACCGCGTCTGTCATGAGGGGCTCATCTTCAAGGCTTATCAACATGGGCATGCACAGAGAATTGATCCTTCTTATTTACACTTTTCTTCAACATCGAACTTTTTTCGTCGCTCAAGGCAACGAAATTTCTACGTTAAGGCCCATTTGTTCAAGTTTGCCGCAAGTAAGTATCTTCGCAAAAATCGGCACAGAAATCAGAAGCTCCAAGCCCTTCCTAGCTTATTATCTCCTCGGTCATGGCCCATATCTAGATTCTCAAAGGGTTATATTCTCAAAAGGAACCTCTCCATTAGCGACAACTGCGTCAGTGGAATCAAAGGAGATGCAAACCATTAGCTGTTCTTCTACCCACTTGCAAGTGACCTACACATTCTGAAACTCATCAATTTAGATTTTAACTTTAAAAGATAGGTGATATCTCAACGCCACGTGTATCCAAAAATCATGTAAGCGCACCGAAAAGCTCAGTGCTCTAGGACTGGAGCTATGCCAAGTTACACCTTAGGACCGAGAAATAAAAGAGCGGAAAGGGCTATGTCTATATTACACCCCCAATAATTGACTCAACATTAACAATTTTCATAATGCTCCAAAACACCGAACCTACTGAGCTGAGAACATAAACTTTGGTTATGAACTTTGGACTGAAAGATCTGAGCTCAGTACAAGTTTTACCTGTAACAAATATCCTTAATCCCTACATAACAAGAATCAGACTCACAATATAGTAAAAAAATCAAATCCCATATGTTTATCCACTTACATAAAAATGGAATATTTTCAGTGCAATGGTCTCCAAAATATCAACCATATGATTTGAACTACATTTTATCCTACTCTATATGTTGCTAGAGCATTTCTTAGTCATTTCTCCATGCCTTCATCAGCATTACAGGTTCATTTCAACAATCATCTGATACAGTGTGTTTGTGCATTTTGGATTTTATGCACCATTCGTCTGGCGCATAACAACCTTCAAGGTTTTGTGCCATTAAAAGTCAACCAACCAAAATTATTATATTCACGTAATCCAATATTTTAATGAATACAGTAAACAGCTTGTGTATTTATGTAATTTTACATAGAACTTTGTATCTAATTTTATGTTATTATCCTCTTATATTTAAATGTAAAAACTTCGATGTATAACTCCGGTATTACTTAAAAATAGCATATAGTCAGTTCAAGTTTTTCATATTTTAGCTGGTTAGTGTATCGGGTCAATACCTATTGGGTTCTGTAGTGAAGTTTCTGATGCTCCATTGTACTTTTACCTGTTTACTTGATGCACAAACTGGTGTGTTAAAATTAATGCAAGCAAATCACACTTCCTTATCCTCAGAAAGACAAAACAACGTACTAACTTCAAAGAATTACTCCTATTTCAAGAACCTGTTCCCATTGTTAACCACGCCAAATATCTAGGCATGTTTTTAAACGAAGTCTTATATGTTCTAACCATATTAAAAGTGTCAAAAGCAAAGCTATTGGAATCATGAACATGTTTTTCCCTGCTATCGGAAAATACTCTAATCTACGCCCTACGCACAAATTTACACTACGTGTATTAGGTCCATCCTGTGTTCTGCTGCTTGTGCATAAAATACTGCTACGAAAAATTAACTTTATCATCTCCAAGTACTGATTCAGAAGTCAAACAACAAAAATCAGCGTTAATTCACAAAATTTTCACAGGACTAGTTTCGATGGTTTTACCGAACCATCATCTTCAGCTGCAAAACCGCAAATGAACAAGATAGGAAATAATGTTTAGATAAGATAAGAAAGCCTGGACAAGAATAAGCAAGTGGCGCCATCTGTTGGCGAAACCACAACTAAAACATAATTTCTCTAAAAGCCGAAGGCAAATTTGGATTGGAATTAGGATCGTTAACTAGAACAGAAAGATTTTTATGAATGTGAAATGCCTCTAGAAAATCCAGTTCTCCAATGGAAGATGTTTTTTGAATAATTTTGGCAGCAGAAAAATTGAAAGTGTGATTTTCGGACCAACAATGTTGAGCAACAGAAGACTTCTGTGTTTCCTTTTTTCTAACATATGCCTCATGTTCTTTGACGCGAAATTTTAAGGCTCTCTTAGTTTGGCCAATGTAAATTAAACCGCACTGGCAAGGAATCCTATAAATACCCCAGGAATTCATATCCGGAATGGGGTCCTTGAGTACAGAAGTTGGAATTTTATTGATGGGAGAGTAAACAACCCGAAAGTTAAATTTCTGCAAAATATGTGCAACTTTATAGCTAATTGATGGAAAGAAGGGAATGACAACAGAATTTTTATAATCTCCTAAAATAAGAGTGTGGCTTTTAGTGTGTTGAGATGAGAATTTTTTAACTGCTTGATTAATAATGTTGGGTGAAAAGCTCCTGTCAATAGCTATTGCTTTTAAATAATTTAGTTCTTCATCAAGGGCTAGTTTGGAGGAGCAAACTTGAAGAGCACGGAAAACATAGGAATAAAATGAAGCTAACTTTTGTTTAGTCGGATGATATGATTTAAAGTGTGGTGGAAGGCAAACCGATGAAGGTTTACGGTAAACTGTAGTACTGAAGTTGGATGTGTTACGTGTGACCAGAATGTCGAGAAACGGAAGAGAATTGCAAGTCTCAAGTTCAAAAGTGAACTGAATAGCAGGATCAATAGAATTAATTGTTGAAAGAACTCTATTTAAATCATCTTTATTACCTTCAAACAGGGTAAAAGTATCGTCTACGTAGCGGAACCATGCCGGGAAGTTTAAAGTTTCAAACAATTTTGATTCATAATAATGTATGTAGATATCAGCCAGGATGGGACTGAGGGGGCTTCCCATGGCTAATCCCTCAGTTTGCTTGTAATATTTATTTTGGAAAACAAAATGTGTTTGTTTCAAACAGAGTTGAGTGAGAGAAATTAGCTCATCAATTTCGATGCAAGAGAAATGAAATTCGCGAAGTCTGGTTTCTAGACATCTTAATGCACCCTCCACTGGGACATTGGTGAATAATGATTTTACATCAAAAAAAACCATGAGTAAATTACGAGGAGAAATGTTTTTAACTTTTTTACAAACTCCATTGAATTTTTTATGGTATAAATGTTATTGTCTAATAGAGTGGAAAATCTAGAAACTAAATATTTAGCTAATGGATACGAGGCAGTACCTAAATTTGATACAATAGGGCGGAAAGGAATACCACTTTTATGAATTTTGGGAAGAGCATATAATCTGGCACAATTCGCAACAGATGGGATAAGCGAATGTTTTAAGTTGCTTGAAATGATTTGCGAAGATTTGATCGCAGTTTTTATTTTGGATAAGTCCGAAGGTGAAGGATCTTTAGGGATCGGATTATATGGTCCTTCGTTTAAGAGTTTAGTGACACCATCGATGTAAGTGTTCTTACATCGATCTTACATCTTCCCAAAATTCATAAAAGTGGTTTTCCTTTCCGCCCTATTGTATCAAATTTAGGTACTGCCTCGTATCCATTAGCTAAATATTTAGTTTCTAGATTTTCCACTCTATTAGACAATAACATTTACACCATAAAAAATTCAATAGATTTTGTAAAAAAGGTTAAAAACATTTATCCTCGTAATTTACTCATGGTTTCTTTTGATGTAAAATCATTATTCACCAATGTCCCAGTGGAGGGTGCATTAAGATGTCTAGAAACCAGACTTCGCGAATTTCATTTCTCTTGCATCGAAATTGATGAGCTAATTTCTCTCACTCAACTCTGTTTGAAATAAACACATTTTGTTTTCCAAAATAAATATTACAAGCAAACTGAGGGATTAGCCATGGGAAGCCCCCTCAGTCCCATCCTGGCTGATATCTACATGCATTATTATGAATCAAAGTTGTTTGAAACTTTAAACTTCCCGGCATGGTTCCGCTACGTAGACGATACTTTTACCCTGTTTGAAGGTAATAAAGATGATTTAAATAGAGTTCTTTCAACAATGAATTCTATTGATCCTGCTATTCAGTTCACTTTTGAACTTGAGACTTGCAATTCTCTTCCGTTTCTCGACATTCTGGTTACAAGTAACACATCCAACTTCAGTACTACAGTTTACCGTAAACCTTCATCGGTTTGCCTTCCACCACACTTTAAATCCTGTCATCCGACTAAACAAAAGTTAGCTTCATTTTATTCCTATGTTTTCCGTGCTCTTCAAGTTTGCTCCTCCAAACTAGCCCTTGATGAAGAACTAAATTATTTAAAAGCAATAGCTATTGACAGGGGCTTTTCACCCAACATTATTAATCAAGCAGTTAAAAAATTCTCATCTCAACACACTAAAAGCTACACTCTTATTTTAGGAGATTATAAAAATTCTGTTGTCATTCCCTTCTTTCCATCAATTAGCTATAAAGTTGCACATATTTTGCAGAAATTTAACTTTCGGGTTGTTTACTCTCTCATCAATAAAATTCCAACTTCTGTACTCAAGGACCCCATTCCGGATATGAATTCCTGGGGTATTTATAGGATTCCTTGCCAGTGCGGTTTAATTTACATTGGCCAAACTAAGAGAGCCTTAAAATTTCGCGTCAAAGAACATGAGGCATATGTTAGAAAAAAGGAAACACAGAAGTCTTCTGTTGCTCAACATTGTTCGTCCGAAAATCACACTTTCAATTTTTCTGCTGCCAAAATTATTCAAAAAACATCTTCCATTGGAGAACTGGATTTTCTAGAGGCATTTCACATTCATAAAAATCTTTCTGTTCTAGTTAACGATCCTAATTCCAATCCAAATTTGCCTTCGGGTTTTAGAGAAATTATGTTTTAGTTGTGGTTTCGCCAACAGATGGCGCCACTTGCTTATTCTTGTCCAGGCTTTCTTATCTTATCTAAACATTATTTCCTATCTTGTTCATTTGCGGTTTTGCAGCTGAAGATGATGGTTCGGTAAAACCATCGAAACTAGTCCTGTGAAAATTTTGTGAATTAACGCTGATTTTTGTTGTTTGACTTCTGAATCAGTATTTATTCGGCGTGTTATTGTGTCTTAATCATCTCCAAGTAGTACAGAACAATGTTCTTCGAATCATTATTGATCAACAACCTTGTCCGAAATGAGCTTCTTCAGAGGGATTTAAAAATTGAAACTACTGCTGAATTCTTTAGAACAAATGAGAAGTTCTTTACAAAGGCCATCTCCTGCGACTTTGTGAACTACTCTCAAGTATTTAATCATGAGATTCTCCATGAAGACAAAGCAATTAGGTCTCTTGCAGCACATGCTATATGGATGGCCATCAAAATTTTGTTACTTGAGCCCTCAGTGATGATTGTCTTTACTTCGACACTTATCAGATTTCAGTTCTTATTGATGTTTGTACTTGTGTTGATATCTTCTCTGCACTTGTAAGAGTTTTACTTGTTTTTTCTGAAATTTTTGTATTGCATCATGTATATGTATACCTTTTATTGTTTGTTGTATTTTGCACAGAGTTTCTTGATTGTACCTTGTATCTTGATTTCTGTAACTAGTATCTTGTATTTGGAAATCTTTATCTGATATTCTATTTCGACACTCGTCGTGCTCTGAGGATATTTATCCGATTCTCTCTTTTGGCTTTTTGACCTTTTAGTCGCCCTCTTTTTTTTTTTTTTCTTTTCCTTTGCCTCCAATTTGTCTTCAGAGATGCCCACGTCCAAAACTTTTACATCATGTGCCTCCGGGCTTTATTTCAGGAACCGGCAAAGTTGCTCTTAGCTATAGTTCGGTATATTATTGAGTGGTAGTCACAGTCGTTTTGTACAGGTGGAACGCTTGGGAAATGGATGCTAAAATAAACGTATCATTTTATATTCGAAATTTTGTCTCATTTGTATTCCCCCCTACTGCCCAACATCAATAATGCATGAGAACCTACATTACAGAAAGTCGGTAGGATTCCACCTTCAAAGGGATTATCTAAAAAAATAAAATAACCCAAGGATTAAAATGTTACGGACTTTAAAATAATTCCCCGGCTTGTGACTTGTATATTCCGGTTTTTCTCACTCCCAGAGAATCATCCTTTTGCCACCTACGATGCGTGGTCTGTGTTTACATCGAACACCAAATGTGCTTTTACCGTTGACCTAATTTTGAGGCTGGGAAGATTCCTCGTTACCTTTGCGTCATTTAGTGTCGTCCTCGAGAGTTGTGTGGTGATTATCGTGTTTTCCGAAAAACTAATCAAGAGTGAAATATGTGTATTTTCGTGTCGATTTCCGGGCTCGTTTTCTCGTCACAATAAGTCAAACAGAGACGATTAATAAAAGGAATGTTGATGCGAATTATTATTGAATTGCAATTACTGATTTAATAATTGTGTTTTGATTTTGAAAGTTTAAAAAGTATATTATTTTGGTATAAAACGTATTTTAAATTTGGCATTTAAAGGGTATTATTTTGGTTTTAATATTCTTTTGGAAAAACTTAAAGAGAATTATTTTGATTTAGCTTTATTTATAAAAGTATTATTAACAGAAGAATGGCTAACGAAAATATTTCTGATCATGACGTTTCATGCGTATTGTGCTAGCGAACATGTGTGACAAAAAATACGTTTTCAATAATTACTTCCTATCGACAAATAAAAATTATATTCAATTCGGCCACGTCTGTTTACAAGTCTCTCCTTCGAATGTCATCTTTCTAACTACGCAGTAAAGTCGCTCCGGAGAACCATCGTCAATCCGTTAAAGCTCACTCCAAGTCATCATATTACATATATATATGTAAGATAAAAATGTATGAATCAGAATTATAATATAACTATAAACATTAATTCTTCCTCTCTATTCTAAAATCGTAATAACTTATCTGCATTGCGTCATTCAAATTAATCATGCGATCTTACGTAACCGTTAATACTAGATGCCTCTTGACGACCAATCACCGAATTATAAACCAAAACCTTTCTCTTCGCGTGCTTCCATCTTTCATAACTACGCACTTCAGCTTTTGCTCTCTACTTTGCTAAGATGTAATTTCGCTGGCTTGCTTTCTATCTCAAAAATATCAAAAATGTAAATCTTCTGTGTGTTTTTAAAAAATTAGCCCTGGAATATTTAGACTAGAGTGCCAAGTGATTGTGGCCACAAATATCAATTGGAAATAAAAATGGAATTAAAACTGCCTCGACTGCCAAGTTCTTTAAATACTACGCAAGCAAAAATCTTCTTCAATATGGGTCTTTAGATCACTGCATCTACAGTGTTCCGTCATTTCCTTTGCTCTTATTATGACATATATATATATTAAGTAACCCATAAGTAGCCCAGTACTTTCATTTTCCTTTTTTTCATATCATTTTCCATTTTCTATAACTACTTTTTGTCTCATTCAGCTCCCCACTTCTTTGTTAAGCCTTTTTTTTTAAATTAAACTGCCTTCTAGAATTTCAAACCTTCGAGATTTCTAGAACGGAACCTCAAAACTAAGAAATAAATAAATTATTTATTAAAAATTTTTCAAATTTTGGAAAAAAAAAAAAAAAAAAAAAAAAAGAAAGAAAGCTCAAGAAAATGCAATCATCGGGTATAACGGTCTTATAAAATAATACTTTAGGTTAGTTTTTTAAAATTACATTCGATTCGGGGGGGGGAGTAGAAAAGATTCAGTTTAATCCGACGTTGCATAGATCATGGATTTATGACTTTTGAAGGGCGGGGAGGAAAATTTTCCCGCTTGCTTTTGAAGAAAATTGTCATTTGATCAAGAACTGCTCTGCACGCCAGATGTCAAATGACAATCCCAGCTGTTAAGAATTGCATTTGGATTTATCAGATGCCATCAGATGATATTTCGCAAAAATACGTTAACTTGTATTTCTGTCTTTCTCATAGTGTCTCTTGCAAGTTTTATTTTTAGTTAATACTCTATTTTTACGTTAATTCTATCCTCTCTTTTATTTCTTCCATCGCCAAAATGCAAATTAGATTAAACAGCAAAAGAATTTGTGGCTTAGGAGAGAAAGCTGTGACAGGCGGCTTGAAACGCTGTTTACTCTAAAACGGCCATCTACAACCTACCCACGTTTTTGGTGAGTGAATTTTTGTATTTGCTATCGAGAAGGGTTAGCATCCACTTTAGCTACAGCCAAGTTAGTTTAGCTATTGAAAGATAGCTTGCGTGTATTTATTTTACTATCTGAGTTACGGAAACATCGGAAATAGCAGTGGCTGTAATTTGTTATGTCGTACTACAAGACGTAGCTTTTAATAAACCTTATAATTAAATTTTGCTTTTCATTTGCTTTTTACTTCCTAGGAAGTAAAAAAGAAGTATTGTAATCGCGAAAAGTTTCAGGCAGCATATTTCAACGAAAATATCCCATTTTGACCTCTTTCAAATGCAATTTAACGATGTATTTCCGTTATATCTGTACGTAAGGACAGAATAAAACACTCTTTTCCTCCAAAAAAAATTATAAAACTGCTTTAAAATGAATTCTGAAGAGAATTTTTCGTGGCGTCTGTACGAACGTATATACGTATCTCGCATAACTCAAAAACGAGTAGCCTCAGAACGTTGAAATTTTGTATATAGGACTGCTATAACATGTAGATGTGCAACTCGTATTTTGGTTGCAATCGACCGCACCAAACGTATATAAATATAAATATATATATATATATATATATATATCCACTCTGTTACCCGGCTCAGTGATCTCAGTTGCTTTACTCTTATATGTTTGTAAATTGTACATTTTTTGCTTTAAAAATGATTGAATTATATTGTTCTTATCTTCCGGTTAAGGTTTTTATGCCTTTAGTAAATCTGTATGCAATATTTAAAAAATTATCAACACTTTTAAAATTGTTTAAGTGCCGTTAAGCCTAATAATGTTTTTGATGGCGGCCATTGCTCTTGTTTACATTTGAAACAGCAGGATAACAGATTTGTTGCCAATCTAGAGAAACTTAGCTTCGCAACAACAAAGATAACGCTTCCATTTATTATTTAAATCATGCTTAATCCTTTCTGGAATTTTTTCGAGGAAATAAGCGTTTAAGATTTACTTCGTAATTTTTAATACAGATGTTTTGAGTTTTTATGTATTTTTGACTTGTCGCGAAGTGAAAACTGAATTAATTGAATGAGAAATATTCAATCGTCTGTGAAAAACTGTTTCTTTTTTGTTTTGTTTGCTTAATCTCTTTTATACAACGTTCTAGCTTTATTATAGTATTTGAATAGAACGTGTGACAACGATTAGATAATTCTTTAAATGATATAAATTTTGTGCATTCTGAGTTATAACATGAACGAAATATAATACTGTTAAGTAAACCTAGCGCCAGAGTGTCGCTGTGGTAAACAAAGTGAATTTTAAAGAATGCATTTATTCTATTGTGGTTTATGCGCTGTCGGCGAAGTAGGTTTAATTCAATCTAATAAGTTTAAATGGAATGCAAAAAAAAAAAAAAAAAAAAAAAAATGCGTATAATTTAATATTCCGTACAAGGAAGTCATGTGTTGTACACATCAGATTTTTTAAGTTTAGATTGCTATTAAGTAGAAAGACGAAAGTTCATCAGAGTAAAAGAAGATTCAAGAGGTGTAGTTAAATAGCCAATTAAATTTAAGCCTTTAATGTAAAACTTCAAAACATTTTGAGTTTTACATTTTTCAATATCAAATTAAATTTCTCCAGATCTCGATTATTGCGTTAATTACCTGCTGCTGTTCTAATCATGATGTAATAAAAATAAAATTAATAGCAATAGTAATAACATATGAAAAGTGTTAATACCTTCAGTTCGTTTAAGTATGAAATAGAAAATTTGTAATAATAAATACAAGCCTGCTTTCTCTTAATTACAAAATGTACACTGCGAAAAGAAAGGCGGAAGAGGACGAAATTCAGCTTGCATTTTTCATGTCTCGAAAGCGCGACTTAGCATATGTATTAGATTTATATATAGCGTTGTTCTAATATAGGTATTTTGACAGAAAAATCTGACTTTTTCTGAAATGCAATGGCAATTTTTTTCCATATTTCAATTCTACGACTCAATTATGCCAAATTGATAAGATTTGTATAAATAGCATGAATAGTTTTTAAAAAATTAGCCCTGGAATATTTAGCGCCTCAATGTTAATTGAATTTGATATATATTTATTAATATCTATTTTTTTGTTAAGCTTACTTGATACCTTCTTCCAGAATTAAAAAATTAGGTTCATTCCAAATAAAATTTTCCCATTTTTTATGATTTATTTTTTAAATAGTTTTTATAAATTTTTCGAAAAAAGGTTTGTAACCTGTAAAATCTTTACCATCATCTTAAAGTAGATGTATTTTTTAGCATACCTGCAAAAAATTAGAGTTTTTTATTCAACATTTCCTAGGAAATAAGTGAATTTACATATTGGCGCGTTTTGAAATTTGGCATATTTGTTATAAGCGATAATAACGCCAAACGTGGTTTACGCACTCTGTTAAAATTATTTTAAATAACGAACGATGATTTTTTTTTTCCCTCTCATCTGCAATGCAAAATATTGAAGGAAAATGGGTTGCTATAAATTAAGAAGTTCGCCAAGTGAATTATTCTTGCAGCAAACTGGAAAAAGAGCGCCAAAATAAATTTTTAAATTTCTCGAAAATTTCGCAACAAATTTTACAAATTTTAATATTTATGCATTATTTTGTGTCGTAGTATCGAAATATGGGAAAAAATTGGCATGTCCTTTCAGAAAAAGTCCGTTTTTGTGTCAAAATACTTATATTAGAAGAATTCTGTATATAAATCTAATTTATATCGTAATAAATCGCGCTTTCGAGATATGAAAAACACAATTTGAATTTCGTCAATCAGCCCAGTAGGACGAGAAATATAGAACTGTCTTCCCCCCCGCAGTGTACATATTTGCTCAAAATCAAGTTTTAATTTAAATGCGAGTCAGAGTGAAATTTATGTACCGGGGTTTTGTTATTTATCAGAGTAACAGATTCAAGACAAAATGGTAAATTATTATTTAAAATTTTGTATAAATTTCTGAACAGTAAATTAATATCTGTTCAGGATACTAAAGATCTGCTCCTAATGCAACACTCCGCTGCGAGCGAAAGCGCGTTGATGATATTCGCACGCTACTTTTAAAACGGCTCACAGTGATTAAATACGAAAGATAAATTAAGAACTATCAAAAATGCTTAGAAGATAAATAAAAGTTCGATGTTTTCGTCAAAGTGGCAATACTTGACAAGGGCTGAGACTAGATTCTGTCCTTTCTTGTCATCTGACAGTTTGCCGGAAGCGAATTTTACGTTTTAAAAACACAGTTATTAAAACAATACACTTCCTTTTGGGTATTGAAAGGAAAAATAAAAGAAAAGTGACCGGATAAGGAAATGATGTGCAAATCGTGACTATTATTATCAGATAAATTTATTCTGACGCTTGAAAAATGTCAAAGTGAAGATTTGCTTAATTTAAGTAAATGATATTAAGGAGAAATTTGTAATTCAGATGAACATAGATTTAAAAAAGGGCCATCTGATGACATTATATAAACTTTAAAGTAGTTTGTAACAGCTGGTACTGTCACTTAATAACTGGAGGACTAAATTTCGGCAGATTGCGCAAGGGGAATTTTTACTTTTTACTGCAGTAGCTCGAGACTTTATCCTTTACAGCAGAGTTTATTAAACAGTGGATCACGGGATTTGCAGCAGGGAGTCGCCACAAAATTTAGCAGTTTTTATATTTCTTTAACTTATTATGATAATTTTACAATTACCAAATATTTTTACACAATGTATCTGAAAATAGATAAAGATAAGACAATACAGACAAAGAAAAAACAAAAACGTTTCGACGCATTCTTTTTACAATATAAACATTTTCATTTTACTTGCTTTGCACGCGACTCTGTCATTTCGTCTGTTGCTTATTTAAAATGTTCACATTGTTCTCTATCTTAAAATTAGAAATTAAAGTTAATGACCTAAAACTGCAATAATATATTACAGTACAAGTGAAAAAATCGACAGTTTCTCTCACGCGTGTTTTGCGCAATGCTTATGGGATTCCACAAAATTTTCGTGAATATTATGCGGTCCTAGAATCGTGAAAAAAATCCAAGGGTTAAAAAGGGGTCACAACTGAAAAACGTTTAAGAAGCCCTGCTTTACAGCATTCGTCAAATGATTTTCCCCCAACCCCTTATTCTTATAATATGTTATATTCAGTAAGAAACAAAAACTGAAGCATTATTTTACTAAATACTAGATTTAAAACAATGCCGTTTTAGTGAAAGGCATCAGGTAATTTAATTTGAAAGCTTCTTCTTTTAACTTCTTTGTGTCCAAAATTTATGACTAAAATTTATGAATAAAATTCGGGACTTTATATTTTATATACATTCAGAAATGGTCATATTGCTCTGTTGTGGTCAAATTTTACGGTGTCCGCCGATAACATCGAGGCTAAAACATCGCGGACGAAAACGTGGCAGAGAAAACAAGGCAAGGCGAAAACGTCGTGCTACAAAACATCGTGGGATAAAACATCACAAAGAGAAAACATCGCAGTTCTAAAACATCGTCGTCGAAAATAAAGCGGTTGAAAAACTTAAAAATAAAGTATCTACAAATCATCGCATGACGATAACATCCCAGACATGCTTTTTTCAGGTTTTAATAATTGTAAATGGTTATTCCCATAATGATTTGTGAGCGCATGATGTAAAGAAGGATAATTTTTACTTTCACATTCTTTTATTAACTAATAAATTTTTGCTGAAAAAGTAAGAAGGAAACTTAAGCATAGAAAACTAAATGCAACTTATAGATTATACTTTTCATGAAAAATTACCACTGAAAACTTTATAAAAAATGATTTATTAATGGCCTTTGTTAGTTAACTATGTCGGTTTAAAATTCTATTAAGTGCTATAAGTTGCATTAATTTTCTATGCTTAAGTTTCCTTCTTATTTTCTCAGTAAAAATTTATTAGCTAATAAAAATATGGAAGCAAAAATTATCCTTCTTTCCATCTTGCGCTCACAAATCATTATGGGAATATCCATTTACAATTACGAAAACCAGAAAAAATCATGTCTGTGATGTTATCGTCATGCAATGATTTGTAAATACTTATTTTTTACCACGGTATTTTTGACGACGATGTTTTTAAACTGCGAAGTTTTTGAACCGCTTTATTTTCGACGACGATGTTTTGTACCACGATGTTTTAGAACTGCGATGTTTTCTCTTTGCGATGTGCTCTCCCACGATGTTTTGTAGCACGACGTTTTCGCCTTGCGTTGTTTTCTCCGCGACGTTTTCGTCCGCGATGATTTTGCCGCGGTGTTTTCGGCTGTATCCAAATTTTACATACAAAATCTGATGTGGACATCACATGATTTCCTTGTATGATCATTCTTTGTATGGACAATTATACACATTTTTTTTTTGCTGCATTTCATTTCAACTTATTTCCTCGAATTTCGTTCGTTTCTCATTCAGTTAATTCAGGTCTTACTTCGCGGCAAAGCAAAAATACATAAAAAAATCATGCAAAATACTGAAAAACACAAAATAGGAAATGCAGTTAAAACAGCTAAAAAAAAAAAAAAAAAAAAAAAAAAAAAAAAAAAAAAAAAAAAAAAAATTCACAATTAAAATTTAAGTTTCTACGCAAAAACAAGCAATTCGGCCAGAAGGCAGATTTTTCAGTGCACAAAACTGAAAGATCACTTTTAGTCCCATTCGGCAAAAAGGCATTGAAGGTGCAGAAACTGACTCAATTTACTATTCTGCTGAGTTTCAAATGTAAACGAATGGCGGTTCGTTAGGCTTGTCTCGACTGATAAAGTTTTAAAGCGGCTAGCTACAGACTGGTTTATAATTCTTGTAGACAGACTGCGGAAAAATATTTTGCAATCTTTCCTGTTACGTGAAATTTCGTTTGGTTAAGCATTTACTATATTTATAACAACTTTATTATTTTAATGATAAACGTACATATGCACATGCTACAGCGAGGAAAATGTATATCTCAATAATTTGAAATAAATTCATGCAGTTGATTATATCTGAACGTCACTGGTAAGATAACAAGAAATTTTAAAGTGACTGATCATCATTTTTACTCATGAAATGAAACATGCAACGTACAACAGTCTAATCACTTTTTAAGGATAACTAGTTCATTTCAATCTCTTTTTGTTTTCACAATAACAGGCATTATTCAGACGAATTTTTTTTCAAATATTGTTGCCTTTTCCTAAAGTGAGTCATTAATGGCCCAAGATATCAAGAGTTGGAAACCATCCTCAAAATGTAAAGAAAACGTTGCTTACATAATGACTGCATATCTTCAGGACATAACGGAAAAAACCCACTCTTCCCTAACACGGTCTTTGCAGTGCTTAATTTCTCCAGGGAATAAATGGCATTATTTAGACGGACGTTTTTTCCAAATATTGTTGTTTTTACTTTCACCAGAATCTCAGAATGATCCCCGATATTAACAGCACAAGAACATCCACAAAATATAAAGAAAATATTGCTTACATGACGAGCGCATATCCTCAGGACATCGGAATGTCTTCCACTCTTCCGAAACACGATCTTCGCAGTGCTTAATGGCTTAAGGACCCCTTCGTGAAGTTCTGTACATAATGTTCTTAGGATTCAAAATCCTGCTTACCATATCCTCGGGAAATCTCGGAATATATCCGTTAGAGTTCATCTGAGGACTCAGTGTCACATTATCAGTAGATGAGGATATTATTGAGCAAATTCCAATATCCAAGATCGATAGATGATCGGGAAATAAAGATCTTCAGAATGCTTGCAGAAAATTTAGGACCAAATGACAAAGATTTAAACAATGTCAGAATCAATAGCTTCAAAATACAGTACATAACTTCTTTAAGAACATATTAAATTTCAATCTCCCCAGTTTCCCATTCCAAGAGGACTGGGAATATGCAAGTTTCAGGGAGTTGAAAATCCAGATACGAGGTCTGTCTTCAGCGTGTGCGAGGACGTTGCGGCTTAAACAGGACGTCCTGGGGATCTGCTGTGTTATAGGAAAGGGCGAGAATATATATATATATGTATATAAAGCTCCTACGGAATATATGACAAGTTATTCCGCGGTCTTCTCTAGAGTCACTTATAAGCAGTTATCTCAATCTCCTGTGAGCGGGTTTTTCCATTTGGCAACTAAGAAAAGATCCGTAATTTTAGATCCATAATCCTAAATTAAAAACTCTGATGCGTACACCACATGACTTTCTTGCACGGATATTAAATTATAAGCATTTTTTCTTGCATTTCACTTAAACTTATTGGATTGAATTAAATCTACTTTGTCGATAGCGCATTAACCACAATAGAATAAATGCACTCTTTAAAATTCACTCTATTTCTTTACCATAGCGACATTCTGGCGCTAGGTTCACTTAACAGTATTATATTTCGTTCATATTATAACTCAGAATGCACAAAATTGATATTATTTAAAGAATTATCTAATCGTTGCCACATGTTCTATTCAAATACTATAATAACGCTAGAACAATGCACAAAAGAAATTAAACAAGCAAAACAAAAAAGAAACTGTTTTTCAAGACGATTGAGTACTTCTTATTCAATTAATTCAGTTCTCACTTCGCGACAAGGCAATTTTCTCAAAAAAATTCCAGAAAGGATTAAGCATGATTTAATTCGCAATAATAAATGAAGGCGTTATCTTTGTTGTTGCGAAGCTAAGTTTCTCTAGATTGGCAACGAATCCACTATTCTGCTGTTTCAAATGTAAACAAGTAATGGCCGCCATCAAAAACATTATTAGGCTTAGCGGCACTTAAACAGCTTTAAAATTGTTGATAATTCTAAAAATATTGCATACAGATTTAGTAAAGGCATAAAAACCTTAACCGAAAGATAAGAACAACATAATTCAATCATTTTAAAAGCAAAACATGTAGAATTTACAAACATATAAGAGTAAAGAAACTGCGATCACAGAGCCGGGTAACAGAGTGGATATATATATATATATATATTTATATACGTTTGGTGCGGTCGATTGCAACCAAAATACGAGGTGCACATCTACATGTTATAGCAGTCCTATATACAAAATTTCAACGTTCTGAGGCTACTCGTTTTTGAGTTATGCGAGATACTTATATACGTTCGTACAGACGCCACGAAAAATTCTCTTCAGAATTCATTTTAAAGCAGTTTTATAATTTTTTTGGACGAAAAGAGTCTTTTATTCTGTCCTTACGTACAGATATGACGCAAACATCGTTAAATTTCATTCGATAGCTGTCAAAATGGATATTTTCGTTGCAATATGCTGCGTAAAACTTTTCGAGATTACAATACTTCCTTTTTACTTCGTACAAGGAAGTAAGAAGATTAACTAAAAAAGACCCGTATTCCAACAAAAAAAAAGAGGGAGCACTTATTTTTTTATGTATCTGCAAACGGTGACCGAAAGGTCTAGTGGTCTCTGTAAACGGTGTCCGAAGTAATAACGAGTAGTAACGGTACCCGAAAGTAATGTAGTAGACGAGAATTTCGTCATCCTTTAGGTTTGGTCGATTTGTTCTTATGTCTCTCCCCAGTCGACTGGAAGTAGATAAGGATCTAAGGAAGCTTGTATTTATCGACAACCATGGTTTCAACTAGCAGTTAACATTACATGTAAGACAATTCTCTCATTTAAAAAATTTGAAAGTATTTAGAATATCGTTTGTGTTTTATACTTTTCTATAAAGTTCTGCCTGCGAATTTGCGTTATTCTTGGAATACTCATTTTAAGCTTCAGTGTCACTATGCTAAAGTACTTCCAGTGCGTGCTAAAGTACTTCCAGTGCTACTATTAAAAGAAATTTCATATAGATTTAGCCAGTGATTTAAAGATCACTAATACAGACCGAGAAATATCGACCACATTGAAGTAGATTATTTTGAAAAGAAAGCGTGAGATTAAAGAGACGCCAACCATCATCTTCTGTTTTATTTTTATATTAATGTAAAGAAGGCCAAATTAAGGTCCCTTACTTGTGTGTTAATATAACTTTTACCGATGAATTTTTTGCTGTTTTAATCACAAAAGCAATTATTATTATAAAATTATATTCCATAATTTATAATTTTTTAAATTTAGTTATTCAAACGTTTAATTATTTTCCCATCTTCCAAACGAAAATTGTTCTCGAATATTTGCCGCTTGAATTTACATTTAAGAGCAATAGATGGCAGCACATGTACAATTCCGAAGAGGAGAGTATAAAATCAAATTTTAGTTTTCATTTTAGTAATTAGAGCTTTATTTTTATAGAAATTTTAAGGAAAGATGTTTATTTATCAGTTGTTATTTTGTGCATTTTTGTTGTTTTTACGATTACGTTCCCAGCGCTTTTATGTAAATCGCTTTTTACTTCTTCAGTCTTGAGGTATTACTACTATATTGTTTTCTAGTGATGGCGCCATCTGTGATGTTTATTCAATATCAATACTTCCTCGATTTTAATTGTACTTTTTTTTTACACAGTTTGGTGTATAATATAATACGGATAAGAAGCTTATGTACAAATAAATTCTATTTCTAAGAAGTATTTCATCAAAGTTTCGAAATAAAACTCTAAAGATGCTTACAAATATATTTCGGTTTCAGGTCGACAGCTTACACCTTGCCTTCGAATCGGAATCAATCATGTGTTATGAAATCTTAGCCATGCAAAATCTTTACTGATAATTTAAATCTGTTACTATTGTTATCGGAAAAAAATAGTATGTAAAATTATATAATTATCATTTTTCTTTGTTCCGCAACTAACAAGCTTAATTTTTTTTTTTTTTTAAAAGACAGAAACCCGCTTATAGTATAGAATTAACGCTGGTTAGTATAGAATTAACTGTACTTGACGCAAGTAAACTTTGCAAAGATGAAAAGTATAAAACTTGTTTTGCTTATTTATTACGTTATGTTACCATTAACTATGACATGTTTATTTGTATTAAAAGCTATTTTTTGCTCAGTATCATTTATTAATACAGGATGCTAACAATACAGCGTATTTAAATCTATGCATTTTGGAAGAGGCTGCGACAGAGGCATAAGCACTATTTAGCTGAAAATAATGAAACACCTTTAAAATAAATGTATATATATATATATATGTATCCACTCTGTTACTCGGCTCAGTGAGCTCAGTTCCTTGATTCTTATATGTTGGTAAATTGCGCACTTTTTGTCGAAAAATGGTTGACTTATGTAGCTCTTACTTCCGTTTAAGGTTTTTATGCCTTTAGTTAACCTACATGTAGTAATTGTAGAGTTATCAGCAATTTAAGAGTTGTTTAAGTGAGGCTAAGCCTAATTTTTTTTACCATAGCAGCCATATTTGTTTACATTTGAAACTTAGCAGAGTAGTGAATTTGTTGCCAATCTAGAGAAACTAAGCTTCGTAGAAACAAAGGTAACATGTTTTTTTATTGTTGCGAATTAAATCATTCTGGAATTAACACATAAGTTATTAAATTAGCCTGTATATTGACTCAGCAAAAAGTCCACAACAAATTAAGTCAGTTTCTGCACCTTTTTGCCGAGCAAGAGCAAATGTAAACTTTCAGTTATGTGCACCGAAAAATCTACCTTGTTGCCCGTTGGCTGAATTGCCTGTTTTGCTTAGAATTCTAATTTCAGTTCTAAAAGTTCTTTAAATTGTTTTAACTATACTAACGTTTTTTATTTTTCAATTTTTAATATTTTTTTTTTTTTTTTTTTTAGGTTTTATGTATTTTTCCGTTGTCGCAAAGTGAGAATAATTTTAAATGAATATACTTCTAATGGAATATTATTATTCAATTATGGCAAAGCACACGAGGGCTATCTGCCTAAAGGGAGGGATTCGTGAAGGACTTTCTAAGGGAAATTGGCTCGTATACACATTACACATGGGAAAAACCACGGAAACGCCCATGCAGCCAGCCCGTTCGCGGGATTCTAACCTCGGGCCGAACTACCAGTGTTCGGCGTCTTTACCGCTAAGCCGCTGGTAGGACTATACCTCTAATAAAATTCGAAGAAATAAGTTTTTTTTTTTTTTTTTTTTTTTAAGTTTGCTGCTATTAAAATCATCTGATAATTATACCAGTTTGAGAGGGACAGAAAGGTGGGAGATAGGGGTTGGAAACCAGAATTAAACGTTAGTTTTATCTTAAAAAAGGAGAATTTTCATTACATCTCTCTTATTTAATAGAGGTGTACCAAATATTCTTTTCTTCATGTGCTAAGTGAAGTTAAAAATGTTTTCATAAAATATGATTTTATTAAAAAAAGTAATGAATTAAAAATATAGGAAAAAGTGATTAAACAATTCTCTGTACAAAATTCATCTACGAATTTATACCAAAAATAATAAAGGCGTAGGCGTCCTTGTAAATTTATAGTTATCTGCTTATACCTTGCAATGCAATTAGGCACCCACGGTTTTTGGTTTTATGTCATAAAGAATTCATATCACGAATAGTAAAAGAGGGGGGCGAAAGTTAGTGCCTTATACCCTTGAAAATGTAATAAGCCGCTTACGCTTTTATTATTCGTGATATAAAACAGTAGATGAATTTTTTAAAGATAATTATTTAATCTCTTGTTGCCATGAAAATATATGATAGATAATTTTTTAATTTTTAATTCAGTAATTTTGTTAAAGCTTATATATATGCATCTTTTTAGTCTCAATCACACGCCGTTAATCAAATTATTCAATCAAAAAATCATTTTTAAACAATGAATAATCACACCATTACTTCCTGCTTCCATATGGCCCACCAGCGGCCGAGCGGTAAAGTCGCTGAACACTGGTAGTTCGGTTCGAATCCCGCGAACGGGCTGGCTGCATGGGCGTTTTGTGGTTTTTCCCATGTGTAACGTGTATATGAGCCAGTTTCCCTTAGAAAGTCCTCCACGAAGGCATCCCTCCCCTTAGGCAGATAGCCCTCGAGGCTTTGCCATAATCACACACACACACACACACCTGCTTCCATAGGTTTGATGTTGAAAAAAGAAAATGCAGAAATATCAGTGCTCCAAGTATTAAACTTTTATTGAGTTGCGTTTTAATTTCATCCAACAATAAAGAATTAGTTCTATCAGCTGAATTGATTTATTTGATTATGGTAAAGCACTGTATGGCTATCTTCCTAAAGGGAAGGATGCCTTCGTGGAGGACTTTCCTAGGGAAACTGCCTTAGTATGCACATAAGGAAAAACCATGAAAACGCCCATGCAGCTAGCCCGTTCGCGGGATTCGAATCTCTGACCAAACTACTAGAATTCAGCGACTTTACCACTCGGCTCCTGGTAGGTTTTTATCAGCTAGAAATCATAAGTATTATTTTTACTTATTGAATGCTAACTCTCTACCAAAGAGAACTGAACTTGCAGTTTTCAGAATGCTAGTTTTTCTTTTTTCTTCTTCTTGGTAGTAGCAGTCATATTTTTAATATTTTGAAGAAAATCACTTTGGAAGTATTTATTGCTTTCAGTTAGCAAATTTGGCAAACTAACAAAATAAAAATTAGTACTAATTGAAGGAAATGTTTATTGTAAGTCTCATACATAAGCGACCCCAGAAAATACACGAAAAACTACGTCTTGAATAACTAAACCTTTTCGTTAATAATGAACTGATAGTCTCCACGTAACGGTAATCATAGCAAGTTCCCCTTCTGCTATTTGTCGTTGCCATACTTACTAACTTGTTTTAAACATATGATTTTATGTTTTGTATTTTGAATCTCCAGAGGAATAATTCTCAAACTAACTAAGCTCTAACTTAAAACTAAGCTCGTAACTTAAAACTAACTGCTTTAGGCGTTAAAATGGAACCGGCATATGAACATTAAATTACAAGTTTTTAAAAATTAATAATTTTTATATTTTTAAAAGTTATAAACACTTTGAAATTTTAATGGTAAATTCCGAAATGTGAAACTGTAATCTGAAATTTTCGGATTATAGTTAAAATTATTATTATTTTTTTAAAAATTTCATGCTGAATTCCTTTTAACAATTAGGCTAAAATATGAAGTATTCAAAAAATTTTTTTTCTTTTTCTCCTGTATAGACAAAGACTGCGAAACATTACTTGGCATTGTTTACTGAGAAACAATCTTGTATAAACTCAGCTATCAGTATAGTATCATTTGAAAAATGTCTCTAAAACTCCAACCTACCACGTGTCTCAAGAAGCACAATTTCTCGTGACCTTTGCACAATCACTACTCGTACTCTAGGAGAATGTGTATACTAACTAGCCTTACTAACTGATAAAACAGCAGACGTCGATATTCCTTATCTGAAAGTTGGTAGCATGACTTTTATCTGTTGCCTGGGAACAAGAAATCAGATAATAGAAAAATTTGAAAAGTACGTTTATTTAATACTTCCTCTTTAAGACGGCTACGAAAGAAGCCTTTGGCGATATTTTAATGCTCCAGATTTGGCGATTATGTTAGCTGATATTGGCAACGAAAACTGCTGTGGCTGCTTTATTAGGAAGTACAATTTATTTTTCTAATATGCTATGCAATTTTGCGCTTCTGAGGTATATGTTAACGCAGACGAAAGCTGGAATCAAATTTTACTCCCATTATACTGCATATATTTTAGAAAAAGGTAAGCGATTTTTGTTTTTAAATTATTTTCCTTAAGAAATTTTGGTTGAAGCTTAGTCTAACATTATACTTAATCTGTTAGAAACTCATTACTTTGATAAAGTTGTTTTCTGATGTTTTATAACAGTAAAGTTAATGTTACATTTCTAATATAAAATCATATTCTTTTTATTTGTGTTCCCTCGTATTTAAAATATTTAGTTTGATTGTTACTTCTCTAATTAATTTAAAATGAATTCTCAAAAAATTTTCAAGATTTCCTGTATAATATGTTGATTTAGCTCCGATTGGTGTTGGCAACTTTTAGCAAAATATTTATGTAGTTAGATAGGGATGAAGATGACGACCCAAAGAACATGGTAGCTTCTTCAGTAATGAATGAAAAAACTTGTTACTTGTAGAGGCAAATGTGGTGCTAATTTTGGTAGACGGTTGCACGGATTTTGGGGATTTTTTTTGGCGAGCGATACGACTTATGGTAAACCCATTGCTGGAGAAGTTATTTATGGTAACCGATACTTTGTTGTCATTTTATTTAAAAAATAATGCGTTTTATTATGCATAAGTTCCTTGTTTTAAATATTATTTATGGCTTCTAAATATTAAAAATCAATTTAATTTTACATTTTTATTTGAAATAAAAATTTTATTGTTTATGATATTTTATATAATTTTATGTTGTGGATGATGTAATCAATGACGTCACCTTACTTTAAAAGTAATTGGTTTTAATATTTATAAACTTAATCTCATGTTTTAAACATATTTATGGCTGTTAAATATTAAAATACATTTTAATTTTTCATTTTTTAAAATGATTTTATTATGCATGATTATTTAAATAATTTTAATTCTATGCGTGATGTAATTGATTGGTTACTGAATATTTGTGCATTGCCGCGCCATGTTTAAATTTTATTATTCATCTCTTCGAATTCCTTAGATTTCAAAGCGAATTGGTATGTCCGTTTCGAAGATGAATGTTGTTTTGGTAATTACCAAGAATTATTAGTATCCGAATCAAAAAACTGTCCTTTGAGACCTTATTTTGCCCAACCTGGCTTTCCTAATCAAAGATTTATTTATAAATTGTTACAAGGGTTTTAAATTTTTGGAGGAAACCTTGCTAATAGCTTCTTCAATGAAGTGCGAGGATGTGGATCACAGATGAAGATCGTTAAAAGAGCCGATTATGAAGACGGTCGTCTATGGTATTTTGGTCACGGTGGAAGAAATAGCCGCTGTAATGGTAAAAAATGTATTAGACATATGATAAAAAAAAAAAAAAAAGAATTCGAAAAAAAAAAAAAAAAAAAGAAAAGTTGATTAGACTTCTTTTAAGAATTTATTAGACTTAAAAAAGAAGTCTAATTAAATGTATTAGATAAAATGTATTAGACTTCTTTTTTACCGACAATTTTTTTTCATTGATATCTAAATTATGATTCTGATTATTTCTTGTGGTACTTATGAATATACGACAGGTAAAATTTTCAAAAAAATGTAAGTACATATTTTTCTTTTACTTTATAATTGTATACTTCAATTTTTATTAAAAAATTAATACACTGTTTTCAAAAATTGCTGAGATATTTATTGCCACATATGTTTTAATGTTAAATAATTATATCCTATAAAACTTATTTTAAGGTATTTGAATTTAAGTAATTTAATTCTTTTAAACGTTGGTATGATGTTTTCAATTCGATATTCATTTTAAGTAATATTTTAATCCAATTAAACGTTGGCGCAATGTTTTTGTAGCGGTGTTTTTATTATATTTCTTTGCTATATGAAAGTAATAATTTAGCCTTTCTTTAATATTTTATACTCTTAGTAAATGTATTTATTTACATTTGCCAGCGATCTTAAAAAACAATGTTTTCAACAAAAAATGAATCCATTATTTTTAATGATACTTATTTTTTTAAAGTTTCGAATACTATGCGTTAAATACGTAAAAACAGCGTTTTTCAAGATGGGCGACGATTGTAAAACCGCGCCAACATTTGCGCCAATGTAAATCGCCAAAAATCCGTGCAACCGTCTACCAAAGTAGCACCGCAAATGTCGCCAAAAATTGCCAAATCCGATCATGTACTCCCAACTGAGGATTTATGTCTTTAATTAGGCTTTGCATTTAATCTGGGACAGGGCTTCAGCTCAGCAACCTAATTCTTGCAGCCTACGGCCATAAATACAAATGCTGTAGTGACCTAAAAATTTTGCTTCTGGAAGTTATATTCTTTCTTTATACGTTAGTAAGTATTATTGTAAAGAGAACAGAGAAACCCTGCAAAACTGGTAGAAATAGTATGTCATTATAACTGTAGGAGAAATCAAAATCTCTCTAGATATCTCCCTTGTAATAACGGCCACAGCGCTTATTCGCGTAACAGGCAAACACATAATCGTCCAATCTGTAAATTACAAATTTTAGGTATAGCCAAATTGTAATATAGAGTCTGCTTTGATAAAGAAAGTGCTGCTCAGTCAATGGTCCAAGAGTTAAACCCCGATACTGAACAGTGTTAGCTGAATTTGAGCTTGAAATGTCGGTAAAAAGGTTTCCTGGATGGAACTTTTCATTGTTTTCTTGTGCTTAATATATGTAAATACGATCTAGTTTCTTTCAAAAAGTATTTTAAAAAGAGATCCCGGTTCTTAGGGTGCAAGTTGGCGAGTTCATGCCTTTTGCGGAATGATTTCCAAATTATCAATATTTATCGAAAGTCGATAAACTTTATGAAAATATGGAAAGGAAACATACTTTAACAACTTGTTGTTGTTACCAATCTCACTTGTCTGACAGTGGTCAGCACAAGTTGACGACATCCATCTTGACAGGAGTTAAATGCGCCAAATTGTCGTTGACAAGAGCCTTGAGCACCATATAGGTGACAGCCCGACTTTAGCTCAGTTTCAATGTAGCATTTTAATACTCTACCGAGATATTGTTGCTTGTGATAAGAACTTGGCTTTTCTCTCCATAGACTGGCACTTAAGCGGATGCCTTTGTCGCCTATGGCTAAAGGCAGGCCTGAGTGTAAGAATGATTTCGAGAAGATGAAAATCGGTGTCACAAGTACACAAGTTACAAGTATACAGTTTTTTTCCAGCCCAAAAGGGATGTTGGTCCTGAATGAAATATCAGTCTCGAAACGGCATTTAGCGTTGAACCATTGTAAGCAGCGTAGCATTTTTCAAGTTATTGCCACCAAATATTATCGCCCTGTGTTATACAGGGTGATTCTAAATTGCTTTTACAAACTCCTAGGGGTGATGGTACCCATCCAGACGAACAATAATTTCCATAGCACATAGGGTCGCATTCCACGCTGAGAGGCAGAAAAGAGTAACATTAGAATTCCATCCTGAACTTGCAACAGTGTTGGGAAAGCGAATGAACGAGATCAAAAGTTGCTCAATTAGATTTACTGTTTAGTAAAATACTTACAGAACGTGTTCAAAATGCCAACCACGTGCGTCGTTGTACATTAACACCAAGTTTGGGACTATTCATTACCTGGCTGCTTCAGAGAGCTGTCTTAACATGATTAACAGCCCCACTCGGACGACTGTGTCGGCGGGGCGCCAACCCACCGAACAGCCTGCAGGGACTTCTCATGTTCATGGCCACAATCAGTCACACTGAGGGCTGCGCGGGGAGCCGTCTCCCTCGACACAGCACTTAATATCTACATGAGAACGTCCCCACAGCGAAGGCAACAGAAACGACAGTACCAGTACGGACCCTGCCAAGCTTCGCCTACCATAGGATGGAGCTATGGTTCTAGTCCTGTCAAGTCTGGGCGCACCCTCCCAAAGATTCCTGGTGTTGTGTTAATTTTGTCTGCTGCAATAACGATTCTCGCCATCAGATCTTATGCTTAGACCACAGGTGTTTCCTACAATGAAGATTTCATCTGCTCTCAGAAGAAAAGGTCCTAGACCACATGTCTCTCTGAATGGGAAGCGGAACAGCCTGCAATAAACTGGGAAGTACTTGCTCGAAGAAAATATGGTATGTTACGCCGGTCAGACGGTTTGGCATGATGTAAGGGCCTACCAGGTAATCACCTAGGATACCTGCCCTAATACTTGAAGCGATGATGTGGTTTTTTTCAAGGACACCATTTGCTCTGATTGGCTTTCTCCGGTACCAATTAAGAGCAAAATGCTGCTTCTTCTCAGTGCGAATTTGCATACGGTTAATTCTCGATAGTCTCCTTGTCCTTCTTCGATGCGTCTCTACTTCCTCTTTTCTGCCTCTCAGAGTGGAATGCGATACTATGTTCTATGATAATTATTGCTCGTCTGGATGGGTACTATCCTCCCTCTTAATATGTAAAAGCAATTTAGAATCACCCTGTATTTAAAGAAATTAAATTAATGAAGAATTTGCATAAATGTAGGTATGTTTCTCTCATTGTGAAAAAACAACGGTACCTAGAGCCATCAAAAATGCTCAGTATCGTAGTCCTTCACCCGAACATGGGCACCCGGAAGCCCGAATTTTGAATTTGTTTAATTGTCTGTTTCATATTTTGTAAAGCTTTAACGAATTCTTGATTAACGAGCTCAACGATTGCAAAGCAAACAGAGGCAAGGCTGTCGGAACAAAGCATTTTTATCTCCAGCGCGTGAGACTGTCTATTGGAATTTCTAAAGATATGCTGTTTTTAAATGTTCTGATATTTTGCTGTTGAATCGAACTTTATGTGGTGTAAGCGCCATTGATTTAATAGATAAAGTAAGCACACAGGCACACAAAATGTTAATAATAAAAAGAAAAAAAAGTTTTTTAAAGCTATCTTAGTAAGAAAACTGAACATTAATATGATGAACTGAGGAAAACAGAACAAAACAAAAACAAAAACAAAAAAAACAAAAAAAAAAAAAAAAAAAAAAAAAAAAAAACAGAAAAACTGCCAACACTTAACGTTGCATCCGGAATTCTAAACTTATACTACTATGCTTCTTTTTGAAACGTTTGTAATTTTGCTGCTGAATTCTGTATAGTGAAAGTGCGAAGAAAATGATACTTAATAAAGTTAAAAGATACACGCACGCACAAACACACACAAAATAAATAAATAAATAAATAAATGAAGGTTTAGTAGGAGGAAGTGTAACGGAAGACTGCGAACTCAGCGAGAGCGTGAAAACCCTTAACAAACCCTTTTGGGTGATCGTTAAAATTTGAAACCATTCATATTAAAAAAAATTAAGAGAAGTTTTATTTGGGCGTAATATTTAAGCAATCCTTCCGCGTAGATGAGAGAAAGAAAAAATTATCCAAAATTTAAAATGGAAGCGAAATTTGCACGTCATTTTGCTGAATAATATGACTGATATTTACGAAAGGCATTTTCGTCGATTTTGTTATCGCTGAATAATGATGTCAGATAAACAAGCCTACATGCAGCTTTCGTTGGACGACCTTCCCGATTTGTCAAATCATCCGTGGAGGCTTCTCTCATTCGATGCTTAGGATATGAAACAAAGGGGTTTTGCAGTAGAAGTAATACACGATATTTGCTTGGGAAAGGATGATCATGCATAAATTCCATAGAAGACAAATGCAGTAAAATATCTGGATACCTAGCTTAAACTAAATAATTGTAATAATATTTATTATTTATATAGTTTTCTCTTTCAGAAGATGTAAGTAATAAACTTTTGAAAATGTTTATGCTGTTTAATTTATAAGGTATTTATCTCGCCTTCCTAGCGTGCCTTCGTGGTGTAGTGGAATGCGACGCAACGTTGGATCTTTGGACACCTTTGGACGTTGCACGCTGGGCCGGTATTCCAGAGGTCCATGGTTCGATTCCTGGCGAAGGCGTTGCTAATTTTTCATCTTACCTGCTTCCAAAAAATACCTAGTGCCCCTACATTTGCGCCCGAACTAAAAGGGTTTTGGATGATGATTCTCCTCACCCAGGATTTGGTGACTGGGTCCCCTAAAAACCCCAGTCGCCCTTTAAAAGGGGGAGTATATAAGGTACTTCTCCCGCCTTCCTAGTGTGCCCTCGTGGTGTAGTGGTTCTGAACGCTGGGCCGGTATTCCAGAGGTCCATGGTTCTATTCCCGGCGAAGGCGTTGCTAAATTTTCATCTTGCCTGTTTCCGAAAAAATACCTAATGCATCTATACAAATTTAATAAATATTAGTGAATAACTGTAACTGGGAATAATAAATATTATTACAATTGTTTTGTTTAAGAAGTAAGACTGGTAAGACTGGTAATCTATCCTGCAACCTTTCGTATATGCAGGGTTTAATGGAACTTCTATTTAGGATAAAATACAACCACCATACTGTACCCGCTACTGGCCGAAAGATCCATTGACCTCGCCAACAAATATCCTTTTATTAATCAAAATCAAAAATACAAATCATTAAATTTATTAAATTTACACATTTACATTAAAATTTTACATAACAAAATATCCTATTTAGGATCACAAAACTTTAATCAATCATTTATACAACTTCTATTTCATACATAAAATAAATCATTTATACAATTTGTATTTCATAAAATTGGATCATTTTCTTTAATAACAAAAATTATTTTATAATTAAAACAGAGACTAAACATATTCTTTTCTTACAAGTTCAATATTAACAAACTATTAATCTTATTAATAACTTATTACATTTTCAAACAAAAATACAAATTCTTTGCATATTTTAATTTAATAGAACCATTAACCATAATCAGTTCTTCTAATCAATAAATCATATTGTCTTTTTAGACATTCACAATTTTTATCTAGACTAGAATGTCTAGAATCTAACCCAAGTTTATATTTTTTGTTGGCTTCTTTACAATTTATACATTCTGGATCTTCCTTACAATCTCAATGGTTGTGACCTTTTCGAGCACATCTAGCACAAATCTGACTATTTATACAATTTTTATGAAAATGACCAAATTCTTGGCACTTGAAGCACTTAACAACATTCAAATACTCTTTAATCGATATTCGGAACCATTTCAAGTTAATTTTCCCTTGATTTATTATGGATTTGAATTTGGCAGGCTGAACTTCAGCCATCCAATGCAACTTATTATTTTTTGCTTTAATTGAAAACAAAAGTTCAAAACCTCCATTTTCAAAAATGTGCTTTTGTTTAATCACCGATTCTTGAATCTCTTTCTTTTTTAAATCAGCTTCTATATTATATAATATTATCTTTGGACTTTTTTTTTTGGAGCCTTTGTTTCAACATCTTCTTTCAGCAATATATTTGATCTTATTTCTTCTTCTAAAATTTCAACTTCTTCTTTATTTACACATTCTATAACAATTCCTCCGTTGTTAAATTTTCTCACATTTTTTATTCCAATCTTCAGCTGAGCCGGATCTATTGCTTCAACCAACTTCATTTTCACTTCTTCAGATGACACCCCTTTCACCTTAGGGTATAACAATGCTACATGTTCTTCTTTTTTCTTAAATTTATCCTTCTTTTGAATCAATTTCTTTTCAACTTTTTGTGCTTGAACAATTTCAGCAAAGGACTTTTCAATAAAAGATTGTGGTTTCTTTATCACTTCTAATTTTCCTTTCAGGTTCTCTATTTCCAATGCTTGTGAAACAATATAACCAAATAACACTTCTTGTGCTTTAAAGATCCTCTTACGAAGAGGTATTGTAACTCTAGAGGCATCTTCTAGACAAGTTGCTAGTTCACTAATAAGTGAACGAGTCTCCTCAATAAGTTCTGGGTTGATCTTTACAATATGGTAACTGGTAGTTTGGCGACATTTTGGAGGCAATAAAGGTTACTACCTGGGACTTTGGTAATAATGTGAGCAGTACTCAGTTCCGATTACGCATTATTTTGTGTGATGGAAATGAGAGATCATGGCATATGTCATGTGATATTAATGGACGAATTACGGTTCTTTAATCGGAAAAGGGGGGAAATCGGGAAAAAATCTGGAAATTTTGTATTTGGCTTATTCTGTGTTGTGTGAAACAGTGTTGGTTAATTTTTGGATCCCATGGCCGTAACTAAAGTGAATTCGAAATGGGTATTTAGTGGGATTGAAAAGGGTAGTAATAAATGTTTGTTTAAAGTTGTGCGAGATAGAAATAAAGATGTTTTATTAAGTTATTTATTTTACCTGGTACCTTGCTGTGAAATATAAGTATGATTTTAAAGATCCTGAAACAGAAAGAAGAAAAGTTTATCGGACACGTAATCAAGATTCTGAAGAAGATTAGGTAAGTTAGTATTTTTAATTACTTGAGGATATTATTTTTATGCATTGTTCTAAATGTAACGTGGAAAGGAATTTGGTATTATTGGGAAAATTGTTATTAGCAATGATTTAGTTTAAAGTAATTAGGATTGTAAGATAATTTTTATTAATTTAATGTATGTGCTCATTTATATTTTAAGTAGTGTTTTTGAATTTAATTATATTTTAATGAAATGATAGTTATTTTGTAAATTTTATGTTTGTGGGAATTTGGTATACGTTTTAGTTGAAGTAAACGTGCATGGAAATAATTTAAATATCTGACACTAAGTATTTGTAATGGTTGCGGTATGAATTCGTTGGTGACGTTTATAATATAATAGATGATTTAGAGGTAAAACTTTTTGGATATTTTATTTATTTTATATGTGGAAATGTTCATATTTGTAAAGGGTAAATACTTTTTCGCGATCAGGTAATTTCATATATGTTCTTTTTACCGGGTTTAAAGATTGAGAAAATTGTCATGTATTTTCGTGAAATTTTTCTAATTTATGAGACAAAAGCAGTGTACATGGATATAGTGAAGAGTGTGCGCAATGCCATTTTTGTGCAATTCTGGGAGGTTTTTTTTAAGTAAAAATAAGTCGGCGTGTATATGGTTTATGTGTATGTGTTATTTTGAAAAACGCGTAAGGAGTATGGTATTGTGCACTTTTTCCCAATTTTGCAGTGAATATTTGTCATGATTAAGCAGTTTTGTTTGATAAAATTTCTAGCGTAAGTGTAATTCGGCTGGTAGATTGTTGGAAGAAGTGTTCAGTAGATAAAAAGAAAAGAAACATGTCTTTACTTCGTGAAGACAAAATGGCGGCGGGGAAAAAAAAAAATAGAGGGTTGCTGTAGGAGAGTTGGTTGCCAAATTTTCGCCAAAAAATCGCCAAGTTACCATAATGTAAAGATCAACCAAGTTCTGATTGAACAGCCGTCTCTGTCTGTACACTTTCATCCATTATCAAGCACTCTATGTGGAGTTTGGATTAGACCTCCCCCCTTAGGAGGAGGAGCCCCCAGACCACGATAAGGTCCCAAACTCCTGGGAAGTTTTCTTCAATTAGCTTATCAATATTTGCAAGTAAATAAAATACTTTCAATAAATAACGCTTCCAATCACTTTATAAGAGCTAATAACTTCCCCTGGGGGTTGTTTAAGAAGTAAGAATAATTATCAATATAACATAATATAAGAACAATTTACTATAAAACATATTATCCTTCAAAGTAACCACATAATATAAAGGGGTGCAATTATAACATAAGCTGATGGAGTATGGGAAAGCATTGTATTTTAGTGAAGGATATGATGGCATGATGTTTCTGAAAACTTGTTGTTGTTTTGCTGTTGTTGCTAATGCTCATTTGTCTGACAGTAATAGCAGAGCAAGTCCACGAAATTCGTCTTGGCAAAGATAACAGCTTTGCGCCTGTCGTTGGCAAGAGCCTTGAGCACAGTACAGGTGACAGTTCGACTTCGCTCAGTTCCACCCCGAATTTTGAAGGAAACCACCCCCACTATTCCTCCCCTACCAACAACCTCTCGAGAGGACTTTCGGCTCGCCGCATATCTAGAGTGACCCCATGCCTCCCGGGCACTATACATTTACAAACATCCATACCTTCTCCGGGATTCGAACCCAGGCCTTTTGACACGGCAGTCAACGACGCTAACCACTGACTTGAGGTTGGGTGGCTGAAAATTTGTATCATAACAAAAAAAACATGGTACTTCCTAAAAAACTGTTTTTGTTATGCATGATGTTATTAAAAACTAGAAGGGAAAAGAAACTGTTGAGCAATTTTTAGTCCAAAGGGGCTTTGTCCTGGAAGGACTATTGTTTTCGTTTTGCGATTTTGCGTTGAATCACTATAAACGGCGAATCACTTTTCAAACTGTTGCCACCAAATGTTAGAGTCCTGCATTATATTTGAAGAAATTAAATAATGAAAAATCTGCATAAATGTATGTATATTTCTCGCATTGTGATGAAACAACGGTTCATAGAGCCACCGAATTTTGAATGACGTAATTCTCCTACGAATATGGGCATGTGGAAGACCCAATTTGAAATTTGGAATTTGTTTTATGATCGATTTCATATTTTGTAAACGCATAAACTTTAACGCATTTTTGAATAACAAACTGAACTATTTAAAAGCGAGCAATGGCAACACTCTCGGGGGGGGGACATTTTTATCTCCAGCGAGCGGAACTGTGTATCGGAAATTCTAAAGATATTCTCATTTTAAAATTATTTTGCGACATTGCTATTGAACTGAATTTTATAGTTTAAGTGCAAAGAACATGATATTTAACATATGAAGGTAACACACAAAACGTTAAAAAAACGCCCCTTTGGACGTAATTTAAAATCTGAAACTTTTCAGATTTATTTTTATTATGATTTTTCATATAAATGAATCTCGCAGAATAGAAATTCAAAATAATAATTTTATCTTAATTACTTATTAATAAAGATAAAATTTTATCTTAATTAATAACCACAAATTTTATCTTAATTAGTTAACTAATTAAGATAAAATTTGTGGATGATTGCTGCGTTAACAGGAATATCCTCGTGGAGAATCCTCTAAGAAGGTGAATTCATATTCTTTTCATATCGTCAAAATTAGTCAATTTGTCAAGAAGCAATCCTAGAACGAAGTGTAGTTATTCAGTTGTCTTTAACTAAGCCACTGATAGGCCTCTGCAGATAAGATAGAAATTTTTCATTAACTAGTAATAGCGAACTAAAAATTTTATAAAGTTGCTGCAAACTGTATAAAACTTTTCATTTACTTTATGAATAATTTAAATAAAAAAGTTCCACCAATGGCCGAGCGGTAAAGACGCTGAACACTGGTAGTTTGGTCCGAGGTTCGAATCCCGCGAACGGGTTGACTGCATGGGAGTTTTCTTGGTTTCCCTATGTGTAACGTGTGTACGAGCCAGTTTCCCTTAGAAAGTCTTCCACGAAGCCATCCCTCCCTTTAGGCAGATAGCCCTCGTGTGCTTTGCCATAATTGAATAATCCAATCCAATTTAAATAAAAATTCACCTATATCGATTAATTACAATATATTAAAACATTCTCCAAATCTTTATTTTAATAGAAAAGAAAGTGTGCACAATAACGTCGCATCCAAAACCCATGTTCGAAAATTCTTATTATTAGATTCGATAGTCCAGAAGGAAACCTAGGAACTGTCTTGAAATGATTAGATCTCTTCTCATGGGATAGGAAACTTGTTAATTATAGAAAGATGTTGTAACGTTACATTACTAATATATTTTTCCGAATTTAAGGTATATATATAATAAAAGAAGATATTTCCTTCTTAAAGCAGTCACCCGCTTCGTTGCCAAAACTGACAAACATGTAGAGTTACTATATTTATTTCAGAGCACTAGTATCAGACCTATAGATGCCAGCCGGGTGGGCTTCGAGTTATACCACGAAATCGTGCGGTAAGGAAGAAGAAAATTCTTTACATTCTCCCATATTTAAAGACCGACTTGATAATAGAGTCACGAAAACCTGGTATTTACAAATTATCGTCTACCAAAACTTTGTCCGGGTGTCAATTATAGAGTTGCTAGTTTTAATTCGAAGCAGAATAGTATGAAAAATCAACAATTCCCTTGCCGGGAATCAAATTCCAGGCTTTCGTATGCTGGCTGGATGTAATTGAGCTGTACGAAACGAAGGCCGTACAGCGTTTCGTACGAAACAAGAAAATTGCTTACAAGCTAAATTGCTCAATCTAGTATAACTTGCAAATCTCAAGAGTGGCAAAAGGTTGTGTGGTGGCCGCTGTAACAAGGAAACAAGGAAACATAGAAAAGTTTTTTTTTCATAAACAACTACTATTTTATGGGAAGATATAAAACACGTCGTATGTTGATAAAACGTACAGTATGAACAATTCAGTCATGTATAGTTAGAAAGTTTCTGGCCTAGCAGAGGGAGAATATGATAGCGAGTTGATATATCATATGCCTACTTTCACTGGTCACTTGTCTCTGAATATATTTTTCTCAGCGATGCTCTACTTTCACAAACCTAACGTTAAAAATAAGTTTTTCCTGCGCATATAACCAATTATTTCCAGCAATCATAACACCCTCTTTGTTGCAAAGCGCATGTACGCGCATCTTAGAAATGCGTAGCGTATTGCAGTAGTTTATTGTGTCAATCAGCAATCGGTTATGATTATGTTTTGCCTTTTTGTGGTGTTGTTTTTGATTGCAGTATCCCGTAGGTTCTGGGTAAGGCTAGAAACATTTCAGTTACATATATCGGGAGTTTGCTTTTCACTGACATGCCAAATATCACGGAATCTGATGCCAAGTGGGCTCCTTTTTATAGCTCAGATCAATGTGGTATGGAATCAGTTAATTGGTGGAAGCCCTCAGGACCATTCCTTAGACATGCTATCTCAATAGCCACATTACTTGCATGTTTTTGGGATGTGCTGCATCGTAGTAAGATTGGCTTTGTCCATCAAACGCATATGGTCTGCTCTTCGTCTCGATCTAGGTATCTACACTCATGTCCATAAATTAAGGATAATTCGGAGTCACGCGGAAATCGAACTCTAAAATTAATATATCACCTGTAAAATCACTACACACATGTTCAAGAATCATATGCAAATTTCAGGAAGTAACCAGATGACACCGATGGTACGTCACAATGACGAGAGTGTAAGAGAGTGATATAAAAGGAATACAGGCAAAGAAGTAAAATTGTTCGCAGGCGCTTTATAAGCATTTCAGTGCAATAACCGAATAGTTATGACACAAAGGACGCATTTGGATGAATTTTTACGGGGTAGAATTATCGGCCGTCTGTAATGTGGGCGTACCCAACTGAAAGTATCAGACGAACTTGGAATTGCCCAGAGTGTCATCTCCAGGCTTTGGCAACGATTCCAAGATGATGGTAATGTGAGTAGACGTTACTGCACAGGTCTCCCCAGAGTTACAACGCCGAATGAGGACCGGTTTTTGCAAGTTACTGCCAAAAGGAACAGGCGGAGCACAGCCTCAGACCTGTCTCGTCAGCTCTCTTCAGCCACTGGTACGATAATTTCAAGGCAGACCATGTACAGACGCTTAGGGCAGATTGGTCTATATACTCGTAGACCTGTCAGTTGCGTTCCACTTACTGCAACTCACTGTCGCCTGCGGTTAGCCTGGAGTAGAGAGCATGCATTGTGGACACCGCAACAGTGGGCTTGTGTGATGTTTTCCGACGCATCCAGGTTTAGCTTGCAGTCTGATTTTCGCCGGACTTTCATATGGAGAGCTTCAGGTACCCGTTACCACCAAGAAAACATCCTTGAACGATACCGTTACGGTGGTGCAGGAGTGCTCGTTTGGGGTGGAATTATTCTGGGTTCCAGAACTGACCTGCATGTTCAAATTGGAATAATGACAAGCGAAATCTATCGGGACGTCATTCTGGAACATCATGTCCGTTTGTTTTGGGGCGCCATGGGCGCACAATTTGTGTTTATGGATGACAACGCTTGTCCTTACCGTGCAAACATCGTAAGCGAATGCCTTCAATCGGAGGATATCACCCGTATGCACTGGTCGGAATTCTCATCGGACTTGAATCCAGTAGATCACGTGTGGGACATGCTTGGCCGACGAGTTGCAGCCCGTCAACCTTCTCCTACGTGTCTACCAGAACTGAGAGCATTGCTTTTTGAGTGGTGTAATATCCCCCAAGATCAGATCGATAATTTGATACTCAGCATGCCTAGGCGTTGTACGGACTGTATTGCATCGTCTGGGAGACATACAATGTATTAACAATCATGCCAATCATGTAATATTGGTTTTTTGTCAATAGGTTTTTTTTTGTAATTTGCTCCAGGGAGAAAAAATCGCTAATTTTTTTAATAATATCAAACATATAGCATCTTTTTTTGCTCTTTACCTTTTGTTTAATATATAAGCTTTACAAATATGTCAAATTTGTTTTGTTTCTAACTCTTCCTTTGCCTGATTTGGCATTATCCTTAATTTATGGACATGAGTGTAAATCGAGTGCAGTAACTATCCACAATTCCAAGTCGTGAAATATTTGTATCTGATGACATGGCGCATTATTATCTTGGAACATTCCATCGTTATAAGGGTGTATGAGGATCACAGAGGGCTTCAAATGTTAGCTAGGTAGCTGAATATAAAGAACTTTCGTCAAATTCTGTTTAACCACAGGTTCAGATTAACCAAAAGACCGAATCTATGCGCAGTTTCCTCACTAATGGAACCGCTAATAGTTTGCACAAAGCCTTGTTGACAACTTGGATCCGAAACCTCATTCAGTTTGTGACACATCCGAACCCGGCTGTTAGCTTGTACCAAATGGAAATTTAACTCATCAGATCGTCCTTTTTACAGTTATCAAGAATTCAATGCACGTATTTATAAGCGTAGATGATGCACTGAAACTGACACTATGCTGTGAGTAAAGGTACTCGATTCTGTTTTCAGCTTCTATGTCCCACCAACACCAAATCTCGTTTCACGATCCTCACAAACACCATTCAAATCCTCTCCAGCATGTCGTGATTTACTGTGACAGTGGAATGCTGTGTGCTTCGTGCATTGAGCTCCAATTATCATTTCGAGTTAAAACTCGGTTAATTCTATTGGTAGCGATTATGCCGTAACTCAGCTTTTCACACGGCATTCAAGAGTCCAGTTATGAGGATTATATCTTTTATCTGTATGTGAGCGCCACTGGGAAATCTGCCTATTACAATGGATGATATGCGGCACATAAGTGTACTTTAATGTACACTGGTGTGCAAAAATTAAGGACGAGACGGTTTTTTCAATATAACTTTGTACAAAAGCTTTCTAAATCAACACATTTAATACCGTAAGATCCCCAATACGTAAGCACATGAGTAGTGTAAGCAACACTTACTAAAAGAGAAATCAGAGGGATAAAAAGAAGCTTTATTGAAAAAGTAGCATGGAGCGCAATGCGACTGAAGGCCGAAACATCCCTGTGATGGGTGTCCAGCAAGAAACATCTGGTCTTTAATAGGTGATATGATCTCCCCTGTCTGCTAGGCAGGTTTCACAGCGTCTGCCAATGCTGAGAATGAGGGTGTCAATGAGTTGTTGAGGCATTGCTGCCCATTCGTCTTGCAGCGCCAATCGAAGCTCCGGAATCGTTACTGGTGGTAAGGTACGAGCTGCCAAGCGTCTGCCTAGAAAATCCCATACATGCTCGATGGGATTGAGATACGGAGATCGTGCCGGCCAATCCCTACGTTCAATATCCTCACTCTCTAAGAGCTGTTCGGCAGCTACTGTGCGATGACATGGTGCATTGTCGTCCATGAAAAGGAACTGCGGACCCATAGCGCCTCTAAAAAGACGCACATATGGAAGAAGAATCTCGTTACAATAACGGGTCCCGTTGACTGAACCTGCGTCGAAGATGTGAAGGTCTGTACGACTACCAAGCATGATGCCTCCCCAAACGACAACACCGCCACCTCCATTTCAATGATGTTCGAGGGATGATTGCGGCTTCTCCGCTCTCTTCAGATGAGTATACGATGAGAATCGCTACTCAGACTGAATCAGCTCTCATCTGTAAAGAGTACTCGTCCCCATTCATTGTCTCTCCAATTCCGGTGTTCCCGGCACCACAGAGAACGCCTTCTCCGATGGGCAGGTGTTAGAGATACACACCGTACAGGGCGTCGTGCAAACAGACCACCACCGTGCAGTCTTCTGGCCACGGTAAAACGCGATATCGGTCGTCCAGTCGCCTGTGTCGTGTGTCTAGCGATTTCTCCCGCTGTCTGCCGCCTGTTTCTTCTGGCCTGAAAGGCAATATACCGGTCATCTGCGGGTGTGGTTCCTCGTGGACGACCACTACTAAACCCCCGGATAGCTGTTCCTGTAGTTTGAAATTGTCTATAAAGTCGTGAAACGATGCCGTGAGCAATTCCGAACTCTGCAGCCACACTTGTCACACTGCGGCCTTCCTCCAACTTCCCAATGATTCGACCTCGAGTAAAAGCATCCAGATGTCGTCTAACAGATTGATTATTCGCCATTTCTCGCTGAGGCAGCAACTCGGTGTGATTTTAACTGCTATACGGCGTGCAATCTCTTTGCCAGAAATATTGATCTTACACCGACAACATGCTTTATACTACTCAGACACTCCCCCATTACGTCTACCTGCATATCTGCGCATGTGCTACCGTACATCACCTTACTTAATCTCCTGATTGGTCTTTCTGTCCGCTCTGCCTCTTCGTTCAGTTGATGTGCTAATTTTTCGACTTCGTCCTTAATTTTTGCACACCAGTGTATTAGAGACTATCTTACAATTTACGAAAGATTAATGCTTTCGAAGTTTCATCTGCATAACTACTTTTATTGCGAAAGGCTTTAATGAAAACCGTTTGTTATTACAGCTTCAACTAACTCATCATTAACATTCATTTATGCAATTAGTATATGTATAAAGCAATAAAATCCCCCTCTTTTGAAAATCCTTCGTCCACTCTGTTAAACGGATCATATCGCATTTCGGGAAGATTGTAATATTCAAATATCCACTTCATTAATAATAAATAATAATCTTTTGGATGCTAAAATCGTGATCCGATATTAAAATCAAAATGCTGTACGAACAATAGGGAGGTATAATCTCGAGCCAAATGGCTCTAAGGCGTTTTGCAACAGAGAAAGAAATGATGTCGTCGAAAAATGTGTACAAAGCTAGATTTTCCCTGTGTCGCTGCACGGTACAGTTTGCTTCGATGCTGAGGGACAACACGGAAGCCATAGAAAGCATGTACGGAAATCCGGTGCATCACGATCAAGGAAGTGCTATCCTGCTGAACCTATGAATTGGGGATCAAGCCTTTACGTTACTCACGACAAGCTGAACTTCATTAAATTGTGTACTAGATGGTGTAACACAAGCGCTTGATGCCTGAAAGGAAAGAGAGACATGTTGATGGTTGATAAGAGCTTCCACATCGGTGACAAGCGACTGATGAACCACTTCTGAAGAGCATCAGTTCTGGAGATACGAGATGAGCACACTTCAGAGTGGAACGAACGACAATGATGTTTGGTCGGCCCCCATGCCTGAGTGACTATCCACTTTCCGACTGAATTATTTATTATATTACGCGCTACTGTAAGCTCAATTCATAAACGAGAATTACGTTGAACATTGGTAATTTAATTATTTTAGTGTTTTTAATAAATACTCTGGATATTAAAATTCCAGTTTTCCATTGTAGGCAGTAAAAAAAAAAAAAAAAAATCTAATGTATACACCACATGATTTCCTTGTACGGAATATTAAATTATACGCATTTTTTCTTGCATTTCATTTAAACTTATTGGATTGAATTAAATCTACTTCGCCGACAGCGCATAAACCACAATAGAATAAATGCATTTTTTAAAATTCACTCCAGTATTTGTTTACCATAGCGACACTCTGGCGCTAGATTCACTTAACAGTACTATATTTCGTTCATATTATAACTCATAATGCACACAATTTATATCATTTAAAGAATAGAATGATCTAATCGTTGCCACATGTTCTACACAAATACTATAATAAAGTTAGAATGATGTATAAAAGAAATTAAGCAAATAAAACAAAAAAGAAACAGTTTTTCACAGACGATTGAGTATTTCTCATTCAATTAATTCAGGTCTCACTTCGCGAGAAGGCAAAAATACATAAAAACTCAAAATATCTGTATTAAAAATTACGACGTAAATCTTAAACACTTATTTCCTTGAAAAATTTCCAGAAAGGATTAGGCATAATTTAATTGGCAATAATAAATGAAGGCGTTATCTTTGTTGTTGCGAAACTAAGTTTTTCTAGATTGGCAACAAATCCACTAGTCTGCTGTTTCATATGTAAACAATCAATGGCCACCATAAAAAAAGGCTTAGCGGCACTTAAACAACTTTAAAATTGTTAATAATTCTAAAAATAGTGCATACAGATTTACTAAAGGCATAAAAACCTTAACCGGAAGATAAAAACAACATAATCCAATCATTTTTAAAGCAAAAAATGTACAATTTACAAACATATAAGAGTAAAGAAACTGAGATCATTGAGCCGGGTAACAGAGTGGATATATGTATAAATATATTTATATACGTTTGGTGCAGCCTATTGCAACCAAAGTACGAGGTGCACATCTACATGTTATAGCAGTCCTATATAGAAAATTTCAACGTTCTTGAGGCTACTCGTTTTTGAGTTATGCGAGATACGTACGTACGCACGTACGCACATACGTTCGTACAGACGCCACGAAAAATTCTCTTCAGAATTCATTTTAAAGCAGTTTTATAATTTTTTTTTTAAGGAAGCGAGGCTTTTATTCTGTCCTTACGTACAGATATCACGCAAAAACATCGTTAAATTGCATTCGATAGCGGTCAAAATGGATATTTTCGTTAAAATATGCTGTTTGAAACTTTTCGCGATTACAATACTTCCTTTTTACTTCCAGGCATAAAAAACAAACACATTTAATAATAGAGAATACTCTTTTTTCCCCACAGCAAATTCAGAGTCGTGCTAATGATTTTCAAGTTATGATGTCCCAGTTACGATTCTTCCTGAAAGGAAGGACTATTCTAAATACGTGCCTTACGGATCTGGTTTCTAGAAGATTCTCTTCTCGCTCTTCCACAACATTTAATATCACAGAAAGGAGTTTTCAGAATGGTATATCATACCGGTTCAAGCAAACTGAAGTCGCTAAAGGTAAGCAAAGATTTTGTATAAATGATGTTTATACAGCAAATTTATCTTATACTTTTTTTTTTTTTTTTTTTTTTTTTGTACAGTGAATACAAAATTGGTAACCAGCTTGATTAAAACTTAATCTGTATTAAAATTTTAATTAGCGCAATCGTAAATAATTTATTAATAAGTAACTTAAAATTAAACATTTGACGTTAGGAACCTCTTTAGAAGAGCTTTTTCAAAAAATGTTTAACATTGCGATAAGTTAAGCAGTTATAATCTTCGTTTAACTTTCGCGTAACCTGGCAAATACCAGTTTCAATAGTATTGTTACGAATTTGCTATTTAAAAAGCTAATGTTAGTTCAATTATAAATTAAATGGTTTTATTTCTCGCGCAGTGCAGCGCGTGACGAATATTAAAAGAAAGCTAAGCCGGAAAAATTAAAAATACAAGAGCGCGTGCGTTAAATAAATAAATATCTCTTTTTGATTTCGAGAAAGTACTGGAAAATTCTAGCGCGTGATTTTTAAAATCTTATAAAAGGAGGAAAACATCTCAGTTTGTAGTAGTTGCTTAGTTTGTTGTTGTTTAGAAAACTACTGTTGTTGATTGTAGCGAATTCGCGGATTGGCGTTCTTTAGCTGTTTTGAATTACGTTCTATTGGACATTTGAGTAGTTAAAAGAAAACTACTGTGAGATATTGTAATACTGCATGATAATTTGAGAAAATTTAAGCATTTTTTTTGTTGTGATAATAATAATTTTTTTTTCATTTTTCATCGGACTTGTGCATTTATTTCATAACGAACCCGTACGCACGCAACAATTTTTGGTGTCAGGAGTGGGGTTTGAATGCCAATCACAAGAGCGATGGAAGAGCAATTAAGACAGCTGATATCAGCGTTTGCCTCGTTTAAAGAAGAAATGAAAGCAGAGATGAAATGTAATCAGGAAAAGATTGAAACAGGACAGGAAAAGATTGAAGCAGGACAGGAAAAGATTGAAGCAAGACAAGAAGAGATGAAAAGAGAAATTACCAGCGTAATAGAAAACAAATTCGAGGTTATGGAGGGCAGAATTGACGCAGTTGAGAATAAAGTTGGAAACTTTGAAGAAAAAGTTTCTTCGGTAAAAGAAGAAATAGAAGAGAGAGTTTCTGCCGTGGAACAACAAATTAATGATAGAGTTTCTGCGGTCACCAAAGAAGTTGATGATTTAAAGAAATTCGTAGCGACGGCAGGTAGCAATCCGGAAGGTTTCAAATTTTTATCGATGCCTGCTCGTTCCGTTCTGAAACTATCTACATATGATGGGAAGACCTCCTGGCAGGTGTATAGGACACAATTTTCTATCGTTGCGGATGCGAATGGATGGGATTCCCAAGCTAAGGCCTGTCATCTCGCCGCTTCTCTGAGAGCAGACGCAGCGGATATCCTGCAGACGCTTCCCGAAAATCAAAGGCTAGATTTCGAAGCTCTATCCGGCGCTTTGGAGCTGCGCTTCGGCGAGAAATGTTTAAAAGACTACAGCAGGCTCCAATTAAAATCTCGTCAACAGAAGCTCACCGAAACGCTTCAGGAGCTCGCCGCGGATGTTGAAAGGCTGTCACATCACGCCTTTTCAGAGTGCCCGACAGGAACAAGGGAAATCCTGTCCCTGCAATGTTTCATCGATGGCATCCGGGACCCTGAAATACAGAAAGCACTGCGAATGGCGGATGTTAAAGATCTGAAAAGCGCTTTAGTGTATGCCATGAAATTTGAGGCAGCCCAGCAAGCAACTCTTAGGGATAGCTACCCAGTCAGAGCTGTGCGAGTCCACGACCCAGGGGACCAATTGATGGCTCGTTTAGATGATTTATCCAGACAAGTCGATGCTTTGATACGGAGTAGCAGTGAGAACAAAGTGGCTGTAAGATGTTGGAGATGTGGTTCTGAAGGTCACCTACGACGGCATTGCAGAACACCCCAGGGCACGGATAATAAAACGGATGAGTTGACAAGACCAGTGAATGCTTTAAGACGGAATAGTGGTGAAACAAAACCGACCCTAAAGTGCTGGAATTGCGGTGTTGAAGGCCACCTACGAAGGAACTGCAGAACTCCCCAGAGCACGGAAAATAAGGCATACGATTTAAACAGACAATTAAATGCCACGGCAAGGAAAAGGACTGACAAGAAACCAAAGTGCTGGAACTGTGGAGCTGAAGGCCACGTACGAAAGAATTGCAGAACACCCCAGGGTACGAAAATTGAGACAATTTCTGAGCAACGACGCAGGAAACAAATTAATGACCATATCAAGGAACGGAGGTTGCCAGATAATGAAAAACCCTGTTTTAAAGCGCTTAAGATCTCTATAGTGAGTGGCAACAATAACGGACTGTCCATCAATGGGAATATCGATGGAGTTCCTTGCAATATGATCATTGACACAGGAGCTAATGTTACCATCATTAGGAAAGATTTAGCTGAACAGTTTAAAGATAAACTTATTTGGACGCCATCCTGTGTTACCCTTCAGACTGCGTCTGGTGACAAGATCGACATAACTGGGAAGTTAAACGTAAACATCACGTTTGGAAGTGCCGCCTACCATCACACGGCATATGTGGCGGATATTACAGATCCATGCATAATCGGATTGGACTTTTTAAGGAAATACAATTTTTCCTTAGATTTCAAAAACAATAAGCTGCTTTCAGCATCTGATGGCATGACTATCCATCCTCAAAAGGGATCCTCGCCTGGAAATGTCGACGCCTTGTCCGAAAGATCGAGCTCGGGAAGCTGCCGAAATCATACCAGGGTCGAAAAGAAACTCAAGACTACCAGCTATTCTCCATCCCAGAAGCTCTTCGGTCGAGACCTTCGTCTGCCTTGTGACCGCCTGTTTAGTCGCCCTACGGATGCGCCTTCATCGCCTGAGGAACACATCCAAGATGCCCAGGCCCGGTTTGAGGGGATGCACCGTTCTGCACGAAAGCGAGTCAACTTGGCGACGGAAAAAATGAAGATCAGATGCGACACAAGAACTACTAGACAGAGATCCAACAAAGGAGACAAGGTGTGGTTGTGGAACCCAATTCAACGAAAAGGACTGAGTCCTAAATTACAGTCACCTTCGGATGGTCCATATACAGTGCTGAACACGAATGACGTCGTGGTTCGGATCCGTGAGTCTTCGAACTCTTACGACAGGTTAGCTTATTACTATGGCCATAGTACGTAATGTAAATAATTGTAAATAGTATCAGACCATGGTCCTTTTTGTTTATAAATGTGTATTTGATTTGATTTGTATTTAGTATTTGATTTGCATTTAGTATTTGATAGCATTTGATTTGTTTAAGTTAGTTATTGCATTTATTGTTTATATTGTTTGATATTGTAATGTAATGTTTATGCCTCAATTGCATTTATGCCACAGTTGTAAGTTTAGCTTCCTGTCCAGGGATTGTACTGCCCGGGACGTGCAGTCCTTGGGAAGGGGGCAGTGTTACGAATTTGCTATTTAAAAAGCTAATGTTAGTTCAATTATAAATTAAATGGTTTTATTTCTCGCGCAGTGCAGCGCGTGACGAATATTAAAAGAAAGCTAAGCCGGAAAAATTAAAAATACAAGAGCGCGTGCGTTAAATAAATAAATATCTCTTTTTGATTTCGAGAAAGTACTGGAAAATTCTAGCGCGTGATTTTTAAAATCTTATAAAAGGAGGAAAACATCTCAGTTTGTAGTAGTTGCTTAGTTTGTTGTTGTTTAGAAAACTACTGTTGTTGATTGTAGCGAATTCGCGGATTGGCGTTCTTTAGCTGTTTTGAATTACGTTCTATTGGACATTTGAGTAGTTAAAAGAAAACTACTGTGAGATATTGTAATACTGCATGATAATTTGAGAAAATTTAAGCATTTTTTTTGTTGTGATAATAATAAATTTTTTTTCATTTTTCATCGGTCTTGTGCATTTATTTCATGACGAACCCGTACGCACGCAACAGTATTGTCAATCGATATGATATGAGATCTTTCAATAATAAATCGATATGTCAATAATAAATCGATAAATCGATATGTCAATTTATCTTTCAAAGTACTATAGAGACACTAGGTAATTTATATACGTTTGGTGCAGCCGATTGCAACCAAAATACGAGGTGCACATCTACATGTTATAGCAGTCCTATATAGAAAATTTCAACGTTCTTGAGGCTACTCGTTTTCAAGTTATGCGAGATACGTGCGTACGGGTAATTTTTGGAAGCAGAAGAGATGAAAAATTAGCAGCGCCTTCGCCGGGTATCGAACCGCGGACATCTAAAATACCGGCTCAGTGTGCTGACCGCTACATCACGAAGGCACGCTAGGAAGGCGGAAGAAATACGTTATAGTACAAAGGGTAAAGATACTGAGATATTTAAAACTAATAAATGCCTTTTTAATAGTTTAAACCTTCATTTTATTTAATTTATAATTTATGATATAAACAATTGATAATTATAAGCATTTACAGCAATATTATAATTAATAAAATATATTTCTTTTGCATATTACGCGACTGGGAGAAGAATCTGTTAATTTTTATTGTTTTAATTAAAACTAAAAGCTGTGAAAAAGTCGAGTTACAATAGACCACCGTTTATACGTCGTTTCAGCTTGGTCCCAAGTCAGTCTCCTATTTGTTTTTTATATGTCGCATGACTTCTGTTTTAAATCGTTTTTGTTAGACTTACAGCATTGGTTTTACATTTCGAAGTCCCACCGCTCAAGCACTTTGCCAAGAAATGGAGGTAGAGCAAGAAAATAGAAGCATGAGACATACTAACATTATGGTATAGGAGTTGAAAAACCAGTTCATAAATAGTTCCCCTTAGAAAGTCCTCCACGAAGGCATCCCTCCCCTTAGGCAGATAGCCTTAGCGTGCTTTGCCATAATTAAATACACTACACCACCAGTTCATAAATAGAAGAGATACTTGATACTAAAATTTCGCTTATGCGTTTTTCTGATTTATACGTCATTTCTGAATGGTCCCTTGAAAGATGTATAAACGGTGGTCCACTGTATTACTTTACAATATTTTTGTAGTAAAAATTGTTTTAATTTTCTCTTGTAACATACTGAATAATTAATGAATCTGAATTCCTGTCATAAAGAGTGTTTGTTTTGCATCTGCTTTTATAAAAAATAAGAAAGATAGATTGGAATTATTTTTTTCAGGTAGAAAAATTGTTAGTTAATTTATTATTTTTGAAATGATTAGTTTCTACATTATGCAAAAGGACTTCTGTCATCGCAATTCAGAATTTATTCTAGAATTGTTATTATTACAAAGTTTGTTATCTTAAACGCAAAAGTATCTTGTTCTTGACTTTTTGGTTAGTTCCTCAAGGCAATTAAGTACAGTTCTTGGGATTTCATAACATTCAGATTTCCATTTAATCGGTATTCTTTAGAGCTAGTGACTCAATTAAATCGGTGGTAACGCGATGATAAAAATATTTAACCAGTAAATAAATCATAAAATCAGAATCTCTTCTTTAGACCATTAACAAATCGAAGTCCATTCTGATATAATACACAATGAATATTAAAAATTCATTGAATGTGCATAATTATTCAAAAACAAGAGAATGCAGAAAATAGCTATTTAAGAATATTAAAAGCATGTTTTTTAAAAAATTCTGAAAACACAAACGATACTTTTCTGTCAGTTCCACTATACTGTTGGTTATTCGAGGGCTGTCATCGAAAATATCGCGGAAGAAAACTTGCCGAAAAAGTAACAAAAAAGGGGAACTTGTCGTCGCAGAAAACATCATTGTAAAGAAAGTAAGGCGAAAGCATCGCAGTTCTAAATGCTGTAGTATAAAACATCGTGATAGAAAATAAATATTTTATTCAATGATGTTTTAAAACTGCGAAGTTTTGTTACCACTGTGTTTTCTGCCACAACGTTCTATACCGTGATGGTTTGGAACTACAGTGATTTGTTTTTCCTTTTTTTCTTGTACCACAATTTTTTTTTCGCTGATATTTTTCCTTGGCTTTGTTTTCTTTGCTAGCTTTCGTCCATTTCCAGCCACATCTTATTTTGTCTATTTTAATAGAACAGAAGCCATCAGACATTCAGAAAAAAACAGATGACGTCAAGTATGAAGTAAGGCCAATGCGAAAAATAGATGTTCCTCAAGCTTTAGACGTGTGGAGAGAAACCGGAATGCAAGAAGGAACACATAGCATTTATTCTTGGCTGAAATTCGATCCTCAGGGATTTTATGTTGCTATTACAAATTCAGGTAGTATACCATTATATCATAAAGTTAATATCACTTAAAACGTACAAAAGCATCTTTTATCAAAAGCATCTATTATCAAAAAGCGTAAAATAAACTATGAACTAGAAAAAAAGAACTACTTAGTAATGATGTAGTATGCGATCTACCACTTTAGTTAGTTAGTTATATCTTAAATGGCACCATTCTTCATGCAATTTTATACAAATGCACGCATGATAAAAAAATTAATTTATTAGTATATTTGGCTTACATATTTATTAATGTTTAGAAAATAAAGGATATACAGTGGTATACTTCATTAATCCATATCCTTATTATTATTTTTTTTCCAACGGCGGGCACTTGCCTATAACGGCATTGGCCACTCCTAAGGCCAGAAGTGGTGGCCATTTTATTGTAGAGGCACCTGTTAGGCGGCCACCGTCACCACCTATGAAGGGACAGACAATTTTACATCCCTGCCTTCTCTGGGAATCGAACCCGGGCCCTTGGGTATCTCAGTCGGGCTTCCCTAACCATTATACCGTCTGGGCGTCCACTCTTAAGGCCGGAAGTGGTGGCCATTTCATTGTGGAGGCACCTAATAGGCGGCCACTGTTACCTACTATAAAGGGACGGACAAGTTACAACCATACCTTTTCCGGGATTCGAACCCGAGCCTTTCGGTATTGCAATCGGCTCCCCTAACCATTATACCATCTGAGGGGGGGTCCTTGGACGTATATCAGACGAACTTTTCTAATAAGAATAAAGGTAAAAAATAAATTCGTTTTTATAAAATGTACCGTTGTGATTATTACAACCCTGATTAGTACTAAATACATATATAATGCGGGAAATATGTAATGTGAATATAAATATAAATGAAGCACGACACATGATACTGTAAATATTTTCCTGCTAAACAGATCCAAAAAAAAAAAAAAAAATACATATACTAACGTTTCTGATCTTTTTTGGTTTCCCCCATTCGCAACGTTAGCCGATTTATTAACATTTTTGTTTTTCACAGTCGTAGACACCATCGTATTTGTCATTTGGCATGCTATAGCTAAGATGCAGATACGTATGCCATGTTCATGTTTCCAAAAAATCTCTTTTTTTTCACCTCCATTGGTGATCCTAAGAATTTTCTTCGTTGCTTCGTTTCTTAAAAGCTTTTCTAAAACTCACTGGTAGTGAATTTTTAAAAAAATATTATTAAAAAAACACAAAATCACTTTAAAATTCAAAGGCATGGTGAGGGTTGTTTATACTGAATAGTAACAACAGGCGTATTCGTGGGCAGTCACAACTTGTGTCGAAAGAGGTAAATATGTGTAACTACGCGTAGTCGTGACTCATCGGGCTCGAGCCGCATTCCGAGACAAATGCCGCCTACAAGACAAAAATTTTAAAACCCAAACAGGTATTTTAAAGCTGACGTATATCGAAGTATCATTGTACAAAATTGTGCAAAAATATTACAAGATTTCAATTTAATTTTATTTTTCAGTTAGGTTGTAGAGACATTAGGTATATTTTTGGAAGCAGGAAAGATGAAAAATAGCAACCGCCTTCTCCGGGAATCGAACCACGCCACGGACTTCTGGAATACCGGCCCAACGGGCAGAACCACTACACCACGAAGGCACGCTAAGATTAATTATGTAAACACTATACCAGTATAAAACCAGTTACTCATATTCTGACGTAAGATATTTTAGAAAATTGATTAATTAAATTTAAAGTTAAATTAATTATAATAAAGTTAATTAAATTATATCTTCGTTTATATGAGTAAAAGTTATAATGACTATATATGCAATGCTGTTTAAATATATGATTATGTATATTTACAAATATTTTTAGACTTCTTATTAATATTAAAAAAATAATGTGCATTTGCAAGACTTGAAGGCAGTTATAACTTTAACTCAAAATTATAATTTTTCTGCTTGTGGGTATGATTTTTCTGAAATCGTTGGTTGGAACTTCAAGAAATTGTCACCGATTGTATAAAATTTATATTAGCAATTTCAACGTGATTCATGCTTAGAAAGTTTTACAGATACTGGCAATTCGTTAGACTTTTCTGGTTTTATTTTTTGTCATGACTGCTGCTGGCAGGTCCAGCTGCTACGGATGTTGAATTCTGTAGCAATCGTTAAAGGACAACTGGATTTAAACCTCCAAACTAGACTTAAGGAGAGGGTTAATATTTATATGGATATTCTATTAAATATAAATATTAACAGAAAATTTAACTACATCATTAGATTAACCTCTTCGAAAATAAAACACTTTTATTCATATAACTTTCAAAAATATCACAAGAGGCTAAATAGGGGCATCATATGCATTACTACTTAGATCACATATTTTAGTATATATTGATTTTATCGCAAGTAATTACTACATATATATATAATAAAAATATGTAAATCAAAATTATAATTTAAATTAACAATAACCCCTTAATTCCCTCTCTGAATTCTAAAAATCATATTACACACAAATATATATATATTTTCTGGACTTCGTCATTTCTAGACCAATCCATTTTGCATGGTTGTGTAATGATGTTGATGTAGGTAATTTGGAATCCGAACTCAAAATTTCCAGAACTGAAACCTAATTTAAACCAAAATTTTCTCTTGGTGATCCTCCATACTGGATAATTGCAGTTGCGCATTTTAGCTTCAGCTTTCTTGCAGTCAAGCCCTTCTTCGATCTTGCTATCTACGCCCTTATCTAAAATGTGATACTCGGTAAAAAATTGTGGTGTGCGTATTGCGCCCGTGAGCATATTTCACAAGTGCACATCTGTGTAGCCACCGAGGGAGTGGCTTCTAGGATGGACCAATGAGCATCCAGTAATATTTCTGTCATGTCACATGACCTTTCGCGTGCTTTGAGATTTAAGCAAGATGGTTGAAATTAATCTGCCACGCAATTTTCTGTAAAAAATAATGAAAGGATCGTCGATTGCTTCTGAAATTTTTCATTGCGAAGTTAGATCAAATATAGGCAATTATGAAGATTTCACTACCTAGTTGAAATAAATATAAACACATATTGGATACTTCGCAAAAATATCGATGTGAAATATTACTTAATAAGTGGTAAATAAGATAAAGAAAGAAATATGTGATAAACGTCTGAGCCCAAATGCAATCTTTACATAAAACTATGCGTATGAGAAAAATATTTTCACCAGTCATATATGTAAATAGAAGTCAGCACTTTTTATTGCAGTCTATACGAAAAAGATGTTCTATACTAATAAACAATGCAGAATTTTAGCCAAAGTGAAATTTACTAATTTGCATTCGTATACATTTAGTGTGTTAAATTTCACATTTAATAACTGCTCACTCTTAAGTGAACTCTCTATACAAGAAATACTCGTCAAGCAGAATGAATTTATTGTATTCACAACGAGTATATTCAATTTATTCACATATAACTTTTAATTTTAAAAATGGATATAATCAGATCATATGTGTTCTGAATCTTACACTTTAAAAATCAAAAGAATGCTCTGATATAAGAAAACACTAGATTCATTGTAACACTTTAAGTCATTCTCATCTCAATTAAAAAAATATACACTTGAATTCTCTTAATCCACATAATATGCCGTCATCATCAATCAAAATATTAATGCGTGATAAAAATCTCGAAAGTGAAATGTCAGCGATTAATTAAACTCAGAAAACGAAAGCACTACAAGATCTCTACTATTACGCCATATATTTATAACTGCCAAACAAATGCAAATTAAAACGTAAACAACATACTCTCACATGCACGAAGATTTAGCGTCACAAGAGCAATAGCAGCTCATTGGTCCATTTCCGAAACCCCTCCCTCAGTGGCTGCGCAGATGTGCACTTGTGAAATATGCCGCCCGTGATCACCTGTGACGAAAAATTTATTTTCCATAATTAGTTCGTGTACAGCAATAAAAATTATATAGTCGGCCACGTCTGTCTATAAGTCTTTCCATCAAGTGTTATCTTTTAATTACACAGTAAAGTCTCTCCAAGTTATAAGCCAGAGAACCATTGCCAATCCTTTGCTGGATTAAAGCTCATTTTGGGCACCAGGGAAATGAGGAGGCGGACTTACTCGCAAAGGAGGCCACGCAGGACATAGATGCGCAGCAAATAGAGGTGCTGCTTCCCAAAAGCAGCATTAAAAGAACAGCGCGGAAGGATGCTCTAATCCACTGGCAAGAGGACTGGGATTCCAGATACACTTACCGTTTTCACAGGGTCAGTACAGACAGGTTAATTTCAGACCCGCATATAACGCGCTTCGTAACTGGACACGGGCCATTTCCCAGTTACTTTTATCATAGGCACCTAAGAACTACCAACCTCTGTGTATGAGGAGATGTGGGCAAGCCTGATTACTATCTGACATCATGCCCACTTACACGAGACTTCCACCACGCTCTACCAACTACAAATACAGTCGCCTACAAAAGATTCATGGTCAAGCAACCTTTAACACAGAGGAAAATACGACTAATGATGCAAAAACTCGAAGCGTTAGGCACTGAACTTTGCAGTGCGGAACGCGGTCCCATCTAGCCATAGGAGTCCTAATCCTTCATGGATATTAATATCTTTATACCAGTTTAATGCAATGTCAATGCCTAACTTTAATGATCAATCTAATAGAATAGGGAAATGCACATTTTATCTTATGTATGTATTAATGTAATTGTATGTATGCGTGTACTATTATTGTATAATGTATAACGATATATATAGTTATAAGTTGTACAATTTGCATTAGTATATGTCTGTAGAATATAGAAAATGTTTAATATTGTAAGCACTAATATATCCAGTGCACCTATTGATGTATCGAATGCACCTTTTATGTAACGTATATATTAATGTAATGTATGTGTGCCTGTATTATTTATGTATATAGTTATCAGCTGCGTAATGTGCACTGGTACAGCTTTGCAATATGTCTGTAGAGTTCAGCAAATTTTATTATAGTATGTATTAATATATCGAGTGTACTATTAATGTATAATGTATTATGTAATTATATTGATATATCGATGCACCTTTCATGTTATGTATGTATTAATGTAATGGACGTGTGTATGTGTTATTTAGGTATAATGTATATAGCTATAAGTTTCGTGATGCGCATTGTTATTGCTCTCCAAAATGTCTGTAGAGTTTAGGTAAATTTTTTATTGTACGTCTTAAATCGAGTGCACTATTAATGTATAGTGTATTAATATATCGAATGCACCTTTTATGTTATCTGTGTATTAATGTATTGTATGCATGCAATATTAATGTATAATATATATAGCTATAGGTTTCGTATAATATATATAGCAATGCGCATTGATACCGCTCTGCAATGACAGTAGAGTTCAGAAAATTTTATTATTATACGTATTAATTTATCGTTCATGCATCGACTATTATAATAGTGCATTGTATAATGTAATACGATGTATTACTACTATGGTTATTCAACATAGTAACAGCACTTTTTGATGTATCTTTATATTGTATAATAAGCATTGTTATTGTAGGAATTCGCAATACCCCTGTTTTCCACCATCTGCCCCTGTTTGCAATATTCTTTTTCTGGACAGTTGCGGGATTCGGACGATGATACCCAAATAGTCAGTGAAAGCCGTCCGGGTATCCGAACACTGCTCTCACCTGTCACCTGTCAATCCATTGCAGTTTTCTCCAAATCATCAAATTACACACACACATATATATATTTATACATTTTTAGAATTGTTATTAAATCGCAAAAGTTTTAAAAAAAAGGGGGGTGGGGAAATTGTTTATTCATTCAGAATGCACATTAAGATTATACAAATGAAAATGGTTGGATTTGTTTACGCAGTTGGATTCGCATATTGCAGAACATTATTGATTGCAAATATGAAATAAAAAGTAATTCTTTTACAGACGATTAACTTTAATTACATCTGCTTGTAAAATTTCATGTGCTTACATCAGAATTCCTTTTAATAAAGTATTTATTTTCTTTCTCTAGGAGAAGTATTAGGAACATGTACTGCAGTCATCAACCATGATGATTTGGCTTTCATTGGCTTGTATAGTGTACGAGAGAAATATCGAGGTCTAGGAATAGGTTCTAAGGTATGTAACGCAGTGTAAAATCGTATCCAGGCAGTTTAATGTACAGACGTTGCGTAAGACTGCGGCGTAAGGCGTAGTCATAAGGGCATAAAATACGGGAATTCCGTTAACACTTGCGAGAAGGGTGTAAGCCTTGGCCAATGAGAGAAGCTAAATTTGCGCATGTGTGGATGTGTCTACAACTTTCCCGCGCTGTTTTCCTGCTCGATTGATTTCCCGCGTTCGCTCTGCTTGTTTTCTGACAGCGAAATCTTCTGTAGAACGCCGCTTCGTTTTAGCTTCGCTCTGATCGGTCGACGCTTATCCGTCACCATCGAGATAGATAAGGCCTGCGCGCTGAGTTACTACGTCACTGCTAGGGGACCGGTCTTCGCGTAGTTTAGCTTCCTTGCTAAACACCCGTTTTTCTAAACCTATTCTATGAAATTGGTATCTCATACTATAAAATCAGTCTAAAACAAAATTACAAGCGGCAATATAATGTTTTACAAAGCTTATACGAATATGAAATATTTTCATTTTCTTTTGTTAGTATTTATTTTCAAAACAAAATTATTTGAGAATGGTGTGGTGCTTTTAAAAGCAAATCATTTCTTTGAAGAAAAATTGTAGTAAAAATTTTAGCTACTTGTTTTAAAATTCAAGTAGCTAAAATTTTTACTTTGACTTTTCTGTACTGTCTTTGTGCTGTCGTTGATTCTCATCACTGCATCAAATTTTTTTGTTTCACCCACTACTTTAACAAAATGTTTGCCAGTGGGAACACATGTTATCTCTCATTCTATAATTATTGCATATTTTTTATATCTATCATATTAATGTAGCAGGATTATAAAACATCAAACGAATGCAAGAGACTACTTAATATTTAGACTAACATTTAAATGCCTTATATCAGTCAGAAAATTTTTCTGAATGTAATAAATTACTATATAGTCTAGTCTTAAAATTATTTCTTACTTACATATTGTATGTTAACCCTTTAACTGTCAAGTTATTTTGATGATTTGGGTACACAAATTGTCAAATTTTTTTATTGCAAAAACCAAATGTTTAGTACAAAATAAAATATACTTAAGTAGTTAAAAATTGATATTTTGACGTACATGGCGTAATTTTTAAAGTTTTGTAGCCACTGCATATTTTCTTTGAGGCGGCTGTCACTCAACATGGCAGTTGCAAAGTTCGCTTCTAGTAAAGCATTATTTTCTAAAAATGAAAAAAATTAACTATTTTCTAAAACATAAATAAATATAAGTGAATACCTATTAGTAGTCCAGTAATTCAGTTTTGTGTGGTACAACTGGAAACACTTTTCCAAGCACAAACCAACTCCACAATCACTACACCAGAATCGTGATTCCTTCCCTATCTTTCCCCCATTTTTATCCTTTTTCGAACAACACACTTGCACTGTCTTGTAGGCTCACGTTTCGCAGGAATAGGAGGAAAATGGGATATAAAATGTCGTTCAGTAAGACGGGCAGGGTTATCTATTGTAGGTGGTCTGCCAACATTCTTTTGTCCAGAAGCTGCATCATCATATTTATGTAAAAGCTCTTCTACAACTTGGATTCGAAATTCTAAAAATGTAATACGTTTCCCAACTACATTTTTATAGAGCAAATATGAGTTCCAGAGTACCTTGTCTAGTAAATGTAAAAATATCTTTTTATAATATTTTATCTGACGTTTTCGGATTGTTGGATGAAAGGATATTTCCTGATCACAGCGATCTACACCACCCATAGTTAGACCATAATTAGAAACAATCTGAGTATATCGCCATTTTTTATTTTTGAGGCTGACCATGGAAGTATCATGATCATCATCAAACACACATCCTTCATCTTCGGTTGAAGAATCTAAATCATCTATATAACGTTTCAAAGAACTGGACGCTATTTTACAACAAAAAGATCCCATGCACCTTGAACCAAATAACCTCTAACCTTTGAAATCTTCAGTAAAGTGCTGTCATTTATTGAACTGAGCGCACATTAACTTTTCCCGAAATACAGTCGGGTTTGACAAAGAGATGAAGCCGAAATAAACGTCTCCCGATATATATTCGGGTATAACAATACGATGCACTCAAAAAAAAAAATTACCCCGAGTAATACTCGGGCGTGACATTTTCGAACACCAGTGCTGCGCCCGAGATTATCTCGGGCATGACAGTTAAAAGGTTAATCTGTATTACAGTTAATGTATTCCTCTTAATGCTACATAATTATTCGACAGAATCTGTAGTTAAATTGAGATAATGTTTATTACATAGCTCTGAAGACTATCAATATTAAAATTCCAAATAAGACAGGAAAAAAGTTTTTTAAATAAAGTTATACACAATTTTTTTGAAAATATTTTAAAAATATACGAAATACTTAAAAAACTTTTAGAAACTGAAATTTCTTGCAAATATTTACATCATACCTATTTAACTATAAGCGTTATCTCTGTTCTGAAAATATTTTTTCTATTAATATCCACATGAAAAGAAAATATAAATCCTAACATCATGTTCGAAACTTTTCTGTGTAATGTAAGCAATTTTTTTTAACTTAACTTACATAGCTTTTGGTGGTGCCACGTACTCAAATTAAAGATTGTAATTTAAAAGATAATTAAAAAAATTGTTTTTAAAATTGCATTGAATTGAAATACAATGAAAACAAGTATGTCTACATATGAATTCAATTACTACTGCTTCTTCAATAACTGTATATTTTTAAAATTTCATTTTGCAGTTTCGCAATTTAGTTACCTTAATATGAATCTTACATACATTACTTTAGAAACTTTTCTATCATTCTCAGAAAGATTTATATTGCATAACAAATTTTAAACAAACTGATTGCATGATAATAACATATATAAAAGTGAACAGAAGCTATATTAGCTAAACATATGCATTTAAGTTTCGTCATGATAAAATGATATTTAATGATTTGCAAAAAAACATTGATATTTAAATTTAAGAACACAGTACTCTGTCAAGAATCAAATTTACTCTGCATTTGATATTCTACATATTATGTAATGAATTATGTAATGAAATAAGTGTTATGCTTTTAACCCCTTAGGACAGTTATTTCATATAAAATTAGTTTCCAATTAAAATAAATAATCATAAATTTTGCTGACAATTTTTATATTACTAGTGTTAGTAATTATTACAAGGAATGATGCTTCAGATGTCAAAAGTAAACATAAATTCAATTCTTAAAACATAATGAATAAAAAATTACAACTTATAAAAGCCAACAAAAAGTTTGCTGAGGGTCCCTTAACCGTGACGTCACAAGCCAGTTTCGTTTCAAAGCGCAGGCCTTATCTGTCTCGATGGTGACGGCTTATCCCAAACTCGGCGTAAAGTTGAAAACTTTGAACCCTATGCCACGAGCCCTAAACCAGATTTTGTGACGTAGCACAGACTAGTTGCCTTGGTAACGGAGCGCAGCTTTAACCACTTATGCCCTTTATGCCCCGTCTGAACGAAGCTTTTGACACTGTACACTTTGTACGTAAGACTCCCGAGCAATACGACTTCCATTCACGATTAATCTAACAAAAGCAATGGAAAAAATACAAGAAAGATGAATTACTTATATTATAATTAACAGAAACTACTATTAAGAACTTATCTTCATTTTTAAGCAGTTTAATGTGAGAATAAGAACTCGTTTAAAAATTAAATTAGAAAAAAAGTGGAAGAGAATATTTTAAAACGGAAAGAACAAAATTTTTGTTTATATTATTCTGGCATTTCGGTAAGAGTCGTTAGAAATTTCGATAGGTAATCGATCGGAAACAGAAGATACATAAGTTGTTTTTACGATTTATAATTAATTTTTGATGCACGATTTCTCAAAGTTTTACATACTTTAGATCATTGGTATTCTAACTTTATCGGCTCACGTAAGCTTTAGAACTATAAGGTTTTTTTTTGGAAACCCCATCTTACCCTTAGAAAAATATAGCCACCTAGCCGGTATAGTGGTTATCGTCGCTGACTGCCGTGCCGAAGGGCACGGGTTCGAATCCTGGAGAAGGCATGGATTTGTAAATGTATAGTGTCCATGCGGCATGGAGGTTTTCTAAATATGCAGCGAGTGGACGTCCTCTAGACAGGTTGGTTGCTGGTAGAGAAACAAGGATGGGAGACCCTCCGATCGTCCCCCGGGGGTGCGCTCCTTCGAAACTGAGGGGCGGCACAGAGCAGAATGGTACTGTCATCTGCATAGTGTTCAAGGCTGTTGCCAATGACAGGCGTAAACTTGCGATCCTTGCCTAGAGGAATTTCATGGGCGTGGGCTGATTATAGCTCAGACAAGTGACCATTAGTCACCAACAACAGCAACAACAGAAAAATGTATGTTAATTTAATATTTAAAGTAGATCAATATTGTTGCGTGCGTACGGGTTCGTTATGAAATGAATGCACAAGTCCGATGAAAAATGAACAAAAATTTATTATTATCACAACAAAAATGCTTAAATTTTCTCAAATTATCATGCAGTATTACAATATCTCACAGTAGTTATCTTTTAACTACTCAAATGTCCAATAGAACGTAATTCAAAACAGCTAAAGAACGCTAATCCGCGAATTCGCTACAATCAACAACAGTAGTTTTCTAAACAACAACAAACTAAGCAACTACTACAAACTGAGATGTTTTCCTCCTTTTATAAGATTTTAAAATCACGCGCTAGAATTTTCCAGTACTTTCTCGAAATCAAAAAGAGATATTTATTTATTTAATGCACGCGCTCTTGTATTTTCAATTTTCCGGCTTAGCTTTCTTTTAATATTCGTCACGCGCTGCACTGCGCGAGAAATAAAACCATTTAATTTATAATTGAACTAACATTAGCTTTTTAAATACCAAATTCGTAACAATATGTTATAGGTATTTTATGTAAAGACAAAGAAAAATATTGCAAAAATTAAATTTTCTATTAATTTTTTTGTTTAAAAACTTTTTTAATAAAATAAATTTTATTTGTTCATTAATAAATCTAACTCCTGCTCCAGGTGTCATCTACGCTTGTATTATTTTAGTAACAAGAGTGTGGTTGCTTTTTTTTACATAAACTGTCGAAGATTTTAATTTACAATCCATGGATCACGGGATATATTTTTTATGGCTTTAAATTTATTCCATGTGTCCAGGGCAAATATATGTAATATAATTAAAAAAAAGAAATCTAATTTTTAAATATTTGCCTTATTTATAAACCTGTTTTTGAGGAAAGTGATTTTAAGTTTTGCTAGAATAACCATAAAAAATCATTTACTGCTGTTAGTCGGATTAAACAACTTGCAATGTAGTCTGAAATTCTTGAATTAGTATAGCTTTTAAAATGCTAGTTGCTTGCTAACAAATATAAGAAGCTTTAGATTATAACCACCATTAATATATGCTTTTTATTTTCTTAAAATATTGCTAAACGATACTCATAAAGTAAAATTTTTAATAAAAATAGTGTTTATGTCTGATGACATGAGAGAATTATTAATAAATTACATACGTAGAAAAATGTTTTTACCAGGCATCAAACTTACGCGTGTATGGAAAAAATTAACTTTCATATTTTACCAGGATGCTGCTTTAAGTAATCTTCATGATATTTAAATTCCTTCCTTAAACTTCCATTCAGTTTTTCTGATGATTACTCTGAGGCAGATCTTTCTTATTTAAGAGTTTACAGTAACTGAATATCATTAACAATTCAACTAAGTGCTAACTATATAAATTATGTACTAACTGTATGATATTATATTTCGTAGATCTGGAATGCTTGCATGGAGCATGTTGGCACAAGGAATGTAGCCCTGAACGCTGCACCGGGAACGCTTGAAATGTATCGAGACAAATGTGCATTCCCTATCGTTGAAGACAGATGGGAAATATTACTCAACGAAATAAATCAAAGTGTTTCTCCAGCAAACTTATCGGATCAAGTTCCTTTCGGTGTTCGTGTCCAGCATTGTCGAGAGTCTGATTTGTCTTTAATTTACGAGTTCGATTTCAATCTTGTAGGCTATAAACGTGATCTCGTGATTAAACTTACTAGTCAGGAACAAGACACAAAAACCGTGGTGGCAATCAAAGACGGGGAATGCATTGGGTACGGAACTATCAGGAAGACCTGCCAAGGAATAGGCTATGTAGGTCCACTATATGCCAATGACTATTCAGTAGCTGAAGTTATATTAAGGAGGCTCATCGTGTCTGCTCCTGAGATGAAAGGTCTCTTCATAGGCACCGACAGTAATAACGCAGCTGCTAATGATCTCGTAAAGAGGCTCGGATGCCATGTGATAGGACAATGTCAACGACTCTATCGCAGAGAAAAGGTGAATGTTGACACAAACAAAGTGTTTGCATTCTTCAGCTTAAACTTTTCTCCCTTCTGAACGATTTGGAAGTTATATGTATCTGTTCAGCGAAAAATGGAAAACGTACAATCGAATTCAGACCTCAGAATTGTAAGCAATAAGATTTGATTAAAGAATGAGCTGGACTTTATAATATCAATTATTATTTTTGATGGAAACCGGAATTCTGGAAAGCATGAACGATAATTATCTTTTCAGCGCACGGTTATTTTTATGGAGATGTTCCTTGATTCGATCGTGACATGTATGGAGTACATGTTTTCTATGATGAGAGCAAATCGCGCAAAATACTTGATTCTTTTTTTATTATTTTACTTATTTATTTATGGTTTAGGTTGAGAAGAAAGTAATTTCGGTTTGCACAAACAGGTAGCATTATGTCCCTTTACTTATTCTTCTCTCAACCTTCTCTTTATCAATTTTTTTTTTCTTTTCAGATTTGGGAACTGACACTTTTAGGTTGCTATAGAAACAAATTCCATGTATTTTTGTTTATAACGGTCAGTTTTAAAATGGATACAAAAATAAACGCTTTCGACATATTTCACTTTTTTATTTTGATACAGGCAAGAATACGACTGAGGCTCACAAAGAGATATGTGAAGTTTGACGTGTTGATTGCTTAAAAGAATGCATGAATCAAAATTGATTTTAAAAAATTCCCTTCTGGAGATTTTTTTCACTTAAAGGTGGCTAACGCTTTGGCCTACCTTCTGAATTTGATGACAACAAAATTAAAGCGATAATTGAATGGAATCGTGATGCAACTGTGCGAGAGATCACAAAATGGTTAAGTGTATCCCACACAACAACTGAAAATCACATAAGATGTCTTGGACTTGTTATAAAGCTGGATATTTAAGTTCCATGTGAAGGAATTCACTTAAAACAACGAATCAATATTTGGAAGACGCATTTCAAATGCAATGCAATCCACCCTTTTTTCCCACGAATTATCACTGATGATGAAAAATGAACCGAAAAAGATAATGACCTAAGCCTGATGAACCAAAATAAATCATATCGAAATCTAAACTGCGTTAGGAAAAGAAAAAAAAAATCATGCTGTCAGTTTGGTGGAATTACAGAAGTTTTACGTATTTTGAGCTGCTTCCAAACAACCAAACGATCAACTCAGATATTTACTGTCAACAACTTATGAAACTGGAGGAAAAAGAAAAACCAGAATTTACAAATGGCAAAGTAATCGTATTCCAGCACGATAATGCGAGGCCTCACACATCTTTAGCAACAGTACTAAATTACCGGAGCTCGGTTGGGAAATAATGTCGCGTCCCCATATAGCCCCGGTTTTGCAGCATCGGATTATCACTTATTTCGGAGTTTATAAAACATCTTAAACGGTGAAAATTTCGGTAGTAACGATGGCCTCATATCGCACTTGGCTGAGTTTTTTTGCTGTTACTAACACCAGAGGTTCTAAATGCGCAGAATCCTGAAGTTACCAGAAAGATCATCGAACAGAATGGAAGGAATTTGATTGATTAAAGTTAATTTTTTGTATACAGAAAATTAAGTTTTTATTTCACACCTACCTAAATTACTTTCTTGCTAACCAAGTATAAGGTAAAAGTATATAGACTTTAATAAAAATAATATTTGCTTCGTCATCATAACAAACGTTTAATATTCATTTTTGACATGATCTAACACAAAGTACGGCTCAAAACATAAACTATCATCAAAATTTTTTATTTAAACCACATTTTTCTTTCTTTGTTTTATTTGCTTTGTGCAAATAAAACATGAAACCAGCGCACTTCTGTACAGCACTCTGTAGTATTTATTCATTAATGTTAAAAACGCAGGTCATTTCATGAAATTATGTTATAAAAAAGTTTCTAAAAGCAATGTTTGGAATAATATTTATTCGAGGCCCTGTCGAGGCACTGATTAGTATTGAGCATCAGGTGCGTTTTCCACATGGCGTAGAATTTCGTCAGATGAGTATTCACATTATCCACCAAGAGACATTGAATAGAAACTATAAATAAGAATGAAATGAGAAATTAAGGCGCAATTGTTAGTTTAAGTTATAAGTTTGATTTACATATTTTTTTTTATCTTATCACACACAGACAAACACACATACATATATATATATATACTTAAATCCCCCCAAACACATCTTTATTATTAAGCATCATTTTCTTCGCAATTTCGCCATATACAATTCGACAGCAAAATTTCAAAAATTGTAACAGCATATAATTAGAATCCCCGATGACGTGTTAAGTCTTGGCATATATATATATATATTTTCTGTTTTTTCTCAGTTTATCATACCAATGTACAGTTTTATTAGTAAGATGGCTTGCAGATATTCGTTTTTTGTCTTTTTATTATTAACGTCTTGTGTGTTAAATTTATTAACTGAATATCATGTTCTGCGCACTTACGCCACACAAAATTCAGTTGAATAGCAAAATTACAAAATATTTAAAAACAGCATATCTTTAGAATTTCCGATAGACAATCTCGCACGTTGGATAGAACAATGTTGTAATCCGTACATTGTTGCCACTGCTCGTTTCCAACTTGTTGAGTTAGTTACGAATTGATTAAAGTGTTATAAAATATGAAACATAAAATTCGAAATTCAAAATTCGTCCCTCCAGGTAGGTGGCCATGTTCGGGTGGTAGAATGCGTTATATAAAATTTGATGGCCTTTACCAACTTTTTCCACAGTGCGAGAAACACATGCAGATTCTTCATTGTTTAATTTCTTTAAAAGTAACACCGGACGATAGTATTTCGTGGAAACACTTTGAAAAGTGATGCGCCGCCAAATCCCGTTTCGAGACTAATAACCCATTATAAATAAAAGAAACATCTTGGTCCAATCCCAATCCAAAAATAAAAATAATTTGGCATTAAAAAAGATGTGACTTCAGATACTATATTATTCGTTATCGTTGCATGAACAGAATTTAAATGAAAAAAAAAATCAAATTAAAATAAAGAGAAATGTGCTGGAACAGCAGAATCTAATAACCGGGGCTAAATTTCTAAACTAAGAAATGGCAGAGCTCTATGGAATGCCATCACGAAAACTGAATATATATATATATAAGTTAAAAGAAAATTCCTAGTGCGTATGCCAAAAAGTTGCTTAGATACTGTGGTTCCGTTGACAATATTAACATAAGTAGAATAAAGTGTAATGAAAGATGTAAATATAAAAGATTAAACAAACAATATAAACACTTGAATATTTACAAATAAAATTCAATACTAATTGTTAGTAATATGCTGATCAAAGTAAAGCATATTTTAAACATTAGAATTAAAGTATGACAAAAGACTTAAGCAAAAATTTAAAAAAAAAAAAAAAAAAAAAAAAAAAAAGCGGTAAATGGTAGATTAGCCCAATTCGAATCTCATCAAGGACTCTTCAGGGGAAATTTTTTAATGATTTTTTAATCCAGCTAGCTCCATATCGCGTTTCGCTGAAATAGACAATTGAAACTGTACACGAAACTCTTTTTAAATATTAATTGAAAAAAACTTAGTCATAAACTTTAGTCTTAATTCTCGTTCCAATTTCCCGACGCGTCCGCTTGAAGAAACACATTAAGGTGTAATAATAACTTTACATAATGGACTGGTTATGCCAATGTATAAAAAAAATAAATAGAGATTTGCTATTAGTGAAAAAAAAAAAGATTTTATGGGAGGACCTACTAGCTTATAGAGCTTTAAAAAAAAAAAAAAAAAAAAAAAAAAAAAAAAAAAAAAAAAAAAACAGACCTGGAATATCGATGTCTTTTTTCTGTAACCATTCAAACTCAAAAAGGGTGTGAAAGCCTCGAGCAAGGAATTTGCCAACCAAATAGGCAGTATGACTTAAAAAGGGGAAGAAACGTCATGAGTGCTATGGCTGGAACTCTCAACAGCTTTCGATGTCTGTCATGGCTGTGGTTAAGGCATACCGATGAAGATAATGAACTTGAAGAATTTCCTGTCTTTATTTTCACACATATCCAAGTAATTTGGCAGACACTTATTCAATCATAATTAAATATCATAATTAAATATGGTAAATTTCTATGTACATTGATTCTAAAAAAAAATTAAGACGCATTCAGTTTAGACTGGGAAGCGAAGCGAGGAGTTATTAGTACGGTGGAAGCCAGGAAAAAGGTAACGCAATTAGCTGCCAGGTTTTTTTTTTTTATACCATAGTAGGTGCGATTCTAGAAATAAGCTATGATTGGAATAGAAGAGAAATACGCCAATGTGACAATCAAAATCGCAATAACAACCCTGTATTTAGCGTACATATATTAAAACGCTCAATTGATTTCGAGAGCAACTAAAGGTCCCTCCTCATCAGGAGAACGAAATTACTAGAAAGGGAGAAAAAAATAAAGCTTCGGCAAAGGAGTCTTAGAAACACGTGGTCATTACCAGCACTGTACGTGGTCGTAACCGGATTTTGAATCAGAGTTACACTGGCCGCCTACTTTTACTGAGCCAGGCTATCTGATCAAACATATAACACATAGACTAAAACGGGGGAAAAAAAAAAAAATCCGAAATGTTTCAGATTTTAAATTACGTCCAAAGGGGCGTTTTTTAACATTTTGTGTGTTACCTTTCTTTATTAAATATCATGTTCTTCGCACTTAAACCATAAGATCCAGTGCAACAGCAATATCGCAAATAGTTTTAAAACGAACATATCTTTAGAATTTCCGATACAGAGACTCACGCGCTGGAGATAAAAATGTTTTTTCTGCACAACGTTGCCATTGCTCGCTTTGAAATCCTTGAGTTTGTTAATCAAAAATTCGTCAAAGTTTTAAAAAATAGGAAATCGATCATAAAACAAATTTCAAATTTCAAATTTGGTCTTCCACATGCTCATATTCGTTGGAGGATTACGTTATTCAAAATTCGATGACTCTATGTACCGTTGTTTTATCACAATACGAGAAATATACATACATTTATGCAGACTTTTCATTATTTAATTTCTTCAAATATAATGCAGGACTCTAACATTTTATGGCAACAGTTTGAAAAGTGAACCGACATTTATCCGTCCGACGCAAAATGCCAAAACGAAACTAATTGTCCTTCGGGATTCAAATCCCTTTGGACTAAAAAAAGGTCATTCGAGGTTCAGATTTGGTGCTTGAAGATGCAGTTGCCCCTCTCACCTTTCTTTTTTTTTTCGTTTTAGTCTATGTGTCATATGTTTGATCAGATAGCCTGGCTCAGCAGAAGTAGGCGATCCGATCCGATCAACTATTGCTGGGGTTTCCGAATAACTATTGCTGGGTTGAGCTGTTTCCAGCTCTTGAAGAATTGCCAAGAGTCACAGGACTGTAGTAAGTCTGACGTAGTAAAGCTGTGGGATTGAGGTGATGGCAGAAGGGGGACGAACAAGATGCCGCAAGCCTAGGATTAGGCCATAGAAGAAGACGAGTCGCAGACGGAGCAGTACAAGGTAGAGCAATTATGAGTTTTATGTTGAGGTACTGTGAAAGCACAAAACATGACATAACGAGTTTGTAAAGAATACAAACTCTCAGAAGCATACATTTATTAAATAAAGTTTCAGTGACAAAAATGCAAGTTGCAAAATCAGATACAATTAAAGAAATTTCCATAAAGATGTTGAGAAAAGTAATAATGAATGCTATGTACAATATATACAGCAAATTCTACTTCATGTCGAAAAATTCACATTTCTAGCTAAGTGGGCTGCAAGCGGTCGTAATTCTTTATCTTCTGGTAGTGGAATGCTATCAAATACTTTTAGTTTCATCATATGAGGGCATGCAACTACTTTCTGGAAAAAGCTGGAATTTAAACGATGAAGATGTTCTATGACAGTTTCAATTTTCAAATCTTTGCATAACATCTTATTTGATACAAAATAATGCGCATTCGCGAAGGTGCACAGCAGCTTGTTCTGAGTAATTTGCAATTTAGATATATGTCTCTTATTGATGCCCAAGCGGGGGATGCATACGTGAAGATTGGCCGTATAACAGAGATGTATAAGGGCCTCTTTCTTCTTAAGTCCAGTTTAGAGTGCTCGTTAAGACTCTGAATAACTCCTAGTGTTTTTCCCCTTACATGAGTCAGATGATACTTCCAAGAGAATTTATCATTGATAATGACGCCAAGGTAATTCGCCTCGCGTACTCTGGGAACTTCTGTGTCGAAGAGCTTCAGCTTGGATTTATCTGCGTTAATTGAAATGCGCCATTTAGTGCACCAGAATTCTATTTGTGGCATGACTTGTTGAAGTTTCCTGACAGCTAGATTCGGACACATAGATTTGACAGCAAACGCCGTATCATCAGCCATGCAGCCAATGAAGTAATTGTAGTTTAAGTCTGTTTTAAGGAAGTTTGTCACAAAGAAAAGATATAAAATCGGACCTATAATTGACCCTTGTGGGACGCCAGCGTGAATTCTTTTGACTTCAGAAATCTCATTTCCAATAGAAACGTGAAAACTCCTGCCTTTCAGGAATGAGTAGATGAGACACGTTAAAGTTTTAGTGAATCCGAGGGAGTGGAGCTTGAATATTAGACTTTCATGCCAGACGTGGTCAGACGCTTTGGACACGTCTAGCATGAGTATGGCCAGTGTAACTCTGATTCAAAATCCGGTTACGACCACGTACAGTGCTGATAACGACCACGTGTTTCTGCGACCCCTTTGCCGATGCTTTATTTTTCTTCTTTTCCCCCCTTTCAAGTAATTTCGTTCTTCTGATGAGGAGGGACCGTTAGCTGCCCTCGAAATCGAAGCAACGTTACGTAACTTCGAAAGATCTCGAATTTGGGAGAATAGATGAATTTAAGGGAGATCACCAAATCTAGAACGTTAATTTTGAGGTCTCCAATTGTTTTTTAAAAACAGCTATCGTATTTTGTTATATCTTACACACACACACACACACACACACACACACACACACATATATATATATATATATATAATTAAAATAAAATACGGTATAAAGATATAAATAAAAATTAATAAATGAAATTAAATTGATGACCTGAACTTAAATAATAAATTAACATTTGAAGTGCTGCATGAAATTAAAATTTCTCTCGGATGCCAAGAAATATCGGTTTGGTTTATTTTGAATAAGACAAAGTATGCGAGGGTTATCTGGCTAAGGGAAGGGATGCTTTTTGTGTGGGACTTTGTGAGTGAAAATGTTCGTAAATACGTTACGCACAAGAAAAACCACGAAAAGGCCCGTGCTTCCAACCAATTCGGCAGGAAACGAACTACCAGTGTTCAGCTACTTTACCACTCAACCGCGGTGAACATAGGAAGTACCGTTCTCCAAGAAGCTCTGGATGAATTTAAGCCCTACTCATGATTGGTTTGGCTTATTTAATTACGGCAAAGCTTTCGAGGGCTATCTGCCTAAGGAGAGTGAGCCTTCGTGGAGGACTTTCTAAAGGAAATTTGTTCCTATGCAGCCAGCACGTTAACCAGGATTCGAAATTCGGACTGAAATACCAGTGTTCCGCGAGTTTATCACTTGGCCGCTGATGGGCATTGCTCATACTTCAAAAGGAAATTACGTGCAGAAGATAATAAATAAGAAATGCCAACAAATAAAAAAGTGAGAGAGAGTATGAAGTGAACGAATATACTATTTTACGCTCATAAAAGTGTAAATACAAGTTACCATACATTAAAAAAGGGTGATTAATAAATTATTTAATGAGTAATTAATGGTCTTAAAGTAAATGTTTGCTTCTATAACTGAATAGTGCTGTCCTATTTATGCGAATATATTTTCTTTTTATGAGATCAATGAAATAGTGGTCTTTAGGTATTAAATTTTATCCTGCGTAGTTGAAGCTTCAGGTTTGGAAATTTAATTAAGTTCATAAGCATACTGAACTAACTATGGCTAAGTAATATTTAACCCATAGAATCGATATATTATTTCTAATATACTAGTTAACATCTGGAAGACTTAATGAGAAAAAGAAAGAAAATTAACGCAGGTTCAGTTAATTAAAAGGAAAAAGTCCATTTAAATTAACAACCATAATTAATTCCTAATTTAATTTAGACTTCTTAAAAGTTGGACATCTATGTTTAGATTCTAACTCAATTCTATTATTTCTTTAGTAGAATTAAACATATTACCTATGCCATGAAAGAAACATATATTTAAGTAGTCTTAATGAAACAGGGATTCCTTATCAAGAATTTCCCATTTAAATATAAAGAGAAATCTTACTTACAGTTTGGTCAAATATCATCCTTAAAATAATTGCTCAAGATCACTGTTTAGATTAACTACCCTGGATTGCGACAACTGATCGAAAGACTGATATTACCTATTTAGATTGAGACGTATGTGCTCAAGCAATAGTGACACATCAGATCTTGATCATGATTACTCGTTCCAGCTCATCGAGCTCATCGCTATCGAAATATTTTATATATTCCTTAGTGACAACGCAATGACACAGAGTATGTCTTTAAAAGCTTCGATCAGATGTATTATGCTTGAACCTTCATTACGTTTTACGGAAAGGAGGTCGGGTAAATCTCAACTTCTCTTGACTAAGCAAAGACAGGAAATAATATTGACAAGTAGAATAACTAAATAAACCAATTTTCAAATAAGTTTTAATAAAATTATATTATTTTACATCAGATAATATACGATTTTTGATTATCAAACAGTTTTTGTATCGGATATATCACTATTTGTTTTTTCATTCACCTTTCTTTTCATTTAGTAACAATAATCTAAACTTTCATTTGATGACTTCAATGTTTGGCCCTCATACTTCTTTCTTATGTTGCTAAACCATTAACTACCTGAACACACTCTTATAAAACACCATAGCAGCATGGTTTGTTTAGTTCTCTCTGTTCTTTTAGTTTATTAGTATGACGAAGCACAGCAGAGCTATCTGTCTAAGGAAAGGGATGCCTTCGTGGAGGATTTTCTAAAGGAAATTGGTTCGTATACACGTTACACATGAAGAAAACCACGTAAACGCCTATGTAGCCAGCCCGTTCGCCTGGATTCAAACCCATGTCAGAACTACCAGTGTTCAGCAATTTTACCGCTCGGCCGCTGGTGGGCCATAGTGTGGTTGGAAAGACAACTTAGTAAATAACTACTATTTATACTACTGACTGTGATGAGAGAGATTTTTTTAATATTTACTAAATTTTGACATTAGAAAGACCAAGAAATTTAGAATGTATGTTAAGGAGAAACTTAAATGTAAAAGAAAATTTTAAATTGTTTACTGCCACGTTTTCCTCCTCCTTGCGCACTGCATTTACTATGCAGGTAATGCAAATGATTACTGAAACGGGAAACTTAATGTTATTGACTAATGCTCACTTGTCTGACTTATATTCAGCCCAATTCGGCTCGCCGCATATTTAGAGTGCTCCCATGCCGCACAGATATTATACATTTAAAAACATCCATGCCTTCTCCGGGATTCGAGCCCGCGCGCTTCAGCACGGCAGTCAGCAACGCTAACCGCTATACTGGTTGGGCGGTTGGGAAACTTTATAAAATCTCTGAGACCTTTCGCAGAGACCCCCTTCATGATCTGGCATTTAATTAAACGAAACCGTTTCTCTATTTGTCGGTGATGTGTGCCTGCAATTTTATACTTTTGTTCTTCAAATTATTACAAAAATCCCTTTGGGACATGATAAAACTAAATCTTATTAGACTAGAAGAGAAACACGCTAATGTGACAATCAAAATCGCAAAAACAACCTTGTATTTAGCGTAAGCATAATGAAACACTCAATCGATTTCGAGGGCAGCTAAAGGTCCCTCCTCATCAGGAGAAAGAAATACCTAGAAAGAAGAAAATAAAGGAGAAGGAGTCTCAGAAACACGTGGTCCTTATCAGCACTGCACGTGGTGGATTTTTAATCAGAGTTGCACTGGCCGCCTACTTTTACTGAGCCAGGCTATCTGATCAAGCATAAAGGACAAGAAAAATTAGCGAAGTTAAAATAGGGAGCGAGGGGCAAATGCACCTTCACGCTCAAAATCTGAACTTCAAATAATGGAAAGCAACCACTGAACTGGTATTTGCCCCTCGCTCCCTATTTTAACTTCACTAATTCTTCTTGTCCTTTATGCTTGATCAGATAGCCTGGCTCAGTAAAAGTAGGCGGCCAGTGCAACTCTGATTAAAAATCCAGTTATAACCACGTGCAGTGCTGATAAGGACCACGTGTTTCTGAGACTCCTTCTCCTATATTTTCTTCTTTCTTGGTATTTCTTTCTACTGATGAGGAGGGACCTTTAGCTGCCCTCGAAATCGATTGAGTGTTTCATTATATTTACGCTAAATACAAGGTTGTTTTTACGATTTTGATTAAATCTTATTACTATTTTCTTATATCTTAATTACATTCCCCTTTATATAATAAATCTTAATACTATTTTATCATATTACGTTTGCTTAGAATATTTGTATTCTAGATTTACGCTCTTTTATCATTCTGTATCAGGTACAATAGCTTAAATTACCTCTGATATTCAGTGTTTTAATATGCTTCCTAATGTTTTCCTGCGCTTTATTCTTTTTCCTAACTGCAGTGAAAAATTTATACACCTTTCCTAGAACGATTTTCCAGTGACCAGGAAATAATGAAAAGAAAGTAATGGCAGATGGCCGTCATTATTTTGTGTTGAAGTAAATATGAATTCATCGTAAGTGGCGTTCCCATAATCATGATTATGAAAATTATCGATGTTTCTCTTGTTTCTCTCAAGTACTTAACAATAACAACTGTTAAACATTATTTACGTGAGTATTATGCGGTACCTTCGAATTGGATACGCAGCGTTTACTCTTTCAAGCATGTGCTTACTGGCTTTCACTCATGTGCATGGGAAACGACATCCTGAAGAACATCAACTTCAAAATAATTAAAAAGTAATTATCTGATAAGAAATGCAGCAGATGTTTGTTGTGAAATGAGTTTCGTAGAAGTTTTACTGTACCATCTAATCTATGTTTATGCTTTTATATCAATTTTGTTTTGTAAAAGTGCTTGTAAAATTAATGTATGTTTACTATTATAAAAAAATTGCATTTTATTTATGTGAGTGGTTGTCACAGGAACTCCAACACATGCGTTTGCCCAGAGATTCATAATAATAAGACGGCTCAAATATGTTATAAATGATTGTGTTTGTAAGGTATTTTTTCTCTTCTCTCCACATGCCCTTAACAAAAGTTTGGGGGTCTAACTTTTGAAATTTAAATCGGCTATTAAAATAACAAATAAGAAATAAAAGAAAAAAAATCTGGAAGGTTTCAGTTTTTAAATTACGTCCAAAGGCGCTTTTTTTTAAACATTTTGTGTGTTACCTTTATTTATTAAATATAATGTTCTTCGCACTTAAACCATAAAATGCAGCTCAACAGCAATATCGAAAATAATTTTTAAATGAGCATATCTTTAGAATTTCCGATGCACAGTCTCGCGCGTTGGAGATAAAAATGTTTTTTTCTGTACAACGTTGCTATTGCCCGCTTTGAAATTCTTCAGTTTTGTTAATCAAAAATTCGTTAAAGTTTTACAAAACATGAAATCGATCATAAAACAAATTCCAAAATTTCAAATTTGGGCTTCCAGATGCCCATATTCGCAGTAGGATTACGTCATTCAAAACTGGACGTCTCCAGGTACCGTTCGTTGTTTTATCACAATGCGAGAAACATACATACATTTATGCAGATAATTCATTATTAAATTTCTTCAAATATAACACAGGACGATAATATTTGGTGGCAACAGTTTGAAAAGTGAAACGAACATTCAGAGTGATTCGACACAAAATCCCAAAACGGAAGAAAACAATAGTCCCTCAGGGACAAAGCCCCTTTCGACTCGTAAGAAGAAAAAAAAAAAAAAAAAAAAAAAACCTATGAATATTTTTTTTTTTAAATTAGGAGTTTATTATTTTCATTTAAGAATGAAACACAGTCATTCAAATGACTGCCACGGCTGTCTTGACAGTACACCCTATCCGAGCAGTCCAATTTTTCAGTACATTTCCCACTTTTTGGGCTCCAGTCGCATGAATGGCAACTTCGATTTCGTATTTCAAGGCATCAGTCGTCTCTGGACGGTTAGCGTAACACTTATCCTTAACCACTTGCTCTACGACTAAACTTCAAGGTTACGGTGCCGTGCGCTACAATATAACAAGCGGTAAAGTGTCTCATTTACGCCGCTCCGCGTCTGCGATTGCAATCCAGAGCTGTAACTCGAGAAATAAACAATCTCGTTGTTAGGCGACGTGTGCACCACGTTATTTTCATTTTTGCGATAAATGCCTATCGACGTGGTGTTCACGTCGCTCTCGGTTTGAGACAAAAGCATCTTGACGTGCGTGGCACGTCTTTTTTAGTGCAAGTGGTTAAGGGTTTAAAAAAAAAAAAAGTCTGAAATGTTTCAGATTTTAAATTACGTCCAAAGGGGCGTTTTTTAACATTTTGTGTGTTACCTTTCTTTATTAAATATCATGTTCCTCGCACTTAAACCATAAGATCCAGTGCAACAGCAATATCGCAAAATAGTTTTAAAACGAGCATATCTTTAGAATATCCGAATTTCCGATACAGAGACTCACGCGCTGGAGATAAAAATGTTTTTTCTGCACAACGTTGCCATTGCTCGCTTTGAAATCCTTGAGTTTGTTAATCAAAAATTCGTCAAAGTTTTAAAAAACAGGAAATCGATCATAAAACAAATTTCAAATTTGAAATTTGGTCTTCCACATGCTCATATTCGTTGGAGGATTACGTTATTCAAAATTCGATGACACTATGTACCGTTGTTTTATCACAATACGAGAAATATACATACATTTATGCAGATTTTTCTTTATTTAATTTCTTCAAATATAATGCAGGACTCTAACATTTTGTGGCAACAGTTTGAAAACTGAACCGACATTTATGAGTCCGACGCAAAATGCCAAAACGAAACTAATAAGTCCTTCGGGATTCAAATTCCTTTGGACTAAAAAAAAGAAAAAAAAAAAAAAAATCTGAAATGTTTCAGATTTTAAATTACGTCCAAAGGGGCGTTTTTTTAACGTTTTGAGTGTTACCTTTATTTATTAAATATCATGTTCTTTGCACTTAAACCATACAATTCAGTTCAAGAGCAATATCGCAAAATAATGTTAAATTAAGCATATCTTTAGAATTTCCGATATACACAGTCTCGCGAGCTGGAGATAAAAGTATTTTTTTTCTATATAACGTTGCCATTTCTCGCTTTTAAAGCATTGAGTTTGTAAATAAAAAATTCGTTAAAGTTTTACAAAATATAAAATCTATAATAAAACAAATTCCAAATTTCGGATTTCAGATGCCCATATTCGCAGTAGGATTTCGTCATTCAAAATTCGATGGCTCTATGTACCATTGTTTAATCACAATGCGAGAAATAGACAATCATTTATGCAGATTTTTCATTATTTAATTTCTTCAAATATAATGCAGGACTCTAACATTTTGTGGCAACAGTTTGAAAAGTGAACCGACGTTTATGAGTCCGACGCAAAATCGCAAAACGAAAACAATAGTCCTTCAGGGACAGAGCCCCTTTGGACTAAAAGTCCAACGGGGGTCAAATCACAGCTCTGAGGCGGCCAATTGACATCATCGAACAATCAGCATTTAGGCTGATTATTCGATTTTCAAAAACAGTACTCGAAAGATCGATGGTTACTTTGGCTGTGTGGCAAGTGAAAGTCCTGTTGAAACCACATGTCATCCATATCATCCTCTTCAATTCTTGTAAACAAAAATTCGTTTAGCATGACATGGTAACGTTCTCTATTGACGGTAACGGCGGTTCCTTGCTCATTTTCGAAGAACAATGGCCCAGTAATGCCGCAGGACCAAAAATCACTTTGACCCCGTTGGATTTTTCTTTTGTGTGGAGAACCCTTGAGGACAAGTTACGCTAACCACTCAGAGACGACTGATGCCTTGAAACACGAAATGGAAGTTGTCATTCATGCGACTGGAGCGCAAACAATAGAAAATGTACTAAAAAATTGGGTTGATCGGATGTTATACTGTCAAGCCAGCCGTGACGGTCATTTGAATGATTTTGTGTTTGGTTCTTAAAAGAAAATGTCCAATTTTTCTAATATACTCATAATTTTGAAAAAAAAAAAATTAGTTTTTTAATAGATTCAAATTCGAAAAGGTAGATGGTCTACCATATAGAAGCCCGCTTCAGGTGTAATCGGGAGGTTTGGAGTTTGAATTCCAGCGAAAGCATTGCGGATTTTTTCAGCTTCCTGACATTAAAAAATTCTAAATGACTCCAAAGTGACACCCGAACTAAAAGATGGTGGACAATAATTCGTCACCCCCAGAATTTGGCGAATAGATCCCGTAATCCCAATCGCCTTAAACAGGAAGGTATTAATTTTGCTTATTTTATTTTCATGCTTTACCAGTGCATTGCATTTGGACTGAAGCAAAAGTCACGATTGGATTCATATCATGACTTATATATAAATTATAATATAATTAGTTAATTATTATATATATATATCATAAAATATAATTAGTTTTCAGTGTATTTTTCTAAAAATTATTGTCTTCTAGTAGAGAAACTGTTTTTTATATGCATTTCTGAAACAGAGCACAAATACCTTCTAAGATGAATAAATTTTCAGAGCAGAATTTTTAGCCCTTTAAAAATACAACAATCTAAAAAAAATGACTTGTGTTTTTTGGTAACGAAGGTCGAAGTATTAGTACCGGCCTTGAATTTGTCTATGTTATGTTTCTTTGTGTTTATCATGTATACATATATCGTGAAAAAGCATCTTTAAAAAGTGATTTGTCATGTTGAGTTTTCATTATAATTCCAATTTGAGGGTATAAAAGTATCATCGCTTATTAGCTAAAAACATTCTTCGTCTTATCATGGAAACCAAAACGCTGTTATTAATGCTTGTTGCTTATTTTGATACATACCCGGATGGACCTTTAAACTCTGGACGTTTGAACGTAGATTTCCGTAAGTTCAAATTTGTTTCTTCTTATTGTTACACTTCGAAACAAGGATGTGAGTAAATAAGACTATTAGAAATATTATTTTTTAAAATTAACTAAAATATTGATCTATAAATGTATCGGTAGCATAAGGCGGGCCTCAGCTTTTTTTTTTCTCTGTGAGTCAAAATGGTAAGTATTAACAAGAACATTTTGAGCATTCCTCTTTCCGCCTGAATTAATGAAGAGTCCCCTCAGCACCATGGAGGTAAAAAAGGAAGGAGTGGCCCAATCGGCACTAGAAGTGAAGCACTGCTCCGAAGCTTCGGTCACCAGATGGGGTGTTTTTTGTTTATATTCAGAAGCTTACTTGACAATGCTCTGATAGTATTTCGACACACGACAGCTCCCTACAAATCGAAAAACGGGACACTTTCGCATGAAAGAAACATTCATAGTGTGATGGATAATAGTGATTTGTATAGTTTAATGACATTTACGCAAAAATCACATCTTGGTTATTTTTCGATAAATAACAACAGTGATTTTGATTATGAATTTGTTTTATAAAATTCTAAGCTGTTCAACTACAAAAATATAGATTTTAGGAAAAATGTTATGCTTAAAGAAGGAACAATACCTTACGGTACATTTAAAATTGTCTACGTCTTTCGATACCCTTGATAGAGTATTCTCTACTTTTATGATCCAAACGCCAAAATGTTATAAATAAAATAAATTTTTTGTGATCCGCATATTATTGTAACGTGTACCTTTTAAAAATTTTTAGAGGAGAGGCTTTATAGTTGTTTATATTAAACTCATCACTTTATTTCTATATAACTGAAAAAATAATCACGTTAGGTTTACACTTTTTACTTATTTGGTTTAATTACGTATATGGGTTAATTAAGAAATGAAATTACAACCAAATGCTGCAATGGTCGTCAAAATGTCGTCAAAATTAATAAATATATACACAGATATGCCAATAAGTTAACTTTTCCTTGGTTTGTAACCACACATTTGTGTAAAATTATGTACAGTTTTACACAAATGTGTGGAACAAAAGATGCATACATTTGCGAATCCCGCGGAAGTACCATGTGCGGTCAACATGATGTGATGAGAGACTTCCCTTTTCAGGTTAAAAAGCTACATTGGATGATTATCATAATACTTTCTCTCTCTCTCTCAGCTACAGATTAGCTTGTCATTTTAGTCAGAGTTCTAGTGAGGATGTCTGGCGGTACACTAGGATGTGACATTTAGCGTTGAGAAAGATGTGTAGGCCTTAGTTCCAGTCCTCATAACACCTCGTACAGTGTCTAGGGAACCCACTGAAGATATCTTCGGAATACATTAGAATATGATATTAACCTTTTGAAGACGGGATGGCCATTATAGTGGCATAGAGTCCTCTCATTGAAAAGACTGGTTTGTCCACTTTAGTGGCCATGTCTTTTCCTACCCCCATTTTCCAGGCTGAAAAGTGGGGTGAAATGTCAAATTTGACGTCCCTATGGTTTTAAACACTTATCTCTTTCAAAGGTCTTCCTTTTGCGACTTAGATGCACCCCTCTCAGAATCCATTAAACTGCACACAAGAATCTTTGTTGCAAAAAGAAGGTGGTTTCTGAAAGGGGGGAAAACATTCGGTTCAAGATTCCCCGTCTTTTGGTAGCTTTTATTGCTACCAAAGCCCCGGCCTCAAAAGGTTAAGCACTCGGTAGGATATAACTGGTAAGTCAAGGGGGGTAATTTGCGCTGAGTTCGTCAGCAAAATCCTCAAGGTTTCTCGAGAAATTTTTTATATTCTGCGGGTAAGCAGACCTGAAACGTATTTTTCTTTTCGTATAATTAAAATGATACTTTTCTAACAGTTTCTGCCTAAAACAAACTATTAATGAGGTTTTTCAGGTTTTATCTTTTATCGAAAATGTTTTTTATATATTCAAAAATGTTTTTTTATGCTTTTATTATCAGAAAATTATTCTAATTTAGGTTTTTCATACAGGCGAATCGGCATATGGGTAATGAACGTTAAAATAGGGGATATATGTTACTATAAGGTATTTTTTCCTTTTTTGCCAAGTGCATTCATGGTGTAATTGGAAGCACGTGTGACTAGCAATTGGGAGGTCCGGACCTCGAATCCAGGCGAAGGTATTGATGATTTTTCATTACCATTGCTTTTGGGCATTGTTGACTTTGTTTGCTGCTTCCCCGGACTGTGCTTGTAGTGCATAAACTAATAGCTCTCATGTCATCGTCAGCTAATTATTCTACATACTGAATGAGATGTTTTCCTATTATTTGATAAACTGCTTTTAAATAAACGAAAGACTGCTCTGAAATTTAAAAATATATTCCATAAAAAGTATTCAAAGTAACTGGGCAATTTTCATAAGTAACAAGTGAATACTTTGAAAAAAAAATGCATTATACTACGATTACGAAATGAGCCATTGATCATTTTAATAAATTTGAATGATGGAAATATAGATATTTATGGCATTTAGACGATGAATTTGCTTTTCATTTACATATTACAATTTTTAAAGAAATTTTTACAAACATTAATAATTCTTTTTCTCTACAGGTTCAGAAAATGAGACAAGCGGATGATATGGACGTATCCAAAGAATGAAATTAATAGATCGGTATGATTATCAGTTTTTGTGCAGTTTAGAGATGAGGATAATATTACTTCAATTACGATATTTGCTTACGTAACCGCAAAAGGTGTTCGGAACAAATTATATGATTTACAATTGGAAATAAATTTGAAAAAATTAAATCTGATAGAAAATAAAAAATGTTAGAAGTTATAAAATGATACTTTTATTTTTTTAAAAATGCTTGAACATAATTATACGAGCGAATTCAGCATAATTTTTTTATATGGCATCCAAACAGAGTACGCTATGGAATTTGAGGAATTTTATTTTTGTGTTTCTAACTCCCCTTGTTTAATGTAGAACTGGAACAGAAATGTGGCTAAGCGAAGATATCTAGATAATTCGAAAGATTAAATAGATTTAAAAGATTAAGATTTTAAAGATTTAAAAGATTTCTTTATTTCGAAATGGAAATAGCCAAGGCAAAGCGAGTGACGCTTCGATCTCTGACAACAAGATTGATTTCTAAAATTGAAACAAAAATTTTGAAGAATGAAACAGAAGAAGAGGAGTTAGAAAGATTATTGGTACAAATAAATTTAAAAGAGAAGCAATTAAAAGAAATAAACTCTGCAATTCAAAATCAGATCACAGATATTAGAGAAATAAAATCTGAAATTGTAATATGTGATGAATATCACGAAAAACTAATCATTTGCATCAGTAATTTAAAAACAGCTATTGCTAAACGCAAAGCAAATAAGCTAAGATTATTGCAGGTATCTGCAGTTAAAGAAAAACAGCCTGGAACATTACCCTTTTTTAAAATACCAAAATTTGATGGAGATCGTGCTGACTGGCAGAAATTCTGGGACCAGTTTGAATCTACCATCCACACAAATGAAAATATATCTAACGAAGACAAATTCAAATATTTACACTCATATCTAACTGGATCTGCTGCGAATGCAATTAAAGAATTTCCTCTCACAGACAGCAATTACAAAGCAGCTATAGAAACCTTAAAAGACAGATTTGGGAAGAAAACATTAGTTGATAAATCTAATTCAAGTAAGCTGCTGAATCCAGCATCTACTATAAAATTATCCAACGTCTCTCTCCTCAAAATTTTATTAGACTACTGTCAAACGGAAATTCACAGTTTAGATAGTAAATGCAGAGATTCAGGTAGTTTTAAATCTGTATTATATCCCATGATAATCAAATTAATACCTCAAGATATTATCCTAGAAATTACTAGAAAATGCGGATCAGACGAAGATTGGAAATTTTCGAAGATAATTGATATTCTCATAACAGAAGTAGAAAAGAGACAGAAAACCATACTTTTTATGAAAAATAATACACCAAGTGAAAGCGAAACGGACGGTCAACCCTCATTAGAGAAAAATTATGATATGAGTGATAGGCTGGGAAATCGAAATGTTTTCTTTAAGGAAACTAGTACCTCTTATACACCAGTTTCAAACGTGGCAGAAAAATCTTGTATTTTTTGTCAAAATACGGAACATGTCTTTGAAAACTGCGATAAAAATATCGATGAAAGGAAAGATATCCTGAGACGTAACGGAAGATGCTTCCTTTGTTTGAAAACAGGACATTTAGCAAAATCATGTAGGAAGAGAGTTAACTGTTTAGCATGCCAGAACTTCAAACATCGGCATCATATTGCTATTTGCGAAGCCTATTTCAACAATAAATCTGTCTCAAGACGATGTTTTCATTCCAAAGAATTAGATGCCAATTCGCCCAAATAACATTTAGCCCAATTTTCCTCGCCCCTTGACTTTTGCTGAGGAACGTCCGGTCCCCCTGTTCTCCCTCTGTCTCTCATCTCGGTCTAACGTGCGAGAAGGGGAGATGAAACGGGAGCATTCAGTTTCTTTTACTTTCCTTTCACTCCTTATCCCATCACAATATCTATTAATTTAGAATAGGCACTTCAAAGACATTTACCCCACCAGCTTATCTCGTATCCACAGTAACGACAGCTGGGACAGCTGGTGAACTGCCTTAATTGTTTATCTCCCAGTTCATTTCCGTTTAGCGCGTTTCACTTCGTGAAAAGCGCAATAATGAAGGCTGATTTGAAATACAATCTCAAATGAAATGAAAACTTTAATGCTGTGCATTGATAACGATGTGTTATGATCGCATGTGAGGGAGAGTTGGAAAGGTCTCAAAGTACTTATTTTGAAGGTATAGTGCCTAACTCTTACGTTTTCGCTTGGTTTTTATCAGTTTTCCTGCTACTGTGTTATATTTTTTTGGAAGCCTTAAAACTAACAGCGTTCGCAATATTCCCAATAAAAGCTGGAATTATTATATATACATTTTATATAATATGTAATAGTTCATTTGATAAGAAGAAAATAATTAAAATCTAAGTAACAAAGTTAATTAAGCTTTTTAAGTTTTTCCCTTCTTTAAAACGCGATTCTTTAATTTAGGAGAAAAACATTATTAGTACAATATTTCCTATAGTAAAATGTTATTTAAATAATAATAATTTGTGGCCTTATTTTAAATTAATAACTTCTACAGCATCATATTACGCGCAATATTATACAGTGGTAATCTGCGGAGCAGTACTTCTGCAGTCTATTACATGATAATAAACTGTAGAACCAAAAAGTAGTCTGCAGAATGGGAGTCATCAAAGAGACATCCTTTCGACAGGTGGGCAAGTTTGAAGTGATCTGAGCAAAGATGTATGAAAGTGAGATCAGATAATAATTGGCTGATAGGTGAAGTAATTTTCGGGAAAATATGATTTGGACCAACCGAGATAGTCACGATTTAGAAAAGCTTGTTTAACTCTTTCACATCGAGGTAGCTCGAAACGTCCGTGCATTCAGACATCGGTAGGTCGCCCCAAAGCCTGCGTCCATATTCTACTTGGTGCTCTTCCTGATCACGCCAGCGCATAGCTTAATGGTTTAAGGAGTTCTTAAATGATAAGCCAATCATTCTTTTGAAAATATTGAAGTAGTTTTCTTATTTGAATGCATCTTTTCCTTCTCATTTCTTTAGTGTCAACATTTAGCTATTCATGTTGGCAGCTGCAGTTTTGTCGTGTAAACTGTACGCAATGGGTGAAACTGCACAAGGATCTCCAAGAGAGAAGTAATCGTTTCACTTAAGTAGGTTACTGTTAACTCTGTAGCATCCTACTTGGCAAGGGGTAGGAAATCCATTCCAACAGAAATTTGTATACCTGGGCATTTCAGATGTTTGAGAGAAACAGATTTTGGCCTCTATCGATGCGAAAGAGTTAATTCTATTGCTGAAAGCATCCGTTTTTTCGAGCATTGTATTAAAAACGGAGCTTGTTTCATTTAAAAGAAAAAAAAAGAATAAACAAATTAAGTTATTTACTAAGCAACTAAAGCCAGCATATATTAGTTCTTAATAGCGTTTAATTTTCTCATAGCTAGTGCAGAAGGTATTACAGTGCATTAATCAATGACATTAACAAAGGGAGAAAGAAAGTTACGGTAGTTTAATAGAATTCCAACGATCTGGAAATAAAAATTGAATTTGAAACTTTAGTAGTCAAAGTCATTGCTGGAGCATTTGTATGACATCCTTATAAAGGAATAACAGAAATGTGTTAGCATTTCTACAAACAAAACTAGCGATCAATTTATCTGCGTTTTCGATAACCGGAAATCATTTAAAGCATTATTAATGTAACCAGATATCTGTTTAAAGAAAGAGTAACCAGATACCTATTTAAAGATTTTTAAAGGGGAAAATTCACATATTATCCAAGTTTACTTTTGTTGCTATTGAAACTTGAAGTAAATGGAATACAGACCCCTTCTGCAGTTATAGCATTAATTGTGAAGTCTCTAAGGAAGGTGTAAGTCAGATTAAGGAAAAATTAAGTCGGGGAAGTATTTGGCCTTACGAGAAATATTTTTGGAACTAAAAGAACTGGAAGTTGAACAAGAAAAGATATTGATAAATTAGAAAATGATACCTTTTAATTTTAATCAAACAGCCAAATTTAAAGAAGGGAGATTTGAGGTCAAATTGACCTTGAAAAGGACATTCATCCGATTTGAAATCGAACTATGTAAATAACAAAATGCACGTTACCGAATTCGTTAAAACACGGGAAATGATCCACTGTTTCATTAGCAGTATCGGACATCATAGTACCTGAAAATGCGTATAGCTGAAAACAATTTATCGAAATGAGCTCGAAAACGCAGCTCAGAAAACGCAATTCTCTTTGAATGAATGTCTTTCTCCTATCCTACTTTAAATCCTCGTTTATTGATATAACCTTGAGAACATTCATTGCCAATATCCGACTAACCTTTCTTCAGATTTCTTTATCACCCAAAGACATGGAAGGTGTGAGACTTTTAAAGGTAAATAACAGAATCGTACTCGAAACTGCTCACCATTCGTAATTTATTTGGTACTATAGCCACCTCGTGTCTGTACTATCGTCAGCTCGTTTCTGTACTATAGTGAGCTCGTTTCTGTTTGCTCAAAATATCAAACATCTTATTAATAAAATGATGAAATAAAGCAGATAATTCAGAATCTTCCACAGCAGAAGAGATTACGATATAAATGGAATTATAAGGCAACATGTTTTGATATCGAGTCACAAATTTTGATTAATCAAGCTGCAAGCAAAGTAAAGAAAATCTCACTGACAGATAAGACAAACTAAAATGAGTATGGAGCTCTAAAGTATTTGAGATATATCACAAAGGATGGTGAAATATGAACTATTAGAAGCTCTTAAAACTAGAGGATAAATTTACGATCCCTCAGGATTTTAGAATCCATTCATTGTTAGAGCAAAAATACTAATGCAAAACATTTGGCAATATAATATAGACTCAGACAGCTTACTGCCATTGGACTTCAAATGAGACAACTTTTTAATGAACTCTCAGCTATTAAAGATATAAAAATATCGCCACATTATTTCTGAAGGAACAGTAAGGCTGATTTGCAGGTTGTTCAAATGTATTATTTCACCAATGCAAGCAAAGCTGAACACGGAACTATGATATATCTCAACTATATCACAAAGAACGGGGAAATAGGAAGAAGTTTCATAACTTATAAAACCAGATTGACAGCACTTAAGGAATTATCCTTTCCAAGAGGATAAATTTACGATCCCTCAGGATTTTAGAATCCATTCATTGTTAGAGCAAAAATACTAATGCAAAACATTTGGCAATATAATATAGACTCGGACAGCTTACTGCCATTGGACTTCAAATGAGACAACTTTTTAATGAACTATCAGCTATTAAAGATATAAAAATATCGCCACATTATTTCTGAAGGAACAGTAAGGCTGATTTGCAGGTTGTTCAAATGTATTATTTCACCAATGGAAGCAAAGCTGAACACGGAACTATGATATATCTCAACTATATCACAAAGAACGGGGAAATAGGAAGAAGTTTCATAACTTATAAAACCAGATTGACAGCACTTAAGGAATTATCCTTCCAAGACAACAACTTATACGAACACTCATTGCATCAAGATTAGTTTCAAATATAAGACAACAACAGGAAGCAGGAACAAGAGGAATATACACTTTCGGGCAGATCTCTTCTGTGACGATACATTGGATGAAATATGATTTAAAAGACGAAAATGATTCATTCAGTATCGAGCGAAGAAATACAAGAGAATTCACCCGACTTTGAATTCCTCTCCTCGAGAAGAAATTCCAGCTGACATGGATGATAATAAAACATGCAAAGAAAGATGGTTTCCTAGTGGATAGACCTAAATGATAATTTAAGGAAGAAAGAAAATGACGAAATTTAGAAATAAAGATCACGATAAAAATTTAATAAAGAGAAAATAAATTAAAGAAGAGGTTGTAGCAAATTGGCCCTGTAGAACAGAAAATCGTTTTTGACTTTAGAAAGTTCCATAAAAATAGAAGAACCATTGCAAAGGAACCTTCAGAACAGTAGAGGAGAATGTTATCTATACTGTTGGTGTTTTCTGTGGAATATTAGCAGAAATGGACACGATGGTGATGTACGAAACCACCGTGTCCACTTTCCAGAAATTTCACCGAAGATAGTAGGCATGACAGGAGATTAGATTGTAAAGTATTTGTAGCTACAGTTATAAACAACGTCTTTTCAAAATTATTCACTTATTGTCACTACTTTTATCCAATCCTTGTAGATCAAGAAAGATCCTCAGAGTTGGTAGAAGATAATAAAATGCAGAGCTGAGGACTCCAAAGGCGCGTTTTATGACCTTACTGGATTTATGTTTTAGAAATTGAAGAATCCAAGAATAGGGAGCAAAAGAACAGCAGAGACTCATACGCAAGTTGACTGTGGATTATCAGGGAAATACAGAGAGTAAAGGGTGTCATCAATAGCTGTGGTATATGCTGATAGACGACGACAAAACCATACTACCATGATATGATCTCTTTCTCAGTGGGCTGAATTAGGGAAACTATAGCTTTTGCAATTCGTGTGTATTTTTTTAAATCTTTGTGTACTAGAAACAAAGAGAAGATGCATACTGCATTGTTATTAAATGCACTGACATGCCCTTTCCACTTTGGATTGTCTTTGATCTGATGACTTCTGTATTCCTCCTTGCATATATAAGATTAATTGATAAGCATGGAATTTATAAATACAATATATTAGGGCAACGCAAAATTATTTCAGAAAGCTGACAAGGAGTTCCAGATCTTTGTCAGCTAACCAAAGATGACTTCATATTACTTTGAAAGAAATAACGTAGAACAGAAATTCATTAGGAAAAAATCGCCAAAAGGAAGTTTTCAAAAGACGTGTGAGAATCATTGTCTGAAGGAGATCCTTAGAAGAGCTGGATTGGAATCAACAATCTTTATGGAAAAGAAGCGATACTTAAGTCCAAGCCATTGATGTATCTATTTAGCCAAGTAAGTGAAGCAGAACAGTTATGATATGGACGTTCTGCCATTGAAGAAAGTTATATCTTCGCCACCAGATAAAATTGGAATTAGAAAGAATCTTCAAAAAGCGAACATATATAGGATGAATAGATTGACTCTACACTCAATACATTTTCTATATGTTCGCTATTCTGTGGAAAGCATGGAATAACTGCTATCTGATGGATCATAGATCGCATCATAATTTCAATCCAGTGCAAGAGGCGAAGAAGAATCCATTAGTGGTGTTGATATGCGATGATGGCTCGACCAAAGCATTTGTGTAAATTTGGTGTCATCACCCAAGTGCTTCGACGAAAGGATGGAAAGCTGCATGTATTACCATATTAATTGAATTGTATACGTTTTTTTTTAAAATAAGATTAGGGGAAAATAAAAAAAAAATATGTATGAATATTTTTCTGTAGTCTGTTAACATTTCAGAAATGAATTGCTTTGAAAGTTTTATAGTAGTATCAGCAAAGAAACTAGATGGCATTATCCAATCTATCACAGAGCTGATGGACACGATTTCATATTCACCCGACCATTTAAGCCACACTATAAGGTATTTACACTCTCCTTTCTGCATGTCTTTCTGGTGTAACTGTAGCAGCGCGTATTGGAGATGTTTAGTTTCGAGACCCGGCCACGGCATTGCTCATTTTCCATGTTTCCTACTTCAAAAATAACTTAATGACTCTACAACACTATAAGATAGGAAGGAAAAGGAAATAAAAAGGACTTATGCGGCAAATTAGTTAATAACGTATTTGAAAGTACTAATGCAGCTAAAGGCTATCAAATGTGATTTTAATGCATAAAACATAGCATAAATGTTTTCACTGTATTTACTCTTCGTTCTTGAATATGAAACATATGAACTGGAATTTTGTTGCTTTATTTTGACAGCAAAAGCTCGTCTTGCGTATAGAAATGACGCATTTTGCAGTAGTCAACTAAAATTTATATTAAATTTAATAAATTTCTTGATTTAAAATGATGCCAGTATTTCTACTGGAACATTTTTTTAATTTTAGTGAAAAAATGTCAAAAGAAACCGTGATTGAATTAAAAGAAGAAATATTTTTGGTTAATAAATGAATTTATACGAGTTTTTTGCAAGTGTAAATCAATGAGAAACAATATTAATGTTACCATTTCTTATATGTACAGTTTAGAGTTAATGAAATGTGCTTATCACACCTTTAGAGTCTGAAAAATGTATGATGATGTAATAGAAGTTTTTATTTGGAAGATTCGGAAATAAAAGGATCTTAAGGAATCAAGCAGCACGGTTAAATTAATTATCCCTATGATCCCGTTATTACTGGTACTTTTGTGTTTCAAAAAGATTTACATTAAGTTTGAAAAATAACACAAATTTAGAAACAAAAGAATTTTCTCAAATTTTCTTTTTTCTTTTCTTCTTTCACGTTTTCAGAAGACGAGAAAAACGTTTTCTTAATTTAAACTCTTTTCTGAAACGAGTAATAATTCTGGAAACGAAATGTTTGGAAGCTTGAGAAATTTAAAATTAAATCGAATAATTTATAATTTTCTACTGAAAGTCTTGCTCAGCAGTTAACTGTAACCTATAATAATAGAATATAATGCATAACCCGTGCACTGTTGCTCACGGAACAAGATTAAATGGTGCAAATATATTGTAATATAAACCTACACTTGAACATATTTGAATGCTGCAGATGTACTGTAATGTAATCAATAAATATATGTGCTTGTTAAAGAATGTGCTCTGTTACTTTATTTACAATAGGAATAATACAAAAATAACAATAGGCATACTATCTATATATACTGTTACGTGCTTTCAGGTTCGTAATAGATTGAATGCACACAGGTCAGATGATAGGTTGACAAAATTAATTTTATCAAAGTAAACACTTCATAGTTCTGGAACCTTCCACAAAAACATAGTCATACAATTCTTCACAGAATCACAGAGCACAATCGGCAGTAGCACCTCAAATTACTAAAAACGTTCAGCACAATACAAGGCAAAGCACATCTAAAGACCGGAGCTAACACGGAGATATCTCAGTACTTCAAACTTGCACTGAACTAAGCAACTAACAGCAACTGAAAATGCGGTTCTTCCTCCGTTGTTATATAGTCTCCACGCTGCCGTTGAGATATTTCTAGTATTTCCTGCTTCTCGGAAATTACTGGAAGGCATTTGACGGTCGGATGCGATTACAGTTACATAAAGTTAAATTAGAGTTATTCAGCAACAATACCTATTCCGGTGATATAAAGACCAGTCCAAAATGTCGCCAAATGGTCGCCAAATTTGTCGACAAAATAAGTCGCCATTTATTTTGATGTTAAATAGACTTACCACGTATTCTTATTTTCTCGGCATAGCATCGTCTCTCTAGATTTTTCATGTATATTATACAGAAAAAATCTGATGTGTACACCACAAGACTTCCTTGTACGGAATACTAAAATATACGCATTATTTCTTGCATTTCATTTAAACTTATTGGATTGAATTAAATGTACTTCGCCGACAGCGCATAAACCACAATAGAATAAATGCATTCTTTAAAATTCACTCTAGTATTTGCTTACCATAACGACACTGGCGCTAGATTCACTTAACAGTATTATATTTCGTTCATATTATAACTCATAATGCACAAAATTTATATCATTTAAAGAATAGAATTATCTAATCGTTGCCACATGTTCTATTCAAATACTATAGTAAAGCTAGAATGATGTATAAAAGAAATTAAGCAAACAAAACAAAAAAGAAACAGTTTTTTACAGACGATTGATTATTTCTCATTCAATGAATTCAGTTCTCACTTTGCGAGAAGGCAAAAATACATAAAAAGTCAAAATATCTATATTAAAAATTACGAAGTAAATCTTAAACGCTTATTTCCTCGAAAAAAATTACAGAAAGGATTAAGCATGATTTAATTGGCAATAATAAATGAAAGCGTTATCTTTGTTGTTGCGTAGCTAAGTTTCTCTAGATTGGCAACAAATCCACTAGTCTACTGTTTCAAATGCAAACAATCAATAGCCGCCGTAAAAAAAAAAAAAAAAAAAAAAAAAAAAAAAAAAAAAGGCTTAGCGGTACTTAAACAACTTTAAAATTGCTGATAATTCTAAAAATATTGCACACAGATTTACTAAAGGCATAAAAATCTTAACCGGAAGATAAAAACAGCATAAATCAATCATTTTTAAAGCAAAAAATGCACAATTTACAAACATATAAGAGTGAAGAAACTGAGATCACTGAGCCGGGTAACAGAGTGGATATATATATAAATATATTTATATACGTTTGGTGCGGCAAAAATACATGTACATGTTATACACATCTACATGTTATAGCAGTCCTATATACAAAATTTCAACGTTCTGAGGCTACTAGTTTTTGAGTTATGCGAGATACGTTCGTACAGACGCCACGAAAAATTCTCTTCAGAATTAATTTTAAAGCAGTTTTATAATTTTTTTGGAGGAAACGAGTCTTTTATTCTGTCCTTACGTACAGATATCACGCAAAAATATAGTTAAATTGCATTCGATAGCGGTCAAAATGGATATTTTCGTTGAAATATGCTGCCTGAAACCTTTCGCGATTACAATACTTCCTTTTTACTTCGTACAAGGAAGTAAAAATACAACAATTTAGCATCAGACTTTAGTGCATATAATTGCACTAAAATCAACTATCTATATACAGAATTCGCAACAATATCGTTATTTACTAATTCGAAATTTTTAAGGCAAAGCGGATTATATACCGTTGGGAGTTGATTAGGAATTAAGAATTTTTTATGGAAATTACTAAGCGAATTGCGTTCTTGATTAAATAATATATTTAACGTAAGGAAAATTATATTTCATTTGAACAACCTTTAAAGAATGAAGTGATTCATATTTAAATTTATAATATGCAATTGGGAATATTTCTGCTGCAGAGGAAGTATCAACTATCTCTTTTCGAATCAATATTCAATAAATTATCTGTTTAAGGCTAATAATTGTTTACTTAAGGAAAATTTAAAAGCTTTCCGAAATTCAAAATATTATTGTGCCTTTATTTCATGATCAGAAATTCAGCAAATAAAATCCAAATTTCACGCATGTAAAATTTAAGAGGTGCTGCCACCTATCTGTCAGGGAATGACATAGAAAAGTGGTTTTATTACACGAGGAAATGAAAATGAACGGGAAATATTCAGATTTGTTACCATATTGCTGCGGATTATCATTTTGTTCAACTTTGATAAAAACTCAGTTAAATGATCCTTCACTACATGCTTATCATTATTATGAAAGGTATTAAAAGTTATTATTCTGGAGACACTTAAAAGAAATAACGTCCCTTAATTATTAATTTTGACAAATTTAAAATTAAAGTAATTTATGATCTACATTCTAACTAACATAGAACGTTTTCGAAGATGTTCTTCATATTACGAACAGTTAATATTAACATTACGAACAGTTATTATTCCACTAGATTAAAGAAGAAATTTCATATTTTTATCCAACTTCGAATTAAAAAAGGCGTTTTCCGCTAGAAGTTGTGTATTCTTCTACCAGAAACTTTCAGAAAAAAACACTTCTTTTTAAATTAGATAGAAGCAGAGATAAAAGTGATTCTAAAGTTTGTAATTTAAATTCCATCTTACGAAGTGCTATCAATTCACAAAAATTATGACTGCAATTTTGCAATAGAAAAAAACTTCTAGCAAGGTAAAGCAGAATTTTTTTCTCCCTCATTTTATTTGCAGTGTATAAAAATTGGTAACATGTTATCCAAATGTAGTTGAATTTCTATATAATCATAATTTTCGTGGTGTGGAGGTGTGAAGGTTTATCATTCGAGTTAATGAAAGTTGTGGATTATAAGTTCCATATTTTACAACATATAAATGCTTTTTATTAAAGACGTTACAAAATCAATAATGTATTCTTGAACATATGAATGAAAAAAGCAGCAAACATATAAAAATTCTTAAACATATAACATCTTTTCTGTATATTATTTTCACATTAAAGTTTTCTATAGCGTTACAAGTTCTTTTGTAAATAAAAACCATACCACATGGCAATATCTTCATTTCCTACTTAAAAATACATACAACATTTTGGAACCACAGTATATATATATATCGAATATAATGCAGGTGTGCTTCTTAAGATATTGCGCTTCGGTCATTAACAGGACGCTCAAAAAATCCCTTCAGCTTCAATTAATTTTTCAAAATACAGAAAAATTTAGATTATGCTGACCGAAAACTTTTTCAAATTTAACATTAACTTCTTCTTTTGTATACAATCTAGCAATGCCTGGTTCCTTAAAAAACCCAGCTTTCTCAGTCATGTCCATGGCCGATTGGTTGCAATCAATCGTCGTCATAGTAACACCTCTACTTTCGGCCAATGGAAAGGCTTTGATTAGATAGTAAAGTATTAATTCAGCTATATCTGTTTCATCGGCATATAAGGGTCCAACCAAGGCATTGCCTTTAATGTTTTCTTTTATGCAGCCATACCCACACACCTTTCTTTCTCCAACTTTGATCGCTGCCACGGTGATAGAATCTCCTTCTTCGCAGAGCAGTTTGACTAAGTTCCGTCTACTGAATCCATAGACATCGGCATCGTAGAGTGTAACTTCATCTATGATGTCATCACCTGGCTTCAGAACCTGAATCTCTACATCAGGGATATTTGTACAAAGTTCGGAAGTCAGGACATCTCTAGCTACGCATACAACAGAACACCATGATGTTTGGACACCAAATCCAGCTCTGTCACGGTAGTTGGCAAGCTGCTCAGGAACAGGGTTGACTCCAGCGTTCCTTAGCCCAACTCGCTCCATAACAGTGTCCCAAATCCTCTTCCCAATTCCCTTCCTTTGATAGGACGATTTGACAACGTATAAACCGATGAAAGCGAGATCTTCATTCTGTAGTACACCAGCGCAGACTCCAAGTATCTCACCTGTATAAAATACAAACAGGGCTAAAATTTAAAACATTAAATAATTTAACATTACTAAATATATTTAATATTAGTTAAGTTTTGCAGCAAACTACAGTTTTGAAAGTCAAATTTGAATAGCTTTCTAATGTGAAAAATGTATTTTCTTCGCAAAGCGCCATCATTTGCCAAGAAATTGGTTCTGAATTTACGTAAATGGAGGTGGAGGAGTTATATTAAAAAGATGAAAATTCGCTGAGCCTTCAGATTTCGTTTATTTTTCATTCATCTTGAAAATAACTTCTTATACTACGCACATACATACGTAAGTTTCCACTTTACTTGAATTCAGGTTTAACAAAGTGTACGGCACTTAAGCTTTGTGAGACAAATTTTTTAGGTTACAGGTGAAAACATCGCGGACGAAAACGTCGCAGAGAAAACACCACAAGGCGAAAACATTCTCGTACAAAACATCGCGGCAGAAAAGAAAACAAGGAGAAAACATCGCAGTTCGAAAACGTCGTGGTACAAAACATCATCAGTAAAACTAAAGCGGTACAAAAACTTCGAAGTTTAAAAACATTGTTAAAATATCATCGTAAAAAATTAAGCATCCACAAATGATTGCATGACTATAACATGGCAGACATACGTTTTTGAGGGTTTAGACGTTATAAATACATATTCCCATTTGTGTGCACAAGAATTAATGAGAAATACTTTTACGTTTATATTTTTCAAAGTAACTGATAAATTTTTGCTAATAAATCAACAAGCAGACTTAAGCACTCAACAACAGAAAAGGAGTAGAATACTAATGCTACGTATAGCAGTAAACAGAATTTTGTAATTTGATAACTAATTAAAAAATTTTAATAACAGTAACCACAAGCTACACATATTCCTTTTTCTAAGCTTTTTTAGAATATATTTTTATAGAAAATTACCATTATAATTTTATAGGACAAATTCATTATTTAATACTTTTATTAGTTAACTATATTAAAATTCTGTAACTGCTGTACCTAACATTATTTTTCAACTTATTTTCAGTTTTTGAATGCTTAAATTCCCTTCTTATTTTTCAGAACAAATTTATTAGTTAATTCAAAAATATGAATTACGTAAAAAAGTAAACATATTCCTCAATCCTTCTTCTGCTCACAAATCATTATGGGTGTATGTGAATTTTTAATGCCTGAAAATGTATGTCTGCGATGTTATTGTCATACGATGATTTGAAGGTGCTTTATTGTTTACCACGATATTTTCGAAGACTATATTTTTTAAACTGTGAAGTTTTTTAACCGCTTTCTTTTTTTCAATGCTGATGTTTTGTACCGCAGTGTTTTAGAACCTGCGATGGGTTCTGCTTACTTTCTTTTCTCCCACGATGTTTTGTACCGCGACGTTTTCGCCTTCAGTTGTTTTCTCCGCGACGTTTTCGTCCGCGATGTTTTCGGCGGACATCAAAGAAATCATTTAAACAAGTAGTATATTTTTTGTTCAAAGTAGTGCAATTGGATAAAAGAGAATTCTATATTTACCTAGAAGTACTTCTCGCAATGCTTGAGCTAATTCAGAGCATACCTTGTTTATTATTATAAACTGAGAACCTGAAGTTACAGTTAATTACAGATAAAAAAATCACCATAAAATTTATAATTAATAAAAACAAAATATATTTTTGTTCGATTTAAAAATTAAACAATGTAAATCAGCATGTTTTCTTTGATCAGATGTTTGTATGATGATGTTTTCAGCTGGCATTGTTTTCTCCACGACGTTTTCGTCCACGATGTTTTCGACGGACACCATTTTTTAAGGCTTTATTAATTTGAATGTTTAAATGCAGTAGAACATAAAGTTTTCGGGCCCACCAGCGGCCGAGCGGTAAAGTCGCTGAACACTGGTAGTTCGGTCCGAGGTTCGAATCCCGCGAACGGGCTGGCTGCATGGGTGTTTTCGTGGTTTTCCCCATGTGTAACGTGTATACGAGCCAGTTTCCCTTAGAAAGTCCTCCACGAAAGGCATCCCTCCCCTTAGGCAGATAGCCCTAGTGTGCTTTGCCATAATTAAATACACACACACACACACACATAAAGTTTTCGAACGACGCCACAGCATTTTCACCAGATCCACTCCAAGTTGTATGCATTCTCATGGCGCTTTTCATATTTGTTGGGACTCCATGCACATTTCCATAAGAAAATCTCCATAAAGGCATCTCTTGTAGAACAGGTTGCCCTTTAGTGATCGGTAGAAGTAAATTCTGTCTTAATCAGAATGAAATTAAAGCTTACCTGCTAAAATATAGTTCTAGTAAATATGTATCATACATAATGTTGTATTGTATCTGTAACTGCATAATCACAAAATTGCATAATTTCATCAAGTATATGTAACTGCAAAGAATATCAGGTATTTTGAAATAATGTCTCATGTGAGCATGTATCATAATCATGTGAAGTAGTTTTAATTGCATAGTTTCGTGAAGTATAAGTAAATTAGTAATATTATTAAGAAATTATGCTATTTATCAAGTGCATGCAACTTTTAAAACATGTATAACATATTACAAATTATGCATAACTGTAGAATTATCAGGCACCTAAATTATCTATTCAAGTATTTAGAATTTGTATTACATATATTTTTTACGTATTTACAGCTGTATAGCTTTCTATGTACGCTATCCCTCCATGAAGTATTGTTTTGAATGCATGTCTTCGATAATTTGCATCGTAAACCGTACGTCTGTTTCCTGTGTAACTGTTGTGCAACACGTATTTTATGTAACTGTTGTGTTACTCCTATGTAATTGTTGTGCTACAAGTATCCTATGTAAACTCTTTTGCTACATGTATCCTAATTTTTCAATAATTTACAATTGCATAGCATTCTGTGTACCCTATCCCTCTATGAAGTCTATCTATTTTGAATATCTAGTATATCTTTTGAATTTTGAATATCTAGTATATCTAGTATATCTATAGTCTATCTATTTTGAATATCCTAGTATATTTTGAATATATTTCTCTTCGATATTTTACATCTTGAACTATACATCTGTATCCTATGTAACTGTTGTGCTACACGTATCTTAGTTTTTCGAGTATTTAGAACTGCATAGCATTCTGTATACCCTATCCCTCCATGAAGTTTTGAATATATTTCTCTTCGATATTTTACATCGTCAACTGTACGTTTGTTTCCTATGTAACTGTTTTGTTGCACATATCCTATGTAACTGCTTTGTTGCACATATCCTATGTAACTATTTTGTTGCATATATCCTATGTAACTGTTTTGTTGCACATATCCTATGTAACTGTTTTGTTGCACATATCCTATGTAACTGCTGTGCTACATGTCTGTTTGCTATGTAACCAATGTCCTACACGTATACGAATTAATTCAACTTCTTTGACCACCTAATATTCTCAATGATATTTATATTTATCAGCGTATCATTACAAAAATTATGCTTACTTTTCACTATCTGTTCCCCACAGCTGCTGTTTTCAAACTCTTTTATTCTAATCACTTTCTGATTGTATCGTGGAAAAAGGCAGAGACATTTTATGAAATTGTTTGGACTATTTAATGAAATGGAAATTTATGAACAAATTATACAGTCAATGTACCAAAGTGCTAGAGGCTGCTTATTGGGAGCTTTTGTCACAATATGCAAGATCAGATTTCCAGTTAGCAAAACAGATAAAATTCTTTTTAAGGAAATCAGTTTAAGCAAGGAACAAAATTCCGTCGAACTATCCAAGATGGAACAGTAATTAAATAGAACTAAGTTACTTGTATCACTCATGTAATGGTAAGAAGTTTCTGTACCAAGCATTTAAAGAGCAATTTCATTTATTTAAATCAAAAAATAAGGCAGGTGTTCTTTAAAATAGTTGTTGAAAGACATAAAACTATTTCTCATTAAAAAGCGAAGAAAAAAAGCATCAGACAAGTACAACCTTTCACAAATTAATATGGCTCTGACCGTGTAAAATTTCGTGAGGTCAACGATAATGATAAAGAAATACGGAAAAGGAAAAAAAAAGTCATGAAAATAAATCTTAGAAGGTTCTATAAGTTTTGGAGCGGGGTATTCCAGTGAAATGAGGTATTTGAGAAAGGGAAGGGGAAGGTGATGTTAGGCCGCTGTTGCCCTTGGCAACCATTCCCAATTCTCATTACATCTTCACTTCTCAACGTGTTGAAGCGTTTGAAGCTGCCATCCTCAATTTCTGGCAGCCTGTCTGGCGTGGTAATTTACTATGAATGGGAACCAAAAGTTCCAGGCATTGTATTTAAGATCCTGAATTTGACGCTTGATGTATAATGGAAAATTTGATTGACAGATCTTCCTGAGAAAATGGTTACAATACGAACAATAAATGGATTCTTTGCACAACTTATAAAGTTATTAAGTTCAGTTAACTGGAAGTAGAGAATAAAGTGTCATTTAATCAAAGTTTAAATTTTATACAGTACTAAGAGGAGATTTATTTTAAACTGGGGATACTATAAAGTATTTTCTCCCTTCTTTCTCGTGCCTTCGTAGTTTAATTGGAAGCCTACTCGACGAGTATTCGACAGGTGCAGGGCTCGAGTACAGGCGACAGCATTTACATTTTTCAAGTCTGCTGCTGTTGCCCAAACGGTATAGTGGTTAGGGGAGCCTACTACGGTACTAAAGGGCCCGGGTTCGAATCCCGGAGAAGACATAGATGTTTATAAATGTATAGTGTCGGTGCGGCATGGCGGCACTCTAAATATGCGGTTAGCCGAAAGTCCTCTCGAGTGGATTGGTGGGAGTGAGGAGAGATGGACACCCTCGGATCACCCCCGGGGTGCTCTTCCACAAAATTAGGGGTGGAAAATAGAAGTCTAACTTCTTTTCGGAGTAGGTTCTGGCAATCATTGTTCCATATAATATGGACACAACAGCAACAATAACAACCTCTCCTGCTAAAAAAAAAAAAAAAAAAAAAAAAAAACCTAACGACTCTACAATTAGCGCCCGAACTAAAACCCCGTCACCACCAGGATTTAGCGATGGGTCTCCTCATCCTCAGTCGCCCGTTTAAGGGCCGTTTCCACGGGGGTCTATCAGAGCTAACGAAGACAACTGACGTAGCCAACCCATTCTAAAACCAGTTTCTTCCATAGGGCAGCAAGTTGAAAACAACTGAACTGCAGGCATAGCAGAGCTAGTCGACACATTGAACTGACCCCGTCCGTTCAGATAAACCCCAGTGGGAACGGCCCTTTAAAATCATCTAATGCAGACAAAACAGGGAAAAAAAGATGATTTAGACTCCTTGTTTGATTTTTAGGCATATGAAAATAAAACTTTAACAGAATTCATCTATAGAATGGAAGAAATAAAGGAGAACTTTAGTGCTCTCATTTCTCTTTCACAACAAGCTCTTTTCTATGATTTCATTTCCAGATTTGCGCAATGCTACAGACGAACATATTTTCATAGCTCTGTGCTACAATTCTGCATTTTAATGCAGGGAACAAATCACTGTCGTTGTGATCTCTTAGACATAATTACTGTTTAGGTTCCATTATGAAGTATTTTCGCAATTAACATCTGAAATTTTGAAAGAAGAGATCTCACTTTTGACAAAACAACATGAATACATATGAATATGGTTAAATAATCTATCATATATTAGAAAATCAAGTAATTAGCTGCCACGACGGGAAAGTGGTTAGTGACACCGCCTACCGTACAGAACGTCCTGGGTTCCAATCCCGGAGAAGGCATGTATGTTTGTAAATGTATAGTGTCTGTTCGGCACTCAAAACATGCGGCTAGCCGAAAGTCCTCTCGATAGGCTGATGGTAGGAGAAGAATGGTGGGAGATCTTTGGACCTGTCCCCGGGGTACTTTTCTTCAAACTTTTATGCATAACGGAGCAAAATCGGACTGCCACCTGCATGGCGCTCAAGACTTTGGCCAACGACTGGCGCAGTCTAGTGCAATGCGACTGACGCAGTTTTACCACGCCAGGAATATGTGGACTTGATCTGATTCAGACAAGGCAGATTAATAACAATAGCAGTAACAGCAACTCAAATAATTATGGGTTACCACAACTTCTTATAAAAAGTTGCATAACAGTCTCATTTTTTAATGTTAGCTATGCTTATATAATATTTATTCACAAAAACAAGAAATAATATCCTGGTATTGTATTTAACTTCATAGTTCTATTAAAGTCTTTAATAAATTCATAATTTCTCCGATTAATAAATTCTCATGCATTATTATTAAGCTCACGATTCTAATCCATTATTTTACTAAATATACATCCTCAAAATAGAAGGAACAAACACATAGCTACCAAGTTCTGTATCTTCTTATGCACCTTACTACCAGATCTCGACACCAGTTTTCGATGACTTCTGCTTATCGATGCAACTCAAATGTTCGATTTGTTTCGAATAATTAACTGATATTAAAGAGTTAGTTATGTAACTTGACTAACTATCGTCTACTGTCTACCTTCTTCTGTTTTTGTACTATTTTAGCATAATGTAATGACCTTGGAGTTGATCCAAAAGATTTTACTTTATTCAAGAACCGGTGTTACGATTGAGATTCTGAGCAGAATTTGAACAGAGGAACATTTTTGTTAATAATTAAGTTATTAACAACCAAACTGTTGAATATAATAACCGACTTCATATCACTTCACATAAAACTTGTGTTTCCTGGGAATAAAATGAGCGTGACTGATAACAATTCCTAATGACACGTCATGATTACGTTAGAACTTTAGCAATGTGTTCTGCATAAGTATTACGCCTTAAAGTAGTATTATCAGTTCTCATGCTAGGATAATAAATATTTCTCAATCTCTGGCATTACTCACTTTTTATCAGTTAGATAGCAATCGCCGGCTGAGACATAATATCGTTCTGCACGCTATTTTACTCATTGTGGCGGACCACACAAAGCTATAATTAATTTATTAAATGCCAAACTGTTGAATATAATAACCGACTTTATATCCCTTCACATAAAATTTGTGTTCCTTGGAAATTAAATGAGCGTGACTGATAACAATTCCTAATGACACGTCATGATTAGGTTAGAACTTTAGCAATGTATTCTGAATGAGTATTACGCCTTGAAGTAGTATTATCAGTTCTCATGCTAGGATAATAAATACAGTAGATGGACAAAAATATGGAAACACCTTGTGAAATGCATGTTTGAAAAGAAAGATTGATTTTAATGAAATATGTAGGTGGCGCTGGCGTTTTTGACTACTGACGCCACCTATACAACTTCGTAAATGTGCTAAACAGTTCAGTTCAGTTCACTCCCCTGAAACTGCATGAACACAAATCTGTACCAGATAATCTAAATCTCTTCAGATATGAATTGAATTTACCATGTCCAGTTAGAAATTGAGTAACTTCAAAATTGCAGAAAAAGTGTTTATTATTCAGTCTGTGAGGAATGGAAGGAAAATATAGTTTAGTCAAAGAGGCAATAGTAGAATTCCTGTATAGTTCATTCCAATGGAGTATTGTATCATCCCTACTTTTGTTCTTGTAAAATGACTTGGGAAGTATCATTGGAGTAATTACTTGAAGATGTGTAGCTTCTTTTGCCAACCAATCAGCCCTTTCATTTCCTAGATTGCCAGTGTGGCCACGTATATGAGAAAAGATAACATCAACACCTTTATTATTAAGGTATTCCTAAGAGAATATAAGGATGAAAGAGAATCAGTGCGAATAAGAAATTTAGCACTTAGCGAACAGTTGTTAGATATGCACTTAACTGACTCGCTAATGTACAGTAATTCGGCTTGAAAAACACTGCATTCATTGGGAATTCTAAAGAGTTTGTTTTCCAGTTCAGAACCATGACGGAAAACAATAGAACAACAAATGTTCGACATTTTGCACTCCCCCAAAACTGCATGAACACAAGTCTGTACCAGATAATCTAAATCTCTTCAGATATGAATTGAATTTACCATGTCCAGTTAGAAATTGAGTAACTTCAAATTTGCAGAAAATGTGTTTATTATTCAGTCTGTGAGGAATGGAAGGAAAATATAGTTTAGTCAAAGAGGCAGTAGTAGAATTCCTGTATAGTTCATTCCAATGGAGTATTGTATCATCCCTACTTTTGTTCTTGTAAAATGACTTGGGAAGTATCATTGGAGTAATTACTTGAAGATGTGTAGCTTCTTTTGCCAACCAATCAGCCCTTTCATTTCCTAGATTGCCAGTGTGGCCAAGTATATGAGAAAAGATAACATCAACACCTTTATTATTAAGGTCTTTAAGAAGAGCATGGGAAGTGACAATTAATTTATTATATGAGAAGATATTCCTATGAGAATATAAGGATGAAAGAGAATCAGTGCGAATAAGAAATTTAGCACTTAGCGAACAGTTGTTAGATATCCACTTAATTGACTCACTAATGCACAGTAATTCGGCTTGGAAAACACTGCATTCATTGGGAATTCTAAAGAGTTTGTTTTCCAGTTCAGAACCATGATGGAAAACGACATAAGCTAATCCAACTCGATTATTAATTTTACTGCCATCTGTATAACAAACAACAGGGAAAGTATCATCAACAAAATTGTCATAAATGATAGTTTGAATTGGCAAACGATTGGCAGGATGAGGAAGATCTTAGTTGAGCTCTACTACCAATCGAAATTTTTGATAGCATTCAATGTAAGTAATTTGGCCAATATTTTTTAAAATCTTTCTTAATAAGTATTTTTAAAAACTTAGTCCTTTTTAATAAATCGAAAGTAAAGAGATTAGGGGCGAAAAATACTTTTACGTTTTGCATGTTAAAACTATTCGCTACAATTTACAAGACTTTTATTTACTAGCTTTCCTCTCTTTAAGCAATTATGCTCGCAGACTGCCGTTATTTGAATGGCGCAAGATCAAAATCTCATTTGCAAAATAATTTGTCTCCAACAGCCATATAATAAGAAAAACCGACGCCTTAATGTCACTTTCTTCGAGGGACACTATTCAAGCTATTCATTGGATGTGGTCTCCGGAAATTAATTCGTGCCGATCAATAATTTCGCAGCATTTATTTCCGCGAATCGAAAATTCTTGCCATGTTCTCAACATAAACTCTCGTTAGTGTCTGACAAGCATTGAAATGTTTATCGATTTCATTTCGGCGTTTATGAAAGTCTTTGGCTTAGAGAATTTCTCTAAATTAAACTGAATAGCTGTGATGGAAGGAAGAGAAGAAGTTTAATAATTAACTATGAGAGTTAATAGAGCAAAATTTGCAGTCTTTATGATATACTAAAACTATGCCTTCATGCTTACATATTGTATAAATTTCATATAAATTCAAATGAAGAGCTGCAGAGCAAAAATGAGAGCACTAGCTTCAAAGAAGTTTATTTACTGCGACTAAGTGTTAACACTATAAAATTAAGCAATCTTTATATTCTTAAAACTTTGTCATTAGTTTTTAATGTACCGTAAGTTCCGCGATTAATCAGAAAAACATTTCAAATGTTTTTCTTGAGCATAATAGGAAAATTTTGGTTAAATTTTAAGCCTAATTAATGGTTAAACAAGAACACCCGGTAGAAAAGTGGCTAGGACGTCAGGCAGCTACATCACAGGTCCGGGATTGGAACCCCGGGCTGGGAAAGATTGACGTTGATTCAGCCTTTATCCCTTGAATGGGTTGATAAAATGAGTACCAAGTTTGGTAGGGGACGAAACACCGGGGGTCGTGCGACAAGCTGACCACTTGCCCAGGGTATATGCTGATGCACCACAGGGCCCAAGACCAAGAAAGCAGATTTCACGGAACTGCTGGCCGTGATCCATCAGGGATGTTGTGCCGCTGAGTTTAGTTCAATGATTAAACAAACAAAACAAATAATAAAAGTTTTAATCTAAAATTCTGCAAATGAAAATGTTTTAGAAATTATATATGGCTTTTCAGAGCTTGATTAAAATACAACACATAGCATGGAAATTTTTTCCATCAGAAAATGAATGTTTGCGATGTTATCATCATGCGATGGTCTGTAGGTGCATTTTTTTTATCACGATGATTCATAATTGGCATATTTTCTCCCTGACTTCTTTTCTCCCATGATGTTTTCACTACGACGTTTCTCCCTTGAGTTGCTTTTTCCTCAACGTTTCGTCCGTGATGTTTGGTCTGCAGTTTACGAATTCTGGTGTTTATCATATCAAATCTCTACAGACGCTCACTAGACAGAATGATATTTGTTGAAGATAAAGTTACGATAAGAAACGAAAGTTTTCTAAATGGGAAACCAATGATTTAATAGTTTATTATTACAGCAAAAGTTGCATTAAAGTTGGTGATACAATCTTAGCTTTTGGTAACTTTTTGGCGAGCTTACTAAAATTTATCTTCTCATTTCCTTAATTTTGCAGCACAATGCGCAAAACAATTTCGACCAAAATTGGTCTTTTTAGTATTGTTCTTACAACTTTTCTTATAATATATACACGTGTGTGTAATAGGATAACTTGGAGAAAGCTGCAACGGATTGGTTATGTTTCTCTGATTTATAATAACTTGGAGAGACTTTAGTGAGTCGTTAGAAAGATGGCACTCGAAAACACACATCGCCTTAAATTTCACACATAATTTTATTCCTGGATAGTTAATTCTGAGTATACATATTCTTTTTCATATCACATTATCACTGTAGGTGCGATATGCATCCCACAATTTTAGACAGATTATATTTTTGAAACAATGGACAATTGCTGGAAAATTGTAAGCGAACGAAATAGCGTCTCACCGGTAAGAGAGCTGAAGCAAAAGTGCGCAGTATCACAGCCTATTAAGTGAAGGTTTCGGTTTAAGTTCCTTATTAAATAAAGTTTCAGGTCTCGAAATTTTGAGTTGAAGTTCCGAATTAGCTATTTCATCAGCGTTACGCAAGTCATATGAGATAGACTGATCTAGAAATGACGCAGTCCAGAAAAAGGCATTACTAATTTTAGAATAAAGAGGGCGAATTAAATGGTTATCGCTAACTTAAATTATTATTTTTATTTATATATTTTTTATCTTACACACACACATATATATATTTGCAAAGAAGAGGAAAGTTAAAAATCGTTAATGCTTTAAAGTTCATTTGATACTGCAGTTCCAAAGTAAACAAGTAACACCAAGTATAAACAATTATACAATACTAAAGCAGTTACATTTTACGCAAAATAACCTACTGTAATTATTACTAAATTACATAAATTACAAAAACAAATAGGAAATTTGAAAAAACTAAAATTTTTTTAAAAACCTAAAAAACATCATCATATTTTGTTCGCAAACAATCAAAAACATTTTAAAGACAAAGAAATTATATACAAATATTGCATCAAATGGTTAATTAGCTCAATTCGAACTTTAATATAGACTTATCAAGGGAAAGGTGTAAGAAATATCCAATTTAGCTAATATCATAGGCACGTTTCGTCAAACGAAGCAATTGAGACTGAAAGCGGTAATTCATTAATAAAATTATTAATTTAAATTATCTTATTCTAGCTATGTGTCAATAGCTTCGTCTCTTTTCCCGACGTGCCTGTAAGTTTAAATTAAAATTGTACTTGAAGAACACAACAAAGAACAAGAAACAAGAAATATTTTTTCAAAGAAATTTTAAAACTTGAAACAGATGTAAGCATTCTAACGCGCATTCTCGTCACGTACAAAAATGAAACCTGACTCATCGATAATCAGCGCAGGACTCTAGCAGGTTGAATCAGAATAACAGAGCTGTGGGCTTAAATTACCGAAGCTCTCTGTTAATGAATTTAACGGATTAAACACACTTAAGCTGCTTTTTCTGGCGAGTAAATAAAAGTGTAGAAGTACAGGAAAATTTCAATACAAGAAATCGCGTGTTACTTGAAATAAACAGTGCAAATTTATCTTGAGACCTCAAATTTCTGAACTGTGTAAGAAATGGTCTTTCAATGGATATTACAATTTCTATGCAATTTTATATAACGTGAAAAATTGCAGACCTTTTGAATTTTACAAGAATTTAATGGCTTCAGTGGATGCCACAGCCTTTATGCATAAGCATGACACATTTCTGTAACAGAATGTCTGCAGTAGAAATGCGTGTAATGCATTTCAAGTACTTCCAACTTACCGTCATTAGTGACAGCTACGTAAAATCCTTCAGGATCGTAACTGAACCATGTGTCCAAAGAATGCGTGCCCTCAGATAGTTTCGTTTCTCTCCAAATATCCAGGACTTCAGGAATTTCTTCTTTTTCCATCGGTCGGATAGAGTAATCTGGTAGTTGAGAAGCCATAAACCTCACTGGATTTCTGTCGAAAATGAAAGAAGCAAAAATTATTAAGTTATTTGCATACATTTTGTTGTCAGATAAATACTTGGAGCACAGATTATTCACAGAATTCAGATAATCACCAGCTTTGCAGACGTACTGTTTCTGCTCGATAATTTTAGAAATAGGTGACATTTGGGACCTGGACCAAACTGAGAAGAACGTTCATCATATTAAAACATAATTTTAAGAATTGAATTATTCAGCTTAAAATGATATTCAATTAAAATTTTGTGGAAGATTTTGAAGCCATACTTATCACTGACAAATATTTTTGCTTCGTAGCAAAAATGAATACATTTTCATAGTAAGTATCGTGAACTGGAAAATAGGCATGTTGTTAAGTATAATCTCAAGGACTGTTCCAAAATGTATCTTTTGGAATTGCTTTTCGTAGCGTCATGCAGACAAAATATGAGCCAGGAAAGAAAAGAAGGGAAAGAGGTAGGTGGAATAAGAATCCAAGTATGCAATTACTATGATACTTCATTTTCAGCTCATATTGCTTGACAGTAAGTTATAAATATGCTAACAAATAACATTCAGACACGCATTGTAAAAAAAATTCTTTAATTATTTTTTTTGTTGACAGAAAGTATACTAGAATAAAGGGTTAAAATTCAGAGATTTCTAAAGGAAATTATAGGAGATATCACGTCATACGTGAAGAAAACAATGAAAAATTTCATACATCGAACCGTTCTCTATGTTTAGAATCCGGTTCGAAATTGGTATTTTCAGCAGTCTTCTGTGCAAAATTTAGTAAGCGAATTTTTATAATTTTAAATTTCTTGCAGGAAAACAGTCAAAGTATCACTAACAACCGCAGTTCATGGCGTACTTTTCTGAAAATATGAGCACACGAGAACATGATTTCCCTCTTTTTAATCAATTAAAAAAATCAGATGAACGTCTTAATTTTACTTTTTGCAACCCTTATCCGTGTATCAAACTACGTACAAATGCACTGGTATTCATCACTTAGACGTTGATGTTCGCATTAAAAGCTATATATTCATATTCTTCTTCTAATATATAGCTTTTGGCTTAAAACGAAGAATTTGTTTTGAGGTGTGGTAGCAATAGTTAATATTTTGAACGCTAACAACTATTAAATGTTATATGCATTACTGGCATATCCATTTTGGGCCAAGCAGCCCAATTATTCCAGAGATTTACATATAGCCGAAGAAATAAGTTAGAAAAAATCAAAGAATTGTTTCGCATAGAAGGGAAAAAATTGGCAAAACTGGGAAAAACTTTATTTATTTGGGAGGGAGAGACGATAAGTTTTGAGAAAAAGGGGAAAATCTGAATAATATGTTTCAGTTGTAAAACTAAAATAAATTTTTCTGCAGGAAAAATAATGAGATTCACTAACACCAGTTAAATTTAGAAATAATTTAATAGATATTTTCGACTAGTGTGATTTAAATAAAATGCCCGACATCTTGCTCTTCATCATTTAGTGTATTCACTTCTGGAACGGATTCGACTTCGACTTCCCAGAAGTTTTTCATTAAATTTTCAATGTCTACTAAAGCATGACAGTTGATAAAAGAATTCTGAATTCTTTTTGAAACGAACACCCTTCCTGAAATCAGCCAATCCAATTTTGAGCTTAGAGTGGATGGTTGGTTTTGATTTCCTACAATCTTTCCAGTTTGAATTAAATCTAAGAATATATCCGGAGAGAATGATATCAATCCGTCTACTTATATGGAAAGAAGGATCTGCTAACTGCAATCCTTTCAGATGAGGCCAACTGAATTCTGACAGGTCAAAGTTTGGTAAATTTGACATCAGCCCTTTCACTACTAAAGCCTTAATAGAAAAGTTATCGTTATTAAAATGGAGAGTAAAATTTAACTTAGATATTTTCGTAACATGTGCGGCAACTGTATCATCAAGTCATAGGATAGTGTGTTCAGACTTTTGAAATGAAAGTTTTAGTCGATTACAAATGATTAAAGATGCTTGAGAACCATTATCAATTAGAGAACGGCATTCGATAAACTGTCCTTGATTATTTTTACTTCCTTGTACGAACTAAAAAGGAAGTATTGTAATTGCGAAAAGTTTCAGGCATTTCAACGAAAATATCCATTTTGACCTCTATCGAATGCAATTTAACGATGATTTTGCGTGATATCTGTACGTAAGGACAGAATAAAAGACTCTTTTCCTCCAAAAAATTATAAAACTGCTTTAAAATTAATTCTGAAGAGAATTTTTTGTGGCGTCTGTACTAACGTATGTACGTACGTGTGTACGTACTTACGTACGTATCTTGCATAACTCCAAAACGAGTAGCCTCAGGACGTTGAAATTTTGTGTATAGTACTGCTATAACATGTAGATGTGCACCTCGTATTTTGGTTGCAATCGGCCGCACCAAACGTATATAAATATATTTATATATATATCCACTCTGTTACCTGGCTCAGTGATCTCAGTTTCTTTACTCTTATGTGTTTGTAAATTGTACATTTTTTGCTTTAAAAATGATTGAATTATGTTCTTTTTATCTTCCGGTTAAGGTTTTTATGCCTTTCGTAATTCTGGAAGCAATATTTGTACAATTATCAACAATTTAAAAGCTGTTTAAGTGCGGTTAAATTTTATATAACATGGCGGACATATTTGTTTACATTTGGAACAGCAGAATTGTAGATTTGTTGCCAATCTAGAGATACTAAGCTTCGCAACACAAACATAACGCCTTCATTTATTATTGCGAATTAAATCATGCTTAATCCTTTCTGGAATTTTTTCGAGGAAATAAGTGTTTAAGATTTACTTCGTAATTTTTAATGCAGATATTTTGAGTTTTTATGTATTTCTGCCTTGTCGCGAAGTGAGAGCTGAATTAATTGAATGAGAAATACTAAATTGTCTGTGAAAAACTGTTTCTTTTCTGTTTTGTTTGTTTAATTTTTTTTCATACATCGTTTTAGCTTTATTATAGTATTTGAATAGAACATGTGGCAACGATAATTCTTCAAATGATATAAATTTTGTGCATTCAGAATGTTGTTATAGTAACCAAATATAGTGAATTTTAAAGAGTGCACTTATTCTATTGCGGTTTATGCGCTGTCGACGAAGTAGATTTAATTCAATCCAATCAATTTAAATGAAATTGAAGAAAAAAATGCTAATAATTTAATATTCCGTACTTGGAAGTCATGTGGTGGACACATCAGATATTTTACTTTTATAACAGCTGTGGCAAGTAAAATTAAATTAAGAACTTTTTACATTTCCTGTGAAGCAAAACTACTGCTCTTCCGAGGTACTAGACAAAGGTTGATATAAAAACTAAGTTTGGGATAGACGTTTTGGGGTAGACTGTACTTGACTTTAAACAGAATGTTTTTTGTCAGTTCCAAAAAAAATGAAGAATTGTGTTATGTTTCTGTTTACATACCCTGCAAGATGTAGTCAATCGGCATGAAAATACACCATGATTTGGTCTCAGTTAAAACACAGGTTTTCTTTTCGTATGAAGTTCTAACGGTCATTAATATACATTTTAAGAAATTTCTAGCACTTATGTAAAAGATGTGGTAATTGGCAAAGTGCACAAGAATCCTGCCTTAACTTTACATTTGTTTTAAGAGCAAAAGTTTTGTTAATGGATTTTACTGATTTGTCTTGAATATTATAATTTCCCTTAACGCTCTCAAGCTTGGTTTTCCAAAAATGAAAGAAAATGTTTTACAGATGGAAATGTTTTATTCTCTAGCGTTAATTCCCACTTGATTTGAAGTGAATCTTTTAGCTTATCTTGTAACGCAAATATTAGAAGAATTTTGTCTAACTGATTGCATTCTAGACCAAGTGTTTTAAAATTCCTAATAATTTCATTGAAGGTATTACAGATCTTTGTTCGAATGGAATCAAATGTTGGTTCTACAAGTTTTAAATTAAATAATTTTCTACACTGAGAAAATCCTAATTCCCTTTGGTTACCATATCTGTCGAGTAAAGTGTCTCAAGCATTTTTATAATTTTCAGCGGTTATTGCGAATCCCTTAATAAGTCATTAGACGAATTAGTGCAGCATTAGACGAAACTGCACTTTGACCAATTTTTTAATTTCAGTTAAAGATACATTAGAATCAAGAGAACTTAAAAATATGGATTTAAAACTCAGCCAGGATTCAAACTGTCCAGAAAACGTTGGAAGATCATACTTCGGAAGCTTTATATTCACATAGGATGTGGCAGATTTTTACCGTCTTATCATCATTGAGCTGTGATTCTTTATTAAAATGAATGTAGATATGCTTCTATTTTAACTAATGATTCGTCTGCCAAATCCTGAGCCTCAAACAAATTTTTAAACTCAGATTCTTCATTCAAATCTTTAAGAATAGAACATCCATAATAATATTCCTCAAGCTTGTCACGACATCTTTACAGATTTGATTTTAATGTAAGAATTTTCTCTAAATTTTTTTATGTTAAAACATTGTCAACAGTTCCAGCAAATCTTCCAATTTGCTTGATTTGAGTTCGATACATTTACGGAACTGATGATTTCCTTTTTGACATATTTATTTTACTTTAAATAATAAAATTACGTACAGAATAGTTATATACAGATGTCGTGCAAACTTCAAACATATATTTAAAAATATATAATAGAAACCAGAATTTAAGAATGAATTTTACATAAAAATAATCTGAATACAAGTAAAACTTCCTTATAGTTTTTCATTTACAACATAAAAATGCACACTTCGAATTTTTTGTAAACCAGGTAACTTTAATGGAATACTAGAATTGGATTTTTGGCTTTTAATATTAAATTCCTCACTGGTGGCTCCAATCTTTATTGGTAAGTTTTACCTCTGTGTAATTGCACTCAAAAGTGAGTAATTTTAAGAACTAGTTAGCGAATAATCGGTTAAGTTCGTGCGACAAGAAACAACAAAATGCAAGGGTAACTTACCCTTTATTATTCCAATAAGATTTAACAAAACTCCGTCTTGAAGTCTACAATAAAAGCCGACACTTGGGCTTGAACTTAAGAGACTAAGAAATAAACTAAAACTAAGATTAACTAAAGAGATCTAGCCGAAGCTCAAAGCTTATCAAGGGCGTGAGTACGGCCGAGCGTAATAACAGCTTTGAGAGAGAGTAGCCAAAACGCGGACCCGCACAAATCAGAAACTTTGATTCTCTCTAACTCAGCAAGTAGAACTTCGCGGTCATTAAGTATTCAGAGTGATTCCAAAACTACATTCTGGCCGGAAGTAGTAAGCTGAAGTTAAGAATTTGACAGGAAAGGAACTTAAAATTTAACTGTTAATAAAATTAACATAATTCTTACAGTTCAATAATTAATAATTATTAAATAGCTTACCTTGAAATTTTATCGATTTATTACAGTTACCTGGAGGTACTTGAATTTGACACAGTAAAAGGACTCAAAGAATTGAATAATATTTTGACTTTATTAGCTGTTAGAATTGTTTACATGAGTTCATTCTTCCTTAGCATCGAATACTAGCAGTTTGGTTCTATTTAATCTGTTGCCACAAACACACGGCAGAATTAAAAAATACATTATGAATTAAACATCTGGCGCGAGGGCAGCGCCATCTATGTAAAAAGATGAAATAAGGCATAAACAATTTTAAAACTGAACACTCTGCATTAGAATAATAAAAAGTTTCATTTCAAATCCCAGCCGGAAGGAACACTTGTTCTGATGATGAAGTAATTGTGAAATTGCGCGAGACCGAGACGCTGTTTTTAACACATCTGTCAATGCAGTGGTTGCAAAATTTCTTGTTTTCTTCATTTACTAATTCTGGCTAAACGGATATTTAGTTTCAAAGACGATAAAGGACGATAAAGGATATTTAGTTTCAAAGTTCAATTAGTGTCAGCTTAGAATATTGAAATTAGGAGTCTTTGTTTTGAAGCAGTTGGAGACAAATAATTTTCTCAATCTTTTAAGGTTGATTTAATTTATCTTTCGTTAAGCAATTTTATAAAAATCTTTTTCTCTACACTGAATTCTGAATTTTCTTTATGTAATTAATTCAGAAGTAAAAAAGGAGAAGCAATGTTTCCAGCAGAAGAAAGAGTAGCATAAAGTCTTCATATTTCTTTAATAGCTATTTTGTTTTAGTAGTTAAGTGGAAAAGATTATCTTGTTGTATATGACATCATTCATCAATTAAATGTTTTGTTTCTCTAACACCAGTTATTGCTTTAAACACTTCTCCTCTTTTAGAAAACATACTCAAAAATTTATTTCAACTCATTTGAAACTAAAGTTTGCATTATCTTCCTCCAACCATGGTTTATCTTCACCTAGTTTGAAAATTGTAATACCAACCATTGCTTCTATGGGACTACCTAACTCTGACAATTAATTCTGAATTCCGTCCCGAACAGCTGAATAAGTTGGTTTCATTAGGCGAACGGCAACGTTAACTTAAACGGTAATTTAGCTTTATAAGCCTTGAGGAACAAGGACTTATTTCGCACAGGACATAAATCCTGGTCCAAAGCCATATGTGTTGTAAGATAAATAGAAATAGAATTTTTCAATTATGATATATATGTTTACTCATTTTGAAAAATTTAATACCAGCAGTTGTTTGTGCGATATTATCTAACTCTGATAATTTGTTCTAGATTCTACTCCGAACAGCTGAATAAGCTGGCTTCATTGGCTGAGTTGGAATATGAAATCTTTATCCTGTTACTCAGAACCACAAGTCACGGATACAAAGCCATCTTTGTTGTAAAACAAATATTAGTGGCATAAAAATAAGTATTTCACTCTATCTATTATTTCATCATAACATATATTTCACATATGTGTTATGATGAAATAATTATTAATAATAATATTATTATTAAAATAACTATTAGTAAAACTAAATAGGACCAGTTTTACTAATAGTTATTTTAATTTATGAGCCTTTCCTGAATTTTCTTTTTTACCCTCCTATTTCCTCGCCAGGATGCAAATTAACTGGGCGAACAAGAGTATTTAAACTGTTGGAACGATAAGGATAGACAGAGCGTGGTTTCGCTACTGAAAGCGCACGTTTGCCAGTGTTTGTTCACCAGCTGTAAATCCTAATAGTCACTACGCGGTTACAGCCGAAAACATCGCGGACGAAAACGTCGCGGAGAAAACAACGCAAGGCAAAAACGTCATGCTACAAAACATCGTGGGAGAAAACATCGCAACGAGAAAACATCGCAACGAGAAAACATCGCAGTTCTAAAACATCGTGGTACAAAACATCGTCGTCGAAAATAGAGCGGTTCAAAAACTTCGCAGTTTAAAAACATCGTCGTCGAAAATATCGTGGTAAAAAATAAAGTATCTACAAATCATGGCATGACGATAACATCGCAGACATACTTCTTTCAGGCTTTAATAACTGTAAATGGATATTCCCATATTGATTTGTGATCGCAAGATGGAAAGAAGGATAATTTTTACTTTCATACTTTTTATTAACTAATAAATTTTTCCTGAGAAAATAAGAATGAAACTTAAGCATAGAAAATTAATGCAACTTATAGCACTTAATAAAATTTTAAACCGACATAGTTAACTAACAAAGGCCATTAATAAATGATTTTTATAAAGTTTTTACTGGTAATTTTTCATGAAAAGTATAATCTATAATTTGCATTTAATTTTTTATGCTTAAGTTTCCTTCTTACCTTTTCAGCAAACATTTATTAGTTAATAAAATATGCGAAAATAAAAATTATCCTTCTTTACATACTGCGCTCACAAATCATTATGGCAATATCCATTTACAATAATTAAACCCTGAAAAAAGCATGTCTGCGAAGTTATCGTCATGCGATGATTTGTAGATACTTTATTTTTTACCACGATATTTTCGATGACGATGTTTTTAAACTGCGAAGTTTTTGAACGGCTTTATTTTCGACGACGATGTTTTGTAGTACGATGTTTTAGAACTGCGATGTTTTCTCTTTGCGATGTTTTCTCCCACGATGTTTTGTAGCACGACGTTTTCGCCTTGCGTTGTTTTCTCCGCGACGGTTTCGTCCGCGATGTTTTTGCCGCGATGTTATCGGCGGACACCGACTACGCATTCTGGCCGTCTAGTTACTATCTCGCAGTGTATGTTTCTCTGCCAGTCTATTAGATAAAACTGAATTGTGTATTATACACTATATCTTTATCTTTTACATTTATTGTTACATTATCTTTCAAGTTCTCACCGCAAGTGGACGGTGTTTTGGTCGTCAACACGTATGTCCGTGCCATCTATTAACTAGTCTGCGATAAATAAACGGCTTTTTACATCCTTTCGCTGTTGTGTTATCTGTGCGAGAATTAGCAAGGTTTAGCATTCAAGTAGACCTAGTGATCATTTTATGATAAAAAAACGTACTAGATTTCACAGATACGCTATTCTTTTCCTAACTTACATGCTAGATCATACGGTAACATTGCAATTAATCACATTTCATTTCAAAATTAAATCATTGCACACTCATATGTGAGCAGAGTATTGCAGCAGAGTAATACTTGTATTTGCCACCGGTATTCAAATTAAAATAATCTTCTAATTAAGCTTTTAGGGATTTTACAAAGAAAACGATCCATAAGTTGCTGTGAAAAAGACATTCGACATTGTTATAAGAATGCATATGAAGGTCTCGTCTATAGCTCTAGAACTTTCTGCACCCTATTTTAATTTTGCTATCAAGAGAGATTTAAAAGAAATGAAGTTCTTTTACTGTCATACATCGTGGTTATTTAAGCGTTTGTGTACCGTTACACATACTAAAGAAAACTATTACGGGTAGAGTAGAGCAGTGGCAAATTCATAAGTCTTCACCACAATAAATGATGATAAATATTACACATATATAATTGACGTTACACCTCTGACCTCCATTTTACTGAGAATCATCTTAGTTTATGTATAAGTAAATTAACATAATATGAAAATTAGGAATAGCACATCCGAATCTTTAAGTTTTAAAGAGATTCGACATTAGAAAACTCAGACCTTTTCAGCATTCTAATCTTTATAATACTAAGTTAAAAAAACCATTAATTAAATGCTTACGCATTCATTAACTCTTTCACATTGAAGTCGCCCGAAACGCCCGTGCATTTAATCATCGGTAGGTCATCCAAAAGCCTGCGTTCGTTTTCTACCTGGTGCGTTTCTTCATCATGTTAATGGTTTCGGGTGTTGTTAAATGACATGCCAATCATCATTTTAAAGCAGTTGTAGCTCTCTTATTTGAAGGCACCTTCCGTCTCCTTTGTTTAGCGTGAATGTTTAGATACCAATGCTCGCAATTGCAATCCTATACTAAGGGGAAATTGCACAAAGATCCCCAAGAGAAAGCAATTGTTTCACTTAAGTAGGTTATTGCTAATGCTGTAGTACTCTGCTTGTCATGGGGGAAGGAAATCCATTCCAACAAAAATTCGTACACACGAGCATTTCGGATATTCGAAAGGAACAGATTTTGGCCTCTACCAATGCGAAAGAGTTAAACATGTAAGAAATTATCATGTTCCCTCATGCGTACTGTAGTAGAATATATGATTAGTACATCCAGTTAGCATTGATGATTGGAGCCTTGGCGAAAGCTCCGACGATTTATCACGTTTGATGTCTTTGAAAAGCTTAATGATCTCTATGGTAGCGGCCGAACTAAAATATGGTTGACAAATTCGTCGGCCGCGTAGATTTCACCAGTTGGGTATCGTACTTCTACCCCCCATCACCCTTCAAATGAGGAAGAAAGAATAGCATTCTTTCTCTCACATTGGTGTGGTTTAACTAATTAGCACATCTAGATAACACTTGAAGATGTGTGGCTTGAATCCTATCAAAGGTTTAGTTGATTTTTTAAGTTTCCTGACTCCGAAAAAACCTAATGGCCTCTACATACCTTCATCTAAAGTTTCTAGATCCGAAAAACCTAATGGTCTGTACACCTAATGGTCTGTACAAATTTCATCTGTTCTGTAAACCTAATAGTTCTGTAAACCTAATGGTCTGTACAAATTTCATCTAAACCTATGAAACGTTCGAAGCTGAAAATATTTTGATTTGGGCATTATAGTTGAGTTTCGCTAACAAATTTGTGTTTAATTTGTAAAAGTTGGTAACTCTTTTGAGTAATATTCACTGTTAAACTCTATGTGGACGTTAGTCCACATAGAGTTTAACAGTGAATATTAAGCGACTAAAGTCTAAAAGTACTACAGAGTGAGCTGAGTTTCCAAGTACTACAAAGACTTGAGAAGGGTTTAAAAGACCTTTTATTTAAAACTAAAATAGGTAAATAGAAGACACTTCTGGTGCTTACAAATGCTAGCATTTATGGCGAGAGCTCAAAATCAGTAAATCATTTGTAAAACTTAAATTTAAATCAATTTATATCCAAAGGTTACAAAAAGCAAATTACGGGAAGTCGGCTCAGAGCTTCCCCGAGACAGATTCAACTATCGACAATTTTAATGCAAGGCTGAAGACAGGAACTCTTATCTAAAGTAGCAAATCTAGCAACTTGACCAACGAGCGGCACAACAGGCTCCGTTTTAACAATCTCAAAACCGCAAGCTTATTTGTATTGGCGAGAAAACGGAAAGAGAGACGCGACAGTACAGATGAACCTCACAAATTTACATTTTTTTTGCATGTAAATTTCAATGTTATGAAATGTTATGATTTTTATGTTATTTTATTATTAAATATCTTTTTCATCACGGACTCTCTTATTTCGGAGAATTATGTAGATCTATGTGACAATCAATTTAGTATAAAGTTAGGAAAACGGCTCATAACCGTATGATCGTCTTGAATCAACTTTTGACTGCACGCGCTTTTATCGAATAGTTGCTGTTGGTAGAATTAGAATCTCAAGACGTTAGCTTGGTTATTAAGTTACATTTTGAGAAAGCTTTAAGCTAACGATCCATAGCTTGTAGCCCTGCTTAAAACGTAATTAGATTTGTAATTATAGAGATTGTTAAGGCCAGTATAAACTGGCCTTTAACAATCTCTATAATTACAAATCTAATCGCCCGGGACTTAGTACCAAGTCCCGGGCAATTGGTTATTAATGCGTTTTTAATTTATCTCACAGGGTAGAATAAATTTTTAAGTTAAAATATAACGAGGAATTGTGTTTGTATGCTTTCAGTAATAATCTTTTCTCTTACACAAGTTCTTTGATTCAGAAAGACTGGGAAAAAGCTAAGCATTGGAGCCGTTACTTTAAATGCTTTTGGTAAATTACATAAAAAAATTAAGTTCAAGATTCAAGAATTTTAATTACGTAGTATTTTAGTTTCCAAATTTTCACTTATACATTTTCTTAATAAACATAAGCGTATTTTTAAAAACTTGTTTTTCCTTTAACGTGTATCTGAAATTTTACTTTCAAAAAACTTTTTAAGTAAATTTTTTAAAAATTTTTATTGTATGAAGGATTTAAGAGATTCGGCAGTTTTTTAGATTTCGACTTCGGATTCGAGAAAATTTGAAATTCATCCCATCTCTGGTGTAAATCAAGTAAATGGGTAGAACAATTTAAATAAAAATTGCAAAGTAATAAATTTTCGAGAATTGATGTTACCCAGTGAAATGTAAACAAATTAATAAATATTTCTATCCTACATAATTCTGATTCAAAAAATGGCGAATATATACAGGGTGACCCAAAAGTTCGTTAACATTTGAAAATTCAATAATTCGCGTAATAATGTATCCAGAGAGGTTAAAAAAATGACACACACGCTTGAAAAGATATAGGATTTTATAGAAGGAAAAAAATGAAAAAAAAAAAAAAAAAAAAAAAAAAAAAGCAATATATCAGCGACGCCACATCAGACGAATTGAGATCGTGATTGGACACTTTTTCTTCGAGGAAATGCATGGTTTTGCTATTCAAACTGTCAGTGCGACGGGTGCGAGGTACGCTGATATGTTACAGAATCGCATCATCCCTATTCCTGCTGATAAACACCTGTTGAAAGGTATGACTTTTATGTAGGATGACTCTCCACCCCATATTGCTACACGTCTGAAAAATCTCTTGCGCATATCGTTTGGTGAGGATCGCGCGCTGAGCCACCACTTCCGTCGTGCTTGACCCCTCAAGTCCTCAGATCTCAATCCGTATGATTATTGCTTGTGGAGTTACTTGAAATCGCAAGTCTACCTTGATTGTCCGACCTCATTAGGGTTGCTAAAACACAACATCCGATGGCAGTTTCTCAGTTTACCTATACTACATGCTGTTCACAACATTGTTCCTCGACTACAGGTATTGTTGATGAATGATGGCCGACAAGTTGAAATTTTGTTATAAAGAAAAATTCACAAAGCCTTTGCTAAAAATTAATTGTTGGGCTAATTATTGCTTTTATTGTCATATGAAAGCTCCATTTGTTGACCGTTTTAAGCACGTTTTTATTTGCTATCAATAAAATACCATGATATTTCAAGCATGTGTGTCAGCTTTTACCTGTCTACCTGCATTATTCAGTAAATTATTGAATTTTTAAATGCTAACGATATATTGATGAAATTTCCATTGCGATTTTAAAAGCAGAAAAGCTTACGCGCCAGAAGAAAATTAGAAAAAATTCATTTGATTCGCATCCATAATTAGCTGAAGAAGGTTACTTTAAGAATCATAGTAACTTACCGTATATACTCGCGTATAAGTTGATACCGCGTATAAGCCGACCCTCCCACTTCGACATAAAAAATTCGTAGAAAATAAGAAACCCGCGTATAAGTCGATCCCCCACTTCCGAAATCGATCGAGAAACTTCGAAAAAAAATTTTTAAGTACTACATTTATTCAAAATCATCTGAGAAAAAGTAAATATACAATAAAAAATTTAAAAAATCTGAAATGTTTCAGATTTTAAATTACGTCCAAAGGGGCGTTTTTTAACATTTTGTGTGTTACCTTTCTTTATTAAATATCATGTTCCTCGCACTTAAACCATAAGATCCAGTGCAACAGCAATATCGCAAAATAGTTTTAAAACGAGCATATCTTTAGAATTTCCGATACAGAGACTCACGCGCTGGAGATAAAAATGTTTTTTCTGCACAACGTTGCCATTGCTCGCTTTGAAATCCTTGAGTTTGTTAATCAAAAATTCGTCAAAGTTTTAAAAAATAGGAAATCGATCATAAAACAAATTTCAAATTTCAAATTGGGTCTTCCACATGCTCATATTCGTTGGAGGATTACGTTATTCAAAATTCGATGACTCTATGTACCGTTGTTTTATCACAATACGAGAAATATACATACATTTACGCAGATTTTTCATTATTTAATTTCTTCAAATATAATGCAGGACTCTAACATTTTGTGGCAACAGTTTGAAAAGTGAACCGACATTTATCCGTCCGACGCAAAATGCCAAAACGAAACTAATAGTCCTTCGGGATTCAAATCCCTTTGGACTAAAAATACCTTGGTAAATAAACAAAATCAAAATCCTTCAATGTCGGATTCATGGTCAGATTCGCCAAACATTTCATAGAACTCTTCTGTCGTCATTGGCTCGTCATACATATTTTCAGTCTCGAACTCTGTACTCTTACAATCACTACTACAGCCTTCGTCGTCATTTTCACTTTCAAAAACAGTATCATCTTCCATGCCGTCTAGTTCGTTGCTAATACAACATTTTCTAAATAATTTTATAATCATTCAGAGGGTATTTCGCAGGCATTCGCATTTTTCAGGGGCAAAAACATAAAAATTTCCAAAAGTGTCCACAATTTTGGCCACCACTGTAGTTCGTCACATAATTTAAGTCATGAAATTACTTCAAGTAAGTGACTTATTTGATAAGTTGTCCAATTCGAGTGCGGGAAGAAAACAACTGCTTCCGATTCTTTTAATTTTTTATGGCCCCGCGTATAAGTCGACCCCCCCACTTTGAAGTCTTTTTTTTTTCTTTTCCCAAAATATCTCGACTTATACGCGGGTATATACGGTACTTGATATAGACTTCAGTCGGAATGCACGTCTGCTATTCCTAACGAACTCAAGTTTCTAAGCTAGAAAGCAGAGAAACTATGAGCTTTTTTTTTTTAACGAAGGAGAAGTAGCAGGAAATGAAGAAAAACGTCAGACCATCTAATTAGGTGATTAAGTAAAGGACAGGCATGGGTTAGTTGCAGTCTAATTGATAAAACATGGCGCTTGATTGTGAATGATTTGAGCTGAATGCAAAATTTCGAGGTCAATAAGTGAAATGAAACACATATTTAGAATCAGAATAGGATGAATTTTTAATATGAAGCAGTTCGCAAGAAAATAATACTAACAGTCAAAGTCCGAAAATAAAGCGTTATGAGAAGCTGTAAGAAATCTAAAATTTTATGCAACAAAATCCGATGATTCGCCTGGAAGATGTAACGGAAGACAAGCATGATGAACTCTTCATGTTATTCGATAATGAAACTGTTTAAGGGGACTCATACACCTTAAACCCCTTATGATCTTCGAATATGTGACTGTTGCAAAAATAGGGATATTTTATTTATTTTAAAAGCAATTACTTCCAACCTTTTACAGCTGACTACATAATATAGCTGCTTTGGAAAATAGTAACCAGAAAGTTTGTGTTGCCACAAATATTTTTGTAATTTAATCCTCTTTGTGACAAAATATTCGCCATGTTTCCAACTTGCGCGCATGATATTTTAAAAATGGCTAATGGTACATACTTGAAATTCGATGGAATTCTTTATATGGGTACTACTTTCTAACTGAACCAACAATCTGATGAATATTTTAATACTGAAAAATTTTATGGACGAAAACATTAAAAATTTTGTTAATAAAATACATTTTATAAACTCAACTCAAAATAAAATAAAAATTTAACATGGAATTTTTAGAATTTTAGGTTCACAGTAGTTTCCAAATGTTATAAAAGCTATATATTAAATATGGAATCAAATTATGATACAGAATGTTTTAAACTGTGCGCGCAAGTTGGAAACATGACGAAAAATGTTGTCACAAAGCGGATTAAATTATAAAAATATTTGCTGCAACACAAACTTTCTGATTACTATTTCAGAAAGCAGCTATATTATGTAGTCAGCTGTAAAAAGTTGGTAGTAATTGCTTTTAAAATATATAAGTTATCCCAATTCTTGCAACTGTCACCTATTCGAACATCTCATGGGTTTTAAGGTGTATGAGTCCCCTTAAGGTATGTGCCTACCCTAAATTCATCGTTTTGGTGAAAATTTTCGAATTTTTTTTATTTATTCATTTTACAGGCCATATGTTTAGGTTTCCAAAAATGCTTTATTTTTGTGTTTGCGATAAATAGTAGCAAAGTTATAGTATAAAACGTAAACCGGAAGTGAATTTTTGGATGCCGGAAGTTGGCATTTAAATGATTGTAAAAATGTAAACAATAAGTTTAAACAACTATTTTCTAATTATTAAGCAATATAAAGGCTATAAAAACAACACATCTTTCACGGTGTGACACTTTGCTGATAAAATGCCTACATGGGAAGACTCAAAACAATAATGAGTATTTTAATAACCTTTTGAGGTATATTTTACCTAAAGAAACTTTTGTCCAACTGAAAACATTGCTGCAGATATTGCTGTATTATTATTTAATTCAATATATTTAGGACTTTTACCTATTTTCAGGTATATAGAAATAGAAATTAATCCCATTGTGCTTGAAAGCTACATGGGAATAGACAAATAGCGAATTCAGAAATAGAAACGCCAATCTCTACAAGCAACAAACTCAACCAGTAAAAGTCAAAATTAGTTAAGAATGAAGTAAATGAGGGCCTAACATACAAATACGGCGCGTTTTAAAGGTCTAAAGTGAGTACAAAATTTTTTGTGCTGTATTTAAAATCTTTAAATGCATTTTTCTGAGAAATTGTGTTTTTAGTTACTTTTGATTGCGATTACATTAATTTCTCAAAATGTATTTAGAATATTGAAATGAAATTTTGCCAAAATGTTTTATTCATCTTTATCTGTGTTCTGTAGTAAAATCTGACCTCTTTGTATTTATTTATTGATTTTATTGACAGTATTTGAAAGAAAAGAGGATTTTTTAGTCCAAAGGCACTTGAGTCCCGAAGGACTATTGCTTTCGTTTTGGCATTTTGCGTCGGACGGATAAATGTCGGTTCACTTTTCAAACTGTTGCCACAAAATGTTAGAGTCCTGCATTATATTTGAAGAAATTAAATAAAGAAAAATCTGCATAAATGTATGTATATTTCTCGTATTGTGATAAAACAACGGTACATAGAGTCATCGAATTTTGAATAACGGAATCCTCCAACGAATATGAGCATGTGGAAGACCAAATTTCAAATTTGAAATTTGTTTTATGATCGATTTCCTGTTTTTTAAAACTTTGACGAATTTTTGATTAACAAACTCAAGGATTTCAAAGCGAGCAATGGCAACGTTGTGCAGAAAAAACATTTTTATCTCCAGCGCGTGAGTCTCTGTATCGGAAATTCTAAAGATATGCTCGTTTTAAAACTATTTTGCGATATTGCTGTTGCACTGGATCTTATGGTTTAAGTGCGAGGAACATGATATTTAATAAAGAAAGGTAACACACAAAATGTTAAAAAACGCCCCTTTGGACGTAATTTAAAATCTGAAACATTTCAGATTTTGTTTTTTAGTAGTTTTTTTTTTTTTTTTTTTTTTTTTTTTTTTTTTGTTTAAATTTTGAGTTTTTGCACCGAGTTTTTAATATTTAAAAAATTTTATAAGTACTGTAAATCTTTTGCTACAGAATACAGGTAAGTATGTTAATTATATACTGTGTAAAGGTTAATGAAGTATATTCATTAGAATTTATTTTAGGAGATCTGGCGTAAATGAAAATTTTCACTAAATTTTACTAAATATTGCCTATATTTGAAAAATTAATGAAACGTTCTATAAAATTCCATTTAAATTCACAGTTTCATATTCCATCTTACTCAAAACCATGTGTGTTTAATTAAAATTTTATGTATTTAAAAAAAGGGGCTCCGTATGTAGGCACATACCTTAAATTGCTCTAACATTTAGCAGTTAAAAGTCTAATTTACGTTTGTCATTCATCTTACTGAAACTCTGAATTTGGAAATTTAATGCTCTAAAGCAATCAATGTCTTGGAGAACACCGTTTGGGACTACATCCTACATAAGTCTAATTTCTAAATAAAATAGGAAGTCATTTAGTTCGATTTCTAAATTGCCCAAATGCAGATGCCTGGAGCAATCAAGAAAATTTTCGCGGCTTTATCGCGTATATTTGTATCTCTGATTTTATTTTCTCGTATTTTTGTACCTCTGATTAGTTTATAATTTGTTTCTTGCTTTGATTTTGACCGTGCATATGTACGTATCTGTAAATCCACACAGAATATAATAAAATAAGCCATTCTGATATTTCCTCGAAGTAATAACTATGCTTGTTAACTAAAATTACCGTACAAAAGCAGTTAAATGAACATAGTGATTTTTGAAGCAACAAATATTTAAAAAAGTTGTAGAGTATATTTTAAAAAGATTTTTAAATATTTTAAAAAGTTGTAGAGATTTTAGGTATTTTTTGGAAGCAGAAAAGACGAAAAATTAACAAAGCCTCCACCGGGAATCGAACCGCGGACCTCTGGAATACCGGCCCATTGTGCAGACCACCACACCACAGAGGCACGCTGGGAGGGCGGGAGAAATACCTTATATACCCCCTTTTAAAGGGCGACTGGGGTTTTTAGGGACCCAATCGCCAAATCCTGGGAGAGGAGAATCCTCATCCAACACCCTTTTTAGTTCGGGCGCCACTGTAGAGACATTAGGTAGTTTTTGGAACCAGGAAAGATGAAAAATTAACAAAGCCTTCGCCGGGAATCGAACCGCGGAGTACCGGCCCAGCGTGTAGACCACCACACCCCGAAGGCACGCTAGGAAAGCGGGAGAATTACCTTATTTTACTTCATTGAAAAATAACATCTTCATTTATCATTCAGAGCATGAATATAAATATCAAAATAATTATAAAGTTTCAACTTTGACAGTATTTTGGAAAGAAATTCTGAACTTTACATTAATAAGTAGAATTATTTAACAAAGGCCTCTTAAAATGCAGACCTTTTAAAGGTTTGCCTTATTTTTCAGAGTTTTATGGGACTATACTGTAAAGTAATTGCAGAATACTGGTGAAGGATGATACGTTCGATATCCTAATTTTGAAAAATTGTACAAATAAATTCATTTTTGGTGTTAGTTAGCAGAATGCTAGCTAAAGTGATAGAAACAGGTTATGAACGTATTATTATAATGTAATATTTACTTTTTTCTCACATTTTGGGTAAAAAGTTTATTCAAATTTCAGTATGAAGAGATTAGTTCCCTCAAAATTATTTATCAATATTTTACTTTTATTTTTTTCACTTATATTTATTAAAGCGTAAGGAATGAAATGGACTAAAATCTAAGTCATAAAGCAAAATGTCTATTAAATATACCTGTTTGAGTACATGCACTAGCTATTTTTTCAGAAATATTTCTCTCTTCATTTACAAAATTGTCTGCAAAAATCTTAAATATGTATACAGTCAAAAGTCTTTAATCCGGCCTTCCATAATCCGGAATGGTCTATAATCCGGACCTCAAAGCTACAAGCTTTCTGCGCATGCGTATACGCATGCGCATAATACGTTTACGCATGCGCGTTTAATGTATAACGGACGGTATAAGCTAAGCTAAAATTATCTAATTATCTATTTCAGTTAGCGTTGCAGATTGCGTTGTTCCTTAATCTTCGAATTGGATCCGGCTTATTACTTTTTGCAGACTGTTAGAGCAATTTTATATAAAGTAAGTTTGAACTTCCGATTATGTTAAAAAGAGTTTCCAATTCTGGAACTGCCAAAAGATCTACAAAGCGAAAGCATATTTCGATGTCCATTAAACAAAAAGTGGAATTGCTGCAAAAAAATGGATAAAGGCATGAAGAAAGTGACAGAGAGGTGTTTTGTTTCTCTAACCATTCCAAAATCTGTTAATCAATTTCACGCTGCTCTGCAGAAGGGGGGAGAAGGTCACGGCGCGCAATGAACTGTTAGTTGATCGGTCAGCAGTATCCTCTTCTTCAGGGCAGATATTTTTATTTTATTCGGCTTATAATTCCTCACTAAATGTAGTGTTTCATCTTGATGTACTCCGATATAATTTAAATTAGTTTCCTCGTCATTATAAATATCACGAATACACATCAAATAGTTTTCTGGTTGAAATTTTGTAATTTCGACTATGCGTAATGTATGCTTTACGCACGCGCGCGTTGAAAGAAATGTTTAATAAAGTAAAGAAATAAATATTAAGCTTTTTTTCTGTAAATTTTGGTACCCTTTAGATCATAATTGCTCTTTATTTCATGAATTACGTTTCATATTTTTAATTTTATAATTTCTGCATGCCATCTTGCCAGATTAAAACTGATGATCTATAATCCAGAAAAACCAATAATCCGGAATCGCCGAAGTCCCGACGAGTCCGGATTAAAGACTTTTGACTGTATAAACCCAAACTTTTAGTCCATTTAATTCCCAATATTCTATAGAATATTTGTGGAAAGTTTGATAAAATTGCTATTGTAATATTTTAAGTTACGGTGTTTTTCGTATTAGAAATGTTGACAATAACAAGTTTTTCAAAAAACAAATTTAAAGTTTTATCTTTAGAAAATATATTAGAAAGTGATATATTATATTCCTAAAACTGCCCTGTTTTGTATGTTACACGTTCTGTTAACTCTATTTTAGAAGTTTTTTAGTCCAAAGGGATTTGAATCCCGAAGGACTATTAGTTTCGTTTTGGCATTTTGCGTCGGACTCATAAATGTCGGTTCACTTTTCAAACTGTTGCCACAAAATGTTAGAGTCCTGCATTATATTTGAAGAAATTAAATAATGAAAAATCTGCGTAAATGTATGTATATTTCTCGTATTGTGATAAAACAACGGTACATAGAGTCATCGAATTTTGAATAACGTAATCCTCCAACGAATATGAGCATGTGGAAGACCCAATTTGAAATTTGAAATTTGTTTTATGATCGATTTCCTATTTTTTAAAACTTTGACGAATTTTTGATTAACAAACTCAAGGATTTCAAAGCGAGCAATGGCAACGTTGTGCAGAAAAAACATTTTTATCTCCAGCGCGTGAGTCTCTGTATCGGAAATTCTAAAGATATGCTCGTTTTAAAACTATTTTGCGATATTGCTGTTGCACTGGATCTTATGGTTTAAGTGCGAGGAACATGATATTTAATAAAGAAAGGTAACACACAAAATGTTAAAAAACGCCCCTTTGGACGTAATTTAAAATCTGAAACATTTCAGATTTTTTTTTTCCTTTAAAGAAGCTCTTAATTTTTTTCTTGTGATTTTTGTGGAATGTAAAGAATGTCGTTTTGAATCGACAATCCGAGTTTTATCAATACAGTTATATCCCTTGACAGTATATTGTCCAGGTTTCACATTAAGTTTTTCCAACATTTTTAACATACCCAAAAATCTATTATTAACTGTATTACTCCTATATAGGAACCAAGACACAATGTTGTCAACTCAACAAACACTTGTTTTGGTATGATACTCCACAATACGTTATTAAAACTCTCAATATTGTTTTGAGTTTCGAAACAGACTGGACAAGATAATGCAGAAAATGCAGATTTTAAAATTTCAACATCGAATATTCTATTACTAGCAGAATTATTAGCTTCATTATAATTTTCAGAAAATGTTTCATTGTTTCCTAGTAGTTACTTTCACAGTATATCTGTTTCCAGCAAATCGGCGGTTTAAAGTGAATAATATTTTTATCACAATGTTAAAATAACAAAGCAGAATGAGATAAAAAATAATACTGAATAACAGCGAGTACGGTAATCAAATCAGAATGTAAACACAAACAGAAATGTTGCCAAATATGATACTGAAATTTCGAAAGTAATCTTGCTTCCAAGCACATAATAATAATAAATGTAATATTTAAAAATCATCTTTTGAATGTCGCCAACAGTATATTCAAATGAAATATTCTTGTTTAGAACAGTCTGTGTTCCTTAAATATCAACTTCCGGCCTTTTAAATACTAACTTCTGGTTCATGGCGTAGAATAAAAACAGCCATAACTTTACTTCTAATCACCGGGCGGACAAAACAAAAGTAGTTTTTGGAAGCTAAAAATATAAGCTTTAAATAAAAGTAATAAAAATGTTTTGAAAAATTTCTTCAAAATTGACGATCAGAACGTAGTCGGGTACCTTTTAAAGTAAGAAATTTTTATACAAGTCAATCTATCATTAATTTGTACAAAAGTTTCAGAGAGTTGGATTTTTGAATTAGATGTACTTTCATAGTAATGTTAATATTTGACTTTGGTTGTAGTAATCGATAATTAAATTATTCTCAGGAGCTCCGAATCAGTAAGCTCGAGCTTTAAACAAAACTAAAGTGACCAAAATTTTGCTCTACTTTTTTACTTGCTTGTACGAAGTAAAGCACTGGTATCAGATTTCAACGAAAATATCCATCCTGACCGCTCTCGAATCCATTTGAAAGATGTTTTTGCATAATATCAGTACGTAGCCACGGAATAAAAGACTCCTTTTTCCTCAAACGAATTATAAAATAGATTTAAAATGGATTCAGAAGATAATTTTTCGTGACGTCTGTAGGTACGTACGGCATGTTAGTATCTCATATAACTGAAACAGCGAGTAGCCTTAGAACGTTGAAATTTGTATATAGGAGTGGTATAACACGTAGTTGTGCATCTCCCTTTTTCTTTGAAATCTACCAACCCGAAATTATATATATACTCCCCTCTGTTACTTGGCTAGGTGAGCTTAGTTTTTTACTTCGTTGTACGAAGTAAAAAGGAAGTACTGTAATCGCGAAAAGTTTCAGGCAGCATATTTCAACGAAAATATCCATTTTGACCGCTATCGAATGCAATTTAACGATGTTTTTGCGTGATATCTGTACGTAAGGACAGAATAAAATACTCTTTTCCTTCAAAAAAATTATAAAACTGCTTTAAAATAAATTCTGAAGAGAAATTTTCGTGGCGTCTGTACGAACGTATGTACGTACGTGCGTACGTACGTACGTATCTCGCATAACTCAAAAACGAGTAGCCTCAGAACGTTGCAATTTTGTATACAGGACTGCTATAACATGTAGATGTGCACCTCGTATTTTCCTTGCTATCGGCCGTACCAAACGTATATAAATATATTTATATATATATCCACTCTGTTACCCGGCTCAGTGATCTCAGTTTCTTTACTCTTATATGTATGTAAATTGTACATTTTTTGCTTTAAAAATGATTGAATTATGTTATTTTTATCTTCCGGTTAAGGTTTTTATGCTTTTAGTAAATCTCTATGCAATATTTTTAGAATTATCAACAATTTTAAAGTTGTTTAAGTGCCACTAAGCCTAATCCTTTTCTTGATGGCGGCCATTGTTTGTTTACATTTGAAACAGCAGACTAGTGGATTTGTTGCTAATCTAGAGAAACGTAGCTTCGCAACAACAAAGATAACGCATTCATTTATTATTTGCCAATTAAATCATGCTTAATTCTTTCTGGAATTTTTTCGAGAAAATAAGTGTTTGAGATTTACTTCGTAATTTTTAATATAGATATTTTAAATTTTTACTTATTTTTGCCTTCTCGCGAAGTGAGAACTGAATTAATTAAATGAGAAATACTCAATCGTCTGTGGAAAACTGTTTCTTTTTTGTTTTGTTTGCTTAATTTCTTTTATACATCATTCTAGCTTTATTATAGTATTTGAATAGAACATGTGGCAACGATTAGATAATTCTATTCTTTAAATGATATAAATTTTGTGCATTATGAGTTATAATATGAACGAAATATATAAGTTAAGTGTTATATAATTATTGGATTATATAACAGTTAATTTAGTTTCCGTTATATAATTATTATATAAATTAACTGTTATATAATTATTAATACTGTTAAGTGAATCTAGCGCCAGAGTGTGGCTATGGTAAACAAATAGAGTGAATTTTAAAAAATGCATTTATTCTATTGTGGTTTATGCGCTGTCGGCGAAGTAGCTTTAATTCAATCCAATAAGTGTAAATGAAATGAAAGAAAAAATGCGTATAATTTAATATTCCGTACAAGGAAGTCATGTGGTGTACACATTAGATTTTTTATTCTTATATGTTGGTAAATTATGCATTTTTGTTTGTTTTAAATATGATGAATTATGTTTTACTTATGTTCCGGCTAAGGTTTTTATACCTTTAGTTAATCCGCCTGCGATAGTTGTAGAATTATCAATAATTTAAAAGTTTAAGTACCGCTAGGCCTAACGAGGTCATTTGTTACGCCATTTGTTTACATTTGAATCTCTTAGTGGAATAGTGAATTGAGTCAGTTGGTGAACCAGTGTCTTGCCCAGTGGGCCCGAAAGTTAACTTTCAGTATTGCGCACCGAAAATTTTGTCTTCCTGCCCGCTGGCCGAACTGCTTGTTTTTGAGAACTCTAATTTTTAGTAGTAAAATTCTTTTTAACTGTTTTCAACTGTATTTGGTATGTTAGGCTGATCTGTGTTTTACAAATTTAATGGAGATATTTTGAGATTTTATGTATTTTTGCCTTACCGCGAAGTGAGAACTGAACTGATTGAATGAGAAATACATCTCTAGTGAAATTCGAGTGAAAAGGTTTAAAGAAAGGGCAGCAAAAAAAAAAAAAAAAAAAAAAAAAAAAAAAATTGTATAATTTAATAAACCGTACAAGGAAGTCATATGGTGTCTGCATCACATAATTTTATTTATAAATGCATTTGTCAGAGCTGTTTGTTTGTGTATCCTATACATGCGAATCTTTTTACAGTAAGACCCCGCTTAACGCGTGGGAAACCTTTCCATCAAAATAGAGCGTAATGCGAAACAGCGCTAAACGAGGCTATCTTAACATGTAAATAATGGAGCTAGGGAAAGATGGATAGAAAATTGGTTAGGTATTAAATTTAATAATGTTTTTTTTAATAAAAATAGAAACCAAACATTTATTTCTTACAAAAATAAAAACAATATAAACGAATATATTTATAAAAACAAATAAAATTCTAAGCCAGTCAGATTATTCAGTCTATTCTGTGTTTCCAATTTTCTGGCTTTTTGTCAAGAAGGCATTATGATAGATTGGCTTAATGGCATATTGCGTTCAATTTCGTCGTCAATCCATATAGACAGTCGTTTTTCCACTTCCTTTATAATGTTATTTCTAGAACGGGTAATTCTAGTTGCAGAGCTCGACGTAGTTGCAGTTGCCGATGACAGTATTTTTTCTTTATTCTTAAGAATTGTCCTTATTGTTGAAGTTGCCAAATTCAATGCAGCACTAATTTGAGATTGACGTTCACCAGAATCTAATCTTCTAATCACTTGCATTTTAATTTCCAGTGAAATGCTTTTTCTGGTTGCTTTCTTTTCTTGTTTTTTATTATCACCATGATAAAAACTAAAGATCATAATATTTGTCACTGTATTAATCGTTATAGTATTATGTAAATTTATACTTACAATAATGTCAACAAATGTTTCAAATGATAAAAATGCTTCCGTGCAGCACCTCACCGCACCAAACAAGAAACATAACTACAAAGTTTCGGATATGTTATTTGGAAACCTTCCGCTGCGCACAGTTTCGAGGAATCCCCGTAGTTCATGCTGCGAGCAATTTCGGGGAATCCCGAGGTTGAAATAAAAGAGCGCTAAACCGAAACAGCGCTAAACAAAACAGCGTTAAGCGGGGTCTTACTGTATATGTTTAAATTTAAAATTTAATGCTTTCTTTAATATGTAATAAAATAAGGAATGTAGTTACATAAAACTCCAATTAAAATAAAGGCTGATCACAACAAATTCTTTACCTTTTTCGTGATCTCTCCAGTCTTAAGCAGTATGATATAATAAACTTAAGTTTGTATAACAGCTTTGTGCATTTTGTCTTTACTTTCATTACGTTTTCAAAAGCCGGCTTAAAAAGAACGCTTAAAAGATTTCATTTAGAGCAATTTTATGATGTTTTTTACGACCAAGCTCCTCGATTTAATATATTGCATCCTGTGGAATTCATACGACCTTCTTTTATCACAAAACAAGAGTTTTACTTTACACAAGGCATCCGACATTTATTGAATTTATTGTTTCTTCTTTCATACAATGTATAAGGATTAAATATTAAGTTTTACTTCTTCTTGTGACGTTCTTCAGCCTAGTTTATTCTCTAACAGATGTTGACATCCTTTCTAGAGTAACTTATGAGTTCTTAATAGAATTATTAAATATTCTAGCAAAAATTGTACGTCATGATTTTCTGGATCCGTTTATGTGTGATTAAAATGCAAATGATACGGCTGATCAGACTTCAAAAGAACTGTTTTAGGAATTTTTCTTTACAAAAATGTGACGATATGGTTCTGTTTCTGGGGAAGCTAATTATCGTATTTGTCTGACAGTAACATCAGTTACTGATGTGTGACAGTAACATCAGTATTTGTCTGGCAGTAAGATCAGTATTTGTCTGACAGTAAGATCAGTATTTGTCTGGCAGTAAGATCAGTATTTGTCTAACAGTAACATCAGTATTTGTCTGGCAGTAACATCAGTATTTGTCTGACAGTAAGATCAGTATTTGTCTGGCAGTAAGATCAGTATTTGTCTAACAGTAACATCAGTATTTGTCTGGCAGTAACATCAGTATTTGTCTGACAGTAACATCAGTATTTGTCTGGCAGTAAGATCAGTATTTGTCCAACAGTAACATCAGTATTTGTCTGGCAGTAACATCAGTATTTGTCTGGCAGTAACATCAGTATTTGTCTGACAGTAACATCAGTATTTGTCTGGCAGTAACATCATGCCGTTCTTGCCAAATTCATATTAGAATGGACGGCAAGATTGCATCTTTAGCACCATACAGATGGCAGTTCGATTTTGCTGAATTTCGCTTCCAAATTTGCTGGAGAGCACCCCGAGGGGGGATCACACCCCTCTTCCCCTACCAACAACCTATAGAAGTTACTCAGGTCGCCGCATATTTACAACTGCCTCCATGCAGCAAAGACTTTTACAAACATCCGTGCCTTCTCCTTGATTCGAACCCGGGTCTTGGGGTGCCGGAGTAGGCTTCCCTAACCACAATACCGTTTCGGCGGCATTAATTGTAGTAATTTAGTAACTGCGAACACGGAGAGAATTTGACAGTTATAAAAATCTTTCTTTTAACGACCGATGTTTATTTAAAAGAAATAATTATTAAAAAAAAACCACAAGAGGGCAGCATCCAAAAATTTCGTTCTGAAGAATTTATGTAAAAGTTATTCCCCAAAATACATGTTTTGCGCAAACGAGGAATGAAATTATAAGAATTAGCTTTTACAAAATGAATAACAAATATCTTAAAAATATGTAAATAATGTTAAACCTGGAAACGCTACCCTAAATTTCTCTTATCTCGGTTTAAAATATTAGTAAAAGATTAAAATTACGGGCAATAACATTCAATATCAAATTTAAAAGAAGATTTAAAAAATTACAGGAGAAGTTACCGATTAATCACGTTTAGCAACGTAAATGAGTACTAATATTCTGATTTCAGTTATCATTACATGAATTAATTACATGAAATATTAATTAAAGGTTTAGATAAAAATACAATGCTTCTATTGATTTTATCTGATAACTGAAAAACGTTTTAAAAAATTGGCAAAGAATTAAATTTCTATAATATAGTATCTTCGATAAATCAGCCCGACATCAAACGAATTAAAATTTCATAAAATATCATAAAACTTTTTTCGCCTTAAAATCCTAAACTACACAATAAAATAACAGTCTTAATACTGAACTAAGCTTCCATTTCTAAAATATACTCTCAGACTTATCATCATAAGCGCAGCAAAATTTAGTTACACCGAAAATAAATTATTAAAAAAATCGTTTACCACAATTACAAAAATATCTCATGCTTATCTTATGGAACGTTATTCATGTTCTCACAAATAATAAACGTTCACCCAAAAATAGTTTATAATAGTCAATATTGTAACTATTATTCTTTAACAGCAGATATTATGCTCAGAATATTAAATATAGGTATAGAAATTTCAGTTTGTTTTATGAATCACGATGTTGTTCCATATTGTCTTAATAACAATGCATGCAATGCTTATTTAAAGCTTATCTTTGCTTGTTCTAAACTATTTCTTAATAGTTTATTAAATGCAAACTTATTAATATCAAACTACAGTCTATTGAATAGTGAATAAGGAAGTAAAACAGCTTTCATACATTAGATTATAAAGTATTTCTCCCACCTTCTTAGCGTGCCTTCGTGGTGTAGTGGTCTGCCCGCTGGGCGCGTATTCCAGAGGTCCGCGGCTCGATTTCAGGCGAAGGCGTTGCTCATTTTTCCTCTTCCCTGCTTTCAAATAACCTAACTTTACGCCCGAACTAAAAGGGTGGTGGATGATGATTCTCCACACCAGGATTTGGCGACTGGGTCCCTTAAAAACCCCAATCGCCCTTTAAAAGGGGGAGTATATAAGGTATTTCTCCCGCCTTCTTAGCATGCCTTCATGATGTGGTGGTCTGCACGTTAGGCGCGTATTTAGAGGTCCATGGTTCAATTCCCCGTCAGAGCGTTGCTCATTTTTCATCACTCCTCCTTCCAAAGAATACCTAATGTCTCACCAGACTATTATTTAAGTATTACCTCTCTTTGGTTTAGCCTGTTTCTTAACATGTTATTAAATTTTAAATATCCAATTTTTAAAACTTTACGCAGCACTTAACATAAATTAAGAGATACCATATACGATTATATATCAATGATTACTTTAAAATATCTTATTTTAGCCAAAAATGGTTATTAGTCTAGAAACACATTTTGGGTTGATTTATCTTAAAAGTTGCTAACGTTGCTAAAAATACGTTGTTTCCCTTTTCATTGAAGTCTGTTGCCATTTGACTGTCTTAAGAATATTATTTTTTCCTTTTGAATCGTATTGGTTTAAATAAAAATGCACTTAATTCATGATACATCTACTTAAAAATATTAAATATTTTTATAGAATGACGTTATATAATTTTCACTTCTCAAACATACAGAATATTTATAACGTTTCCTTGTTAGTCTAAGTGTATATTCATTTAGTATTCTATAAAGTATTTCGCTATGCCACTTGAGCCCTCTCTAATGAAAGTGTTTATTGACAAACCGTATTAAACTTTAAAACAGCCCTTCTGAACGACTATAAGAATATGATCGCTTTTAGACTTCTTTTAACCTCGATTTATTTTTTAAATTTTATTAAACATTAAGCATCCAAATTCCAAATTTTTATACTCTGGTTAAATACGAATGAAAGTTACTACGAGAGTAAACATATTAGTGGCTTTTAAAAGCTTTTCTTCGTTTCCTTCAAGTTACTTCTTAATTTACACTCATGCGGAATTCGAACTCTAAAATAAATATATCACCTGTAAAATCACTACACACATCTTCAAGCATCATATGCAAATTTCAGGAAGTAACCAGATGACACCGATGGTACGTCACAATGACGAGAGTGTAAGAGAGTGATATATAAAGAATACAGGCAAAGAAGTAAAATTGTTCGCAGGCGGTTTATAAGCATTTCAGTGCAATAACGGAATAGTTATGACACAAAGGACGCATTTGGATGATTTTGTACGTGGTAGAATTATCGGCCGTCTGAAATGTGGGCTTACCCAACTGGAAGTATCAGACAAACTTGGAATCGCCCACAGTGTCATCTCCAGGCTTTGGCAACGATTCCAAGATGATGGTAATGTAAGTAGACGTTACAGCACAGGTCGCTCCAGAGTTACAACGCCGAATGAGGACCGGTATTTGGCAGATACTGCTAAAAGAAACAGGCGGAGCACAGCCTCAGACCTGTCTCGTCAGCTCTCTTCAGCCACTGGTACGACAATTTCAAGGCAGACCGTGTACAGACGCTTAGCACAGATTGGTCTATATGTTCGTAGACCTGTCAGATGCGTTCCACTTACTGGAACTCACTGTCTCCTGCGGTTAGTCTGGAGTAGAAAGCATGCATTGTGGACACCGAAACAATGGGCTTGTGTGATGTTTTCCGACGAGTCCAAGTTGCAGTCTGATTCTCGCCGGACTTTCATATGGAGAGCTCCAGGTACCCGTTACCACCAAGAAAACATCATTGAACGACACCGTTACGGTGGTGCAGGAGTGCTCGTTTGGGGTGGAATTATTCTGAGTTCAAATTGGAACCATGACACACCAAATTTATCGGGACGTCATTCTGGAACAACATGTTCGTTTGTTTCGGGGCGCCATGGGCGCACAATTTGTGTTTATGGATAACAACGCCCGACCTCACCGTGTAAACATCGTAAGCGAATGCCTTCAATCGGAGGATATCACCCGTATGGACTGGCCAGCATTCTCATCGGACTTATATCCAGTAGAGCACGTGTCGGACATGCTTGGCGGACGAGTTGCAGCCCGTCAACCTCCACCTACGTGTCTATCGGAACTTCGGAGAAAATTGCTTTTTGAGTGGTGTAATATCCCCCAAGATCAGATCGATAATTTGATACTCAGCATGCCTAGGCGTTGTACGTACTGTATTGTATCGTCTGGGAGACATACAATGTATTAACAATCATACCAACCATGTAATATTGTTTTTTTTGTAAATAGCTCTTTATTTATTTATTTATTTATTTTTTTTTTTTTTGTAATTTGCTCCAGGGAGGAAAAATTGCTAATTTTTATAATAATATCAATAGCATCTTTTTTTGCTCTTTACCTTTTGTTTAATAAATAAGCTTTACAAATAAGTCAAATTTGTTTTGCTTCTAACTCTTCCTTTGCCTGATTTTGCATTATCCTTAATTTATGGACATGAGTGTAGTATTAAATTTTAAACAGTTTGATTTCAAATTCTTATGAACATTGAAATATATATATTTCAATAATTATAATTATAATCTACATATAGATTAAAAAATTATTGATTGGTATGAGTTAAAATAATACACTGAATGACGACTATTAGAAGAGTTGAAGCAACAGAAATCAGCGCAATATTCATAAATTTTCAGGACTAGTTTAAGATTTAAGTATAGAACATGCTTCTTCAGCTGCAAAATTTCAAATGACGAAAGGAAAGCTAATAATAAGATAAGGCAATAATATTTTGTACAGCTACAGCTTAAGAAGCGGAATTCTACAGTTATAAGAAAAATAGTCCATATTTAAACCCAGGTTTTAACATCGGAAACATTCCTGCAAATTTATGAATATTACTCTGATGCTTGCTGCTTTAACTCCTTCAATAATTATTGATGGATTAAAAAAGTATTTGATTGATATTTGAAATATTCCGAATCCAAGAGTAGTTGTAGGTTTTACTAGTAAAAAAAAAATTACTAGAATTTAGAACAATTTTTGTGCAAAGAAATAACAATTGTTTTATTTAAAAAAGTTAAACTGCTTTATTTTTTTGTTAAATAATTTTATTTTGTTAAAAAATAAGCATTATTTAACCCTTGCGCATGATATTCCTTTAATTACAGAATAGCATATCACTGTGAAATTTATACAAAAATTATTTAACCTACTGGGCAAAAATAATTGTATCCAAGCTATACCAAAACAAAACAAAGCAAAACAAAACAAAAAAAGTGCTTGCTGAATCAGATGTTCAATTAAAAAATAAAAAAGAAATAAATAAAAAATAAAAAAAAACACTGAAAGGTTTCAGATTTTAAATTACGTCCAAAGGGCCGCTTTTTTAACCTTTTGTACGTTACCTTTATTTATTAAATATCACGTTATTTTCATTTAAAGCATAAAATTCAATTCAACAGCAATATCGCAAAGTAATTTTAAAATGAGCCTATCTTAGAATTTCCGATACACAGTCTCGCGCGCTGGAGATAAAAATGTTTTGCTTTTCCGTACAGTGTTGCCGTTACTCGCTTTGAAAACTTTTTGATGAAAAATTCGTTAAAGTTTTACAAAATATGAAATACGTAATAAAATAAATTCCAATTTTGGGCTTTCAGATGCCCATATTCGGATGAAAACGTACGTTATTCAAAAATTTGATGGCTCTAGGCGCCGTCGTTTTATCCCAATGGGAGAAACATACATACATATACGCAGATTCTTCATTATTTAATTTCTTTAAGTATAATACAGGGCGATAATATTTGGTGGCAACAGTTTGAAAAGTGAATCGGACATTTATAAGGAACCAACGCAAAATGACAAAACGAAATTAATAGTCCTTCTGGGCAAATTGCTCCTTTGGACTAACAAGCAAATAAATGCACATTTGCGCATGTACAAGTAACTCACTATACTTTCTAAGAGCGGTAAATTCGAGTTATATCACAGAATACAATAACTGGCTGTGAAAGAAAAAGCCGTCTATCTCATTTGTTGTGATTAATGTCTGTTCAATATTTTGCGACAGAATTATTGAAAGATAAATTAAATTTTGCAATCCGAACGAAAGATAACTGACTGAAAGATAAAAAGTATCCTCCAAATTCATATAAAACTGATTTCAGAAACTAAAATCTTATGCTGAAAGATAAAAAGTATCCTCCAAATTCATATAAAACTGATTTCAGAAACTAAAATCTTATGCTGAAAGATAAAAAGTATCCTCCAAATTCATATAAAACTGATTTCGGAAACTAAAATATTATGCTGAAAAAAAGATCTTTTCTCTGGCGACCATTTTTTTAAAAATTCAGTTTGCGAAATGGCGACTTATATTTCTGATAACTATAAATTATTAATTACTTAACACTTGCTTTCAAAAAATTGCTAAATCAAAATACATTTTATTTTTTATTAGCAGATTGTCGAAGCTCTTAGAAGTGTAGTTATTTAAGAATGAAAATTTTTAGTTCTTTTGCGCAAGGAGAAATGCATAAACAATATGTGATAAAACTAATATATAATTTTAAAAAATAGAGCTTTACAATGCAATATAATATTAAAAAATTTAAATAAAATTCTCCGCTGTTGAACAGAATTTAATAGCAGTTCTTCTGCAGTTTAATAAATGTTTAATTTTGAGATTAATCTGCATTTAGCTTGCTTGAAATACATGCATTCGAACAATATCCGATTATGATTGCGAGCAAAGGAAATAACGTTGCAGCAAGCTGAGTTTAGTTGTACTTACTAAATGCGAATTGTATGCGAAGCTTTTTCAACAAGTGGCTGACGAGCTTCTGAAGTGGTCCCTCCTCCGGCGACTGAACAAGAGAGGTGCGAGCAAGCGGATGAGGATGCCGGTACCCGACCTTGATATTTATTGATCGCCACCAACAGAGGTCTCGCCAAACGTCCATCTGGAATTTAATCGTCGTCTGAACAATTGTTCTTTCCATCTCAATACTCAGAAAACCAGCCGCAGAGCTCTCCATGCTCTCCGCGAGTTTCTGGCTGGCAATGTTTTTGCGCAAACCGAAAACACTCTTTTATTCAGTCATTTTACATACCGTGAAGGAGATTAGATGTTATTGGGTAACTTTATTACCATAAAAGGATTTCATCAAAGAAACTGGAATAGATTGCCTTTCACAAACTGGCTTTAGCAACACGAATTAGAGACCTTTCATATGTTTTTAACGGTACATCATAAGTGTTAAGTCAAAAGAAAGAATTTTCTGCCTTTCCACATATTTTAGCCCAAAAGGGAATCTTAGTCTCGAAAGGAGATTGTGGTTTACTGTAAAAGGCTTATCACTTTCAAATTGTTGCCACCAAATATTATTGCCCTGTATTATTTTTAAAGAAATTAAATAATAAAGAAATCTGCATATATATATATGCATATATATATGCAGATATATATATATATATATATACCATGTGGGCATAATTAAACTGACAGTGCTCACAGTGTTCTGTAGCGCGATCTATTTGCGAGAATGATGCCACATTTAGTAGGAAGATTAAACAAGACGGGGGACGGAGGATTCCGCGAAAAAAAATTAGTTCCAAAAGTCACCGCTAGGGAAATATTTGGCGCTGTGTAATAGAAAATAGAGTGTTAACAAATGCAAATTAATACGGAATAAAATTTATCGTAGGTCCATTCTTCTATGAGAACATTACCCCGACAGGACCGGAAACCTGTTCTGTTACTGGAGAGAAATATCGCCACATGTTGAACAACTTTGTCATTCCGGCACTTCGGCAAAGACAATGCCTGGGGAAAATCATTTTCATGCAAGATGGAGCACCTCCACACGTTGCTGTACGGGTGCAACAGATGCTACGACAGAAATTCACAACAGAAAGAGTCATTAGCCGCTACTTTTCAGACGCATGGCCACCTCGGTCACCTGATCTTACTCCATGCGACTTCTGGCTGTGGGGTTACCTTAAGCCCAAGGTCTATCAAGGAGTGGTCCAGGACCTGGCTACGTTTAAGGATAACATATCACGGACCGTACGGGAGATTCCTGCAGACATGTTACTTTCTGTTGTGCATACTGTGCACAGAATGCAATATGTTGTCCACAACAACGGCAGCGACATTGAAACTCATTTGAATGCAAAATAAAAGGTAATTTCCGTATTGATTTGCATTTGTTAACACTCTATTTTCTATTACAGAGCGCCAAATATTCCCCTAGCGGTGACTTTTGGAACTAACTTTTTTTTTTCGCAGAATCCTTCGTTCCCTGTCTTGTTTAATCTTCCTACAAAATGTGGTGTCATTCTCGAAAATAGATCCTGCTACAGAACACTGTGAGCACTGTCAGTTTAATTATGGCCACCCGTTATATATATATATGCATGTTTTTACCACTGTTAAAAAAGAACGATACCTACAGCCGTCAAAATTTTAGCCTGCACCAGAACATATGTATGTGGAAGTCCTAAAGTTTGAATTTCGAATTTCTTAGTCCAAAGGTGCAATTTGCCCTGCAGGACAAATAATTTCGTTTTGGCATTTTGCGTTGCTTCACTACAAGCGTTGTTTCACTTTTCAAATTGTTCCCACCAAATATTGTCGCCCTGTAGTATATCTAAAAACATCAAATAATGAAGAATCTGCATAAATGTATGTATATTTCTCTCACTGTGATAAAACAACGCTACCTTAGAGCCATCGAATTTGGAATAACGTAATCCTTTTTCGAATATGGTCATCTAGAAGCCAAAATTTGGAATTTGTTTTATTATCGGTTTCATATTTTGTAAAAGTTTAGCGAATTTTTGATTAACAAACTCAAGGATTTCAAAGCGAGCAATGGCAATGGTTGTACAGGAAAAACATTTTTATCTCCAGCGCGCGAGGCTGTGTATCGGAAATTCTAAAGATATGCTTTATTTATTATTTATAAAATTACTTTGCGATACTGCTTTTGAACTGAATTTTATGGTTAGAACATGATATTTAATAAATAAAGTAACACACAAATTGTTAAAAAAAAACGCCCCTTTAAACGTAACTTAAAATCCCAAAAATTTCAATTTTTTTTTTTTTAAATTTACTTTTTTTATTATTTTTTCATTTTTTATTTCTTATTTTATTAACCTTTAATGAATTTTTGACTAGCAAAATCAAGAATTTGGAAAAGAACAGAGGGAACACTGTCAGAAATAAAGCATTTTTATCCCGAGCCTCTGACGCTATTGTCATTCAAAAAACGTTAAGATCTTAGAATTTTAACTGACAAACATGGCTCTATGAAAGCAATGTGTTGCCTCGATCCGGTACAAAATACTTTTATCTTCCACTCGCCAGCGTGTATCCATTGCTTAACACCTAAGATACTTTCAAATTTGATCTGGAAGTTTATTGAGTAATAGACAAAGAAATTTCAAAGCAATAAACATAGTTCTTATGAATATATTTTTCTGCCTTTCTAAAGGGATTAATTTAAATAAACAGATATTAAAATGAGATGTCTAATAGAAATATTCCATATTTTTACATAGCTACACTAGCTGGACTTATTAAAATGAAGTAATATCTTATTAATAGTAAAACCAAACGTATATGAGTATCTTTTCTTTCATATGATAAGTATTTTAGCCGGCTTGCTGCACGAGCGATTAGTTTTAAAAAAATGATATAGCGAATATAAAAATAATGTATGACAATGCCTAACACTCTATCCGTAGTTCTAAAATATGCTATTTTCAAATATTTTGGGATTTCGCTATTGAATTGAATTTTATGGGCCGTAAGGGCAAAGAACATTATATTTAATAAATAAAGTTAACACACAAAACTTTAATAATAAAAAGACAAAAAAAAAAAAAAAAAAAAAATCTGATGTGTACACCACATGACTTCCTTGTACGGAATATTAAATTATACGCATTTTTTCTTGCATTTCATTTAAACTTATTGGATTGAATTAAATCTACTTCGCCGACAGCGCATAAACCGCAATAGAAAAAATGTATTCTTTAAAATTCACTCTAGTATTTGTTTACCATAGCGACACTCTGGCGCTAAATTCACTTAACAGTATTATATTTCGTTCATATTATAACTCATAATGCACAAAATTTATATCATTTAAAGAATAGAATTATCTAATCGTTGCCACATGTTCCATTCAAATACTATAATAAAGCTAGAATGATGTATAAAAGAAATTAAGCAAACAAAACAAAAAAGAAACAGTTTTTCACAGACGATTGAGTATTTCTCATTCAATTAATTCAGTTCTCACTTCGCGAGAAGGCAAAAATACATAAAATCTCAAAATATCTATATTAAAAATCACGAAGTAAATCTTAAACATTTATTTCCTCGAAAAAATTCCAGAAAGTATTAAGCATGATTTAATTCGCAATAATAAACGAAGGCATTATCTCTGTTGTCGCGAAGCTACGTTTCTCTAGATTGGCGACAAATCCACTACTCTGCTGTTTCAAATGTAAACAAGCAATGGGCGCCATCAAAAAAAATTATTAGGCTTAGCGGCACTTAAACAACTTTAAAATTGTTGATAATTCTAAAATTATTGCATACAAATTTACTAAAGGCATAAAAACCTTGATCGAAAGATAAGAACAACATAATTCAATCATTTCTAAAGCAAAAAGTGTACAATTTACAAACATATAAGAGTAAAGAAACTGAGATCACTGAGCCGGGTAACAGAGTGGATATATATATATAAATATATTTATATACATTTGGTGCGGCCGATTGCAACCAAAATACGAGGTTCACATCTACATGTTATAGCAGTCCTATAGGCAAAATTTCAACGTTCTTGAGGCTACTTGTTTTTGAGTTATACGAGATACGTACGTACGTACATACGTTCGTACGGACGCCACGAAAAATTCTCTTCAGAATTAATCTTAAAGCAGTTTTATAATTTTTTTGAAGGAAACGAGTCTTTTATTCTGTCCTTGCGTACAGATATCACGCAAAAGCATTGTTAAATTGCATTCGATAGCGGTGAAAATGGATATTTTCGTTGAAATATGCTACCTGAAACTTTTCGCAATTACAGTACTTCCTTTTTACTTCGTACAAGGAAGTAAAAACGTTTTGTAAGCCATCTTACTAAAAAAACTTTGATATCATGAACTGAGAAAAGTCTGGAGAAAATAGAAAAATAAGTATAAAAAATCTGAAGGAGTTGAGGTTTTAACGATCGCCCAAAAGGATTTGTTATGTTTTTTCATGCTCTGGCTGAGACCGTAGTCTACCAGATTGCTGTTGCACTCACTCCTGCTAGCTTTATTACTAAGTGCCATTTTCTTTGCACTTACGTCACATACAATTCAACAGCAAACTTGAAAAAAATTTAAAAACAGCATAGCAGTATGTTTAGCATTCCCGATACAGTACTTAGTTACCTCTTAGCATAATTTATATATTTTTTTCAGTCTTTTCTCAGTTCGTCATGTACAGGTCGTCATATACTGTTCATATACAGTCATATACAGTTCATATACAATCATATATACATATATATAATTCATATACAGTTTCTCAGTTCGTCATATACAGTTCATATACAGTCATATACAGTTTCTCAGTTCGTCATATAGTTCGTCATATACAGTTTCTCAGTTCGTCATATACAGTTCATATACAGTCATATACAGTTCATATACAATCATATATACAGTCATATACATATATACAGTTCATATACAGTTTCTCAGTTCGTCATGTACAGTTCATATACAGTCATATACAGTTCATATACAATCATATATACAGTCATATACATATATACAGTTCATATACAGTTTCTCAGTTCGTCATATACAGTTCAGTTTTCTTAGTAAGATGGCTTATAAATTTATTTTACTCTTTTTATTATTAACGTTTTGTGTGTTAACTTTATTTATTAAATATCATGCTCTTTGTATTTGTGCCACATAAAATTCAATTGCATAGCAAAATCACAAAATAGTATTTAAAAACAGCATATCTTTAAAATTTCTGACAGACAGTCGAGAGTGCTGGTGATAAAAAATATCTTATTTTCTACAGTATTGCCAATGTTTGCTTTCAAATCGTTGAATTTGTTAATCAAAAGATTCTTAAAGTTTTAAAAAATATGAAATATCAAATACAAAATTCAAAATTCGGCCTTCAAGGCGCCCGTGTTCGGGTGGAGTATTAAGTTATTCAATATTTGATGGCTCTGGATACCGTCGTTTATTCACAAATGTGAGAAACTTACATACATTTATGCAGGTTCTTCATTATTTAATTTCTTTAAATGTAATACAAGGCGATAATATTTGCTGGCAACAATTTGAAAAGTGACTCAGACTGGTAAAATTAAAATTAATTTAACTTATAACACATTCAACTAATAATTTTTAAGATTTGCAACATCATGGTAATTAATAAACAGAGTTACTAACTCCATATATTATGTACTTGAAACAATTTTACTGAATTATTTTTATTTTAGCAACAAAAAATATACTCGACTAATAATATTTACACACATTTACAAAATTCTGGAAAATAAAAAATGATGCATCTTCCGTCCTATATAATGCATGTACAAAATTTATAGCATAACAGAAAGAAACTAAATAATATTATGTCTGGCACAAAACATTTTACTCCGATATTTCAAGCTATGCCGGGAGGAAGAAAGGCACATAAAATATTTATTATATTAAAAATAATAAATTGTTTTCTTAAGAATCAAGGTCTTAAACACAGTTTCCGGGAAATAATAATTTCGCAAATTCTTCGTTTTGGGATGTTACCGATGTTATAGTCTTCGAAATTCTACTCTCAAGAATTCGTAACTTATTTGTACGCCTGCTAAAAAATAAGCAACAACGAGTAAACATGGAATAAACCAAAAACTATTTAATAGCTATGACTGAAATTGATTCAAGAGGTTGTGTGTAGTTACTAGACAACATAGCAAGCAATAAAGTAACGACAAACAAAAACACATGTATTACGACGATTATATCCCGAAAGATCAAATGGGACGGAACAATATTCTATAACGCCACCGAGCTACTGAGATGGAACAATTAAGACTGGTGCCTTTTTTTAATTTATTTTAAAACCGCACATAGACTTTCTTGGTTTATAAAGTATTTCTCTCGCCTTCTTAGCATGCCTTCGTGGTGTAGTGGTCAGTACACTTGGCGCGTATTCGAAATGTCTGTAGTTCGAGTCGCGGCGAGGGTATTGCTCAGTTTTCTCATCTCCCGCTTCAGAATTACCCAATGTCTTTACAGTGGCACCCAAACTAAAAAAAGTGGTGGATGATAATTCTCCACCACCAGGATTTGGAGATTGGGTCCCCTAATCACCAGTCGCCCTTTAAAAGGGGGATTATATAAGGTATTTCTCCTGCTTTCTTAGCATGCCTTCGTGGTGTAGTGGACAGCACACTCGGTGCCTAATCGAGAGGTCGGTGGTTCGAGTCCCGGTGAGGGTATTGCTCATTTTTCCTCTCTCCTGCTTCGAAATAACCTAATGTATCTACAGGTGACAGGTGACGGAGGACGGGGACGCCTGGTGTTTAACAGGGGTAAGCAGGCATATGTCCCACGCCCTTCACTTGTAAGGATCTTAAGTTTTACTAACGTTTATTTTATTTTAAATCTTTACTATCACTTCTTATTTTCTACTTCCGGCCAGAATTATAAGCGTGAAGGAGTTTATGCAAAGTTGTCTGGCGAACGCCAAGTATTTAAGTGTGGCCTTTTTGCCAAGCAGAAGAGAGGAAGCCGTGAGTTCGAAGCAGGCCGCTTACCTTAGAAGTTACGCAGTTGCTACTTTGCCTTCCAGGCCAGAGGTTTTAATCCTCTTGATAAATTAAACGTATTGTAGTGTTCACAGTCTCTGTGCTACATACGCTTTCTGTTATTATAAGGCCAATCTTATTCTAAAGTTAAATTAGAGTTTAGTTTTATTTTGATATCTTTTAAGTTAGACCCCGAGTGGAGGGTCATTGTATTCCGAAGTACGGAAGTCATTGTATATAAAGAAAAAATAAAGGGTTTTGTATACCCTTCGTCTGTATCCTGTCTACTTACTACAATTAGTGAACATAGCTTTAGTAAGCTCTCTGTTCTAGTCAGGTCATTGTATGTTTCCGAAGAAGGTTAGAAGAAACATTGAACCTGATAGTGGCGCCCGACGAAGAATAACCATGGCCGAGTTTCAAGAAGAACCTGTGCTGCCTGCAGAAACAGCTCAGAATCCAGAAATGCCAGCTGCCGCCCTGGAAGGATTTGGGTATATTGTCCAGACCATGCGCGCTTCGATGAAACCAGAAGCAACGTTTAATGGAAACTCACAGGTAACCAGTTTTTTTGGAAAAATTGGATGACCACTTCATGCTCTACCCCGTGCACGAGTTTCAAAAAGTTACCTTAGCTACCAGCGCTTTGAGGGGCCAAGCGCTTAACTGGTTCAAATGTATCGGCAGAAGTCTCTTGGGTCAAGCAGGGAGTCCCACCTATACCTACGAAAATTTCAAGACTGCCCTACTAAAAGCCTTCCCTGTTGTAAGGGATCGTGCGAAATTAGAAACAGAACTTTTCAGTATATATCAACAAAGAATGGAAAACATCTCGAGTTTTATTTTAAGAAAAATTCACGTTTTCAAGCTCTTGTATGGAAACCGTCCGGATCCTGAAATAATTCAAGTGATTTTGCCGAGGTTACTACCCCAAGTGCAAGACTTTATTGAATTGAGAAATCCGACTACACTGGAAAAATTATTTGAGCTAGCAATCCAGTTTGAAAGTAGAAGAACGGCGGACGTCGAAAGAAGACGCCAATATCAACAGCGAAACCAATTTGGTACGCCAAGACTACAGCAAACTCAAGCACATGGCTACGGAGAAAAAGCGAATCAGTGGGCAAGGAAACCCGAGCATTCAAAAACAGCCGGCGAACGTCGACAGTTCAATAGCAACCCAGGAAAAAAGTCTCAAGGCCAGTGGAGAAAGAAGGAAAGCACCGAAAGGAAAAATAATTTAAACTAAAACGGATTTCTGCTGACGAGAGGGTGCGGAAATCCGAAGGCCACGAAAACCCCTCTTCCTACAAGTTAAATACAGTAATGGTGAAAAATTTAACTCTTCCGAAGATTGAAGTCTTGGTAAATAATATCCCGGCCACCGCACTCCTGGATACCGGCGCGCAGTGTTCCTGTGTGGCAGAAGTCTTTTTTAGAAAGTATTTTCGCAAATACCGCATATATAATGCGGATAATACAACAGTATTAGCGGCGCAAGGAGAACAATGTAAGTGCGTAGGTAAAGTACCTTTGTACATCCGTATCAAGGACGAACAAGTAAAGGTGATGTTTTTTATAGTAAAGAATTTGCAAGCACACTTAATACTAGGAATAGACTTTCTTTCAGACGCACAAGCTACACTGGATTTTAATGAAGCGTCTCTTAAGCTGACGATGAAACCAGTGCGTGTAGAAAAGGTTGAACCGCCAAGGTTAAATCTCGACCACCTGCCTAATGACGAGCAAGATAGAATCCGACAAGTGGTAAGTGAATTTGCTTCCTTATTTAGTGATTTTCCAGGATTTACCCAGGTTACTAACCATAGTATTGACACCGGAGATGCATTGCCGGTTCGTCAAAAACCATACCGGTATGATAAGAATAAGGAAAAAATTATAGAATGGCATATTACCGATATGCTACGTAAAAAGATCGTAACGCCTATCTCAAGTAGTTATGCTAGTCCGGTGGTTTTATGTAAGAAAAATAATGATTATCCTTTGGAGCATCCAAAAAGGTGGAGATTCGCTATTGATTACCGTAAATTAAATTCCATAACGAAATATCCGGTATATCCGTTACCGATTATAGAAGAAATTTTAAGGAACATAAAATCAACCAAATTTATGACAACTTTAGACTTAACGAATGGTTATTTTCAAATAGGGATCAGGCCTGAGGACGTGCCTAAGACTGCTTTTATAACCAAGTCTGGCACTTATGCATTTTTGCGAATGCCGTTTGGCCTTTCAGGCGCCCCAGCAACATTTCAGCGATGCATGGACATTGTGTTAAGACCTCTTCTCGGAAAGTCCACATTTATCTATTTAGACGATATCATTATTACTAGTGATAATCTAGACCAACATGTACAGGATTTAAGACAGGTGTTTTCTTTATTAAATGAGGCCGGTCAAAAAGTTAATGTCGAAAAATGCAAATTTGCAGCCCCTGAATTAAAATATTTAGGTTACAAAATATCTCAAAAAGGGATCGAGACAGATGAATCAAAAATAATCGCTGTACAAAAGTATCCGACTCCAAACACGGCAAAGAAGCTCTCTTCTTTTCTAGGACTTTGTTCATATTATAGGTCCTTTATAAAAGATTTTGCGGCTATCGCTGAGCCATTGTTAAAATTAAAAAGGAAAAAGGCAAGATTCTCGTGGACGGCCGAAGCCAATAGTGCTTTCGAAAAATTAAAACAAGCATTAACGCAAGCCCCTGTGTTGAAATTTCCTGAAAAGGATGAAAATTTAGAAATTTCAGCGGATGCTTCGGATTATGCGGTAGGAGCGGTACTTTCGCAAAATCAGCAGCCAGTAGCATTTTTTAGCCGAACTTTAAATCAAACACAAAGAAACTATTCCGCGACCGAGAGAGAGGCACTTGCAGTTCTGTTAGCAGTGCAAAAGTTCCGAGTCTATTTTGGAAAGGCGCCGATAACAGTATATTCTGATCATGCGGCGGTAACTAGATTGTACTCTGGAAAAAATTTATCCCCAAGGTTAATAAGATGGGCACTCAAGCTGCAAGAATATAATCTGGTAATCAAGCATACCCCCGGAAAGGAAAATATCGTAGCAGATGCCCTATCACGAATTAAATTAGACGAAGAGGATAATACCGTAAAAGTTGCAATGCTGACAGCGTGTACAATAAATTCCCGAGAAACTGTAATAACCGAACTGGGTAAGGATCCTGAGTTTGGAAGTATTTATGAGTATTTGAAGGATCCTGAAAATTTTAGCCACCAAGATATTGTGGCGATAAGAAATAGGGCGGCCCATTACGAACTAATAGATGGTCTATTATTTTATACAAAAACTACGAATTCCAACAACGAATTTCGACCTGTTATCCCAGCTAGTCTTAGATTAAATATCCTGCAAGAGCTCCATGACAGCCCTTTAGCTTCTCATGCTGGTATTCGAAAAACTACTCAACGCGTACGCGAGGCAGTCTACTTTCCTGAACTGCAAAAGTTAACAAGGGCGTATGTCCAGTCCTGCCCAACATGTCAAGCCGTTAATTATATTAATTTCCGCCCGGCCGGGTTTCTAAATAGTATTAAATCCGAATTTCCAACTAAAATAATCGGCATCGATTTATTGGGCCCTTTCCCAAAAAGTCAGTTAAACAAAAGTCGCTATCTCCTTGTTATAGTTGATCATTTTAGTAAATGGACCGAAATTGTTCCCTTAAAACGAGCCTCCGCGAAATTAGTTACCGATTCTATTTTAAATAAATATATTTTAAAATACGGGGCGCCCCTAAAAGTTATATCGGATAATGGTCCTCAATTTGTAAGTAATATATTTGAAGACATGTGCCAAAAACTGGGCATACGTCATTTAAAAATGGTCCCGTATCGGCCGCAATCAAATATAGCGGAACGGGTCAACAGAAATATAGTGAAAATTATCCGTAGTTATGTTAAAAATTTTCATAAAAGCTGGGATAACTATGTCAATGAATTTGCTTTCGCCCTTAGGACCGCAAAACATCATACAACGGGCAAAACTCCTGCTGAGTTATTTCTAGGCAGAAAGGTTATAACACCGTTAGATAAACTATTTTATGTGCAACAAAGAGCCCTAGAATTTAAAATGGGTGATATAGAAAAACTAATAAAAGAAGCAAAAAAGAATACGGAAGTAGCACAAAGAAAACAAAAATTGTATTATGACTTGAAACGACGGGGAGTAACTTATAAAGTAGGGGATGAAGTACTAAAAATTAAGCATTCACTTTCTTCAGCACCAGAAGATAAAACTGCCAAATTTTTTCCACGCTTTGAAGGACCATATGTTATAGAAAAAATAACTCACGCTGTTGTAGTGTTAAAGGCAAGAAATGGTGAAACCTGTTCCGCAAACATTGACCAGATAAAACCATTCTATGACCGTAATAAAATGCAAATCTTTTCAGATCTTTTGCAGGATCCGGTACGGCAGACACCGCAGGTACAAGTTCCAGAGGTGGGAAAACGACAAGTACAAGGGCAAGCCAATGAGAGACAGAAGCAAGTGAAAAGAAAATTGCCCCGCGGAAAAATTGAAGGTACAAAGCAAAAGAAGCCGTTCCACCGTCCAAAAAACAGAGTTCACGAACACCCCCAGAATGAAGAAGGGAGAAGGACGACGTATGTGGAAAAGACCGGGAGAAAGGACGGCAACTATAACCCGGCTGTGAAACGGAAGATTGACTCATCCGACAGAACTCTCCGCAGCAAAAGTCGCCGAACTGCGGAAGGGCCATCAGCGGCGGAGGAAAAAGTACAAGAAAAATTTGAACGGCCAACAACGAGGTCCAAGCAGGATCACGACAGAAGTTTCCCGGTTCCACCAAGACCAGCTGCCTTCAAACGGCCAAGACCACAAGCAGAGGACAGAAGGAAGATGTTCAAGGGTGGCCGTAGTGGTGAAAAACGGAAGCTTCCAGAGGAAAGCACTGAAGGGCGAGCCCGTACAAGAAGGAGGATCAACCAAGCTACGGTCTGCAGCACCTTTAAAGACTGGGCCCAGAAAAGGATGTCTGAATATTACAAAGATAAGTAAAATTTTATGTTACTTTACAAACTTAAGTTAATCTTTCATTCTTACTGCAAGTGGCAGATTTCAAGAAGTTTTACCTCATGCGAGGTCTACCTTTATCGCCAAAAGGGCGAGAAATGAGTTGTGACCGATTTTCTTATTATGTTTTTCAATTACTCGCGCGTAAAACTAAAGTTGATGTATAATAGCGTTGTATAAAGACTTAAATATTGTAAAAAGTTATTGTATAAATTTTATTTAAAACATTCTAACAAGAAAGAAGTTTTAGTCTGAAAGACTTTTTGAAATGTAGTATTATTTCAATGTAGAAAGAATTGGCACTTGCTTTGAAAAGAATAGAAGTTAACAATGTACTACTAATGTATGTTTTCAAATGTGTAAAATTAACGGCATCTTGATATGTTCTTGTATACATGTGAACTGTTATTTTGAATGTTTAGAAATAACGTGATATGGTAAAAGTGAAAGTAATGTTAAAAAATTTGTTATTCGTGTGACTGTAAAGATTAAATCATGGTGAATATGTGTTAAAGGTTGAATGATGTAGTTAGGCTCTCTGACGCTACACTTTAGAGTTAGCCACTTTCAGAATAGTACCTCAGGGTCTAGAGTTGAAATTAGGGTGTGTTAAGAGGTCTCGTATGTTGAATTTTAACACGTTAGTGTTTTGATTGTAGGAGGAAGTGTTGAACACATAGACAGAAACACATTCGTGTTTGGTGTTTTTACAACACATGTCAGAGAGCACGGGGAGAGATAATTAAAATAGTCATGAATGAAATAAGAATGTTAAGAAAAGTATATTCTATATGTTATTTGCAATGTCATTCTGTAACATTTCATTAAACTAGTTTTCCTTCCAGATCTCTGGAAGGAACCAGAATTGAATAAAGCTCCTGTTTTGATGCAGTACAGATGAAAAAGAAAAAAGATTGTTGTATATTCCGGGAGCTGCTATTGTAACAAATTTCTTTCTTTTAAAATTTTCTAGTTTCTAGCTAAGTTATGATTGTAAAAGTTTGGCCTCGCGTTAGTTTCTAGAGCTAAAAGTTTTCAACAAGGTCGTTTTAGACCTCAGTTTCAAACTAATTAACTCTGGCGGGAAATATGTAAGGATCTTAAGTTTTACTAACGTTTATTTTATTTTAAATCTTTACTATCACTTCTTATTTTCTACTTCCGGCCAGAATTATAAGCGTGAAGGAGTTTATGCAAAGTTGTCTGGCGAACGCCAAGTATTTAAGTGTGGCCTTTTTGCCAAGCAGAAGAGAGGAAGCCGTGAGTTCGAAGCAGGCCGCTTACCTTAGAAGTTACGCAGTTGCTACTTTGCCTTCCAGGCCAGAGGTTTTAATCCTCTTGATAAATTAAACGTATTGTAGTGTTCACAGTCTCTGTGCTACATACGCTTTCTGTTATTATAAGGCCAATCTTATTCTAAAGTTAAATTAGAGTTTAGTTTTATTTTGATATCTTTTAAGTTAGACCCCGAGTGGAGGGTCATTGTATTCCGAAGTACGGAAGTCATTGTATATAAAGAAAAAATAAAGGGTTTTGTATACCCTTCGTCTGTATCCTGTCTACTTACTACAATTAGTGAACATAGCTTTAGTAAGCTCTCTGTTCTAGTCAGGTCATTGTATGTTTCCGAAGAAGGTTAGAAGAAACATTGAACCTGATACACTAACCAGATGCAACAACTCCCTGGAGCCGCACAAGGCCGCACATACAAAGTGCAATAATAAACACATATTATGCTGTACTCATATGCACAATTGATACCAGACGCAGTACACAGATACATGGGATGCAGTACGTAGGACACAGGATGCAATGCAATATGCAGCGGAAATGTATCTACAGGTTAATTAAAAGTAACATGACAGCATTATTACAGAAGGAGAAATCAACAGCTTTACCGACGCGTGATGCGTCTTACTCGCTTGGCACTTTTCGGACCAAAGTCCCGTTTTCTTTTGTCTTACCAGATCAATAACGGATATACTGTCAAGAGAGGTGTCCTTAACGAGTCTACCTTGATCACTTCACCGGCTCACGGCGGACACTGCTGTTGGTTTCCAAGAGAAACATGAAGTTCTCTAATAAAACATATTGTTTGTTACAGTGAAATAAAAACATCACGCTAATAACGGGTATGATACCCTCTAGATGAAATGCATGTTTGACAACGGCGAGGCAAACTGACAATAATATCGTTGACTGTTGTGGCAGTAGCGCCTATTCCTATATCAATGCATGTCGGAGCTCGTGGAGGGTGCCTGGTGGCACCCTCCACGGATAACGATCTGTTATCCGTCGTTTCCCAACACACATGCCATATGGGATTCAGGTCCGGTGATCCAGCAGGCCACGGCAGATATGGAACGGCTTCACTCTCCAGATAACTACTCACAACTCGAACTCCATGCGGGCGGGCGTTATCGTCCATAAATATCTCGTTGGTATCCATTGCAGCGATCGAAGGACGCACAAGAAGGAATGGAATTTCGTCGCGATATCGGACGTCTGTGGCGAAACCACCAGAAATCACCTAGTAGAGGTTGGTGCGGCCGTTTGATGCTATCCCAGCTCATAGATTCTCCACCTCTGTAATTGTCTCTTTCGACGATATTTGGGGCCTGATGGCGCATTCCCGGCTCTCGCCATAACATTGTCCTTCGGGAATCGTTCTGGATGTTAAATCGAGACTCATCTGTAAAACGTATGTGGCCACAATGCTGTGGTGTCAGATTGCGATGTTCAGGTGTGCAACTCAACCGCACTCTAACATGCGACGGGGATAAAGGAACACAAACCGCAGGTCGTGTTTCTTTATCCATAAGTCGTGCATACTTCTGGGGTACAGCCCACCTTCGACGCTACATAGTTTCGAGAGATATGGGCCGTTTTGCATCAGCAAAGTGATGCGACGCCAGCTGTCGAGCTGTTAGTCATCTACTGCGTTTTGCACATAGCAACAAGAAGAGATAGTCTGTTATTGTAACCCTCCGGCGTCCAGAACAACGTCTTCTACATGGGTTTTGATCGCTTTGGTAACGATTCCAGAGCCTTTTCATGACACTACGACGCACAATCAGCTCTCTCGAAACAGCAGATTGTCCTGCATCAGCTTGCGAGACCCGAGACAGCCCCCTAAGGCATTTCATCGGGAAAAAAAAACGTTTTTGGCTATTTCGGATTACACGGAACTATCGCTGCTTACAAACTGACGCACAGGCCTTGCATGTCCCTTTATAAAGCGTTGTCGCATGACTGTGGGTTTGCGTTTTATGTTAATTTTTGTTGCTACTGATAGTCTCCAATGCAACATCTACCCTTATATGTAAATTATATGTTTTAAGTACCCTCTATACGTTCGTACTTTTTCTTTTAGCGTTTGTTGCTTATTTTTTTAGCACGAGTGTACTAATCTTGTAAACTAATGTAAATAGAAAAACGATATTATAGTATTAGAGTTAGTGAATGAGTACGCCACTGAAATTAGGTGAACCAAATAAATTCGTATACGATCCCAGCAGGGAAATCTGTTATCTGTCGAAACGCGGACAAATCAATAATAATAATAATCTGGTAATATATAAACGATCCCAGAATTTTGTGCAGCATAATTACTGTTTGCGAATTCTACAGCACAAAAATTATGTCGGAAGATAAATCGTGTGATGCCTATTATATTAGGCTACGTACTAGTGTTTCAACAGAATCCATTGCAAAATATAAGTAAATTCAGCTAAAAATTATAGTGTTAGAATTCAAAAAGAATTTTTTATTCCATTATTGTTTATTTTGAGAAAATATTTTTTAAATTCTTCACTCGCTGAGCCGGATCCAAGCACAGACGACACACGCAGCAGCCTAGAGTGCTGATATTCTTTGTCGTTTGGCTTCCCTGCTCCGAGAACTTAATCCCACTGCAGGTCTACTCCCCCTTTGGGCACGTCGTGGAGGTTCAACCTCCACTATTACCCTCCAGAAGAGCCGCGCACCACCTGGAGACGGGCCCCAGGCAGCACCGGTCGTCAAATGCTCCTACCAGTCGCTCGGGCGAGCCCGTCGCAGCGGGACATTACCCAGCGACCCCGGGGGAAATATTCCCCGGGTTACTAGCACCTCACCGCGCTAGGACATGCCAGACTCCGAGGCCGGCCAATAAGTGACCTTTCCCAGAGCCTTCAGAACCACCAAGTTCATACATTTTATACCCCCGTGGCCGAGACTGCCTAGGTACAGATCCTAGCCAGTAGCTTCGCAGAGTTCTCTACGTCGACCCCCGGGGGGGGGGGGAGTGCTGATATTCAGAAGACGCCAACTGAGTTGTTCTCGCAAAGGTCAACTAAATAAATGTATATTTTGTTTTCAGTTATTAGAATGTTTATACGGGCCTTCAATTGTACTGATAGTTTAGGATGGCAAAAATTCTGAAACTGCAAATGGCTGGGAGCTCAACCCCGTTATGTTTTTAACGTGGCAAATAATGTATATTACTATTAATAACATTAATATCAACAGTTAAATTTCAGATATTTTACAATTTAATACACTACTGGCCACCCAAATTGCAACAACAAGAAAGACAAGAGATATCACAACAAAATTTGTTTAGTAGATAGCATGTTGACCAAGTATCAAATGATTAAATTTATAGACTTCTGTGAAGTGTGGTTTCTTCCAGAATCAGTAGCCAGAGTAGCCGCCATTGTTGGAGATCACCGCTGCAACACGCCTCGGCATTAATTCAAAGAGACTTTGGATAGGTTTTTGGGGTACAGCAAACCAAGCAGCTTCCACCACATCGCCAAAGTTGATATGGTGTGGCAGCTTGGGATGTAATCTGGGTCAATCGTTCAGCAACCACGGACCACATGTTTTCTATCGGCGAAAGATCCGGAGAGCGAGCCGGCGAGGAAAGCAATTCAATCTGGCGATTGACGAAGAACCCCTGTACAATGCGTGCCACTTGTGGTCACGCATTATCCAGTTGAAATATGGCTGTGGGCTTTCACATCCTTCTTTCATCGCACCATTGGCGGCGGAGACGTCTGTGGTTCTGCGTCAAGAGTAGACGAAGCAATGGACGTCTTGCGGACAGACCACTCTACTGTAAACGGCGTCGAATGGTACGCGCAGACACTGGATGATGCGTTACAGACTGAATGTGCTGTGCTATGGGTCGTGACGTGAATGAGCGATCCGTCACTGCCATGCGCACAATGTTCCTGTCATCACGTGAAGTGGTGCCCTGAGGTGGATGCAAACGAGCTCGTCGGTCCGTCGTACCCTCCTGCATCCAACGGTCACATATCCGCATTACAGTTGTTTGGTTTCGTTCAACACGACTACCGATTTCCCTGAAAGTTAATCCACACTCTCGGTAGGCCACTATACTTCCCTTCCTCTGTCGAGCTCGGATACTTGATCAAACAATGATCGCTGTTTACTACGAGGCATAATTGGTCGTTTTTTTTGAAAAAACCAGAATAAAAACACAATTGCCGAACTTGAAATCGTCGAAAACCCCAAGCCTTAAATAGCGCTTTGAAGTGGGGCCACAGACGCGCGTAAAGATGTGCGTCTGCGCTGAAATTCTAATCATTTGCATATCTCACCTCCACTAATGCATGTTGTAAATTTCATGTTATTTGCATGCTTCCTTCAGGGTGTTGCATTTACGGGGCCAGCAGTGTAGTTATATACCATTAATATCAACCATTAAATTGTAGACTACCTGAAATGTATACTTAGAAGACTTCTTAACTAGTTAACATCTGAAATAATATTACGGTTACATTTTTGTTATTCTACTCATTAATGACATGATTCTGCATATGACTCTTTTTTCGAAATGATGCAAATCTAAAATTAAATTTTCGTGTAGCAGTTAATGAAAAACTAGTCACGTGCAGGAATCCGTGGAATTCAAACACCTGTTGTTGAAAGATCAAATGCACTATAAGTCACAGGAGTATTATTCTGTACAAATGCTGATCAATTTAGTTTTGGTTTGGTTTATTTGATTATGACAAAGCAATCAAGGGATAAGGGGCTAAGAGGGGAGATGCCTACCTGGCTAATGGGAGGGATGCAGTCTTGGGGGACTATCTGTGTCTGGCTCGTATACATGTTATACATGGGGAAAACCCCCATGCAGCCAGCCCATTCGCTGGGATTCAAACCCGGACCGACGTTCAGTGACGTCACTGCTCGGCCGCTGGTGGGCACGGCCCAGTTTAAAATATGTCTCAAAGTTATTAGTGCCGCATTTCAAGGGTCACGCATTTTTCCGTCAGATTTTGGAAATAAGACTTAATAAGCCAAGAGTGTTAGTACCAGCTATGTAGTAGGTAAATCTACCTTATTTTGTGGTAGATTCTTACCTTATTTTTGTATATTGTACGCTTGTATTTTAATAAAGTATACAGAAACCTAAGCTACTATGCTAAAAGAAGCTGAGCAATAAAAAATTAAAAGTATGTATTTACATATGTCTTTATTGGAAAGATCAGTACAAACATATGAAACAGGTGAAGTATCACACAAGAACAATGATATATAATAAAAAAGACCAAACATATAAAGTAAGAGTCAGAATAAATGAACATGGAAACAACAAAGGTAAAAAGTTAAAAATTTAAACAACAAGGAAATGAACATAAGAGATGTAGTCTTTACAAGGAGTTCATGAAAGCTCTGGCATTCCAGTATAGTTTACTCATCTCACCAGGTTTTTGAAACTCTTTATCTAGGTCTGGGCCTATAAGAAGATGCTCTGCATTCGCGATGCCAGAATTGCAAATTTAGCATATACTAGATGGATAAAAATGGCAAAAGTGGCAAAATAAATATTAATTGAAATATATTTTGTAATAATATGTGTTAACTTCATGAGCGCATACTTAATTTCTTGGAACTGTAGTCCACTCGCTTTCCACTGACTATCGCCGTTTGTATCACTGTCACTTTTGGTTGTACATATGCTGTACGTGAATATGTTCACTTCAGATGAATCAAGGTACGAGTAGCTTCTGTGAAACCATTCGCAGCCAGGATTTCTACAGTTCAGATTGCAGATCTACGGTCATTTTCGAATCCATGGACTAAGATTCTTTCCATAAATGTAGATCTTGTTATACGTTGCCTTTCAAGTCACCATTCACACCACCATTTCGAGCTTGCTCTTACTTACGAGCTCATTTCGAACTTGCTGAACGGAAATCTGTCACGGTTACTATATTTCATTCTTTGCAATTTTAGAAACCAGATGTCAGATGCTGAAAATCAAGCCAATGTGGATTTCTAGAATTAAGACAATTTTTTTGTTTAAAAAAATTAAAAAGAAAATGGTTGTCTTATTTTTCAAATGCTCATATGACTTTTATCATCTTCAGTGTGGTACACTTAGACTTACAGTGTTTCCTATGGAATAGAGAAGTTTTGGGTAGCTTTATGCATAACCTACTTATCTGTAACAATTTCTACATAGTACTGTGACACTATCCATCACTTATATCTATACCTTCTTCTGTTGACAAAACCCATTTTTTGTTCTTCGTTGCTGTCTTTATTCATTATCTTGCTTTGTGCTGGAGTCAATTTGGAATAAAAATTCATAATTGGATGTAATTTTATAAACATGTATTTCCCGCTATTTGAACTGCTTATTCACTTTGATAATCAACATTATAATTGCAATAATCTTAACACAAATCTTTCCCAATTCCCCATCACCCGTTACGACAATTGTAGATGCGTAACCTACCAGCGATAGTTGATAATGGAGACACTTCAAAGAGACGTCGCGCCAGAGACGAACCCTTAATTATATTGAATTGTTACAGAATATAGGCACAAGATCCGATTGGATTTGGTCTAATAAAAGCGCTTTTCTCCCAGAGGTTCGGAGCTCTGCTGCATATATATTAGCTCTAGAATTGCCACTGTTATCCGAATAGTAATGTACGATCCAAGGAACCATAACTGATTTGATGAGCCATTGTTGGTTTCCCCTTAACATGGCATGCAGGGCTTAATCTTTGACACAAGCATATGATGATTGGCAGGATCAACCAGGTAACTTCTTTACGTTCGTAGAACGTTCCACCTGGACACAACTCGAATCCGCCAGTGACAGCGCACAACTGGAAATGCCCTCGGAGCCGCTGTCCTACGACGATTCCCTCTTTTAGTTTACGCACACGGAATCTTGCCCATGCTTTCGGTTAGCTGCTCAAAACTCATTACGTCCTTTCCGGTATCAGCACCAACAGGTGAGCCTTCGGGGGCATCGAGAGGCTTTGCCCACCTGAAAATAAATGCTAATTACTTGTAAAGTATCTAAAGTTCTTATTTGAGTAATCATCTTCGTAATGTATGCAACAAAGCGTTTTGTGAATCTGCAAGGAAGCAATTACGATTTCTAATTTTTTTTTTTTTTTGCTTGATGTTGTGTTATATGCACATTTAGTACCTGCGTATAAGAAAAGTATTAAAAGAAAATTTTCTTATAAGGCATATTACATACTATAATTTTCGATTTACTTCATACATTGGTGAAAGTGTTGAGAACAACTTCCTTTTATTCCTTTGCAAAAATTTTCATGCAATTTACGTGTGTTACTTATTTCTGTTTCAGAGATCTGTGTAATTTTATTTTTGAAGTCATTTTATTTAATATGTATTTTTAACATGTAAGGAAACTTAAGATTTATATAACATTTTGGTGTGATGTGGTTATATGCACTTTTAGCATTCTTCGAAAATCACTTGACTGTAAAGAATTTTCTACTTCGTGCATTAACAAACACTCTGAGGGGCTAATCCTTGTGTTACAAATGTTTTTTGTACAACATTACGTTCTCTTTACCATTTCAGGAGAAATGATGCAATTTAATGTGTAATACGCGCTTATCTGTGTGATAAATAACAGGTTTTGTATGACGAAGTAAGACATATCGCGATATTTATATTACAGATCATATGCTCACAGTTACCTATCTGCAGATGAAACAACACCGAGATCAAATGTAAAGATTAAACATATAAGAAATTTAAAATTCCATTTTAAGTAGATTTTTTGTAAAATAGTTATAAATTTTAAGTCTTAAAAATATAGCTTAAAATTATAGCATAAGTTACTACGAACTCTCCATGCATCCATGTGAAGCAACAATCAAAGCCAAATTTCAGTGAATTAATGTAATTTTCAGGAAATATGTAGAAGATGAACTTCTACATAACAACAAGAAGATCATCTTCTACGTAGACAATTGCATGTTACTATATACACATACAGAGCCAGATTTAGACTTGATAAGGTCCTAAGCTATTTGAGATATGGGGCCCTTTGTAAGTCTGTTATAATATATTTTAATACTATTTATACTATATTTTAATTTTTTGAGGGCCTCCAAGAAAGCGGTAGCCTTAAGCTATAGCTTGTGTAGCCTTATACGCAAATCCGGCCTTGTATACATAACGATATCAAAATCTATAAGAATAAATTATATTAATATTAAAGAAATAAAAACTAACTTGCAAATCGCATATAATTAAAGAAATTATAAAATGTTAGTAAAAGATTTCTGAAACATTCCTACCATTATCGAAAGTCTAAGAAATACGCTCGTGCGCAAAATTGGTAAAATGTGCAAATTATGCCTATTTTTACGAAACGTTTTGTACCAAATTATGCCGCCGAAGAATTATGTAAAGAATATGTTAACGTGCACGTGCATGTCAACAGAATTGTCTCTATGTATGAAGGTAAGCACACGAGATGTTTTTTGCTTTGTGCTTGTATTCCTACACGACATTCGCCGTGTTTCTACCAAGAGTTGGTAAATTTTATAAGGTATCATGTAAAATGAGTAGGCACGAATGTATGAATGACGGAATGAGATGCAGATTGGAGGCAGGCCAATTAAAAGCGTAGATGGCCACAGAGCTCAATGTAACGCCCATTGTAGTTTGCAATTTATGGAAATAGTTTCAATACACTAGATCCATGTTCAGAAGACCCTGACAAAGTCGGCGAAGATTCAAAAAACGAACGAATGAGAACAGTTATTTGGCACTTCCAGCTCGGCAGGATTTTCCTTTTTAATTTTTTGTAAAATAATATCGGATTTTGTTTGCCCAAAATACATATAATTTATAACACATTTATTGATCTCTTATTTATAACAAAGACACTAGAGAGGCCCTCGTGTTCTTTTTCACTGTTTTCTTTTAAAATTTTATTTACATCATTATGTTTATTTTATGCGTAGAAATCGTCTAGAAATTTTTTTCAGGTTTAACAATTTTACTCGTGCTGCCATCTACTAGAGCAATCTATAAATACAAAATCATGCTTCCAATTCTTTACTTGTGCTGCCATCTGTGTCAGTGCATAAAAAATACAAATTCGAAAGCCTTGCCGTTTCAAAAAGGCAAAGTATGTGCTTTTTATCCATATCAAGCTGTAATTATATAAATGAAACGAAGGATATTCACGTAGAAGTCGAAACAGTTTTTACGTAATTAGTCAGTTTGAGAGAATTTTTCTGAAATTCACAATTTTGAGGGAAAAAAAAAAAAAATTGAAATTTTCCGTCTGAACAACACAATTGATAATTCGTTTATTTCCCAAATTGATTTGACTATGCAGGATTTATTCATTATTATAACTATTGTTTAATATACTTTCTTAAATAGAGCAGAACACCGTTTAGCTGCACAATTTAGGGAAAGTCACTGGGGCGGAAAATTTTCTCAAACTATCCATAATTACTCATAATTTTAATAATAATAAGGAAAGAAGTGTCACATTTTTGCTTATATCATTTTAAAATGAAAGAAAAAATTTAAAATGAACTATATTTTCTTTTTTGTATGCAACTTTAACTTCTCGTGTTCCACAAAGTATGCCACGAAGCTTACACAAGCCATTAAATTAAACAAATGTGCAATAGCACTGCAAATGGGTCAAAATTATCAAAAAACAAAAAAATACGTTAAAATAATAATAAAAAAAAATCTGAAATGTTTCAGATTTTAAATTACGTCCAAAGGGGCGTTTTTTAACATTTTGTGTGTTACCTTTCTTTATTAAATATCATGTTCCTCGCACTTAAACCATAAGATCCAGTGCAACAGCAATATCGCAAAATAGTTTTAAAACGAGCATATCTTTAGAATTTCCGATACAGAGACTCACGCGCTGGAGATAAAAATGTTTTTTCTGCACAACGTTGCCATTGCTCGCTTTGAAATCCTTGAGTTTGTTAATCAAAAATTCGTCAAAGTTTTAAAAAATAGGAAATCGATCATAAAACAAATTTCAAATTTGAAATTTGGTCTTCCACATGCTCATATTCGTTGGAGGATTACGTTATTCAAAATTCGATGACTCTATGTACCGTTGTTTTATCACAATACGAGAAATATACATACATTTATGCAGATTTTTCATTATTTAATTTCGAGACCACCAGTGGCCGAGCGGTAAAGTCGCTGAACACTGTTAGTTCCGTCCGAGGTTCGAATCCCGCGAACGGGCTGGCTGCATGGGCGTTTTCGTGGTTTTTCCCATGTGTAACGTGTATACGAGCCAGTTTTCCTTAGAAAGTCCTCCACGAAAGGCATCCCTCCCCTTAGGCAGATAGCCCTAGTGTGCTTTGCCATAATTAAATACACCACCATTATTTAATTTCTTCAAATATAATGCAGGACTCTAACATTTTGTGGCAACAGTTTGAAAAGTGAACCGACATTTATGAGTCCGACGCAAAATGCCAAAACGAAACTAATAGTCCTTCGGGATTCAAATCCCTTTGGACTAATAAAGAAAGAAAAACATCTGAAAGGTTTCAGATTTTAAATTACGTTCAAAGGGGCGTTTTTTTTAATGTTTTGTGTGTTACCTTTATTTATTGAATATCATGTTCTTTACACTTAAACCATAAAATTCAGTTCGACAGCAGTGTCGCAAAATAATTTTAAAATGAGCATATCTTTAGAATTTCCGATACACAGTTCCGCAAGCTGGAAATAAAAAGGCCCGCCCCCCCCGAAGAGTTTGCAATTGCTCGCTTTTAAATCGTTGAGTTTGTTAATCAAAAATTTGTTAAAGTTTTACAAAATAGGAAATCGATAATAAAACAAATTCCAAATTTCAAATTTAGGCTTTCAGATGCCCATATTCGCAGTAGGATTACGTCATTCAAAATCGGATGGTTCTAGGCACCGTTGTTTCATTCCAATGCGAGAAACATACATATATTCATGCAGATTCTTCATTATTTAATTTCTTCAAATAAAATACAGGGCGACAACCTGTCGCCATTTGAAAAGTGATACAGCCTTTTAAAGTTTTCAACGCAAAATCGCAAAACAAAAAAAAAATAGTCCTTCAGGGACAAAACCCCTTTGGACTAATAAATAGAAGAAAATTAAAATAAAGTAATAAAATAATGATAATTTAATAATCTTAATTGAGAATGAAATTTCGAAAAGCCAAAATTGTCTCTTTAGCCCGAGAAACTTTAGAAAAAATTGGTGGACAAGGATACAGACAGGTGCTTCAAAGTTACCTGAAGTATCTTCCGCTGCTGGACATAATGAATGTGTACCCAAGAAGAATATGCTTAACATGCTTATCGCCGATACCTCAGCTACACAACGCATTTGAGGCAAATCTAAATCGCTTTAAATAGCTCTCAAAATTTCCATTTCAGTTAAAAACTGAGTTAAATTAAAATCTGTTGAAAACTGATCAACTTTTATCTTGTGAAAAATTGCAGGGAAAAACACTTCAGTCCACTGTGCTTTTGATGAGGATAGATATTCTTAGTCTATGTTCCAAATCCAGGTAGCATCAAAATTTTGTGTTCAAGGACATGAGGAATATATTAGGAAAAAGGAAACACAGAAATCCTCCGTTGCCTAACATTGCTAGTCCAAAAATCACGCTTTCCAATTTTCTGCAGCCAAATTCATTCAAAAAACATCTTCCATTGGTGAATAAGATTTTCTAGAGGCGTTTCTCATTCAAAAAAATCTTTCTAGTCTAGTTAACGACCCTAATTCCAATGCATCTTTACCCTCAGCGTTTAAGGAAGTTATGTTTTTTTTCCTTGTTTCATCAATAAATGGAGCCAGTAGCTTGACTTCTTTCCAGTCATTTTTATTTTATCACCATATTCTATCTCGTTCATTTGCACTTAAGCAGCTGAAGAAGTCGGTTCTGTATTTAAACCATCAAAATTAGTCTTGCAAAATTTAAAAACATTACCCTGATTCTTGTTGTTTAACTTCTTTAATAATTGTATCATGTACCTACTTATTAAGCATAACAAAAACTCTTTAAATTTACATTTGCTCCTTTTTTTCGTTTTAAATACAATAATATTTAGATTTGTGTGAATTATACTATATACTTTCTTAATCTGAACTACACATAACCCGTTTTTTCATAGGAATTAACTTTGTGGAACACTATCTCGCCGTATGCAATGTGCTAATGACGTAGCCCCGGTTTTGGCAAGACTTTACTGCAAATATTTTAACCTTCCACGCAATCTGCTGCCATTTAGTGAAGCATAAGATATTTAATTTTCTTTTGACCTGCAACTGATTAACAAAGTAAACAAAGTGATTTAAAAGTAATAAACACATATTTTTTGTCATTATTATTATTATTAATTACTAAATGTAGCCATGAAATTAGCACTTACAGTTCTCATTAAAATTATCGCGGAGTTTTCTTTTTTGTATTTATTTTATGCGGCTGGCAATGCAAGCTGCTAGTATTTAATTTTTTTTTTTAATTTTAATGAAAAAATCTTGTTTAAGATATCAGGTTATAAATTTTCGGCCCACAAGTTTATTTATTTATTTACTTATTTATTGGTAGAACATGAAGTTTCATTATTTTCCTTCATATTCTTTACAAAATATCTTTGTCAGTCAAAAATTATAAACAAGATATAAAGAACTCTTAATCCATCAATCATTCCTGTATCCGGGCCGGGTAAGTTTGCTGTGTTGAGTCAAGTGAAGCTGCAGACTCCATGCCTGGTGGTGCCCTTCCGTTAATTCCTTTAAGTTTCAACTTTGCAGCCGTAACCCCCCCCCCCCGGAACCTAAAAGCTTTGGTTTCCCAGATGCTGTCCGGCGTGTCATTTGAGGAACACAGCCGGATCGCTGGCTGGCAACGTTTATGGTTAGAACTAGGGCGGTGACTCATCGCCTTTGAAACTTTAACTTTCGTTCTTGATTAATGGAAACATTCTTAGCAAAAGCTTTCGCAATAGTTCGTCCTACGATGGTTCAAGAATTTCACGTTTCTGCGACAGAGGTTAATTTTTTTTTCTACTGTGTAGATGATTCTACTTTATCAATCCCTAATAAAAAAAAATCAGGATTATTTTCCGCCATTTCAATTAGAATTCTACTGTCTCACGTTACGCAGCTTTTGAAATCATAACAAGAAGACTCGATTGCATATTGCTGCGAAATGCCCAGCTGCGGTAAGATGGATTCCCCGCAAGGCAGGCATAGAGTTGCCAGAAAGTGACAAGGAAAAGCAGGGTCTCCAGATTTGGTACGAAATCGTCCATTTGACGACATTTGGCGAGAAAATTGGCAATATACCATAGACGGAGCGAGAACCTTCTAGACCAAATTCTTAGCGATTTTCCCTAGAATGTTCTCGAAGGCAGATCAAAAGTTATATATACCCTGCCTGTACGCGGAGTGGCAGTGTATCTTGAGTAGTATCTAGAGTATGATGAGTTCAATAGTAGTGTCTTGAGTTCAGAGAATAGCTCGAGAGCGATCGACCGAGTCGGAAGCTGTACTTTAGTGTTTCGACGTGAAAGCTGTCTTCACCGTTATAGCCTGATAACCTGAAGGCTGTGTTGCTGATTGTTTCAGCGTGTTTGTTGCAATTTTCTGACGACTGTAAACGTGTTTTTTGAACTGTCCTATGTAATACTGGCTAATAAATTATGCTTCGATTCTTCATCAAGTGTTATCGTCAATCGCTCCAAATCCATGAACCCATAGAACGCAATAATATTGTTACGAAATGTACAGACGGTAAGATAGCTTCCCCGCAAAGCAGTTTTAGGGTTGCCATAAAATGGCAAGGGAATGCAGGGTTGTCACATTTGGCGAGAAATCGCACCTTTGGCGACAAAATTGGCAATATACCATGGACGGATGGAGAACCTTCTGAAACGAGTTCTTACCGGTTTAGCCCAGAATGTTCTCGAACACAAGCCGAAAGCTATATAAACCCTGCTGGTCCGCAGTCAGTCAGTGTGTCTCTCATCGAGAGTGAGTGTGTCTCCGTCTAGCGAGTCAATCCCTGTGGAGTCAATCGAGTTGATAGCCGGGCAGCGAGTGCCGAGTGGGTCGTCGAATGCACCGAAGGTGTCTGTTAGTGTAGCGCGGTTAGTGCATCGTCGAGAGAGCGTGTTGAGCTCCGGGAACGACTGAACCGAAGAGTCGGGAGCCGTGCTCTGTGTGTCGTCGAGTGCGCGAGTTGGAGCATGGAGAATCTTGAGAGTACGTAGAGTTCCGAAAACGAGCGAGCAGAGTCGGGAGCTTTACTCCGGAAAGTAGAGTCTAGTGCTTTGCCGCGAAGCTGTCTCCACCGTGATATCCTGATAACCTGAAGGCTGTGTCGCTGATTGTGTCAGCGTCGTGTTTATAGTAGTTCATCGACGACTGTAAAACGTGTTTTGGAGCTGTCCTGAAAATACTGGTAAATAAAGTGTGTTTCGATACTTCATCAAGTGTCGTCATTATTCATTCCAAATCCACACAAACACCCCGTACGAACGTGAAGGAAGAAAATAACGTAACAACTGGTGTCAGAAGAGAAAAAAAAAAAAAAAAAAAAAAAACGCAACAATATAATAAAGATTCCATTGAAACCGTTCTTTCCACGAAAAATATTTTAACACATTGACTGTCTACACGCATGAGCGAGCGACAGTAATTTATTGGTCAAAAGTATTCCAAAAAATTCAAAAAAAATTCCAAAAAATCATTTAAAAAAAGATAATACCTTTTGTTTTAGTTGTGTGACAAATATTATTGCATTCCATGATTCAATCTTGAACATTCAAAGAAAAAGTAATCATTACGTAACACATTATCAGAAAATATGCAACTATTATTTTCAAAATCGGAATTTTTATTATTCGGTTCAAGTATCTGCTAATGTATGTGCATATGCCAGACAGTCATGTATGGGCTGTCATCTTCATGTATATTTCAGGTTCTGATCAATGCACTTACATCTGTTTTTTTTACCAAACAATGCAACACATGTTCATATACTTTGAGCACCATTTTATTAGAAAACAAAAGGGTATTATCAGGTTGTCCGGAAAATAATGCAGGTTTTTGCAGTTGCTTATCTTTCCTGTGCATTCTTAGCAACAAAAATATTTTGAATTACATTGGTTTGTATATCATTTTGAAGCTCTATTTCCGCTCTATATTTCTATGATAATCATTTTGTTCTAAAATTATTTTCAAAAATATTTACTGAGCGTTTTTGCTTAGATGTTAAAACGGGATTTTCTGCAAATTTACTTTTATGAGTACAAGCTAGGCCAACGCGCAACACAAACGGCTCGAAATGTCAACGAAATATGGCGTGAGAAACGTGTTAATGAATCTACAGTTCAACGGTGATACCAAAAGTTTCGTCGTGGAGAATTTGACCTGGAAGATCAAGAGCATCGTGGACGCTTTTCAGCTGTTGATGGCAATTATTTGAAGACTTTAGTTGAAACAAATCCGTGCATAGCTGTTCGAAAGCTTGGCGTAAGCAAAACAACGATTTCTGATCATTTGGAATCGTATAGAAAAGTCAAAAAGCTCGATAAGTGGGTGCCTCACGAATTCAAGCGAAAATAAAAAAAAAAAATCGTCCTTTTGAAGTGTCGTCTGCTCTTCTTCTCCGCAACAAAAACGACCTTTTTCTTGATCGAATTGTTACGTGTGATGAAAAGTGGATACTCTTCAACAACTGGCAACATTCAGCTCAGTGGTTGGACACGATCACACTTTCCAAAGCCAATTTGCACCAAAAGAAAATTTGGTGACTGTTTGGTGGTCTGAGGCCGGTCTCATCCACCACAGGTTTCTAAATCTGGGCGAAACGATTACAGCAGATAAGTACTGTCAGCAAATCAACGAAATGCATATAACTTTATCGCGATAAAGTTGATATTTTTAAAAATAAAAAATACTTGATAAAGATAAATACTTGATACTTAATAAATACTTGATACTTAAATAAAATACTACTTAAATAAAAATACTTGATACTTAATAATAAAAATACTTGATACTTAATAATAAATAAAACTTGGCGTCCAGAACTCCAGAATTTTATTCTACCGGCATAAATAAACTTATATCTCGTTGGCAAAAATGCATTGATTCGGTTGGTGCTTATTTTGATTAATAAAATTGTTTTTGAGTTATAATACTTTAAAGATATAGGTTAAAAACCTGCATTATTTTCTGAACAACCTAATATTTCCAAAATTTGAGAGCTTTGTACATTTTAATTTTAAAGGTTATTAATAAAAGCAAAAGCTTTGAAAAAATGGTTTAATAGTTTTATATTTTCTTACATTTGGTATTATTACTTTTAATTTTAAAAATATAAATAAGTTTTCAAAAACAAAATCGCAGATTCCATTTGCATAAGAGTTCAAATTAAAAAAAATCTACAATTTTTTTAGCATTTGCTACAAAACTGCTTAAGTTAAACCACTTTCAAAAATTTAACCTGTTTTTGCTTTTCATAGTTATTGACTTAACCCACTTCCGCTAGGAATAAATAGAAAAATTCAATAATTTTGGTTTGATAACAATTTTCTTTTGAGATATTTCTCTCAAATGACTTATGCTTGAATACCCTTCTTCAAGTGGAATCCATTCTTTTTGTACCATAATTTCAATATGAACTATACCGCAGTTCAATGGTACTGAAACCATGCTGGTACATTTAAATTTTCAGTGTCTTGGGAAAATTTTGTAAGTGGCTTTTATATTATAATATACATTCTGATGAAGTTTTGCCTTTTTATTATGGTTTTTTCTTATATCTCTATGTTTTACTTTTTTCATTGCATTTATTTTTAAAACAATATATTATAAACAAATTAATATATTTTTAAAATATATTAAGTAATTTTTGTGTATTTTTTCTTTACATTTATTTTACATGATTTCTTCCTCATTAGATGTATAGCTTTTTATCAATCAAATTAATCGCAGATTTTATTTATTTATTTATTTTTTATTTATTTGTAATTAATGGTATCTTCACTATGCTAATACGTAGTCTGAATTAGAAAATTTAGAAAAAAGTAATTGTGAAAAAACAGTCCGAGAAGTCGATGTCGTAGATTGCTCAAAATACATTGCCATTGTATACAGTTATATGTTCCAGTAAAAACCGATTTTTTTTTACTCAAGTAAGGTAAAATGACTCACATTGCGGTGTATAGTATAGATTGTGTTTCAAAGTGCACATTAAACGAGAGAGCTTAAGCATAATTTTCCTATTCCTTATGTAGGAGCCCGCCAGAGGCCGAGCGGTAAAGTCGCTGAACACTGGTAGTTCGGTCCGAGGTTCGAATCCCGCGAACGGGCTGGTTGCATGGGTGTTTTCGTGGATTTCCCCATGTGTAACGTGTATACGAGCCAGTTTCCCTTAGAAAGTCCTCCACGAAGGCATCCCTCTCCTTACGCAGATAGCCCTCGAGGCTTTGCCGTATTTAAATAACCTAACCTAACTTTGGTACTTTTCCGTTTTGCCGGCGCAAGCGATAAAGTTGCCAATAATGGTACAACCGATGCCAAACGGAATATTCTCGCTGGTAACCTTTTACGCCTCATTTTCAAAACAAGTCGCAGCTTTTTCTTATCAGATTGATTGTTTTTTTCAATACTGGCATATAATTGCATAGAATTTTTATCAGATAGTTCAGCTTTATGTCTAAGGCCATTTTCGGTAATTAAGTCAATTAGAATGCAATCACAGTGCTTACCTGAAGCCGAAAATATAGAAAAAGTAAAATCAAGGGTTAAATTCAATTCTAATGAGAATGCATTAGCGAAGTAAAGCACTGCAGTTTTACATAATTTCTGAGTAAGCTATTCGTACGAATTGAAATATTTCTTGCATATAAACTTGTGTTCCAAATTAAGATTTAACTTGAAATTAATGTAGATAATTACTGAGAGCATTAGAATTTTGTAGAGTAGTTTACGTGAGATGAGATCGCTTGGGGTCACGTGATATGAACCGGCGAATCAGGATGGTGAACCATTAAAGCATAGTAAATTCTTAAATTAATGTTTTTTTTACAAATTTATTGTCTTTATTTATTGGCTTTTTATAAAATTTTAAGCGATATTAAAATGTTTATGCCTTCAAAAAAAGAATTCTTAAAACTAACATTTTTTTAATATTTTTTATGTGTATACTGTATGTTGTCGCCAATAAAGTCTGCTTGGCGAGATTTGCGCCGGCGAAACGGAAAAGTACCCTAACTTTATATAGGTGCTTGTTAAAATCCACATGTAACTGACAGAGCTATTTGAACGAGCATCGTATATGAGTTACTATGTATTTCTTTCTCTTGTGAAGAAAAATCAGCTTTCAACTCAGAACTTTACATGGACTCTTTCTTTTAACGCATTTAAAGTGTTACTCTGTAAATTAGTTTTTTACTGTAATTTTACTGTAAATTAGTTTGCAACCAAATTCTTTCTCTTTCTCTCTCTCCTTTTTTTTTTCCTTCTGGAATGTATGAAGAATTATCCGTTTTCTGTAGACATAACATAGGAGGGAAAACGAAAACTGAAATGTATATATATATTTCAAAATTTACTTTGAAATTTGTAATTTTAAATTTATTATTCGAGTTATAATTAGATTAATAATTATTGTTTCTGGGCTTAATGAAAATTTCGCAAAATTGGAAAATGCGAAATTAATTTTCGTTAATTTTAATGAAACTAATATCTGAAATCACTGTGGGTAGGTATTTAATACCTACAATTACTTTTCATCATCATATGGCATACAAATGTTTAAAATAAATTATAAAGGAATGTTATAAATTTAACTTTTGTAAACAGTACACTTTTATCTGTTCATCATCATGAAAATAAATTTTTACTCTCCGAACAAATACATTTCTTATATTATGATAATCGTATTGTTTACTTCTGCTGTACCTTGAAAAATTCAATTAAAACGTAGCTTTTCGTTGATGAACTCATATTTTAAAGGGATTCATCTCTAATTTATTTAATTGTGAAACAATAAATAATTCAATAGATGGCGCCATGTTACAAACTTTAAGTAATGTACTTCATTGTATGATCAACAGATGGCACCATCAGATTAATATCCAAATTCAGGGCGGAAAAACGACAGTCTGTCAGATATGTATAAAACATACACGTTTGCCACAGAATTCCTTGTGTTTGCCCATAAAATATACTGCATTTTTTTCCAATGCACAAATTTCCAGTCTGAAGATAAGAAAAGGCCAAGCTTCTTAGTTCGATCACGTACGAATTATTCCATTCAACGAAGGTTAAGAATGATTTTTCTCAAAACTGTTTGTTTATATTTTTGTTTAGAACAACATTTTTCAGTCTTTTGACAGAATCTTTAAAATTGCATTTATATCTCTTGAAAAACTTCTATACACATGAAATGCATTTACATGTGATTAGCTTACAGTACTTCTTGTGGAGCCCTTACACTTATGAAACCTTTAAAGCCATTTATAACTCTCAAAAAAAAAAAAAAAAAAAAAAAAAAAATCCTTTCATAAGTACTATATATGATCAGCTTATTCGATATTATTTCTTGTGAAGCCTTAACACATTTCTTTGTACGCTTGAAACATCCACGAAACAACAGCATTCATGTCCCTATGGACTCTTCCATAAACGTTATCATATGTATATATGATACATATGATTAATCGCATATTTATATGCCATAAGCAGATCCCTTACTTATTTTTTTTTCTTACGAAATTCTTAAAGCAATACTCGTCTCTTGAAAAATTCTTAAAATAACATTAAGCATGATTACGTGTACTATGTAGACATGAACGAGGGACAATTCTATATCTCTCGTTCTATTGGGCCGACTGAGGAAATTTATCTTGTGCTTTTTTTTGCCAATTGAGGAAATTTATCTTGTGCTTTTTTGCCAATTGAGGAAATTTATCTTGTGCTTTTTTGTCTGGAATCGGACTTTCATATTTTCCACATTTCGATTCTACTACTCAAATTATATCTAGATTTTAAATTTTGTAAAATATGGAGAGCTACTTAGCCAGAAATTTGGAAATTTATTTGGCGCAATGTTTTTCAGAGTACCCAAAGAATAAGTCACTTGGCTAAATTCTTAATTTATCGTAACCTGTTTTACTTTCCCTTTCCTTGTGCACGAGTAGGAAAAAAGCTACATCGTTTATTTTTTCAAATAATTTTAGCAAAGTGTGTAAACCCCATTTGGCGTTATTGCCGCTTAAAATAAATGCACCAAATTTCAAAATGTGCCAATATATAAATTCCTTCTGCCTATATCTAGGAAATTTTTTTATAAAAAAACTCTAATTTTTTTGTAAGTAGACCTAGAAATGCATCTGTTTTAAGGTGATGGCAAACCATTTAGAAGTTATAAATTAAATTTACAAAAATTACTAAATATTTTTTTTTTAAAATAAATCAGAAATAACTGCCAGTTTTATTTGAACTGAATATAAATTTTGAATGGTGAAAGAAGGAATCAAGAAAGTTTAGTATGAAGAGAGATATTAATAAGTATACCAAATTCAATTAACTTTGAAGGGCTAAAATTTTGAGAGCCGCTCTTTTAGAAATTACTCGTTCAATTTTAACAATTAACGATTTAACAATGATTTTAACATTTTGGCATTATTTCAGTAGTATGAAAAAAAAATCGACGTGTCATTTGAGAAAAAGTTTAATTTTGTGTTAAAATATCTACGCATTTCCTACGTCGCGCTTTCGAGGTATGGAAAACATAAATTTAGTCAATCGGCCCAGTAGAACGGAAGATATAGAACTGTCCCTCCTTTTTTTTGGTATGTATGTATTCTATTTCTTGAGCAACAGGTACAAACTTTTCTGTTTATGTTTCCGGAGCCCTAAAAACAATATTGATGTCTTATGAAACATCACCAAAAATACTGCATATAAGCCATAATGTTATTAGCTTATTAATTACTCCCATTCAAACACCAGAATTCCTGAAGGTGGTGACATCTTATATCGGAGCAAGCCTTATAAAAACACCCCAAGTTCATTTATATTATAAAAACCTAATGTAAACACCGCGTGACTTCCTTGAGTTGCCTAGTAAATTATACTCGTTATTTTCTACACTTCATTAAAAATTATTTCCTCGAATCATCATAATTTAATTAACCTGTTCCTCAAGGCAAGTATAAAATGATATCAAAACTGAAAATTTTGCAATTGAGTATTCCGGTTAATTTTTATATTACGGGAGTCAAGTTTCTTTCATTTTATTTTTTCATAACGAGTATAAAATTTTCTCAAATAACAGGTAGACCACACTGAAAATTAGATTTCGTTATTTGTGAAATATTAATTTTTTTTTCAAAAATTTGAATTTGCTAAAACGTGAACATTTTTGTCGTTTAAAACACTTCTGTAACTGGCAGTACTATATGACTACTTTTAAGCCAAGTAATTAGGTATCTCTCTCTCTCTCTCTATATATATATATATCAATTTAATTGGGTATCTATAACAATTACTATTATGAGATATATATTAGCAGTTTTGTTCTTCTAACAACTTGACTGACGCCATTTTGAGTTCTTTCCGTGTCTTTTCACGTCTGTCACACCCTCTATAAAAAAAGGGAGGACAGGAATTCCCGCCAAAACTACAATCTCAGCCCATTGGCCTATGCAGATTTTATTGTTTCGCCCACCTATGTCACAGGACGAGAAGGAAGGTTGATTGGACACGGAGGGGTTTTGCACCCTTTTCTAAAATTTTTTCGGACGCAAAGGACGGCACCTCCCAGGTCAGTTTTTTCGTTTCTTTTGTCTGTGTTTTTTTTTTGTCCTAATAAGACCCTACGACGTTTGTTTTCTTGCAAACTTAATTGCATATTAATTTGATTACAGCACCATTCTCTTTATAAAAGTTCTATCTTCTTTAAGCTATACAGGACCAGCCCGTACGTTGTTGTAATTTTTTGACAGACCGCTATTATTTTATTTTGATTTGAATTTTACATTGCTCGGAGTTGCAATTACTTTTCTACACCTTAATGTGTTTTTCAGCGGACGCGTCGGGAAAAAGGAACAGAGCAGTGAAGCTCCAAAAAAGATTTATTCGGGAATATTCATGTTTTTTATAAAAAAATTTTCGCATTAAACAAGAGCTTCAATGGTCTGTTTCGGCGAAACGCGTAATGGTATTTAGTCTAGTTCGACACTCAGTCATTTTTCCCTTGAAAAGCCTGTTGAGGGTACGAGTGGGTTAAGTTACCATTTTCCGCTATGTAATTATAGTATTTTTGTATTTTTGCAATTTATGTTTTCATTATAATTTTTGCATTTTATGTATTGGCATTTTTTCAGTCCATCTATTTTTTTATATATATTAACTTTTCATATGTATTAACTTATCATATATATATATATTTTTTTCCGTCAATATATTTTTTATGTGTGTTAACTTTTCACATATCACAACGGTCAGATTAATTTTTTCGTGCATTAGCATGTCTTCCAACATTAATTTTAGGCAGTTTTTTTCGCGTGTTTACAGTTTTTTTCAGACAATAAATTTCTTCTTAGTTCATATTTTAGTAATACAGCGTTGAAATATTTCGTGGAGCTACAGCTCCTGGTAACTTTTTAGCAAGATCGTTGCAATGTTTCTACCTACTGCTATTTTTTCATATTTTTTTGCAGCATTATGCGCAAAAAAATTTTTAAAACCAAATAGGTCTTACGTCTAATTACTAGTTAGCTTTACAATTTCTTTTTCAATTATATATATATATATCTTCCAAAAAAAAAAAAAACAGGCTAGCTCCCCCTTTACTTTCAATTACTGGCTCAGATTAATAACATAGAAATAATTAAATGAAGCAACATGCTTTGAAAAACATGTAGGGCTAATGCTACTCATCCTCCTTCTAAATCTAGCAAAAAACAATCACTATGAAAGACTTGTATCTACCAAATAACCTGTAAAGAATGTTACCTCACGTATGTAGGTCAAACAAAAAAAAACCCTCTCAACCTCAGAATTAATAACCATAGATCTCATATTAAAAAAATTAAAAATAACAACAATAATCTCACAAAAGATAGCCAGCATACTGCAATACTTGAGCATTATCATATACATAATTTTGATAACATAGAAATTAATGTGTTAGATATTGTACCGAACACCAAACTAAGACTGTTTAAGGAGTCCATTTACATACTTCAAAAAAAAAGTCACTGTATCCTTACGGACTAAATGCCTATCTAAGTAATACCACCAATAGACAGTCAGAAGTCTCTATATATGGACAATTCAGATTTTTTTGCAATATTACTACCAGAGGATCAAGAGGAGGTGATTCCAAAAACAAAAAATTTTTTTCTTGATCTGAAATTAATTGTTAAAAATCTTAATTCCTACCTTGAACATAAAGAATTCGCTAAAAATGCCATAAAACTTCTTCATACCTTTAAGAATACTACCTTATGGAATATAATTAAAATAATTGATCAACAATCTCAATGTTTCCAAATAGTTAAAGATCTGATAATTGACTTTTGAAATTTTAAACTAAAGAATAGTAATTTTTTTCACAAAAAACTTTTTTGTACTATACAGTTCAAGCACCCTTCTTACGATCAGTTAAAAATTCCAAGCATATTTAAAAAATATCAACACTTGCTTCCTGACCAACAACTTCAAATTAAGCCCTGTTTTAAATTTGAAAAGACCTTAGGTCAACTAGTTATCAAACACCACGTTATTCAAGAAGATAGCATATGTAATTGCCAAATCCCTATTTTCAATAAATATGTAGATCCTTTTCACCAACATGTTGTTACTGGAGATCTCTATATCATTGAAGACCTATAATTGTGGGCCCTTATGCAACTTGGAACCAAATTTCGTCTTACTTTCAGTATTAATAAGCACTTTTGCCTCAAACAATTCAATAATGATCTTGATAAATTTATCGTTTTAGCTAGTAATAGATCCAATTTACCTACTACTACTTTTCTTGAATGGAAAGCTACACTAATTAAAGAATTTCAACTTTTGCTTTTCAAGTCAACTTATTTCAATTCTTTGCACAGTAAAAAGCAACTAGAAAAACTTATTCAAAAACTGCAACTTTATCATCACGAAGACTGACAAAGCTAGCACCAATTTTAGTGTTATTTGAAAAAAGTTTTACTTCAACCTTCTGCATAATGAATTGAATAACACTTGCACCTACCGAAAGATTACTACCAGCACTAAGATTCTTCTCAATAAATTTAATGCACTACATAAAGGACTTAAAATACATCCCCGAAAATATAATAACAGGTTTGCAAATCTCTATGCACTACCAAAATTTCATAAGTCTGCAATCAAATTCAGGTTCATTGCCAATAGTACCAAAAGTTATCTTAAAGAAATAGATTATCTATTTGCACAAAAACTTCGCCTAATACGTGACCTCATTAATAACTATGATTTTAAGGATCTGCATTGCAACTGGATGATTTCAAGTAACGAACAAGTTCTAAAAACTCTAAATACACTTAAAATAGAACATATCCAATGCTACGACTTTGAAAACCTCTATACTACTTTACCACTTGAAGAAATTTTCATAAGTTTATTTGCTCTTTCAGATTTATTTCCGCAAATTTCTACAATAATAAATACCGAAAAATGGCAGCATTTTCTCTCAAGCGTGCTCTTCAATAATTTTATTGAATTTAACAATAGCATCTTTAAACAAATACAGGGAATTCCAATGGGAGGTAATTTTTCAAGTTCTGTCTGTGAATTATTAATTTTTAAAAAAGAATTGACCTTTATTCGTTCAGTAAAGAAGAACATAAATTTTACCAACACATCTATAGATATATTGATGATGTCATTGCCTTTAACAACTACAACAAAATAGAATATGCTAATATCTACCCTACATGCTTAAAACTAAATAATACAAATACGGTGCAACATAATGCAGTCTACCTTGATTTACATATTATTGATTACAATTTATTAAAAGTTTACGACAAAAGAAGAGAATTCAATTTTTCAACACTAAAATTAACCAACTGGAATTCAAATATTTCCAAAAGAGTCATCCTAAACACAATCTATTCACAGCTACTTAGAATTAAAAGAATCTGCAATACAGCAAAACACTTTCAAGAAAAAATACTATACTTCGTGACAATCTTGAAAAATAACCTCATTCCTCAAAAATAATTAAAAATACCTTAAAAAAAGCTGGCATTAGCCTTACCAATTTTTAAGGGTAAGATTTTTTGAGTTAGATAATGATATTTTATACTTAAAGCCCAATGGGACGGTATAAAGTGGTTGGCTGATTCTGAGAATCTAATGTATAAATGTACAGATAATTCTTGTCACTATGTTTTCTTTCCTCCAAAAAAATTTTGGCACAATACTTTTAATATTGTTTAAATAGTTTTAAATTACTTTGATGGCCAATTCTACTCCTATTATTAACAAACGGGCCTTTTCGTTTCGTGAAACTTGATCGCCCTCTAGCTTGAAGAATTACGACTTTTATTAAAAAATGACTGTTTTTTCCATTTTTCTCTTACTTTTGTGGCCATGTTAAGTAATTTTAGCTGAATTAGGCATTTTCACTTTTTGCAGCAGTACTTCTTCTTAACACAACTTGACAGACGCCATTTTGAACTTTTTCCACGTCTTGCGCCCCCCTTTAGCTTTTGGGCGGGTTCCCGCCAACGGACAGTCTTTTGACATTGGCTGTTGCCCAGTGACTTTGTTTCCCCCTTCTTACGTCACACGACAATTTGGAGAGCGTTGAAAAGCACGGAGGGGAATTACAACCCCTTTTTGTTTTTGCTCCACAATAGAGAAGACAGCATTGCCACAGGTCTGGTTTTTTATGTTTCTTTTAAAAAATTCTTCATGGTCTTAGCAAGACCCACGCTGTTAGTTTTTATTATTTCTTCAAATTTAATTTCAGATTCATTTATAAAGTTTTAATTCTTTAAGCTTGCAGGTCCAGCCCGTACGTTATTGTATATTTTGACTAATAGCAGACCGCTATTTATTTTTATTTTTATTTTTATTATTGCTGTACATTGGAATCGCATTTATATTTTTTACACCTTAATGTGTCAATTTGTGCGGACGCGTCGGGAAATTGGAACAAAGAATTGAGACTAAAAAAATTTTTAGGACAGCTTATTTAATTAATTAAAAAATTTCGTAACGCAAAGTTTCAATTGTCTGTTTCGGCGAAACGCGTAATGGAGTTAGCTTGGTTCGACGTTCACCCAGAAATTTCCCTTGAAAAGCCATGGTGGACCTCGAATTGAGCTAATTTACCATTTTTCGCTTTTTAATTTTTATATGTTTTAACTTGTTCCATCGATTAGTCTTTTACTGTATTTTATTTTTTGCCTTTAACTTGTTTCCAACGATTAGTATTTTACTGTGTTTTATAATTTACATTTTATTTCGCATGTAGCCTAATATTTCACCTCATTCAATGTCATTGTTTTTTAAAAAAACTGTGTTGAACTTTTTCTTGGAGCCACAGCTCCTGGTAACTTTTTGGCGAACTAACTACAATTTCTCTTCTCATTTCCTTAATTTTGCAGCATATTGCGCAAAAGATTTTGACCAAAAATGGTCTTTTTAGTATTGTACCTACAACCTAGCTTATAATATTATATATATGTATATATATATCATAATTAGATGTTCCTACAGTCCTATACACAAAATTTACTAACACGGCTAATCGTTTTTTAGTTATGCGATATATATAAGTACATACGTACAGACGTAACAAAAAAAGTCCATTTTGAATGCATTTTACAATCTGTTTGGGAAAAAGAACCCTTTATCCTGTCCGTACGTAAAGACGTCAAAATAGATTCGGAAACACTCGAAATAAACATTTCCGTTAAAATTTGATACTCGAAATTTTTCGGGATTACAATACTTCCTTTACTTCGTACTACGAGATAAAAGCATAGAAATTTCAAATTTTATACACATGCATTTAAAAGTAATACAATGTTTTGATCACGATTGCCATGAAATAAACTTACTTTTTTGTTTTGAAGTATTTTATATTCATATGAGACGTAAAGGAAATAATATGAATCTTTAATTAACTCATCATAAAATAAATAATATAAATTTCTTCAAAAACTGGCAAAAATTCACTAAGCGTGTCCGCATAATTTAATTTACAATTTTTTGAAATTTTTGCTTCTGCTGTTTTGATTAGTTTGTTATTTTTAAAGGAATTCTCTTAGAAAACAGCAAATTTAAACGACATAATCGACAATGAAATTAGATGCCTGAAGTTATTGCCTTTTTCCCGAACTTTTGCTTTTTTTTTTTTTTTTTTCAGAATCCAGATTTCTGAACTAATAAATAATTTATTTTTAGAAATTTGCAATTCCCTTCCAGAAATTCTTGAGAATCTTGAAATTCTTTTTAAAAATTATTTAGTTAAAAAAAAAGATCTGCTTTAATAAAAGTGATAAAAAAAAAGACAGAAAAATAAATAAATAAATAAAATGAAATAGTGTGAAAAAGCATCCAGTTGTTTTATGCATGTTTCGGCTTTAAAAATATCCTCAGAGAAGTTTTCCCAAAATTTTTGGAAGATATTTAATATTACATTATGCTAGCATGCATATATCTCCATTAATATTTGACAAGTGTATAAGTTATAAATTCTGCTGAATCAAAATTGGGATCCTTATCTTATATTTCAAATTTAATCTCTCTGCAACTATTTAATAAATCGAGTGATTTAAAAGCAACAAGCTTACTTCCTATCACTCTTGATTTTTATTTTTTATTAATATATTTGATTGATATAATTTAAAATACAGGATGGTTATAAAAGGACTTCCTTGATAATATGAACCAATATTTGCCCAAGCAAGCGGAATGAAATTTCGGTTATTGTTATTTGAAGGTATGCGCTCGAGATTGCGATGATTTAAACCAGTGTTTCCTAAATTGTGGGTCGGGATCCCCTTGGGGTCGCGGGAACTGCAGGAAAGGGGTCGCCAAATACTTTAGCAGTTTTGATATTTCTTTAACTTATTATAATCATTTTACAATTACCAAATATTTTTACACAGTGTATCTGAAAATAGATACTGACAAAGACAATACAGAGAAAGAAAAAACGAAAACATTTCGACGAAAACATTCTTTTTATCATAAAAACGTTCATTTTCCTTGCTTTGCACGGTACGCTGTCATTTCGACTGTTACTTATTTAAAATTTTCGCAGTTTTCTATGTCTTAAAATTAGAAATTAATGTTAATGACCTAAAACTGCAATAGTATATTACAGTACAAGTGAAAAAATTGACAGTTTCACTCACGCGTGTGTCAGATTTGTGCTTTACTTATGGGGTCTCACAAATTTTTTTAAAAATATTAATAGGTCCTGAATAAATAATAAAAAAAAATAATAAAAAAAATCTCAGTGATAAAAGGGAGTTACGACTGAAAAAGCTTAAGAAACCATGATTTAAACAATCGAGCTCTCACGATTAGGGTTACATTAAAAAAATTTCAGAATTTTTGAATAGCAATACTCACTTTTTTCCTGCGCAAATTGATCAGAGCACTGAAAATCCATAATTGGCGTTGCAACAATACACGTATGAAAAAACTGTCGGCATAACACATTTGATAGAAGAGTATTTTAAAGGACCAGTTACAACACAGAAAGAAAAAAGGTGCATAGACCTAATTTTGCATACTTCTTCTAACAAGTCACTTCCACAGGCTCCATAACAAATTCTCGATATACACTGGAACCTCGAGATACAATGAAAGTATGAGCGAAAAATTTATCTTTAAATGCAACTCGAGTAACGAGCCAGGAGCCAGGCTGTTGGTATGAGTGGCGCCATTTCCCGATCTGGTTCGATTCGGAGAATCCCTTCGTCAGGTCACTCGGTGTTCTTTGATCTATGTGTTTGTGCGCTTGTGAGTCAATTGTTTATTATATTTAACTTTCAAATAATTGTTTCAGGATGCCTCCCAAGAAGATTGTTGCCTCAGATAACGCTGCAAAGAAAAATAAGCATGCCATGGCCGTTGAAATTAAGAGAGAAATCATAGATAAACAAGCGTAGTGTAAGTGTGACAGAATTGGCGAAGACTTACGGCCTTTCGACATTGACGATTTAAATATTCTGAAGAAGCAGGAAGAAATTAACCCTTTCGCCGTCCTCTCCTGTCCGCGAAAATTTTCCCCCAGCGGCCCTCTTTTTTTCGTAGCGTGTAATGTTGTTTTCTCTGCACATCCTAACTTTCTATACATGACTTCAGTAGTGGATGAATGTCAATGAATATTAAGTAAAATTATAAGGAAATAAAGCATAATGGTAAAATAATAATATTTCTGCTTATTTCTAACAGCAGGATAATTTGATAACATCTTATCCAGGCGGTCCACTCCTCCCATTTTGTTGTTGTAATCTTTTACACTTACTGTTTTTTTTTTTTTTTTACATTTCTTTTCCGTGTTCCAACATCAGTCATCGAGTTATTATGGATTGTACTTATCAAACGTATATGCTTCTTGTCTTTCCAATTCACAACCTCATTTTTTCTCTCTCTCTGCTGAGCAGACGTTGAAGCCATCTCTCAGTGTCTTGTATCTTATGTAAAATGGCGCGAATATTCATAAAACCCGGGGCAAATTCAATTAGAAATAGAATGCCTGATTAGTGCTACCCTCTAGGAGGTATTAGAACAAACAAAAATAAAAACTCAAACAAGTAAACATTTAGAAAGCGTTTTAAACGTTTAAAAGTTTTAAAATGTAGAAGAACGCTTGAGGCGCGTTAAGGCCGCCCTGCGGAAGTTTAACTTGAACGCGCTAGACGCGTTACGGACGACGAAGAGGTTGAGAAACTTGATGTAAGCCTTTACTTCCAAGCACTGTCCAAAACTCCTAGAAGACGTTGAGAAGCTGTTGTTGGTGTGAATTTACGAGAAGCAGTTAAAAGGTCGGTGTCGGAAGCTATCATAAAGGTAAACTACTGTTATTTGATTTACTAGTGCTATTTATTAGAAAAATTGATTTCTCTGTTGATATTTTTCGGGGGTGTGGAACGGATTAGCTGGATTTCCATTATTTTCAATTGAGAAGTTTGTTTCTAGATACGAGAAATTCGCTATACGAGTTCAGTACCGGAACGAATCAAACTCGTATCTCGAGGTTTCACTGTTCAACAATGCTGCAGGACTACGTAATTCCACAACTGTAGCAGCGAAATTTTGTTAACGACATTGCAGGGATGCAAAATCCTGCTCCTCCACATCTCCTCACATGGGTTCGGCAAGTGCTGCAACAGCACGTATGAGTTAGTCATCTTCCGTAGCTTTGCAGTTTGGGGACCAACGTAATTCCCCAACCTCAATTCGATGAATTTATGGTTCTGGGGTTATTTGAAATCTAATAAAGATGTGAGCATGTCATCCGCAAGATTTATTAGAACTGAAAGACGCCTTACGTAAAGTTCGTAGATTCCTACAGTGGTGTTATGTTAGTCATTGTTGTTAACAATTTTTCGCATGCAATGAGTTATTATCTGCGAAGGTGGGCACCTTGAAAACTTGTAATGCCAATTCCCTCTTTCTTGTGTTGTCATTGGTCCTTTACAAATGTTCATCTTTGCGAATGTTTTAAACTGGTAACTTTCGTCACACGTGTATAGTTCCAACGCGATTTATCTTTTCTCAATGCGCTGATCAATTTGTTCTGTAAAAAAATGGGTATTGCCATTCGAAACTTTCAAAGGTTTTTTACTGTAATCGTAATCATGAGAGTTCTGTTGTTTTAAATCACTCCAATCCTAAGCGCACATTTTCAAATAATGCAATTAAAATGTTATTTCAATTGGTTGAGCGAATACACTGCTAGGGGTTCATATATAGCAGAACTTTTTTTTTTTTTATGATCCTCCTATATCAACCAGCTTACAACATTTCTAAATGGTACTTTTTACGAAATTCTGCACTAGAATTTTAATTAATAAAAGAGTTTTTTTAAACATTATCTAATAAGTAACTTGGTTCAAAATTGCAAAGAACGAAATATGTGTCTTTTTCTGCTTTGTACGAAAGCAAGAACGTAAATGAATGAAAACTATGAAAAATGCTTACATTGTGATGCGTTTTTCTATCAACAGCGTTTGTCTTACTATTCTGCAAATCTTTTAGGAAATCTGATAAAGGGTTTTCTGGGCAGGCGAGCATACCTAATGTGAATTAAGAAGCAAAACTATAACTAAAATTTCTTAATCTTTTCTTAAATATATATAAAATCAAATTAATTTGTAGATGGAAAAGCAATTTTACTATCTGGAATCAGATAAAAACATAAAAAGGCAATTAAAATGCTTTGCACACGGAGGGACGGTATTTCAAGAAGTGTATCGCACTTAAAGCAATAACTGTAATTCAGTTCTTAACACAGTATTTAAAAATGCTATTCCTGTAATTCAGAGCCAGCCAACCAAATGAGAATAATTAGACAAAAAAGAAACCTTATTTTGGTGTGGAATTTGAATAAAACTCTCTCGTTAATAAATAATATAAATTCCATAATAAAGTTTCGTTCCTGGACCAAATCTCGACGTGTGACAAAAAATGAATCATGTATGATAACCGGAAGAGTAAACATCATTGTTCGACTTCTGGTTTGGTCTTATTAGCCGTTAAACGGAACATTCATTAAACGAAGGTTATGCTGTGTGTTTGGTGGACCAACGCTGGCATATTACAGTGTGAATATTTAGAAAGCGGAAAAACCATAACACCCGAGGTCTACTCGTCAAAACTGCAAAGAGTTTCAGCTGCACTGCATCATAAGCAGCCAGCACTGGTCAACAGAAGAGAAGTTCTTCTCCTCCACAATAATGCCAGACTTCATACAGCAAAGTCACCAAAGAGGTGATGAAACACTGGGCTGGGAAGTTCTTTCTTAGATACCCCCACCCTTTCCCGCTGTTATAGCCCATCTGACTATTACGTATTTTTGGCTATGGATAGCCACCTTCGGAAACAGCAGTTCCGAAAATACAACGATGTTATAAAAAATTTGTATCACTACTTTTGGACTCCAGAAAAAAGACCTTTTTTAAGAAAAGGGGATTTATTGGCGTTTATCTCGTTGGAAACATGTAACAGAAGCTCATGGTGATTATTTCGAAGAATAAAATGGGTATTTAAGTTTTTCGTGGGCCTTTTTTGTGAGTGACGAAAACAGGACGAACTTTCTTGGTTACCTGATACGATGAAAATTAAAATAGAATTACGTTTATCCTAGATGGCCTGAAAACTGTGGCAGTACACTTAGAAAATTAAAGAAGACAAAGCTATGATGCAGCAAGAAATATGATTGGCTACTGTAAAGGTGTAGAGGCCTGCATTTCTAAGCAGTATTGACTTGCATTATACGTACAATATATATCTGCAGTTCCCACAGTTTAAATCTCTCTCCCTCTCCGATGCTTGCTCTGAGAAAGTAATTCAGACTTGTGTTAGCACAATAATTTTCTTAACACACCCAAACGACAAGACGCTCTATGGCCAACTATCGATAAAACGTTACCTGACTGAAAAAAAAAAAAAAAAAAAATGGCTGAAGCAGCTAAATTCGACTCGTTGTAATGAAAGGCATAACGCATTCATTGTATTTTTTGGATCTTCTTATACCATTGATAGAAACTTTGGATTCAATGGAAGGTAGAAATTAATTTAATGGGAAAAAAAAGAGAAACTGCTTTTATAGCTAGTTATCTGAGATGTACTATTAAAAGATCCAAGTTTATTGTAACCTAACCTGAACAAGGCATGCGTGGGCAACCACACTTTGAGTACATTTTTGCAGAAAAAAATGCAGACAGTTTTAGCCTTAGCAATGCAATTTACCGAACAAACTGTGGCTGTTCTGTGTGAGATGAGAAGTAATGAGGACACTCAGATATGTCTTTATAGCAGCGAAAACACTTTGGAGTGATCTGGATGTTAAAATCATAGAGTCAGCGAAGTAACGCAAAGCTAACCAATATAAATAAAAGATAAATCTTGGCTGCCCTGCCCCGTGAACTAAGCACATTACAGGTCCATTCGCCCTTTGGGCACTTCGTGGAGGTTCAACCTCCACTATTACCCTTCCAGAGGAGAGGCGCACGACCTGGATACGACACCAGGCAGCACTGGTCGTCAATTGCTCCTGCCAGTCGCATGGGCGAGCCTAACCAATATAGAAGCATAACCTTGAATTGCTGTCTTTTTGGCATTCCTTGACAATTTTATAAAGGAAATTAAAGAACGCTTCTTGAAAGTATCATGTACCGCCTTTCCAAATGGTACTCACCCTCAGATAAACTCTAAACAGTACAACAGATGCAGCATTTAGTACAAAAATACCAGCAATATATCCATTGCGTTGAACTTGCAGTACTAAAGGAGTTTGAACTGTAGCCAGTTTCACAGTAAAAAGGTTATTGAAATAATTAATGAAATTATTTTATTTATCCTTAATTATTTGTATTTATCTTAATATTTAAAAATAGTATTTGCTATTTAAAGAATAACTAATAATTTATATGTTAGTTGAATTTATCTGTTAGTTGATCTGAAGTCACTAAAGTTGATTTTTGTTCTAATTATTTATTTTTCCCGCCAACTCATTGCATATTCGAATATTTATTATTGAATGAAATCTCCTGTGGAAGTTCTGCTCGTATGTAGTGCTTAATAATTTCCAAAAAGTTTCTAAAAGTCTAAAAGTTTTAGTAACCATTCCCATATCTGCTGCTTTGAAGGAAAGAACTTTTCCTTTTCTTCTATTACTAAGTGCTACTAGAGAAACAGAATGAGCCGAGATCAAGTAAATGTACGTGCTATGTTACGTATACATTATTATAGTTCTGTTGATGCAGAAGATACTTTGACTCTTCTTAGAAAGAAGAAAAAATGCTTGACAATTAGTTTGCAGACGTATAAAAATATTTGTATTAAAATGTGATTTTTCTTTATATTAATGTGGGATTTTAATTCCATAGCTTAACATTTTTTTTTCGCGCGCTGTCTAATTTTTAGCTGTTGACTGCACGTATGAAATTGATAGAACTCTTGCCACTTTGTTTTATGAGAGGAGATGTAAGATGATATAGATGTTGTATTAATAGATGTAAGATGTTAGAGATGTTATGTTAATAGATATACAATGTTATATATGTTGTATCAATACTAGATGAATAATATTATAGATGTATTAATCTTTTATTAAATGTGTTTTGTTTGAACAATAATTGTGATTGCCAAACAAAAGAACCCGCATTAATTTCTGTGAAATACTTTAATTTACAAATCTTTTCAGAAAAAAATAATATTTGAAACCTTGTACTTCACACAGATATTCTTTTCACCTGCAAATTTGAAACTAATTTTGACATACGATTTGAAGTGAGAGAATTCGTGCCTTTTCTCATGAAAAATTTCTGACAATGCCCCTGCATACTGAAGTTGACCGAACTGTTTGATTTTAATGAAGGCAAAGCCAGTTAGAGCAATCTTCCAGTGGAGAAACGCATTATTGGAAAAAAAAATTATGAAAACACTCTTGCATTCACGCACGATAAAACTACCACCAGCAGTCGGGCGATAAAATTGCATTGGTAATTCCTTCGGCATTCGAATCCCGGCCACAACAACTAAGCATTTTAATGGTTTTCTTCATTTGTAACGCATATGCGAATCAATGTCCCTCAGGAAAACCTCCAAGAAGGTATCCCTTCCCTTCGAGAGATAGTCCTTGAATGCTTTGCTGTAATCAAATAAAACAAACTACACGAGGAAAACTCTTATGCACTCCGCTCATTTCACGACTATTTGAAGCCAGTACTTTAAATAATCAACGCTCTAAGTTACTCTAACACTTGTAGCCTTTCATTACTGAGAAGGTATATTTTTATTTCTATACAAAGAGGCGTAGGTAAGGATGTAGTGTGCGAGCTACTTCTTTTAATTATATGTATTAATGGCGCTCAAGTTTGAATATGAAAGTTGTTAACTTTTTTATGAACCTTTTATTATTGAATCATGGAGCTACTAAAATTTAAATTTAATAGAAGTAAAATGTTTGATGGGTTATTGAATTACTTAATAGAATTCTTTTCATTTATACATCCTTAACTATTTATATTAATTTTCATATTTAAAAATAGTAATTCTTATTTAAAAAATAACTGATAATTTAGGCGTTAGGTCACTAAAGTTGATTTTTGTTTTAGTTATTTTTCTTTTTCCCGCAAATTGATTGCACGCTTAAATATGGTTTAGCTATTGAATTTTGAGCCATGAATCCATTATAAAAGTGCTGACTCTTTTTCGGACATGCTGCGAAGCGTTCGTAATGTACACAGCTGAATGACACATAACAAAAGGCCTTTTAAGTTCTACTTTTGTTTTGTAAAAGTAGAATGAATTTAAATTTAACACAATTAAATTACTTCATGCAAAGCAGCGTAATTGTATTTATTATAACTGTATTTTTAATTACCCCTGTATTTTGAATGGCATTTGAATTATAACTGCACTTTGAACAAGAATTCAGAGGCAATATTTTTCGTTTAACCAAATGATTACCTACATAATAACTTCGGTTTTACTTCTGGCTTCACACAGCTTATAACTATCTTATTACAAAACCTTAACTTAAACAACTTGTGAGCAGTTGGAATAGAACATTCAGTATGTTCAACATTCGAATAGAAGCTGAAGAAATATTCTCATTGCAGAAACTAGACGTGTGCGTGTATGCATGGTAACGGAAAATCATTCAAAATTTGCATCCTTTGCAAACATACAAGCAGGTAGTAAGGTAGTGACGTCACCAATATATTTCTCCCAAGGATGAGATTAACGATGGGGAAAATCGATGAGCGAGCAGAGTTTAAACGCGCACCTCCTGCTGGCGAAATTCGTCACCGCGAGTGTTCCGCCACATAAAGTTAATTAAGCGGAAGAAGAAAAGCGGCCCAGGATAATAAAGATGTAGCGTTGTGGGGAATTTTATTGTCGGCCATTTTTATGAGTCTTTTTATTGACACTTATGCTCCGCCTGTGCTTGTTTGTTCTGAATTAGGGACTTTCGTCAAAAATAGAATTTATTGGAAGCTCCGACGAATAGTTCGCGATTTTTGAATATTCTGACAATAGTATATAAATGTGTTAACAAATTCTGGATTTAAGATTTAAAGAAAATATAATATTGCTTCTAAATCTGGAGGTAAAATCCAAGATATGCAGCAATTACATGAAATCTCTTTTCACCCTCTCCAAATGGCCGTGCACGAGCTTTTTTTAACCCTCTGCGGCACAGTATGTCCGATCTGGACACACTTAAAAATTTCCCTCTGTACGCACAGAAAAATTGAATGAAAAAGGATTTATAGGTTACTATAGGTTACTCTGAACTTTATTTATAGTAGATGGCAGCTCAACACAAACCAGTCCATATATATACTATTTTTCAAGGAAATCTTCCAGATTTTTTTTAGGGTATAAAATAATTGTTTGAAAAGAAATTTCTATGTTTTTTTGGCTGTATGCTAATCTCCTTATTCTATATTAGTTTTAAATTTTTACCTTGAAATCTTGTCTAAAATCAAACGGCGAACTCTAGGTGTGCCCAGACCGTGCTCACCGATAATCTAGGACATCTGAAAGTCTATATTCTTTGTTTCTCCTCATCTCATCGGTCAATTCATCGACAACAATTCTCCTTTCAGCACTCTTTTCGAAGCTGTATTCAATGTGTGCCACTTTGAGCTCCCCCACATAATTAAAACGATAAGTACTATCTTCACAAAATTTTACTTGTGTACTCTTCTAGGCCTAATTAGATTGCCTACCTAACTCCGACTTTAAAAGGTAGCGTGCCGAAAAGGGTTAAACCTTAGGCGAGAACAGCCGCACCCTTTACTGAATTGGTAGATAGAACCCTTTACTGAATTGGTAGATAGAACTGAGGGAGCTTTCTCATCATTTAGAACGTTGCTCAAGGTACAATACAAAAAGCGAACGGTTTTATACTTGCAAAGAGCCGGAGAAAGAACAAACGTGTAATGCAGATTAGTCCCGTCCCAAGCTGAATTTTTGTATGAAAGATTGAAGCCTGCAACAAATTTTGGTGAACTGCAGCCATCAACGAAGATACGAAATACTCAAGCATGTATAAGAGCAAAATCTTTCAACTATCTTGGTCAACTTAACATGGGTTGCCAAGTTATAGCCTATGATTTCTAAGAAATTTTGCCATAGGAACCACAGGATATAAAAACATGGTAGAAGTGTCAGGAAAGCTTCGTCACCGGCATTAAAAGGCGTCGATGCATCTTCAACGGCAATGAAACAAGCCTACGGGACGCACTTACGTAAATTGTAGACTGTCATATATTGTCATATACATAGATATATTATGGAAATTCCAAAGATATATTATGAGATATAAAGATAAAAAACTTAAAACTTTTGTCACTACGTAGCCATAATTTTGCGATGATAATTTCAGGTGTAGAATTCCAGTCATGCATGAAATGAAAGACTGCAACAGCGTACTACAGTCTATTACTTTAAAACAGGAACTTCAAGGCTATTTTCCGTCCGATTTGATTCGTAACCATGGGAACAACTGCTGCGGAGAAAAGTTCGAGTCGCTTATGTTTTTTTTTCCTACGTCATTTCAGTTTAGCTTGCTTCCCTTCATAAAAAGCACGCGGACAAAGGCTTACTTGAACTACAGTCTCAGACGACGAGAAGAAAATAAATGCTGTGCGGTGTTTGAGACGCAAATTACGATCACAAGTGCCTATTTTAAAACAACACACATTATAGTGACAGGCTGGACCTAGAAGCATCAACAAGTTATGTTCAGCATCCCATAAACAGTAAAATATATTGTTTCATATAAAAGATCTACTATCACTAATCTTACTATAAAATACTGTCAAGAATTTTTTTATACGTAAATTATTTGTGAAATTATAAGTAAATTGTAGTATCTTTTGTATAATGTAACATGTAAGGGCACAGAATGCGAAGCATTCATGGAAAAATAAAAGTCATCGTTGATAATTTCAAATGATTTTTCAAGTGATATTTTTAATTTCAAATGATTTTAATTAATTTTTTCAATGATTTTTTTTCAAATGATTTTTAAATGATTTAATTTTTTTATATTAAGTGCGTAAAAGACAATTGGCCTAATTATCTCTCAAAAACAAGATGCGAAATTTCAAAACTCTCCAATATATAAATTCATGTATACCTTAGAAAATTTTGAATAAAAACTAATTTTTTGCAGGTCTGCTAGAAATACATCTACTTTAAGGTGATGTTAAAAATTTTATAGGTTATAATACAAAACGTTTTCGGAAAATTTATAAAAAATATTTTTAAATACAAATTTTAAAAATAAATCATAAAAATTATGCGAATTATATTTGAATTAAGCCTAAATTTCGAATTCTGGAAGATGGAATCAAGTAAGTTTAATAAAAAAACAGATTAATAAATATGTATCAAATTCAATTTACATTAAGGAGCTAAAATTTTGAGAGCTATTTTTTTTAAAAGCTACTAGTGATATTTTTACAAAACTTAGCAGTTTTGCATAATTTGAGTCGTAGAATGGAAATATGGAAAAAACAATTGGTATGTCATTTTAGAAAAAGTCAGATTTTGTGTCAAAATACCTGTATTAAAACAATGCTATATATAAATATAATACATATCCTAAGTCGCGCTTTCGAGACATGAAACAAGCAAGTTGAATTTCGTCCATCGGTCCAGTAGAACGGGAGATACAGAACTGTTTTTTTTTTTTTTTCTGCGCAGTGTACATCGTAAAGGATATTTTGTCTAGTAAATTACACTTAGATTTCTTTTTGTAAAGATTAAGAAAAACAATATGACGTTAATAATTTACTCAATAAGTAACTTAATTTAATCAAGTAATGTCAAAAGAAGTCGTTTTAATGAAATTTAATTTTAAAACTGGATTGAATGCAACTGGTTGCTTTGAAATATTTTTTTGAATAAAAGACAATGATAATCAGGGAGTTGCGATTTACATGTTATGAAAACCATTAATAAATTACTTTAAATATAACAATTAACTAAATGCTAAAACTAAGCTTTAACAAAGTTATCCTCAACGTAAAAAATACCGTATGCATAAGATCAATGGTTCCCAAATTCTGCTTTTCCCGGGAAATAAAAGAAATAAAAATTGAATAAAATAAAAATAGCACACAAAAGAGTAGAATAAAAATAGAAAAAATGGAAATTGCATTCTAAAAAATTTTTTTCTCAGTTGAAATTTTTCTCCTTCGTTTGATTATTCTGCTGCCAATTTCAGAATTATTACAACGTAAGACGGACAGACTACGAGTCTGAGTGGAACGCTGATCTCTCGTTTTCCGCGTTTTAATGGCATTTTCTGGAAGTGAATGTCCGAGTGATTTCTTAGAAATGCACATACGAGAAATTTCTCCCTCATTCTCAACCCTTTGAGAATTCCTGAAATCCGCTCGGAGTTTCTCCAGATTTGGCCCCACATAAAGTGGCGTAACTTGGCGTTATTGGTTTAGTTGCCCCACATAGCTTGGCCCCACATAACTTGGCGTTATTGGTTTAGTTGTGTAAGTAATTAGAAAATATAAAATAATAAAGTGTGTTTCCTGCTTATACATTTGAAGCCCTAAATAGTAAGTTTCATTTTCTGTAAAACAAAAATTAAAAAAAAAAAGATTACATTACTGATTCACGAGGAACACCATTGTCTTATATAAAAAACTGCATGCAGCATGCATAATCTGTCTTATTGTTCATGAAATATAAGGCATTATCATGGACTGTTTTAAACGTTGAAGTCTGTGTGCGCAAACTGGTATATTTGGTCGGACGTTTTACCAAAGTGAAAGCAATGAATTGGTCATTGTAAGAACAAAATACTGCAGTTTTTATGCTAACGCCAAAGGGCTGTCTTTTAAGAAGGTTCTTAGACACTGGTCTCACACGAAAGGAAATTATGGATTGCTTATTTACTACAGAAAGCTTCTTAAAGGAAAATAACCCAAGTGTCCGAGAAAATATATAGCCAAACATTCAGACGAAGTTAAAAAAATATTTGTTTGATATTATTTTCCGAGAGTTTAAAAGAAGATGCTACAATATAGATAATACGCAGTGGCTATTTTTCTTTTAACTTAAGTAAAATAATAAAAAGAAAAATATTACCATGATCCCACCGTAACCACGGACTTCATACACTGACAGATTTATTGATTTTGACACATTGTTTATTATTTAATTGACACAAATCTGTCGTCTATCCTGGTGGCACCGAATCGATATACGTTTAGTACGCATAAATCGGTCGACGTATGGTGCTTGGTGCACAGCGTTATCAGCTTAGACAAGGAGTTCTCATCCAGGAGGGATTAGTTAAGGGCGAGAATGCGTCAATCTTTTATTTAACTGTTAAGCAAGTATTTAGTTTATGAAAGAGAAAACTACTTTTTCTATTCAATTTTTGGTATTTACTAACAATTTCTACACTTTGTACAGTTTAATTCAGAAAGTACGTTAAAATATCCTCTAAATTTGGATACATGTATGAATTTATGTTTCAGGTTTGGGGAAGCGAGGGGGAATGACCTAGCAATATGCATGGGCCAAAAAGACTGAGAACCCTTGGTTTAGACCCTTGGTTAAACCATGGTTAGACGTATTTCTAGATATGTTTCTGGTTGATCTCTTGATTTTCATAGTAAGATTATTCTAAACCTAAACTAGGCAAGTAGCGTGTTCTCTGCCAGGCAAGATACATGAAAATTCTTTAGAAGCCCTAACAAACTCACAAAGAGATAAGGTTAGCGTGATCTATTAATTGAATTTCTAGACTTGTGTGAACTGTTTACAGATTAAATGTTGTTTTACATTGAAGAGGCTAGAGTTCAAAATTTCACACACCTGAGATATCTGAGAACAGAGTCGTAGCTAGGGTTTTCAGCGCCCAGGGACAACTGAAGATTTCGCGTCCCCAAGGATGGATTTGCCAAGGATGGAAAACATTTAACTCTAAAATGTCGTAACATCAGTTTGGCGCCCCTTGGATTCTGCGCCCGGGGACAGATGTCCCCCTTGTTCCCCTCTAGCTACGCCCCTGTCTGAGAAGGAAGAAATTAAACTTTCGAGTAGTTTGTTTGTACCTGATAGAAGTTTTCCGGCTACCAAAAATCACTTTATTTTAATGAAACTTGCAGAGTAAGACAGGGGAGCTTACAAGATTTCTGAACGCAAATTCTCGTTCACCGTGGCAGAGAAAATATTAAACACCAGAGCAAATTGCTCGTGTCCGATAGCAGCTTTTCTTTTACAGTAAATTACCTTTCTCATAAAAAGGCTGTCTGTATTTCTTCTACACTATTCTTGCTTGTGCTTCAGAAATTTGTTCCGTAATTTCTGGGCACCTAGGACTTTGCTGTAAACAACAGCTTTGCTGGGGAACAGCAATTTTACTGTTTCTGCCACTGGTGCTTAATTTCAGAGCATGTCTTGATTGGTGAGTTAACCTTTCAGCTTCTGTGATGTTTAAAATTAAAGGAAAATTTCCTTGAATTCCCAGCGACTGACATGGAACATGATCTGTAACCATTTATAGGAGCGGTCGGTAACAAGCGACTAATACATAACAATAAAGTACGCAATTAGATATGAAGAAACTGTTTTAAGCGGGGAACTGTTAGGTCCAGGATTCTTATTAACGGCCGTTCCAATAAATTCTCCCCCTCCGGACCACAATAGTACGAAGTGAAAGGTCGACAACTGAACATTGGTGGAGGTCAAATTCAAATTTGTGGAACATAGAAATAGCCGTGAGAAATAACTGAGCGTTAGTAAACTGACTAACGTGGAAACAGTGTTAACATATACACTCATGTCCATAAATTAAGGATTTTGCAAAATCAGGCAAAGGAAGAGTTAGAAGCAAAACAAATTTGACTTATTTGTAAAGCTTATTTATTAAACAAAAGATAATAGACAAAAAAGATGCTATATGTTTAATATTATTAAAAAATTAGCGATTTTTTTCTCCCTGGAGCAAATTAGAAAAAAAAAAAAGCCTATTTACAAAAAAAACAATATTACATGTTTGGTATGATTGTTAATACATTGTATGTCCCCCAGACGATGCAATACAGTCCGTACAACACCTAGGCATGCTGAGTATCAAATTACCGATATGATCTTGGAGGACACCACTCAAAAAGCAATGCTCTCCGAAGTTCCGGTAGACATAAAGGAGGAGGTTGATGGGCTGCAACTCGTCGGCCAAGCATGTCCCACACGTACTCTACTGGATTCAAGTCCGGTGAGAATGCTAGCCAGTCCATACAGGTGATATCCTCCGATTGAAGGCATTCGCTTATAATGTTTGCATGGTGAGGACGGGCGTTGTCATCCATAAACACAAATTGTGCACTCATGGCACCCCGAAACAAACGTACATGTTTTTTCAGAATTACGTCCCGATAGATTTGGCTTATCATGGTTCCAATTTGAACGTGCATGTCAGTTCTGGAACCTAGAATAATTCCACCCCAAACGAGCACTCCTGCACCACCGTAACGGTGTCATTCAATGATGTTTTCTTGGTGGTAACGGATACCTGGAGCTCTCCATATGAAAGTCCGGCGTGAATCAGACTGCAAGCTAAACCTGGACTCATCGGGAAACATCATACAAGCCCACTGTTGCGGTGTCCACAATGCATGGTCTCTACTCCAGGCTAACCGCAGGCGACAGTGAGTTGCAGTAAGTGGAACGCATCTGACAGGTCTTTGAGCATATAGACCAATCTGCCCTAAGCGTCTGTACACGGTCTGCCTTGAAATTGTCGTACCAGTGGCTGAAGAGAGCTGACGAGACAGGTCTGAGACTGTGCTTCGCCTGTTTCTTTTGGCAGTAACTGCCAAATATCGGTCCTCATTCGGCGTTGTAATTCTGGGGCGACCTGTGCTGTAACGTCTACTCACATTACCATCATCTTGGAATCGTTGACAAAGCCTGGAGATGACACTCTGGGCAATTCCAAGTTCGTCTGATACTTCCAGTTGGGTGCGCCACATTCCAGACGACCGATAATTCTACCACGTAAAAAATCATCCAAATGCGTCTTTTGTGTCATAACTATTCGGTTATTGCCCTGAAATGCTTATAAAGCGCCTGCGAACAATTTTACTTCCTTGCCTGTATTACTTATATATCACTCTCTTACACTCTCGTCATTGAGACGTACCATCGTTGTCATCTAGTTACTTCCTGAAATTTGCATATGATTCTTGAAGATCTGTATTGTTATTTTACAGGTGACATATTTATTTTAGAGTTCGATTTCCGCGCGACTCCGAATTATCCTTAATTTATGGACATGAGTGTATTTCACCAAGCGCTGGCGTGAGATTAAATTCACGTGCCTCTTCATGTCCATGTAACTTTCTTTGGCCATGCTTCTGCGTGATAGAAAGCGAAAGTGTTAAAGACGATCTTTGTGATGGGGAAATTTTAAAACTAGGCAAAATGAGTTTTGTTTAAATGTTATTTCTGTGAAAGATCATGCAGATCATTACCTATTCTTCTGTCCTCTTACAAATGACCTGCACATCCAGAAACCCCCAAATCTAGACTTTAACTTAAAAAGACTGATGATATCTCAACGCCATCTGTATTCAAAAATCGCAAAAATATACCAAAACCTCAGTGCTCTAGGACTGGACCAAGTCTCACTATAAGACCAAAAACTCAAAAGCGGCGAGTTAAATGACTAGACTACACGCCAACAGCAATTTCCGTAATGATTCAAAACACCACACGTACTGAGCTGGGACATGAACTTTATTTATGAATTTTTGGACTCTGGACTGAAACTCAAAACAGTCTTACTTCTAAGAAATATCCTCACAAAACAAGAACCAGACACTCCAGTATTTTAGCAAAACTAAACCACATATGTTTATCAACATACATAAAAATGTTAAAATTTCCAGTGCAGCGATATCCAAAGTATGAACTCTGTTGTATTTACGTTAATCTAAAAGTGTAATGAGTGTATTCAACAGTTTGGTATTATGCAACTTTGTCAAATTTTATGTTAATATAGTTTATTGTTTAAATGTAACAACTCCGATGTATAACTCAGTGTTCTTCAGGAGAAAAAGCATACAGTCAATTCAGTCTTTCGTTGAAAAATTTTACCCTTTTCTCCCGAACTCTTTGGAGTAGCCACGCGATTTCTGTTTAGTCTCATTCAACATCCATCCTCACCGAATCTTTTGCGACTTCACGGGATGTCAGACTCTGGCTATTTACTACGCCGGGCAATACCTGTTCGATTCTGTAGTGAAATAACTGACATTTTCATCTGCCTTTTAAAGTAAATTTAAAATTTATTCATTATTTTAATATAATTATATATTAAAATGCATGAGATAAAATAATATAAGTGTGAAAAGCTATCAGTGCAAAAAAGATGGTTTAAAAAAAACTTCTCGCAGAGAAGCTTCTTTTGAAACATCTTTGCAAAGATAGCAGGGTGGGTACGTATATGAAAGTTGAGTTAGTCTGACATACATAAGCGAAGCTATTTAGCTTATATTTGACCCAAAATGGATCTGGCTTTTAGTCCTGTGCCAGACGTACTATGTTTTGATAGGACCTTTAGGGATACTGAGAACACAAGACACTGAGTACACTCCTGTTACAGAAAAACTAGTAACACCCGTCGCAGGAAAGTCAGATATATGCCGGGCATCTTTCAGAATATGTCGAAATCCATGGTTTGGGGAATATAAGGGTTAGAGATTTTATTCACAAAGTTATTGTTGCAAAGATTAAATGATCCAAGAATGAGTTAATCCATTTTACATTAAATCCTATGATAAAAACTTTTTATTTGAGAACATTTCAGTTGATGAACGGCCTTCAAGTACGAATTAAATTTATGAACCGAGATTTCGCTGTAATAAAGGAATAATGAAATGGACAAATGTCGTCCATCTTTCCAAAAATCCTTTAAACAAAAATAGAACTTTAGAGAGCTGTTCTGTTACGTCGTGCATTTTGAAAGTACAAGAAACCAACGAAAAAAAAAGGGAGGATTTTAAAACAGCTTGAAATAAGCAGAGGGAAAGAGTGTAGAATAAATAAAAAAATAAATAAAGTACCTAGACTTTTACTTTTTTTTTTCTGTTTTTGGCCATTTTTCCTTTCAGATAATTAAAATTGTTTTCAATCCTGAATATTTATATGCACGTGTGTAAGTGTTCTTCAGTTTAGCTTTTGCTGAATCAGATACAGCTAGAGAAAGTGTTTGCGTCATCTAACTTCAACACGACAGATTCAGAAAAAAAAAAAGTTGTCAAGCATTTAGGCACTTATTTGAAACACATTATGATTATCTTTTAAATTAATTCACCTCCTCCCCCGTTTCAAGGCGATGATGAGCAAAAATTCTGCTTTTTTAGAGAAAAGAATTCAGATCTGTGGATTTATTATAACTCTAAAGCAAACTGATTGCGCTGTAATAACTGCAAAAGATCTAAGGACTATGAATGTGGGTAATATTTACTTTTTACATTTGCAACTTTGTTTTATTAAGAACAGCTTAAATTTCGTTAGAGGTTTGACAATCATGAATCACTGAATTATAAGCAGTTGGTACCTTGATATATAATTATTAATTAAAATGCATTTATTAACAGTTTGGGCATGAATTTCGAATTCAAAAGTTTTAATTAAGTAATCTTCGTATTACTGATATACAAATCCCTGAAAGTTTACGGTAATTCGCAAGCTGTAGTTCAGGCTAAGGAAGACGTTGATTAAAAATAAAATTAAGATAATTTATTTCTTCTTATCGCCATTTAAAATTTTTAAAATTGAGGCTAATGCATGTTTTACTCTTCAGTGGTTTGACTTTGTTCAAAAGTGATACAAAATCATTGCATATTTCTCTGAGTGGGGCCTACCAGCGGCCGAGCGATAAAAATCTCTGAATATTAGTAGCTTGATTCGATGTTCTCGTCAGGTGAAAGGGCTGGCTGCAAGGGCATTTACATAGTTTTCCCCATGTGTAACGTGTACGCGATTCAGTTTCCATTAGAAAGTCCTCCACGTCCCTTAGTCCAGTCTTTGCCATAATTATATAAACCAAACCAGAAATCTTTTTCGATTTGCTCAGCAACTGAAAGATGAACTCTTTCTAAAATTCTTCAGCACATATTCAGCTACGTATGTACTGCTGCTATATATTTTATGCTGAAATGATGTCGTCAATGAACTATCGTTTCAAGAAATAATTTTATAAAAGGAATACTAAAGGAAGTAATATCTGTTTAAACAGCCACAAGTGTTGAATAAAGCTTTATTTCTTCTTGTGACGAACGGTTCGATTGTTTTTTTCTGCTGTTTTGTACATATAAAGTTCGTTCAACTTTATATCTGCAATTTAAAGTATAAATTGAAAATTTTCGACTTCTAAACATACTAAGCATCTGTCGAATAATACGGATATCAGATAACTGTATAAGTACCAATAGTATGAGAAATTATGAATACAGTAAGACCCCGCTTAACGCTGTTTCGTTTAAAGCTGTTTCGGTTTAGCGCTCTTTTATTTCAACCCGGGGATTCTCCGAAACTGTGCGCAGCGCTAGGTTTCCAAATAACATATCCGAAACAGTGTAGTTGTGTTTCTTGCTTTGTGGACGCATTTTTATCATTTGAAACATTTGTTGGCATTATTGTAAGTTTAAATTTGTATAATACTATAACGATTAATACAGTGACAAATATTATGATCTTTAGTTTTTATCATGGGTGATAATAAAAAACAAGAAAAGAAAGCAACCAGAAAAAGCATTTCACTGGAAACTCAAATGCAAGTGATTAGAGGATTAGATTCTGGTGAACGTCAATCTCAAATTAGTGCTGCATTGATTTTGGCAACTTCAACAATAAGGACAATTCTTAAGAAGAAAGAAAAAATACTGTCATCGGCAACTGCAACTACATCAAGCTCTGCAACTAGAATTACCCGTTCTAGAAATAACATTATAGAGGAAATGGAAAAACGACTGTCTATATGGATTGACGACGAAATTGAACGCAATATGCCATTAAGCCAATCTATCATAATGCCTTCTTGACAAAAAGGCAGAAAATTAATAAATGAAGTGATCATTATATTGGTTAAAATTGAAAAATACAAATAATAATGACGATGGCACAAACAGGGGCTAAACTCTTTTAATGTAATGTCGCAGTAAAACGAAAATACATTGAATCTATATTTCAACAAACTTTTTAAATTACTGCTTTGAAGCAAAGTTGTATAAGAGGTTTTGTTGAATAAATTAATACTACAAGATATCTGCATGTACTTGTGCGCTGATTGAAGCTCAAATTTATGTGTATCACAATTTGAAATATTTCAAGTGAAATATAAATATTTGAAATTTTTCCAGTTTTAAAATTTAATTGATAGCTGAACACAGTTTTTATCAGACTATAGAAAGTATTATTTTAGTTTTATACAAAGGATACATTTTAGTTTTATACAAAGTCATAGGAAAAATGACACTACTTAGATGATTTAAAATATTAAAGCTGTTACTGCAATAGATCACAATGCAAAAATGTGAATCTTTTAACTGCCATTCAATAGAAATATCAACATTTAGTCTCTTGTAAGTCATCGTTATATGGCAGGAAAATGGAGGGGTGAGTAAAGCACCTTTAATTATTATCATGCATTCTATAATTTAAGAACTTAATTTTTTTTAACTTCATGAAAAGCTGATTTTTAATAAATTCAGAAATCCCAATTCAGAAACAATGATGTCATACAAACAAAACATAAAATAGTGTAAAAAGAAAAATATTTGCTTAGATTTTTGGCCAAAAGGCTCAGAAATAAGAAATATTTTAGAGCTAAGAAGAGTATGCAAGTGTTTACATTCCCTGTCATATCGTGAATGTCATTAATTGCTTATATCCAACAACTAGTGTGTTGCTGTATTTAAGGAAAAACGCGCTTATTTTCAATTTTCAGTTATATTTCACATCTAATAATGAACTAGCACCGTGCTTCAAATACCTCAGTCTTGAGATAAAAACAAAAAAAAAATATTAGACAAAATACCCAATTAGTATCAACTTTAAAACTATATAAAACAAAGTTAATTTTTCAATATTAGTTATGCCAATAAGAAAACAAAATTTTCATTTCAGACGTTTTTTGCTCTCAAGTAAGGAGTTTGAAATGTTGGATGAGTAAAGTAAATTGCGCTAAGTATGGATTATTTTTAACTGAGTAAGTTATTCGTATAATCCTAGAAGAGTATAATGAGTTGAATGTAATTATAAGTTTATATTAATAAATATATATAAATGAAAATTAATTGTGCACTTGCATTGTTTTAACTTACTCCAAATGCATTTTCTGTTTTAAATGCAATTTTAAAAGACAACTCCTTTTGTATAGTCTAGACAAAATCAATAAATATTATCAGACGTTAAAGTAACATTGTAGTAATACAGTGCATAAAAAAAGTAATTTTTGATATTGATTGCACATGCTAGCATCCACTCTGCTTCACCATTCTTGGTACAAATTGATATAAACATATTATATATCAGTTGATAAAGGTATTCAAAAATAATTAGATTAACAGTTTTCTTTAGCAGCGGCTCATTTATGCAGTCACGATTCTTTTGTGGTTAGGGTTTTGGAGCAAATCTATTACTTTTTCACACCTAGCGATGATGACTTCAAAAAGGTGAAAAATTGAGATCAAAATGAGCGAAAACTTTACTTATATCCACATTCAGTTTTTCTTTCCGGTAAAGTCTTGGACACTCTTCAGCCATGGGGCATCCAATCTTCTTTATAAGTTCGTTAGCGGGTACGTTAGTACTAATAGTCATCATGGCAAAGCCTTTTGCTTGTGGCAGTGAGAAAACGAGCTTCTTTAACAACACTTCAGCTACTGAGGAATCATTGGCATATAATGGACCTACTTGACTTGCCTCTTGACAGCTGATCTTGATAGTTCCAAATCCCACGCATGCACCATCTTTGATTGCTACGAAGGATTTACTGTCTTTTTCTTGGCAGTTGAGTTTAAGCGCTAGTTCACGGTTATAGCCAATAAGATTAAGATCGTATTCATAAATTAATGGTAGATGGGACTCATGAAAATCTTGGATTTCAACACCATCTGGAACTATGTCGGACAAATTTTCTGGGTGGACATTTTCATGCGTCTCGTTGACTATGCACACCCATTCACTTTCAACAATAGGAAAGCCACCTCTGTCTCGGTACAGCTCAAGTTTACCGGGTACGGCATTTAATGCTGCATTCCTTGTGCCGCTATGTTCCATGCATGCATTCCAAACCTACAAAGAGTAGTAAGACAGAATTATAATGAATATCTATCAAGATTAATGAGGAGGAGATAAAACAATTGCCTCACAGTTTACTTTAAAAATTCAAGTATGCACTCTAACACCTCTTTAACGAAATTCAAAAGCCCGAAAGGTTGGTTCGCTATATCGGTTCTGATGAGAAAGAAAAGGGGCCATCTTACAATATATGTAAAAATTGATTGATGGACCACATAAAAAGTGCTTAGCATTGTCACATTCCCCCAAGGGATATTATTAATAGCAACTTTAATTTTATTAAAGCATTAAAAGCTGATTACAGTTATGTGTAGTTAATTACTTTTCCGTTGTTTTTCAGTTTTACTATACATTAATAATAAGAAAAAATAATTGGAATTAAAGTCATGGTTTAGATAAGTCTCTCCAATTAGAAACTGCCATCTAAAATATACATTGATTGTATGAACAAGCATCACACTTTGAAAGTGCTATCTGAAAGCTGAATTAAAGATTCGAATGAAATTAGAGAACCGATTTACGATCCTTCTCTCGGTTAATAAAAGGATTCTTTGGCTCAGTGCAAGACACGTTAGGATTTAAGGTATTGTTACGAACTTTGTAGATCTGTATATAATTTAAATGAAATTATATGTAAATTGTAGTATCTTGTATAATGCATGAAATGCCTCAAGAGTCGAAGCATCGCCGGGAAAATAGAGATACACGGATAAGCCAAACACAATATTTAAATTTAGATGAATTTTTGTTTTTATAAATTAAACAAGAAAAAGTATTGGCAAAATAGAGATACAGGGATAAGCCTAACACAATATTTAAATTTATGATTTTTTGTTTTTATAAATTAAACAAGAAAAGGTATTGGCAATGTTCCTACGAGAAAGAAAAACTAACAAGCATAAAATTTTAAACTTACTCGTACATAAAACTATAGCTTGCCAATCAAAATACGAAACTGATACAGCTACAGTTCCTATTTGTGTGCAAAAAAACCAATTAATGTATTTAATATATGAATTAGCATTATTTAAAAACTGCAAGAGAAGACACTTATTATTTAAATGAGGAAGAGAATGAGATACATTCCGATGACCTCATTGATCACGTGACTTATGTACACCTTTTGTAAACAAACAATGCAGATGACCTCAGAGATCACGTGGCTTATGTACAGCTAAACAAGCAAGGTCATTATTCCTCTTCTTCTCTTGCGGAATGTATCTCATACAATTTCAAAACGAGCTAATTTTTAAATTCCGAAGTTTTCCTGTTCCTTCTTTTCCACTGTTAATGATAGCTACTTCTGAATATGTTTGAAATGAAATTTAAAATCAGCATGAATAAATTACTGAAAATCGTTGCTCCTTATTTTCCGTCTGTTAATTTGCATATATTCTGAAAGCAAGCGTTATGGTTTAGAGCTGAAAAGGATTAAAAAGGTAGAAATACTTCTCATACCTTGTAACCTATCCCTAGACCTCGGTACTTCTTACGAACGCAATAAATGCCGATGAAAGCCAAATCGTCGTGGTGGATAATAGCACAGCATACTCCCAATATCTCTCCTGAAACAGGAAAGGAAAAGAGTCAATAAAAGTAATTCTGATAGAAATACTATACTGAAGTAGATCCGGTTAGTCAATCCAAGAAAGCTCATAATAAGACAAAGCATTTTCATTCCAATTGTTATTATTGATACCTTAACCATTCACTGCAGGAAATTGCTTATGGAAATGGATGTCAGCTTTTTGCATAAAATAAATATTTAGCTGTCTTGCATAAAACATCGTAAATCAGCAATATAACTTATGATAATCTGATTTAATGGTTTCAGTATGATATTACGAGGGCGCTAATATATTCAGTGGAAACAACGATCCAATGCATATCACATTGGATTTTTAGCTTTTTATACTAGCAGTATGTGGTACCATATGGTCAAACCAAGTTAAAGGTACTGTGTCAAACAAACGATGCTCTTGCTGAGGACTTGTATATTCAACATTTTGTCTTTCTTAACACTTTACCGACCGCTAGGGATTCAACAGCATACGCACGTCCGACCGGCCGCTCAGCCGCAGATTCTTCATGTTCTAAATAACTGTCAGGACAATCTGATAAATCGTCTAAATAAAACTCTCCAGTACCATTTTTTTTCGCTAATTTCTTTTTTCGCTTCGGTAATTTTTTTTTAAAAAAACGGTGTAAAAATGTGGGAGTTTACGAAGCAACGCACTTAACGCAAGTGAGCAATGTACCTCAACACTAATAATAAAATGCAGATGATATAGCAAATGGCAATTGTTTATAGCCATGGCTACCGATTGATAGGCTATTTTTTGGTAGCCCCGAGAAAAAAGGGATTAATAGGTTATCGGTCGATAGGCGTTGCCTAAAAAAGCCGATTAATAGGCGATCGGTCGGTAATGTGTTAAGAACGTTAGAACTTGCACCCATTTTTTCTACTCCAGCTATACTAGAATCTCCCTCCCAGCGGCCTAACAATTGGATCACCGAATACTGGTAGATCGATCCCGCTCAATGTCCGGCAAATGAACTGGTTACACATAAATTTTTATGGTCCTTTGCAAATATAACGTATATACGAATCAGGTTTATCTTAAAAAGTCCTCCACTAGAACAACCCTACCCTTTGGAAGACAGCCCTCGAGTTCCTTTGCAATAATCCAAACAGTCTATTTTTGCCCAGAAGAAACGCAATGCGAGAAACTAACAATTCAAGAATTCCCATCATACAGTAATTTAAAAAATGTTCAAATATTAGTTACTACTATTTGGCTCTCGGCTCTTAACACGATGTTCAAATATTTGTTAGGGCTATTGCGCTCTCGGGTCTTTACCTCAAACTCATTCCGGTTTCTACGTTCAGTGCACAATTCAACAAACTGGTAAAACGTTTTATTATTGTAGCAATCTCCCTTTCTTACTGAAAAGACGGGATGTATTCAATGTCTTCATTCCTAGTATGCTTCATACTTTTAGTTCAAGTTTGGTATTTAGTTTATTTTGATAATGACAAACTGTTGTCTGCCTAAAGAAAGGGATGACTCCGTGGAGGATTTTCTATGGGAAACTGGCTCGTTATTTTTTTTAGTTCAGGTTCTAAAGCATTTACCTATTAACCATTTGGTTAGTAGAAAAATGGTAAGTTCGGATGGCTGACTCACAGACGAAAACGAAAGCACTTCCTGCTGTCAACAGATGTCTTCACTATCTGAGTAAGTTTAACTATTTGGCTACGCATGCTTCTTAAATACAACTGACAAACTGAATGATCAGATGGAGAATAGATGCATCAGATGCAGTTTTGGGGTTAGTAATTTTAATAAAACGATGCGATTGTCAAGATTTAATGCCATTGATAAGTTGAACACCTATAATTCATTATATAGCTAGAAGTAAACGAGCAAAATAGCTGTGATTTAATTTCAAATTGTTGCATTGTATTAATTGCAAGGTATGCCTTGCTATTGTTGCAGTTACGTGTGCGACAATTTTATGATTTAAAAATATCTATATATTAAGTTAAAAGATTTGTATATTAAGTGCTTATGAGCATGAATTTAATCCAAATCTTGGACATCTGGAAATAGCCAGATAATGCTTAAAACGTGTCGCACAGAATTTCATCTACATTTGAACAGCAGCTGATGTAGGCAGTTTGTGTATACAGATGGCAACTGTGGTTCTTTGATAACATCCGAGTCATACGCGGGTAGTCAACATGGATAAAACTTCCAACTAATTCTTAACCAATATCATTGTACAGATATGGATTTCTTTAATATATAGTTAATGAGTGATTAAATTAAAGCCTAGATATCTTGGTTGATCACTTATACTTCATTTTTATAAGCTTGTATTAGATTTGCAACCTTAGCGTTCCTACAACTGGTTTAAACCAGATGCATAGCTCAATGAATTAGAAACTTTACAATGTATTCTCTCGGTATAGCGTTTTGTTCCTCAGAACCAACATACATAAAAGCTAACCAAAACTATGCCTTGTGTTGCTTCTAGAAGCAGATGCATAAAATTTCATTGCTGGACTAATTGAAATATTTTTCAACATAAATTTAGTGAGTTGTATGTTTTTTCCATTTGCAAAGGAAATTCGGTACACACATGCACAAAAAATCATAAATAATAGCTTTAATATGTAAATTAATATAATAATAAACTATTAAAATAATCTCAATAAATCCCTAACATGTGTCAGAAATAAAATCACTTCAACAGGGCTGCATAAACAAAATTTGGTAAATGTGTTCACATGACCAACTAGTATTCTCGTTAATTTGCATTATATTTTAAGGATATACAAGAACAAATGGTAGTCATTGGACGTTAGTTCGAGACTGTACGGAGAATGTTCAAGTTCTTCCCAGCAAAATGACGTGATGAGATTTTGAGTGTTCGGCCGCATGCGGACAGGCACTGTCATGAAGTAGACCACTCCCCTATTCAGCATGCCACGCCTTTTGGTTTGGACTGCATGGCGCAGTTTAAGGTATCTCAATATGTCGCAGAATTTATTGAGTCACCACGAGGAAAAAATCAACAACCCTTTCCTGTCCTTAAAAACATGATTAGTAGACATGATTTTCTGGACTCGAACTTTGCTTAAACTTCATTATCTTGGGTGATGATGAATGTTGCCATTCCATGGTTTGCTGCGCTTTCTCGTGTCAGGTTTCGTGGCCTGTGACAGTTTATCTGAAAAAAATCATCACCTTCCTCACTGTACCACTGAAGGAAAGTTAATGCACTATCTAAATGTTTGGTTCTATGCACTTCTATTAGCATTTTCCGTACCCAGCGAGCGATCAATTTCCGACAATTTAAGCATTCGCTCACAGTTTCATACCAAACACTCCGTGAAACCCCAGGAAAGTCATCAGATAATGACAAAATTGTAAAATCGCTTGTTCTGTGTCACTCGTTCGCCAATTTTCTAAATAAAATCTTAATAACAAAAGAACGTCGCACACTTCGTTCATAACCATGAACGTACGTGTGGCCATCTTTAAAAGCTCTAACCGAATTCCATATCATTTCATCTTATAATAATAAAAGCAAGTGTAATGTGTCTGTCTGTCTGACCGAGCTCTCCAGCCAAATCTATCGCACGCAGGGACCTGGAATTTTTTATACGGAAGCACAAAGGGGCTGGCCACCAGACCTCGAAGCCCGATTTTCGATTTTTGAATTAGAAAAATTTAAAAAAAATTATTTATAATTAATTAATCACGGTTTTTTTGACTCGCTGATATTATTATTTGTTTTCAAATAACGTTCGATTGTAACAATTGATTTCTTTATTCTAGCGTTAGTTTGCTGTTTTGACGATACATTAAATCGATTAATTACAATTCATTTCTTTTTTGTAGCTTGTGGGGGGGGGAAGAGAGAGACAGTCTACATGTCCTACACTACTATTCCTGCGCTATTCACTTATCTGCATTTTCTAAATGCACGGGCAACGCCGGGCGGGTACACCTAGTCTCTAATAATGCTTTCTGGTACTATTCTGTTTTGAGGGCTGTAAAAAAATTCAGCGAAAATGTGTGCGCAAAAGCGCCAAATCTAGCAAACGCGCCCATGTAACAGCGCGCCAAAATCTACGGAGAGGGTTTACAAAATCGGAAGCGAAGGATGACAATCCCGCCGGGATTTAGCGCGCATACTTCAAATTCTCACAGAATGTTACTCTATCGATTTGTCTTTTCAATTCCCCCCCCAGTCCCTCGCTCGAAATCCTTTCCTCCGCACCCTCAGCCTGCTCCCGTTTAGTTTCCCGGGCGCAGCCATTTGCTCCCGTTTTCTCCCGGTAGCGCATCTTCGTTGTGAGGAGAAAACAGGAAAATTGAATAGTCGATACAATGTCTCGGATAGTTTGCCAATATATAGGTAGTTCAAATCCAGCAAAAAAGATGGCGAGGATATGAGTTTTCTTCCTCCAAAACGAAATCTAAATTTTTGAAAAATAATAAACCAGAATTATCGAAACATTTTTAAAATTTATCGAACTTATTACTGGAAATCTATTTTTTTCAGATTATTTAAAATTTTTGTTCATCTTCTCTAGAATTCGAATATCATTTTGTCAAATGATCATCGTAAATACAAGTATTACTTGTAATTACGATGTATTACTTGAATTTAAAAATATCTATTTCTCGCACTAGCTCCGTTTTAAAAAATCAATTGTAAAATTTTAGGAATTCATCACTTTATTAACAATTAGATTTGGATCATTAGATAAAAATTCTTGCAGGTAAATATTATTGAAGTGCCTTCAATTTTCTCTTTTTAACATTCATAAAGTTTTTTTTTCTCGGTCCCGGTTCATTAATTAAATCCAAACACAGAGGCCACACGCCTTCTTGGATTTGGTGGTGTATTTAATTATGGCAAAGCACACTAGGGCTATCTGCCTAAGGGCCGGCAAAACGGAAAAGTACCAAAGTTAGGTTAGGTTATTTAAATACGGCAAAGCCTCGAGGGCTATCTGCCTAAGGAGAGGGATGCCTTCGTGGAGGACTTTCTAAGGGGAACTGGCTCGTATACACGTTACACATGGGGAAACACCCATGCAGCCAGCCCGTTCGAGGGATTCGAACCTCGGACCGAACTACCAGTGTTCAGCGACTTTACCGCTAGGCCGCTGCTGGGCTCTTCTTGGATTTGGATTTATTAAATCTTGATTTACAGCTCACTAGAACTATCTGCCTAAAAAAATCTTCGTTGAGATATTTCCAAAAGAAATCTTTCTTTCTCGTCAAGCTAAGAAAATCTGCGAAAACATCGTTCGTTTGGATTTAAATCAGGATCGAACTACCAGTGGTCAGCAGTTTTTATCCAATTGGCTTTTCTGAGGTGTAGTCTTTATGATAGAAATTGAAACTTCAATAGATTTAGGTTTCATTATGATAGAATTCTGTCTCTCGAATTTAACTGATGGAAAATGTTCGAAATATAACAGCAAATCAAAGAGGGCTATAGAAAGAAATATCGATTTTTCCTCTTCTAAAAATTATCAGTGCTTAATAATCTATGAGATTGACATAAAGAAAACTCCCCGATCTATGAAACCCTAGAGATCCATCCACTCAACCTAACGAAAGGAAATTTCATCTATTCTTTTAAGGTATGCGCTTGGGAGTGTGATGATTTTAGAAAAATGAGCTCTTATTATTACGTTTACAGTGAGAAATTTTCAAAACTTTCGAATGGCAACACTCACTTTGCTTCTGCGCAAACTGATCAGCGCACTGGAAAACATGAGATTTCTCTGGATAAATAAAGTCATAGGATTGAGAAAATATGCCATCGAATTTCAATTTACTGTTAATAAAAAACTCTTAAATGACTTTAAAAAATAAATCCAGGTATTTATTTCTAAGCTTTTACAGCTCATTCGGAAAAATTAAAAAATGAAATTTTTAAAATTCATATCGATATATGCCTTTACACCTGTATATCAAATATATACCTATATATCAAACTTAGTATCTACCATATGTCACTGTTATGAAGTAAAACAAGAGTGCCTTAAAACTGAGTTCAGATCTTTTACTGGCATTTTTAACGAGTTTAAATTTTACGCAACTGAAGTACTTATTTATCAATAAATATTTGACATATCTACCTTTAGAATGTTTTAGACAAATGGAGCTTTATTATTTATGTTCTGTAGAGAAGAAATAGTTTGATTTGAACATACATACAAGACCATCTGCAGTTAGAAACAAAATAAACATAGTTCGAGTTTAGGTATTATTGAACAAATTCGTGGTAATGAAATAGTGATAATTTTAATGATAATCTTAATATATTTTAGATGTTTCATAAATTAAAATTTTCATTAAAACTTGGGAATGTGCTTTTCAAGACATCGAAATTAAAATGTTCAATTACTATATTTTGCTACTTATTAATCAGTGTCTTTACCAGTTAATTACACCTAATTACCTTAATTACCCTTACTTTAATTTATCTGTCTGACTACCTAGAGTATTTTTAACTCTAAAAGTACATTTATTGCTTTAGTTATAACGTTTAACTATTTAGAAATAAATGGACTATTTAGAATTTATAACTATTCAATTAGATTTTATTCTAGGTTACAACTTCCATTTTGCTTTTCATTTATAATTGTTAATATTACTATTTCCTCTGTTAAGCCGCGATTAAGATGCATTACGCATGTTAATCGTGGCTATAACGAGGTGTGTGTCACGTTATCATGAGGTGTGTGCAGCAATGGCACTAAAGATAGAGTGAATACCTGACGCTGGGTGCGAGAACAGTTTAAGAGGTGGGAATTTATATAATTATTAGAACAGTTTAAGAGGTGGGAATATTTTATTTATTATATATTAAATTGGAGGTGAGAACAGTTTAAGAGGTGTAAAAAGCATTGTTCGTATGTAAACTTTTACTCTCTTACCTCCCTACCGCTGGATATAAATGTGATGAGGAAAAATTAAACTACAGATCAGCCACAAAAAGAATGAAATATACAAAAACTTCTATTCATAAGGAAGTGAAAAATTAAGAAATAAATTTGAAAAAATTAACAATTTAGTATTTGCTTTTTAACTGTAAGTGAACGCTAATAAATTTAAAAAGAAAAATGAAGAATTGTTTTTTTGAAAGCAATGTAAACACATTGAAATACGATAAGCTGAAAAAATTGAAATGAAAAAACTAAATAAAAATGTGCTGTTATTGTTTTATTGTACGATACTAACTTTAGTGTAATCCCAATATTTTGCAAAACTAACAGCAAAATAGATTCTCAATGAAGATTTTTGCTGTTTTATATTCAGGAGATTCAAAGTATGATTTTAAGTAACAGGAAAAGTGAGTAGCTTTAGAAGTGGAACAATATTAGTTCAAATTCACTGCATTCTTATTTATGGAAGAAAATAAGGGGAAAAACGATTGCGCGGTTAAAACACTGACTGAAAACCTTTTCTGAAACATTCACTTCGTCAAGGACAATAAGAGGAAACAACGTAGAAAGCCATCTGATTTTCTGCTTAAGACCGGACATAAAAATAATTGCGCGTAAAATATTGGGTTATAAAAGGATTGTTTTATTCTTCGGAATGTTTCTAAAAACAATTCAAAATAGTTTTCTTTATTCGCTCTAAATTGTTTAAACAAAGGCCAACATCTCCTAGATACTAGTATATTCTTCAATTGGCCTTCCGTGATTTGGTATTCCGCTGAAGAAAAATTATTAAAAATTAAATTAGCGATAAAAGTTAATAAAAACTAATATCAACAAAAATACAAGAATTAATTTTCTTCCACATTTCAGAAAGGATTTTTTTTTTATAGCGCCTACATTCTTCTTTTCGTTTACGGCTTATACGAGCTGGAACAGGTTCTTTTGCAGTGGCATACGAACGTTCAAGAAACGAACATTTGTAAACACTGCTTTAACCCTCTGAGCAGGCAGGGTTTTCGCTAAGAAAGAACAAATTTCCCAAAACTACTATGAAAAATTATTTTTTTATTTTTTAATGTAAAAAACTTGTTTCATACCTGGATTTGTTTTCTTTTGAAATATTGCCTTAATTTCTTTGACATATTTTAATATGCACGTATATATACGTTCTTGCAGATATCACAAAAATATTCTAGGCCGTATATATACGGCCTTACCGCTTAGAGGGTAAAACTGAACTCGGGAGACACTGAAAAGAGTCTCGTATGTCAGATTCTTACGGAGAAACGTACATTTCAATAACTGAGATATTTTTTGAAATGGTACGATGAGAGAAGACCTCGATTAATTCAGCAGTCTTAAGTGGAATGGTGATAGCGTTACAATATATAACGAAGCAGATGAAATAAATCGTAGCCATCATGAAGATTAAATATCCATTTTTTAATTTCTGAACGGGAACAATTCTTTAGAAACACATTTTTCCATGATTGATACTACACTAGGAGTGTTGGATACGCCCTACAACTTTATATACAGAATTACATTTAATGGAGAATACAGGTAAACGAAGAGACGTGGATTAATTAAGCAAGAGAAAGCATAGAAAGAACTAATCGTGACTGCAGAATTTATAAGCGTAGCTCCTTGTTGTAATTCAACACAGCGACTTGGCAAGAAATTTCGCATTGCGCTTACTGCAGGCATGAAGGCTCCCTGCATCAATGAAAGGGGTTTTATTTTTTTAATTAGGAATTTAAAAGGCTATTACCAACTTGTTTCAATTTATTAATAATTTTCCTTCATATTTTTATAACTTACATATGTTACGGTGAAACACCGAAATCTGGAGAATGTCGACTTTCATCGGTGAATGTCAACATTCACATAGTCTCTTGATGCACGTCCGAAATACTTTCCAAATACTCTTATTTCTGACTTACACCGGTCAGTGTCGACATTCACCATGTACTAATGGGGAATGTTGAACATAAGAATATTATATTTTCTTCTCCGTCATTCAGTCGCGGATAAACGCACTTGAGACTTGAAATAAGAACTTAAGAACATGAGAACCTAAAACACAGAATACATTCAAAATGAAAAAGGAAAATAATAGAAGTTAAAAACTTACTTAATTATACAGTACGTTCTAAAGGAGAAAATAAAATAACAGTCATAAAAAACTTACTAAATTATGTGATTCAAATCTTATTTATTGCAACAACTTAAACTATCATGGCACTTTATGACCTCTCTTTTCGACTTTCACCAGAGCATATCTGTGATTGTCGACATACACCGATGAGGGTCCGAATATTCAAGAATGTAGTGAAATATTCGGTCTTTCACCGACGTATTTGGTGAATGCTGATATTCTCCGGTGAAAGTCGACATTCTCCAATTTCGGTCTTTCACGGTAACATTTAATTATTGAATAATAAAAAGTCAATGTTTACAAAGTTTTTTGATTTCAGCCAGAGACTATTTCTACATTGCACGAAAGGATTAATAGACTTAGTGCGAAGCTGATATTTCAAGCAGAAAAATAATACAAAAGTGCCATTTAATACATTCATCACCAGCAATCAGAAACCTGCATTGTATGAATATGCATAATTATGTAGCCTGTTTTATATGTTTTATTAGACTTGTTAGCCTATTCGAAAACGTATATCCCTCTAGAATATATCAAGTCTTCATAGTAACTAATCATTTTGTATTTGAAGCCGGCGTCCACTTAATATGTATAATTTTAGAACTTATATTTGTGATATATTAAAGAATAAGAAATAATTTCGTTTAGCTAAATACAGCAAAGCAGGCACACTTGATAAAGCAAAACCTTCTCATACTCATGTTACACACAGCGAAAATCATTCAAACAACGTACAGCAAACTAGTGCCCCAGATTCGGATTGAACTATCAGTGTTCAGTGATCTTAGCCCCTCGGTCACTAGTTGATTTCATTAAATAAAGATAGTTTGTTAAGGTAAAACAGACAAGAACTATTTGCTTAAGAATAAATGGAGGTTTAGAAGAAAATGCCTTGCATGGGAAAAGCTATGGAACACTTATGCAACAAACTCCATCGTGGGATTCGAATCTTACTAGTGTTCAAGTAATCTTAGCCATTCGGGTACTGATGGGCTTAACAAAACGAAACTTAACTTTCTTATATTTCACAGAGTATAAAATGTTAGCATATAGCATTTTTGGATGGAATATGGAGGCAAGATTAAATGTCAAAGAATCTAACTGTTGATTTTTATTTTTCTAAAGTTTGCCTATGGGTTGACGTATTTGGATTTAGTTAAAGAGAAATAAAGAAAGAAGAGAATATTCAAGAAATTGCTATTCTCAGCTATGGTAGCGGTATTTGAAATTTTAATGTAATCAAGGTAAAGATCTTAAATATCACGATAAAATAATCTAGAAACGGAATGAAGGAAACCTCTCCAGCTATTTTATTCCCGACGCATCACAAAACAGTTTGAAGTGCCACTTTTGTGTTTAAAGCTTCTCCCTCAACACTCAAGTGTCTTGAAGGGAACTATAGAATGGACATTAATGGCTTCCTCATTAAAAAGTCATTTGGCTGTCAAAAGAACAGCCGCCGACTCGATTTAACCGCTCTGCAGCATGAATTAAAAGCAGGCGTTTTCCATTTACGTTCTTACATATGCATTTGCGTGGAAAATTAGATGAACCGTGTCGTGTTTTGAAACCACAATAAAAAAGGGAAATGTCCAATCGCCGTTTGTTAAAGCTTGTAAAGGACTTCCCCTAACAAATAAGTTTAAAAAAGAAATCAAAACTAGAAGGAGAAGGAGGAAGGAAAAATTTTAAAATTGCTTTTCTGTTTAGCAGATTGATATGTTAGATGACCACCCTTATTTTATACTCCCTCCGTCCCAAATTAGTTGCTAGATTTCAAGGAGCTGGAGTCAAATAACTTTCAATGCAGTTCAGTAAATTGACACTAGTAAAATTATATATCAATTAAAATTGTTTTATTTGCAATTAAAATCATCACAACCTGGTATTTTAATTCTCAGTTTCTACTTTCCACAAATGTAGCACTTATTTTGGGGTAATTTTTTTAAAGCAAATTTACAGAATTCGCACGCTCTTAAGCCACGCCCCATTTTGTAAGGACTCTACCACCAGTACATCAGAAAGATAACGTTTATGTTTAAGGCAAAGTCTCGAGAGCTGTGTACCTAAGGGGTGGAATGCCTTCGTGGAGCTGTTTCTAAAGGAAACTGGCTCATATACACGAGAATCCCGATCCGAGTAGGTATGGCTAGATGTCTCCAGCTTCTGAAGTATTGCGCAAAGGGCACCTGAGGTCGAAAAATCTGGACACAGTAATATACAGTAATATACATTTAATTCACAATTCATTAATTAAATTTTATGCAATTACTGGTGGAAGAGTTCTTACAAAATGGGGCGTGGCTTAAGAGTGTGCTAATCCTGAATTTTTTTTAACGAATTTGGTACTGAATTTAAGGAGAGAATGCTTCGTAAGTAAGTGTTGTTGATCGATAACGTAGCAGCTTGAAATTTCTGAAAAATGTTCAAACGAAATCATAAAATCATCAGTACAAAAGTATTCATATGTAGCGACTAATTTGAGACAGAGGGAGTATCTGTTAAAGTGACGTAATTTTGAAAGTGAGTTTTGTAAATAATAGTACTTCCTATAGTCTTGTAAATTACGTACTGCTTCGGGCCCTCAACTGGCCGAGACCGCTGAATGATGGAAGATCAATATAGATTAGACAAAAGAGAAAGTTGCATTAACATTTTACTCATTAGTTTACTCCATGTAAAATGTGCATATAGTTTTCCTTTAGAAAGTTCACCGTTACCAGTGGCGTAGCTAGGGTGGAGCAAGGGGGGACATCTGTCCCCGGGCGCAGCATTTAGGGGGCGCCAAATTGATGTTACCAACTTTTAGAATGAAATTTTTCCGTTCTTGGCACAGAGAAAGGAGCGCAAAATCTTCAGTTGTCCCCGGGCGCTGAAAACCCTAGCTACGCCTTTACCGTTAAGGCATCTTACCTTGGCAGACAGCCCTCAATTGCTTTGCTATAACTGACAAAACCACGCAACATCGTACAAAACAAACAGTATTTATCAATCACTATTAATTGAAAAATACTTAAAGCATTTTACAATGTTCAAAATTTTATAGGAAGAGAATTCTTTGAAAATATAGAGATAACGATGGTACTATTTCAGCATTTAATTGCAATCTAATAACTGATTATAGTAATTACAAAACTCGAATTAAATGTAATGCTTAGGACATTTTTTAAATTAAGCAAAAAATAGTAATCAAACTAACCTTGATTTTGACTAACAAGGTTCGTTAGCTTTTATGGCCCAAGACCAAATACCAGGTGCATTGCTTAAAACCAGGGTTTCTTAAACGTTTTTCAGTCGTGACCCCTTTTTATCACCGAGATTTTTTCGCGACCACAACAACCCCATAATATTTACAAAAACTTTGTGGGACCCTATACGTACTGCGCAAATCCGACACACGCGTGAATGAAACTGTCAATGTTTTCACTTGTTACTGTAATATACTATTGCAGTTTTAGGTCATTAACCTTAATTTCTAATTTTAAGACATAGAGCAATGCGAGAATTTTAAATAAGTAACAGACGAAATGACAGTCACGTGCAAAGCAAGGAAAATGAATGCTTATATTATAAAAATGCATCGAAATTTTTTTTTGGTCTATATTGACTTATCTTTATTTTCAGATACATTGTGTAAAAATGTTTGGTAATTGTAAAATTATTGTAATAAGTTAAGGAAACATCAAAACTGCTAAAATTTTTGTCGACCCCCTGCTGCAGGTACCGTGACACACACTTTAAGAAACGCTGCTCTAAACGCATTAAGAAAGAAGTTTAATATCTTAGACATATTTACGATAGCCATTGTTGAATGAAATACGATTAATATTGTTACGAATTTGGTATTTAAAAAGCTAATGTTAGTTCAATTATAAATTAAATGGTTTTATTTCTCGCGCAGTGCAGCGCGTGACGAATATTAAAAGAAAGCTAAGCCGGAAAAATTAAAAATACAAGAGCGCGTGCATTAAATAAATAAATATCTCTTTGATTTCGAGAAAGTACTGGAAAATTCTAGCGCTTGATTTTAAAATCTTATAAAAGGAGGAAAACATCTCAGTTTGTAGTAGTTGCTTAGTTTGTTGTTGTTTAGAAAACTGCCGTTGTTGATTATAGCGAATTCGCGGATTAGCGTTCTTTAGCTGTTTTGAATTACGTTCTATTGTACATTTAAGTAGTTAAAAGATAACTACTGTGAGATATTGTGATACTGCATGATAATTTGAGAAAACGTAAGCATTTCTGTTGTGATAATAATAAATTTTAGTTCATTTTTCATCGGACTTGTGCATTCATTTCATAACGAACCCGTACGCACGCAACAATTTTTGGTGTCAGAAGTGGGATTTGAATGCCAATAACAAGAGGGATGGAAGAACAATTGAGACAGCTCATTACTGCTTTTGCTGCTTTCCAAGAAAAGATGGAAGCTGGCCAAACATCTTTTAAAGAAGAAATGAAATTGGGCCAGGAATCCCTCAAGGAAGAAATGAAAACGGCACAGGAACAAATGAAGTTGGGCCAGGAATCCGTTAAGGAAGAGATGAAATCTCTTAAAAATGAGATGAAAGCAGGTCAGGACGAAATGAAAAGAGAAATTACCTGCGTAATAGAAAATAAATTTGAGGCTATGGAAGGCAGAATAGACGCGGTTGAAACTAAAGTTGGACAAATAGAAGAAAGAGTTTCTTCGGTAAAAGAACAAGTAGAAGAGAGAGTTTCTGCCGTCGAACAACAAATTGATGATAGAGTTTCTGCTGCCGTCGCCAAAGAAGTTGACAGCCTAAAGAAGTGCATAGCGACGGTAGGAAACAATTCTGAAGGTTTCAAATTTTTATCGATGCCTGCTCGTTCCGTTCTGAAACTATCTACATATGATGGGAAGACCTCCTGGCAGGTGTATACGACACAATTTTCTATCGTTGCGGATGCGAATGGATGGGATTCCCAAGCTAAGGCCTGTCATCTCGCCGCTTCTCTGAGAGCAGACGCAGCGGATATCCTGCAGACGCTTCCCGAAAATCAAAGGCTAGATTTCGAAGCTCTATCCGGCGCTTTGGAGCTGCGCTTCGGCGAGAAATGTTTAAAAGACTACAGCAGGCTCCAATTAAAATCTCGTCAACAGAAGCTCACCGAAACGCTTCAGGAGCTCGCCACGGATGTTGAAAGGCTGTCACATCACGCCTTTTCGGAGTGCCCGACAGAAACAAGGGAAATCCTGTCCCTGCAATATTTCATCGATGGCATCCGGGACCCTGAAATACAGAAAGCACTGCGAATGGCGGATGTTAAAGATCTGAAAAGCGCTTTAGTGTATGCCATGAAATTTGAGGCAGCCCAGCAAGCCACCCGTCGAGACCGCCATCCAGTCAGAGCTGCTCAAGTCCAGGAGCCAGGGGATCAAGTCACTGCTCGTCTAGACGACTTAACTAGACAACTGAACGCCTTGAGACAGAATATTGGTGACAAGAAACCGACCGTAAAGTGCTGAAACTGCGGTGCTGAAGGACACATCCGACGAAACTGCAGAACACCCCAGGGCACGGATGCTAAGACCGCTCCTAACAAACAGCAGGGAAACTAATTAGTGGCCATCTCGCGGGGCGGAGGTTGCCAGATCATGAAAAGCCCCAGTTTAAAGTGCTTCAGATTTCTGCAGTGAGAGGCGGCAGTAATGGACTTTTCATAATAGGACATATTAATGGAGTTCCCTGCAATATGACGATAGATACAGGAGCCAACGTTACCATCATCCGAAAAGATTTGGCTCAACAACTGGGAAGCAAACTTATCTGGACGCCACCCTGCGTTACCCTACAGACTGTGTCCGGTGAGAAGATCAACATCGATGGAAAAGTAAATGCTAACATCACGTTTGGAAGTGCCGCTTACCATCACACGGCATATGTAGCAGAGATCACTGATTCTTGCATACTCGGATTGGACTTTCTAAGGAAATACAATTTTTCCTTGGACTTTAAAAATAACGAATTGCATTCTACATCTGAGGACATAGCGTTATTTGGAGTCAATGATGAAGTTAAATCTGTCCATAAAATCATAGCACAAGACAATATCACAATACCGGCAAGAACAGAAATTTTACTTCCTGGATCCATAGCCGAAAACAGAAATTTCCGCTACGGCATCATAGAATATCCCAATAACTGTAATAGCCCAAAAGGAGTACTAGTAGCCTCAACACTCGTCGACCTATCCAGAACGGTTATCCCGGTGAGAGTCGCCAATGTAACTGAGAAGGGGAGAATTATTAAGAAAGGTGAAGTGGTTGCAGCATGTACTCCAGTAACCACCGTTGAAAGAAAGAGTAACATCCAAGAATCCGTGTCCTCAGAGAGAATTACATCTGAGTTATTGCAGAATGCGCAATTAAACGATAAAGAGAGGAATGCTGCCGATCGCGTCATTAAAGATCTTCAAGTTGTTTTCTCCCGCTCGTCTTCTGACGTGGGTCGAACTAGTTTGACACAACATAGAATAGATACCGGCGATCATCCCCCGATCAAGCAACATCCAAGACGTCTACCGTTTGCTAAACAGGAAGAGGTGCGAACACTGTTAAAAGATATGAAAGAAAGCGATGTCATCGAGCCTTCAGTAAGTCCATGGGCATCTCCCATCGTCCTAGTCAGAAAGAAAGACGGCTCAACAAGATTTTGCGTCGACTATCGCCGGTTGAATGAGGTTACGAAGAAAGACAGTTACCCTCTTCCTAGAATTGACGACATTCTAGACACTCTTTCTGGCAGCAAGTGGTTCTCAACACTTGATTTAAAGAGTGGGTATTGGCAGGTAGAAATACAGCCTGAAGACCGAGAAAAGACGGCATTTACTACGGTACAAGGGCTTTGGGCAATTCAAGGTCATGCCGTTTGGACTGTGTAATGCGCCGGCAACATTCGAACGTCTTATGGAAACTGTTTTGAAAGGCCTTTCCTACGAATCCTGCCTCATATACCTGGACGACATCATCATCGTCGGAAAGAGTTTTGAAGAACATTTAGAAAATCTTAGGAAGGTGCTTCAGAAACTGAAAGAAGCCAATTAGAAGCTGAGTCCCGCTAAATGCAAATTGTTCCGAAAGGAAGTGACTTACCTGGGACATGTCATCTCTGCAGAAGGTGTGCGCACGGATCCTGAAAAGGTATCAGCCGTTAAATCCTGGAAACGTCCCGAAAATGTCCATCAGCTGAGAAGCTTCCTAGGGCTTTGCACCTACTATAGGAAATTCGTGAAGGACTTTTCTTCCATCGCAAGATCCCTACACAAGCTGACAGAGAGCAACCAAAAGTTCTTGTGGATAAAAGAATGCGAGGATGCATTTAACAACTTAAAGGTGGCTTTAACATCTGCTCCAATCCTGACGTATCCTCAGCTTGACCGACCATTTATTCTCGACACCGACGCGAGTAATGAAAGTGTTGGTGCTGTTTTGTCCCAAGAAATAGACGGCCAAGAACGTGTAGTGGCATACTGGAGCAAGTACCTGTCTAAACCGGAGAGGAATTATTGTGTCACCAGGAAAGAGTTGCTCGCCATAGTCAAAGCTGTAGAACAGTTCCATCACTATCTATACGGCAGAAAATTGCTGCTCCGCACCGATCATGCATCATTGACCTGGCTTTTAAATTTCAAGAATCCTGAGGGTCAAATAGCCAGGTGGATACAGAGACTTCAAGAATATGACATCACTATCCGTCATCGTAAGGGATCATCACACGGAAACGCCGACGCCCTGTCTAGAAGACCTTGCCAAGAAAGCTGCCGATATTGTTCCAGGGTGGAAGCGAAATACGAGCTGCTGACTCCGGTCGCAAGACAAATTACAACATCAACATCAGCTGATCGAGAACCGTGGAGTGATGATGAAGTCAGGAAAGACCAGCTGGAAGACCGCGACATTAAACCCATAATTGATTTAATGGAGTCATCAAACAGAAAACCTACCTGGCAGGACATTTCTATCTGTAGTCCTACAACCAAACAATATTGGGCACTCTGGGATTCACTTCACATTCGAAACGGCGTCTTATACCGGAAATTCGAATCGGATGATGGGAAGACGTTCCGATGGCAACTTATACTTCCAAGATCCCGCATTCCTGATGTCCTTAAAGAGTTACATAGCACCCCTACTGGAGGTCACTTTGGAATAATGAAGACCTTGCAGAGAGTTCGTGAGCGCTTTTACTGGAATAATGCAAAGGATGACGTGCAAAAGTGGTGCCGATCTTGCGATGCCTGTGCAGGTCGGAAAGGACCGAGGAGACGCAGCCGAGGCAAGCTGCAACGTTACAACGTAGGGGCGCCTTTTGAACGTATCGCCTTTGACATCCTGGGACCTCTGCCACGAACTGCTGATGGCAACAAATACATACTCGTTGTCATTGATTACTTCACCAAGTGGCCTGAAGCTTATCCTATTCCTGATCAAGAGGCTGTTCACAGTAACTGAGGTAATGATACAGCACTGGATTTCCAGGTTCGGAGTGCCTCTTCAGTTACATTCCGATCAGGGAAGGAATTTTGCCTCGGCAGTAATCAAAGAACTATGCAAACTACTCGGCATTGACAAAACTCAAACGACGCCATTGCATCCCCAGTCGGACGGCATGGTAGAGAGGTTCAATCGAACCATCCTTAATAACCTCTCATTAGTGGTTTATAGAAACCAACAGGACTGGGACAAGAAATTACCACTCTTTTTACTGGCTTACCGCAGTGCTGTCCACGAGACTACCGGCTATTCTCCATCACAGATGCTCTTCGGTCGTGACCTTCGTCTGCCTTGTGATCTATTGTTTGGCCGCCCTCCGGATGCTCCTTCATCGTCTGAGGAATATATTCAAGATCTCCAGGCCCGGTTTGAAGTGATGCACAATTTTGCACGAGAGCGAGTCAACTTGGCGACGGAGAAGATGAAGACCCGCTACGACACAAGAGCTACTGAACATCAGTTCCACGAAGGAGACAAGGTGTGGTTGTGGAATCCGACTCGACGGAAAGGACTTTGTCCGAAATTACAGTCACCTTGGGATGGCCCGTATACAGTCCTAAAAAGGCTGAATGACGTCGTGGTTCGGATTCGTAAATCTTCGAACTCTAAACCTAAAGTCGTTCATTACGACAGGTTAGCTCATTACTATGGCCATAGTACGTAATGTAAATAATTGTAAATAGTATCAGACCATGGTCCTTTTTGTTTATAAATGTGTATTTGATTTGATTTGCATTTAGTATTTGATTTGCATTTAGTATTTGATTTGCATTTAGTATTTGATTTGCATTTAGTATTTGATTTGCATTTAGTATTTGATTTGCATTTAGTATTTGATAGCATTTGATTTGTTTAAGTTAGTTATTGCATTTATTGTTTATATTGTTTGATATTGTAATGTAACGTTTATGCCTCAGTTGCATTTATGCCACAGTTGTTAGTTTAGCTTCCTGTCCAAGGATTGTACTGCCCGGGACGTGCAGTCCTTGGGAAGGGGGCAGTGTTATGAATTTGGTATTTAAAAAGCTAATGTTAGTTCAATTATAAATTAAATGGTTTTATTTCTCGCGCAGTGCAGCGCGTGACGAATATTAAAAGAAAGCTAAGCCGGAAAAATTAAAAATACAAGAGCGCGTGCATTAAATAAATATCTCGTTTTGAGTTCGAGAAAGTACTGGAAAATTCTAGCGCGTGATTTTAAAATCTTATAAAAGGAGGAAAACATCTCAGTTTGTAGTAGTTGCTTAGTTTGTTGTTTAGAAAACTGCCGTTGTTGATTATAGCGAATTCGCGGATTAGCGTTCTTTAGCTGTTTTGAATTACGTTCTATTGTACATTTAAGTAGTTAAAAGATAACTACTGTGAGATATTGTGATACTGCATGATAATTTGAGAAAATTTAAGCATTTCTGTTGTGATAATAATAAATTTTTGTTCATTTTTCATCGGACTTGTGCATTCATTTCATAACGAACCCGTACGCACGCAACAATATGAAATGAAACGCATAACTGCATTTTTATTTTTTGAAATGCATTAATTTCCTTCAATAGTGACATTTTTAGATACTGAATGAATTATAATATTTAGTGAAATCCATTGGTGGAAATGAAATACATTTAATTCAAAAATAAGTATATATCCCCTAATGTAGAAAAGGCTTTCTAGAATTTTATTATATTGATACTTTGCGTAATTGGCAATCATGTTAATTTGCTCAAAATTTCGTATCAGTTTGAAATCCGTCCTCAATTTTAGACATTTAAGGTAACACCTCTTGTGTAAAATTCTCTCCCCGTAAAATTTCTCATTCAAATATTCAGACTTCCTATGCTAAGCATGTTACAGAGAGACTGTGTCAGTAGCGCTTGAAATAGCTATACGTGGTTAAAAATAGGATCTTTTGAGACAGAAGAGAAACAACCTCATGTCACGAGTGAAAGGATTCTAAACATGGGAAATTTTTTGTTGAACGACACAGTTTTAGACTACTATAGGGAAAATCAAACATTTTTACATTCATGTGCGAATAAATTATTTTTATAAAAGAAATAGTAAATTCATATAAATTAAGAATAAATGATAAGTTGCCTGCAATTCTAAAATGAAATTTTCCCTCATAAATTTATATAAAGCAGGATGCAGCAATTTATGCACTTTAATATAGGCGAGTAAAAACATTTTCAACAACAGTATGTAATTTTCCCGAAGTTTACTTAAGATTCTCATTATAATTTGGGGACACTGTATAAATAAATCAGATTTCCCTTTAAAAATATTTCAGATACTTTTTCCAATTTAAAATTTGGTGCTATTTTCTTCGTAGCCACAGAAATTATATAACTTTGGTAGAAGAGTTTCAAACCGATTTTTTTCTTTTATGCGAACTATTTAAATGGTTCACTGGATTCACCTTTTTGAAACTAATAAAAAAATTCAAGTAAAATTCATCAGGATTTGTTCGGAAAGATTTTTTTCAAAATACTTTCTTTTGTGTCCTTATCATTTTTGACATAACAAATTTTGCTTTTCAAAGCAAATTGAATAACATATAGGAGGAGCCAAAAGCTTTCAGAATCTTATAAAAATATTGCATCATGCTTTTTACTTCCTTGTACGAAGTAAAAAGGAAATATTGTAATCGCGAAAAGTTTCAGGTAGCATACTTCAACGAAAATATCCATTTTTACATCTTTCAAATGCAATTTAACGATGTATTTGCATGATATCTGTACGTAAGGACAGAATGAAAGACTTTTCCTCCAAAAAAATTATAAAACTGCTTTAAAATTAATTCTGAAGAGAATTTTTCGTGGCGTCTGTACGAACGTATGTACGCATCTCGCATAACTCAAAAACGAGTAGCCTCGTTTCAACGTTAGAACGTTGAAATTTTGTATATAGGACTGCTATAACATGTAGATGTGCACCTAGTATTTTGGTTGCAATCGGCCGCACCAAACGTATACAAATATATTTATATATAGATCCACTCTGCTACCCGGCTCAATGATCTCAGTTTCTTTACTCTTATATGTTAGTAAATTGTACATTTTTTTGCTATAAAAATGATTGAATTATGTTTTTATCTTCCGGTTAAGGTTTTTATGCCTTTAGTAAATCTGTATGCAATATTTTTAGAATTATCAACAATTTTAAGGTTGTTTAAGTGCCGCTAAGCCTAATAATTTTTCTGATGGCAGCCATTGCTTCTTTACATTTGAAACAGCAGAGTAGCGGATTTATTGCCAATCTAGAGAAACGTAGCTTCGCAACAACAGAGATAACGCCTTCATTTGTTATAGCCAATTAAATCATGCTTAATCCTTCCTGGAATGTTTTCGAGGAAATAAGTGTTTAAGATTTACTTCGTAATTTTTAATACAGATTTTGAGTTTTTACTCATTTTTGCCTTGTTGCGAAGTGAGAACTTAATTGAATGAGAAATACTCAATCGTTTGTGAAAAACTGTTTTTTGTTTTATTTGCTTAATTTCTTTTATACATCGTTCTAGCTTTATTATAGTATTTGAATAGAACATGTGACAACGATTAGATAATTCTATTCTTTGAATGATATAAATTTTGTGCATTATGAGTTATAATTTGGACGAAATATAATACTGTTTAGTGAACCTAGCGCCAGAGTGTTGCTATGGTAAACAAATAGACTGAATTTTAAAGGATGCATTTAGTCTATTGTGGTTTATGCGCAGTCGACGAAGTAGATTTAATTCAATCCAGTAAGTTTAAACGAAATGCAAGAAAAAATGCGTATAATTTAATATTCCGTACAAGGAAATCATGTGATGTACATATCAGATTTTTTGTTCTTGTATTTATCTATAAATCATTTTTCCTAACTGAACATGAAGGAGAAATTTATTCAATTACCAATTTATAATATATATAATGGATAGGCAACAGCATATGGGATTTATTAATATGCGTATGCTTATTAACAGCGCAATATAAATAACTTGCTTCCCGCTTCATATTCGTAGCATATGGGACGCCTGTACAACATAAAAATGCCACTAACTAGTCTGCTGAGTAGAACGTCAGAGTAACTGACGTAAATGTAATTAACTGCAGGAAGTTGCTAACAATTAGGCCTTTCATTTTCACTACGGCACAGGTTTTAATTCATATCTCAGAAGGTTCAGCGAATGTTTGAAATCTTGTCAATGGCGAGATTTCAAACCTTCGCTGAAAAAACATTTAATAAATCATTACGAATAACGTTTTTTTGCATAAGCGATAGAAATAACATCGGTAATTACTTTAATAATTACCGAATGGAATACTTCAAAGGAAAACCGATCTTTCGAATAAAAAAGCATTTGTTCTGTATAAATGAAATTCACGTATATCGTAACCGCAGCTCTTCAGATAATTACGTACATTCGTAAGTTAACAAAACAACGGAGAATTATTAATTAAAATAAAATTAGGAATATTCACTTGTTAAAGAAAATAAATTCTCATTAAATTAATGAAAAAGAGCATGCTACCAAGAAATGACACAAAGATGAACCTATTCAAGTGACTTTAGAATGTTAATGATGGGAAATCGGTGCATGCAAGTCTAAATAAAATTCTATAATTACATCTACGCTTGAATAACGTTTTGCTAGGAACCATCGGTAAATTCTCTAAATTAGAAGCAGTCATAACGCTCTTATGCTTCAAAAATGCGAAAGAAAGTTTCGATCGATTGGTAGATTTAATAATCAAATAATTCTATCAAGCTGCGACACAAGCGAAGTCTTTCTGTTAGAGCTGCCCTTTTTGTAGACAAAGAAAAAGTGGCTGGCACTAGAATCTGGGATGAACTACTGGTGTTAATTGGTTTTAACCATTTAGTGGGCCCAGAAACATGGAAATCAAATTACTGTTTGAAGAGGAAAACGGATTGCTCAGATAAACACTGTGAACTACTTAATTGTATCTGTTTTAAATAGTGCTTTAATTAAAGCAATCGCTATCAAATTAATTTACATTTCTGATAAAAATGTACAGTTGTTTGTTTAAATGAAAACAAAAAAAAAAAAAAAAAAAAAAAATGTGATGTGTACACCATATGACTTCCTTGCACGGAATGTTCAACTGTACTCATTTTTCCTTGCATTTCATTTAAACTTACTGGACTGAATTAAATTTACTTCGTCGATAGCGCATAAACCACAATAAAATAAATTCAGTATATTATAAATCAAATTAAAATTCAGTATATTATAAATTCAGTAAAATAAATTCAGTACATCTTTAAAATTCAGTATATTTGTTTACCATTCCGACACTCTGGCCCTAGGTTCACTTAACAGAGATACATTTTATTCATTTATAACTCAGAATGCACAAAATTTATATCATCTTAAGAATTATGGAGACCTGCGACAAGCTGACCACTTGTCCAGGCAAATAAGCACAAGCACCCCACAGCCCATGGTCTAGAAAGGCACTGCCGAGCCATGGCTCTCTAAAAGGGCTGTTTGAGCCGCCGAGTTTAGTTTACTTTTAGTCGATTCTAAAGTTAAATAGCATTAGTTTGATGTTTGAGAAAATACTTATTTGTCTTTGTGCAGCTGCATCCCTTTTCTGAAACAATTTACTTGGAAAAAATAAAAATCGTACGAAATGAGAACGATGCGATGAGTTATGTAGAAATACAGCAACAACGGTAAATACAACGGTAATACGTTATGACAAAGCACTCAAGAGCTCTCTGCTTAAGGGGATGGATGACTTCGTGAAGGACTTTATAAGGGAAGCTTGTTCGTACATACGTTAAAATATGAGGAAAACCACGAAAGTGCACACGCAGCCAGACTGTTCGTCAGGATTCGAACCTCGGACCAAACTACTAGTGTTCAGCAACTTTACCAAATTTACTAATCGGCCGCTGGTGGTCCTTAAGCTTTTGAAGTAGGATCCCATCGAGTTTAGGACAAAATAAAATTTTTAATTATCTACCTTTCTTCGAATTCAGTGAAAGACCTTGTAGAGTATATTCGTGCCTTGATTAAACCAAATTTGTCTTGCCATATTTCGAAATTAATAGATTTGTTTTTGTTTATAGTTCACGTTCAATAGATTTTCGACGATTCCAATTAAATTAGCGCAATTTGGTGGTTGTTTACGGATTCAAAGGTTAAAACTACTTATCGGATAAAAATTGGCGATTTTCAAGACTCGATATCTAAAATTAACGTATTTAACACATCGCGAACATTAACATATCGAAAGAAAGCATATTAAAAATTTTTTACTATTAAATAAAGATACGATACTTTAAAAATACATTTTTCTCTTTTTCTCCGTTTACACAGCGACATTATTAAGAAATATCTTTTAATTGAATAAACTCCGCATTATACACTAGTTATCTACCATGTGCATCATATCACTGCTCTATTTAGTAGCAGCAGAATACTGTATTCCTACAGAAATTTTACCGCAGTTTCTTCTACTGGTAGCAAATTCCCCCAAGCGACTATTTTAAAAGCGAGTTTAAGACAAATATCACGATTTTTCTAAAAACCGTTCGAAGTTTATTGTATTCAAAGAGCGCATATAGAAATAGCGACGTTACTTGACTGAAGGACTAATGAGCATAGTTGCTTGAAGAATGGTTATGTATACGTTTGACAGTTTTGCATTTTCCAAAAATTTGGCGACTTAAGGTAGTAGAGATAACATGTAAATACCATTTATTCCTCTGAATATATTTAACATGGGGTTTAGCTATAAAACAATTAAATATCAAGTTTTGGTTTATAAGACAATAACAAGTTTATAAAATAATTAAATATATAATTCATGTCTATAAATTGCTTTTAAGAATTTTAATTACTTTAAAATTAATCATTTAGATTATAGGCCGCACACTAATTCTGGAAAACATTTAGGGCCAAAAAAATGGATATAAATGAAAATCTTTAATTGGGAACTCAAGTCGCTGTTTTCCCATACTTCCATTAAATTATCAGTTGAAAATAGCCATTAAAAAGGAAATGGATAAACATTTAATTCAAAAGGGAAAAAAAGTCCCCCATCGGCGGAGCGGTAAAGTCATTGAACACTGGTAGTTCCGACCTGAATTCGGTTGCAGGCCAATGGGCTGGCTGCATGAAGTTTTCGTGATTTTCTCCATTCGTAACGTGTACACAAACCAGTTTCCCTAAGAAAGTGCCTCTACGAAGAAACCCTCCCCCTTAGGCAAATAGCGCATGCTTTGCTTCGATTTCAATAAACCAATCAAACTACCATGAAAGGCCACAAGGCGCATTTTGATTTACTGGCCAAAAACTCAAAGTAGTTCATACCACCAGCAAAGTGATGACCCATGGTCCAAACCAGTCAAAAGAAAAAGATTAATAATGCTCAACAAAATGATGATCTTGTATGATTAAATACTCTTGTACGATTATTTAATATCGACATATTTTGGGAATGCAAGTCTGACTGATTGAACAGTGACTCGTAAATAATGCCCGATCGGCCAATGAATCGGAGGGCCAATAAATTGAGTGCTCCCGAAGGAGGGAATGAGATAATAGAAAAATTGGCTTGTATTTACGTTTCATATATGGAAAACTATGAAAAATCGCATAAGCCAGCCTGTTCGCCGAGATTCGAATTCGAGTCGAATTACCAGTGTTCAAGGAACTTTATCACTTGGCCGCTGGTGGGAGAAATAAACAAAACATAGATCAGACTGTAGTCTATACTCTGAAATTTACGAAATTTAGAAAATCCTGAAAGGTTTTACCTATAATTAGATTTTCTAAGTTACAACAATAACTATTTTCATTGATAAAATGCTGCCTTTTTTTTTAAACAGGATTAGTTACTTAAAGGAATTTATTCAAATAAAACTTTAGATAGTAGAAATTATGCCAAGATCCGTTTAGGTGTTTTGTGTATTTAATTATGGCAAAGCACACTAGGGCTATCTGCCCAAGAGGACGGATGCCTTTCGTGGAGGACTTTCTAAGGGAAACTGGCTCGTATACACGTTAAACATGGGGAAACCGGGGAAACACCCATGCAGCCAGCCCGTTCGCGGGATTCGAACCTCGGACCGAACTACCAGTGTTCAGCGACTTTACCGCTCGGCCGCTGGTGGGCCAAGATCCGTTTAGGAAAAGTAATTTTGAAATTTCATCGTATAGTCACCATTGCAAACTCAAGTTGTTAGAGTAACTCCTCCTAAGATCGAGAAGTATACTAGAAAACAGATGTTTAATTGCTTGAATGTAGTAAATTAAACAGAGCTTCATATTTAAATGTAATTTAATTTTTCTGTGCTGTAAATAATTTTAAATTGCAGTTTCTTGAGCAAGAAATTTTTAGCGGATTAAAAAAATAAGCGTAATAAAATGATTATTTCTAAATCTGTGTTAATATAAGCCCCTTACATGTATTAACTTTTATACTGAAGGTAATCATACTGAAATAGGGCAGAATTGAAAGTTTCTCAAATATTAAAGTACATATACTAATTCTGAAATATAATGGAAAATTTCCTTACAGTTCATAAGATACATCAGACAGTCTGTTTAATACTGTTCATAAAAATGTAGCATTAGGCAAGAAACCTGACTCTTAAAATAGTCTTTACGTGTAAGAATTTGAAATTTCTCGTGAGCTCTTACATTTCTTAACGAAGACTAGAAAACTCATTTCTTACAGAAACAAGCGTTTCAAACATATCGGAATCATTTTCACTATAATGTAAATCACATCACACAATAAGTCCACCAGCGCCGGAGCGGTAAAATCGCTGAACACTGGTAGTTTCGATCTGGGTATGAAATCAAGCGAACGGGCTTGCTGCATGGGCGTTTTTCTTAGTTTACCGTGTATACGAGACAAGTTCCATTGGAAAGTCCTCCATGAAGGGTTCTCTTCCCTTAGGCAGATAAGCTCTAATGCGTTTTGCCATAATAAACGATCCCAAACAATTTTTAGCAAAAATATATAAGCATCAACGTTGCCTATCGGTAGTCATTAAAATGGGTTATAGCTTAGGAAATTATTCTCGGTACTATTCAGTTTTGAGGACCGTAAAAAAATTGCAGCGAAAATGTATACGCAAAAGCGCAAAATCTAGCAAACGCGCCCATTTAACAGCGCGTCAAATTTAGCGTACGCGCTGATTTCAGATTCCGTAAGTTTATACAGTTCTATAATTCTTAAGACGCCATTGAAATACTAGTTTAATTTTTAAATCCTTTTTGATATCCTATGTATTTAAGAATTTGGGAATTGCCCATGACGAAAAGTCGGCAATAGAACTTTGGGTAAAGTGCAGAATCACCCACTGCTTGACGAGTTTTTAAGAATTGCACATACTCGGTATCCATGTGCACATCGACCTATTTTCAATTTTAAAAAAATTCCCAGAATTGCACAAAAATGGAACTGCGCACACCCTTGACTTTATATACACATCGACCTATTTTCACTTGAAAAGTAAAAGAAAATTGACAAAAATCCAATTGTTTTTACCCTTGTAAAAAGCCGCAAACAAAAAAATGGGTGATTCTGCACTTTACCGAGAATTTTTTCATAGAAAAGGCATCATTCATTATAGAAAATTATGTTTGAACAACCAACGAGATGAAACTATGCTTTAGCGATAACTCGGTAGCGAAATAGCGATGCAGGCAACCATTCAGTTATGTTTAGCAATTTTTATATAATTGATCTGAAATAGTTATTTATTCTTATGCTTTCATTCAGTCATGTTCAGCCTTTTTTATATAAATTATAATAAAAAAGTATTATATGAAATTAACTTTTCATCTAAATTAAAACATTAATCTTAGTTATTTACTATTATACTTCCTTTCATGCATTAGGATTGCCTCAATTATTTTTGGCAGCGCTGGCATCAACAATAGTTTGGCGATTTTTTACGGCCCTCAAAACCGAATAGTACCTTATTCTCTTTTCCAAAGTACTGAGATACAAAGCTTAAGTATACCATTCTGTTCAGTTATTTGTTTATTGAAATAACTAACCTAAAATATATTCATGTTTAAAGAAATTTTACCTTAATAGAAAGAAACTAAAGACGGAAATAAGTCGCTGGAAAGGTCAAGATTATGCCCATATCTTTCTAGAGAAAACTGTTTGGCGCGTAATGAAAAATATCTCGGTACTTACGTATTATAGCAACGAAGCCAAAATTCGCATAAATTGCCAAATTTGGCGACCCTACTTACGGCAACCCTACGTGTTATACGTAGTTTTGTAAAAAGAGCATGTGGAGATTCACAAAATTTTCCTGCATTTTCGTGCAAATTTTTGTAATTTATGAGAAAATAGCAGTGTACATGGATAAAGTCAAGAGTGCGCGCAATGCCATTTTTGTGCAATTTTGGGATGTTTTTTAAAATAAAAATAAGTTGACGTGTACATGGTTATGGCGAATACAGTTTTCAATCAGTGCTAAAAGCAATAGCCAAAAGATTTCCGCCGAAAATATAATTCTACAACTTATTCAAATTCGAAACCGGAAGGGTTTAATTGCTATTTTATATTTTAAAACAAAATAATATAAAAAAACTTAAAAATTATCTGTAATTAATAAATGTACATTTTCTTTCTATTCAAACTTTTTTACTGAAACTTACAAATAGCGCCAACCTGGTTGCGATAATACGTAAGTACCTCTATCTCATTCTTTTTTTTCCCTCACTCACCAGTACCCAGGAGATTAAAGTCGTGAAGCAATAGTAAATGCATCACAGGATGTGATATTTTCAGTTAAATGGCTTTGTTACTTTTATGATTTTCGTCAGTCGTAACATTAAATATGAGTTTCCCTTTTCCAGTTTGAACTCTGGTGAATGGGCTCGGTGCATGGACCTTTACTTAGTTTTTCTCCCACATATAAAGTGAAAACGAGAAAGTTAACCTTACCGATTCGTTAAATAAATAGTCTTAATGTACCTCTCTCCGCAAATCCTACCCGGACTCGTAGAAAGTCCTCTGAAAAGACATATCTAGAACAAAATTGCTTAGAATTAGAAGGTTCTTAGTCTGAAATAGCTATTCAAATAGCTGCCTGGCATAATTAACCAAGTCACTACCTTTCGTATTTGAGGAAAGGATTCTGGTTCCATTTGATTCCTTGTATTTGCAATATTATAAATCTTACTGTTTCGAGCCGGTACGAATTCTTTACTGAGGTTTCCTGCTGAAGAGCAAAATAAGCCGATTCCTCACGATCGATATTCATGTATTCAATCTTCAGCTGAGGAAACTCTGAATTTTTTCATGGTTTATGTTCCATGAGCCTCCGTGCTATTTTACATTCCATACATTACTTCGTTTTTTAGTTCTGCGTTCAATTTGCCTTAAACCTCGCTTCCATTTTAAACCTCTCGTATACTAATCTACAAATTTCCCTTATGCTTTAATAACAAAATTTTAGCTGCATAGATTGCTTTTGTTCAAAATCCATTTCTGGTAATCAATAACTGACACGTTTAAGTCCGGATAAAATTGACTATACGATTAAATCGTTATTTAGTTTGTTTTTATTTTGCTTACAACGTGCTTCGCCCTTAAGGACTACATGGAAAGGGAGGGAGCTCCGTGAAGGTCTTTTTAAGGTAAGTTAGCTCATATCCACGTTACACATGAGGAAAACGACGAAAATGCCCACGCAGTCGGCCGTTCGCAGGGTGGTGTGGTGGTGTATTTAATTACGGCAAAGCACACTAGGGCTATCTGCCAAAGGGGAGGGATGCCTTTCGTGGAGGACTTTCTAAGGGAAACTGGCTCGTATACACGTTACACATGGAGAAAACCGCGAAAACACTCATGCAGCCAGCCCGTTCGCGGGATTCGAACCTCGGACCGAACTACCAGTGTTCAGCGAGTTTACCGCTCGGCCGCTGGTGGGCACCGTTCGCAGGGACTCGAATACCGGACCCAACTGCCAGTGTTCAGCGGCTGCTGAGCGGTTATTCACAGTTAAAACGTGCTTTCCCTGAATATTGTTTTCTAAACTCCTACAAAAGAAACCAGTTACCGCATTTGCTGGGCTGTTTTATATAGACCATGGAAGAAAACGTTTCATATAAATTTTTAGTTAAATCCAAATTTGGCTAATCTTTGGAATATGGTAACAGGTAGTTTGGCGACATTGTAGTAAGGCGATAAAGGTTATTAAGCTAGGACTTTAGCAGTGTACATGGATAAAGTCAAGAGTGTGCGCAATGCCATTTTTGTGAAATTCTGGAATTTTTTTTAAGTGAAAATTGGTCGACGTGTACGTGGATGATACCGTGTATGTGCAATTCTTAAAACCGCGGCAAGCAATGGGCGATTTTGCACTTTCTCCCAGTTTCGCAAGTAATCTTCGTCATGATTAAGCACTTTTGTTCCATAAAAGTTCTAGCATAAGCGTAATTCGGCTAGCAGATCGTTGGAAAAAATGTTGAATAAAAAAAATTGCCTTTTCTTCGTGAAAACAAAATGGCGTCCAAAAACAAACTAGCAGATTGCTGTAGCAGGGTTGGTCGCCAAAAATCGCCAAGTTGCCATAATCTGAAGATTTACCAAACAAATATCCTAAATGCGTAATTTTTAGATTTTATGTGATAATAAATGAGTTAGGGATACAATTGCATAAAATTTTTACCAGATAGTTCAATTTTATGCCGTAAGTCCATTCGCGGTAATTAAGTCAACTAGGATGCAATCACACCGCTCACCCAAGGGCGATCTCCTATGAGCGGACGGAGAGTTACAACCATGACTTCGCCGGGATTCGAACCCGGGCCCTTTGGTATCGCAGTCGGCTTCCCTAACAACTGTACCGTCTGGGCGGCAGCACAAAGTAATATCTAATATGCATTTAATCACCACTAAAAACACTAAATTTTAATTTCTACTCGAACTTGACCTTCCTTTAACACGAGGTTGAAAAGCTTATCATACATAGCTAAATTTATTTAACTCGCAAAAATTTAACTGATGAGAAAACATTTAAGACGACGAGACCAAATTTGTGAAGAAAAGAACTCTCGGACACTGTCTTCTTTTATCTTTTAAACACACATTTATTTAAGAATGTCCACTGGTGTACATCTATAAAAAGGGGTTTCCGCATTTATTATTCAATTCAGTTTTCAAAATTCTAAGTCTGTATATTTATATAAAACTTTCTGTATCATAATGCATATCAGTAACTTAATTGTCAATGCAATTAAGTTACTGTTATGCTTCAGGAAACGCAATTTCATATGCAGATCAAAGCACTGGCTTTCTTGATTTTCGTAACTTTCAATTATTTAGGCATTTGGTCTTTTATATTCAGTGAGTTTCCTTGTTTACATGTCACTCACATTTTTGTTATATTTTTCCTTCATTTGTTGCATTAAAAAGGCAAAGGACAATAGGAAATGAAAACGGGAAAATTTGCACTCGGATTACTACTACTAATCTACACACGAGTTGTTTGTCATGAAATACAGATGGCTACAGGTTCGGCGAAGACAAATGCAGATTTTTCTAGTAAAATAATCTTAACTTTAATTTTTTTAATTAAGAAAAATATTAATTTTATTAAAAAATTTAAAATTAATTAGAAAAATTTATTTTCAATGAAATAAGAATTTAAAGATTTTATCTTCACGCTGCTTTTGAAAATTTTTATAGTTTGGTAGATTACTGTACGTTTGAAGGTGGACAAAGCTACGAAGGTTTTGGTTTGGTTTTATTAGATTACGGCAAAGCATTCGAGGGCTATCTGCCTTAAGGGAGGGATGCCTTCGTGGAAGACTTTCTAAGGGAAACTGGCTCATATACACGTTACACATGGGGAAAACCACGAAAACGCCCATGCAGCCAGCCCGTTCGCGGGATTCAAACCTCGGACCGAACTACCAGTGTTCAGCGACGTTACCGCTCGGCCGCTGGTGGGCAATAAAGCTACGAAGGAAAGTTAAATACTCTTTTAAGCCATAGAAATACCTCAAAACACAAATAAACTTCTAAAACTTGTTAAAAAGAATCAATCATATCCATCCTTACTAAATGACTTCAAATTATTAACTTAAAAAATCACCAAACAATACTATTTATTTTAAATTCTGACGTTATTTAACTTTCGTTTTTTATTCACCGTCTAGTACCACAAATTGATCCAATTCTCACTCAAACCTAAAGCTATAGAATTTATAACGCTTTATAAAATTAACCTCTTTTTTAAAAGGACTTTAAAAAAGGTTGTGTTTAAAACGGGAAAGTCTTTTTCCTGAAATAGTCCAGCATTTTGAAGGCTAGGAAATCCATAACACATTAAATTTACGCATGCGAAAGGTAAAATCTTTTAAACTAAATAAAAAAAGTAGAAATTCAGTTATTATTCGCATGATAATAATTTTTTTTTTTTTAAACGGGCAAATACCTGAATCCGTCACAGCCACCTGAAATCCTTCAGGATCAACTTCCAGCCAAGTGTAAAGGCAATGCGTTCCTTCCTGCATTCCTGTTTCTTTCCACACATCCAAAACTTTAGGAACATCTTCCTTCACCATGGGACGTACTTCATATTTGAGTTTAGCCATCTTCGATTATAACGTTGGACGCTTCTTTCCTGTCAAAAATGTATCGAAATGAGAACAGCGAAAGAATCTTGACATTACTTTGATTACATATAGTAAAACTACGCATCCAGTCAAGGTCAACTACAGGTACAAGCCTAATACGTCATTCAAAGAAGAAAACTGACATCAAATCAACGATTTTGACCTTTGGCATCTCGTAACCAAATTTCAAACACTAAATTCGATAATTATACGCAACTACTTCAAGTTTTAAATTTTTTAAATATTTTTCGTAAAGTAATAAGAACTCATTGGATTCTGTATTTATACAGATATATTAATTTATTGAAAAAGTGAAGTTATTCACTTAATATTATTTTCAAATTAGATTTAGAAATGGATTATATTTATACTAATTGATAAATTAGATAAACCTGAAAAATCAAGTAAATTAATTGCTAATAGAAAATGAAAATAAATTACAGTGTTACACAAATGAAATTTATTTTGAAACAAGTAATTTTAATTTACATATCGAAAATTTAACCGTAATCTCGTTCGTATAGAAATAATGATATTTTCTTCCCTTTGCTTAAATTTTTAGATTCTCTTCACAATATGAAGTCCATATATCAAACATTGGACTATATTTCATAAATAAAAATTATCAATAATTTGGAAAGTAAATCGGATAAAAATTTAAATACATAATGAATATTTGTCTTATTGATTGTTTGGAAAATAACTTCGAACTCATATTTAACCAATGAGAACCAATGTTTTAGTATCGTAATTTTGTCTTTCAAAGCTTTCAACCGTAACCTTATTTGCAAATGTAAATCATCAGATATTTATAAATCTGTAATTTGATCTAGAATAACAGAATTAAAGAAAGGACAAAAATAATTTACTTTATTACATTTGAATTAAAGAAAATTGTGTTTTATATTTTGTTTGGTTTATTGTATATGTCTAACAGAGTACATTATGTTTCAACTAAATAAATATTCTGCATTTATCAAACATCCCTCTAATTCTTGGGGAAGGGGAAGCAGAAAGTTTCATTACACATTAAGTTATTATTCAAGAAGTGTATTTAATTGTCGGCTTCGAATTCAGGAGAATGCATGGATATGTGTAAATGCGTAGTCTGTGGGGCATGGGAGTACTCTAAATGTGCGGCGAGCCGAAAGTCCTCTCAAGAGGATTGTGGTAGGAAAAGAGGGTTTGGAAATGATCGGACTCATCCTCCCCCCTCCCGGAAGTGCTGTCCATGGAGGTATACACGCTTTTGTCTATATGTAATTGTGTATGTCATTGTTTATATGTAATTGTACCCATGTATCTACTAGTGTTATCACATATCTTGGCACTGTATAGTTAATATACATCTATTACGCACTGAATAATCATGTACCTAATGTGTCTGTATATATGTATATGAATTTATGTTCTGTATGTATGATAATGTAACTATGCATCTGCACATTTTATCCTGTAACACGGCACCGTATCGCAAAGAACTAACTAGAGCCCCACTCTAAAATTAATTGGACCAAAGACACTGTACTACACAGTACTAATCTAGGGTCTAACTTTTAATTCACTGTATTAATTACCTATTCCAGCATAACATTGCGCACCTAATATTTCAGTATGTACATGTCTTCTGTAATCTAATGATAATGCTTCAAAGGGTCATAGTGTACTCAACATATGAGTACACACGTTATGTATATATGCTATCGTATCCATGCTTTTGCATACACGTTGTAACATGGCAATGTATTATCCAGTGTCTAACATTAATTAGCTTTAACGCCACTGTATGAAGTACCAAATTTGTATGTATGTTTATATATTAGTATATTAGCCCAATGAACACGTATGATTATCTAGATAAAGGTGGACGTGGCGCTATACCGATTAACCGTATTGGTAGAGGGGTGGTGCCCACGTCCTCCGTCGCATGTCGCATGTCCATGGAGGTTCTGTGGAAGGGGCGGTGCCAAAACCAACAAGCTCTATAATGAACATAACTTCTTGCACTGTAAATAATCTGTAACAATATGTTAATGCAATGTCCTATGTGTCGAAGTATGTTGTAAAAGTATGTTGTGCTATGTCTTATATGTTGTTAGTACTATGTCCTATGTTTGCCGTAATCAGGTCCCCTGTGGAAGGGGCGGTACGCTAGAGAGGTAGTGCATGGGGCTATACCATTGTTGTCAATGGCGATGGTGTGGTGCCCCCTGTACTTGTTCCTGTCCTGTCCTGTCCATGGAGGTTCCACCCGGGGGTTGGGAAGTACTGGTTAGGATCTGTACTTAGGCAGTTTCAACCACGGGGGCATAATAACAGACTTCACATAAGGCCTGAGGGCTGTCGGGACAGAGTAAGGCTCGGCAGGGCCTGCCGAGCTTTACTCTGTCCCGAGAGCTGGTACTGGTACTGCCAGCTCGTACTGGCTGGCAAGAGCCCGTACCGTACTGGTACTGCCTTGTCTGCCCTTGCGCAGTGGTGTCGAAACATGGTTGATTGATTACTTTGGGGTGGCACTAATCCCGTTTGGCGCCACAATGGTTGCATTAGGTCGGGAGCGATCTCGCTCCAAACAGCGTTGTCCATGGAGGTAGGAAGTTTATTCTTACCTCCATGGTGCTGTCTCTCAAGATATGTGGCTTTGCCAATGACAGGCGCATCTGACTCCTAGCAACGATAAAAATCGTGGCCTTGTGCTGGCCAATATCAGACAAGTCAGATTCGTAGCAACATAAGGTATCTAACATAGGTTGAAATATTTGAATGCTTTTATACCATCCTCGAAAAAGCACTTTAATTTTTCTGCTAGATCTAGCTTATAACAAACTAATAGGACAAGATTGCTGAGCACTGCTTATTCGACACTGCTCCAAGTCCTGAAGGACGAGATGGCTGCATGCCAATTTTCTTTCTGTTCCACATTGTGTAAATTGAATATGAGCTATTTCTTCATGAAAGCGTCCTTACCCTTAGACAGATAGCACTAACGTGCTTCGCCGTAATGTAATAAATCCAGTCTTTGTAAAGATTTACAATAATAAGAAAAATTTAAATTAATATTTCACAAAAATCAAAGTAAAGATTGCGCACGGTTTTGGAATTTTATGACTGAAAATTTTCGAATTCTATGGGTTTTTAACAAATTTAATCGTAAATTTATAAAAGATTTCAATGAATTTTCCTTTTTTTATTTTTTTAATAACTTTAATATGTATAAATTTAGATTGATTTGTTCATTCACTCAGGTATTCAGTTGCTATTTAAATTTGTTTGTTCGAGTGCCTTTCGAATAAGGACAAAAATAGTAGAAAAGTCAATTTTATGAAGTCAATTTTAAGTAAGTAAGTCAATTTTATGAAGTCAAATTACCGTAAACCATGTATCAGAACTGTTGTTATTGATATTGTTACCAATCCTCACTTGTCTGACAATGGTCACCACAAGCCCAAGACATTCATCGTGGCCAGAAGTCGAATGCTCCTGTCATTGGCATGACCTTGAGCACCATACAGGTCACAGCCCGACTTTAACTCAGTTCCGCCCCCAATTTTGAGACAAGACATGCGGAGGGGTGGTTTCGTGTGCGACGGTCTCTCACCTCTCTTCCCCTACCACCAGCCTCTAGAGAGGATTTTCGGCCTGCCGCATTTTTAGAGTGACCACATGCCACACAGACACTATACATTAGCCTTTTTTGACATTTGAACCTGAGCGCTTCGGTGTGGAAGTCAGAGTCACTAACCACTATTCCCATTCCGGTTGGGCGACATGTACCAGAATTAAAACCAACAGTAACAGAAGAATTGATCAACTATCATAGGTGACTCCAGTAAAATATAAAATCTGCATAATAACTTAACTGAACAAAATTGACATTATCCGTTGGATAACATAGGCAAAATCAAGAGCTTTAAAATTACAAAAACTCGGAAAATCCTGCTGAAAATTATCAGTAGGTCTAATCAATAGGAATGAAGAATATGGTATAAGAATCACGAGTAGGGTGCACAAATTAGTCTTAATCAAAAGCTTAAAAATTCCAGGGACTATTGAAACTAAACAAGAAACTAATTATTCTAGATGCTGTCTTCTGCACATTATTTTCGCTCTTTTCTCCTTTCGCTGATTGTGCAGATATAATCTTATCTTTGATTTCCTACATTCAACGCATCCCTCTTCTTTTGATACTGCATTTCTTTGACCTATCATTTTCGTTAGGATCCGGATTTCTGTTTCAATTGAAAATCTCAAAGCAGGCGTACGGACTAAAGCAATCATTTCATATGCGGGTTCAGACAAAGACTAGATTGAAAGTCGGATTCGAAAAAAAAGAAGCTCCCTTTTCTTTTACTTAAGTGTGGTTTAGCAAATTATTGTGTTTCATTCCGATAACTTTTCTGTTAATAAAAATATCTTTTATGTATTCTTTCACTGGAAGATTCGCCAGTAGAATTCACCTTTCATTTTGTAAGGTTTTAAGCGAACTCACGACTTTTTTTATTAAATTCTATCATTTTTTTTACTTCCTTGTACGAAGTAAAAAGGAAGTATTGTAATCGCGAAAAGTTTCAGGCAGCATATTTCAACGAAAATATCCATTTTGGCCGCTATCGAATGCAACTTAACGATGTTTTTGCGTGATTATCTGTACGTAAGGACAGAATAAAAGACTCTTTTCCTCCAAAAAAATTATAAAACTGCTTTAAAATGAATTCTGAAGAGAATTTTTCGTGGCGTCTGTACGAACGTATGTATATATATATCCACTCTGTTACCCGGCTCAGTGATCTCAGTTTCTTAACTCTTATATGTTTTAAAATTGTACATTTTTTGCTTTGAAAATGATTGAATTATGTTGTTTTTATCTTCCGGTTAAGGTTTTTATGCTTTTAGTAAATCTCTATGCAATATTTTTAGAATTATCAACAATTTTAAAGTTGTTTAAGTGCCGCTAAGGCTAATCCTTTTCTTGATGGCGGTTATTGTTTGTTTACATTTGAAACAGCAGACTAGTGGATTTGTTGCCAATCTAGAGATACTAAGCTTCGCAACACAAAAATAACGCCTTCATTTATTACTGCGAATTAAATCATGCTTAATCCTTTCTGGAATTTTTTCGAGGAAATAAGTGTTTAAGATTTACTTCGTAATTTTTAATATAGATATTTTGAGTTTTTATGTATTTTTGCATTCTCGCGAAAGGAGAATTGAATTAATTGAATGGGAAATACTCAATCGTCTGTGAAAAACTGTTTCTTTTTTGTTTTGTCTGCTTAATTTCTTTTATACATCTTTCTAGCTTTATTATAGTATTTGAATAGAACATGTGGCAACGATTAGATAATTCTATTCAATAAATGATATAAATTTTGTGCATTATGAGTTATAATATGAACGAAATACAATACTGTTAAGTGAATCTAGCGCCAGAGTGTCGCTATGGTAAACAAATACTAGAGTGAATTTTAAAGAACGCATTTATTCTATTGTGGTTTATGCGCTGTCGGCGAAGTAGATTTAATTCAATCCAATAAGTTTAAATGAAATGCAAGGAAAAATGCGTATAATTTAATATTCCGTACAAGGAAGTCATGTGGTGTACACATCAGATTTTTTATTTTCTGATTTCATATCAAAAATCGTAAAGTGGATAAAACCACTGAAGACTGATAGTTTGGCCTTAGTTACCGAAGACCTGATTTGCTTAATGTTTCCAAAGTGTAATATGAATATAAATAATTTTCCCTCAGAAAATCCTCCACGAAAATATTCCTCCTAAGGCAGATGGACCTAGCATATTTTGCAATGAGCCAATATTTTTGCAAACCAAAAGATAAAGTTTACTCGTTTAATCAGCTATGGCAAAGCAAGCAAAGTCTGTCTAAAGGGAGGGATGCTTGCTTGAAGGATTATATTGTATTTATGTTACGCATGAAAAAATTTGCTGGGAATGGCTACGCGTTCAAACTTTTCGTTTTGAACTCGAGATGAAATATCAGTAGTTAGAGGTTTTACTCACATGGCTATAGGAGTGTGTTCAAAGATGTAAAATAGTAAAGAATGCTTAGGTAGTAGGTGAAAAGTTTTAAAGACAAGGCAGACGATTACATTTGCTTGAAATACTGCTTAAATAGAAATAATTCGTTCGTTTCTATACCATTATCATTATTTCCTGTTATAGAACATAAGCTATATCATTGTTAAAGTATTATAGAGAAATATGGTCGTATTACGTTTTTTGAGGGTCCAGTAATTGAACTGGTTGTTAGAAAACATTAGTGTTTAGCTGTTTAGAATAAATGTTTGAAAAACTATCAGACGGCATAGCACAATTCGTGCTCTAGTCCAAAAAGAAATAAAGCATCTTTTGAGCATTTGAAGCGATATCGGATCTAAGCAACGCTGCGTGAACAAAGAATTTTTTTAGCCCAAGGGTGTTAGCTCAGAAGAGCTATTAATTTTCTTTTGGCATTTTGCGTTGAAAACTTTAAATGTCCGTTTAACTTTTCAAATTGTTGCCACCAAATATTATCGCCCTGTCTTATTTAAAGAAATTAAGGAATGAAGAATCTGCGTAAATGCATGTATGTTTCTCGCATTGTGATAAAACAACGGGACATAGAGCCATCGAATTTTGAATAACGTAATCCTCCACCTAATATGGTCATCTGGAAGCCCTAATTTGAAATTTGGAATTTAGTTTGTTATCGATTTCATATTTTGTAACACTTCAACGAATTTTGGATTAACAAACTGAACGATTCAAAGCGAGCAATGGCAACACAACAAATTTTTTTTTTCCTCCAGCGCAAGAGATTGTGTATCATTTTAAAATGCACATTTTAAAATTTTTTTGTGATATTGCCGTTGAATTGAATTTTATGTTTAAGTGCCAATAATGTGATATTTAATAAATAAAGAAAGCGTACAAAACGTCAAAAAAAAAAAAAAAAAAAAAAAAAAAAAAAAAAAAAACGCTCCTTTGGGCGTAATGTCAAATCTGAAAGCTTTCAGATTTTTTTTCTTTCTCTTTTTTAAATTAGAAATAGATATTTGTCTTGTCCTAACCGCATTATTTGCCACCTGATTTCTCATCCCATTGTTCTCTGTTATTAATATTTTTATACAATATCTCCAATTTTTTAAAAACTTTAAGCTACCTTAAATGACGCAACAGCTATGGCAGCTTCCAGAAGATATATTCTATCAGTGTTACCAAGTATGTTAGGAGCGTTGGAGAAGATGGGTGTGTTCCGATGAATGTTACGTTGAAGATAATTGGTTAATAATAATTTTTTTACGTTTCAAATAGAACTGTTTTATAAGCATGATCAGCGAACATTTTAATCATATCTAAAATTAAAACGAAAATATTTGCAGGCAAAAAATACAGTTCCTATAACTGCCACATTTGCAAACAAGTTGTATATTTGTTGTTTATATTTATTAAAATAGGAAAGTAATTTCTCAAATCCTCTAATGCCTGACCTCTCAATTTATTGTATATTTCTAGTTTAATAATCTATTATTTTGCTAAATTAGCAAATCCTCACTACTTCCCGTCTTCTAATTCCCAAACTTACGCTTCCGTCAGTTTTGTTTTAGTTAAACATTTAATTTACATTAAATTTAATTTATTCATCTCTTGGCAATGGTCATTCTGTGCATACGTATTATTGCGTCAACCGTGAAACTGTTGCTAAGGAGCGTGATCTATTGACAGTTATAGATGAGCGTGACGTAGCAACACTCATAACATATGCGCTTTCGTTTTATGTAACCCCGCTTGATACTCGATGAGTGACGTTTTCTTTTTCTAAACAAGAATAAAAATGATCTGTTATTGTTTTCATTTTGAGGGAAGGAATGATTAAAATTTTGGGGTACTTACGTATTAGCTCAACCCCACCTTGGCACAGTTTGGCGATAGAAAAAACTAATTCGGTGAATTTTCGGATTGCAACTTACAGTGGGTATGGTTACATGAAGTAGTATTAGTGCATGGTTGCCAGAGTTTGGCGACTTCTGCTAAGGTAGTTCTGGTAATACATAATAATACTCTTTCGGGATCTGCTTTTACAGGACAACAAGCCATGGGTTATTTTTAAAATTATGGCATCCTACCATGGAAGCAAGTATGTATTCAAGGTACACATACGGTCAGCTGAATGTGGCCCACAAAACAATAATAGACTGGAACAATTACTAGCGAGACGTTTGTACTCATAAGCCTATTTAAAAAAAGCAAAAACGAAGCGGGTTGCATACTGATCGTTTATTAAATAAAGAGATGTAAGTTCTTTTACAGTTCTGCAGAAACGATTGGCGCACCTTTGGCAGGATTTAAGCCAACTTTCACGCTTAAAGGATTTAATATGTAAATTACCGGCCATTAACTCAAAACGTTTTCCTTCTAAATGCATATTTTCTACTACGGTATTTTGACTTTAGCTTTTTTGTTACTTTGACTAACCTATCTACTTCCAAATCTAAGTCTTTCATTTTTTAAAAATTATTTTGACACTTAACTCATATTAAAGCTGGCCAGTTTAGCACTGAGTTTTCAATTACGAGCTATTGCTAGTTTGAAACTAAACGCAAAGCAAAGTAATTCTCAATTAAAATCGTAAAAAACAACCTTATATTTAGCGTAGGTATAATGAAACACTCAATCGATTTCGAGGGCAGCTAAAGGTCCCTCCTCATCAGGAGAAAGAAATACATAGAAAGAAGAAAATAGGAATCACAGAAACACGTGGTGCTTATCTGCACTGCACGTGGTTATAACTAGATTTTTAATCAGAGTTGCACTGGCCGCCTACTTTTACTGAGCCAGGCTGTCTGATCAAGCATAAAGAAATATTAGCGAAGTTAAAATAGGGAGCGAGGGCAAATGCACATTACGCTCAAAATCTGAACTTCAAATAATGGAAAGCAACCACTGTACGGATTTTTATACCCTCTGGTAGTACCAAGTGCGAGGAGGTAACGCCATCTATCGGCAAAAATAATTGAATTAAGACAGTAGAATTTTAAAGGCATTAGGAAGGACTGGATTGGACTTCAAATTTACTAACTAATATTTCTAACTACTTGGACTAATATTTCTTTATTATTCTTAAAGAAATATTAGAATAATATTCTTAAAGAAATATTAGTCCAAGTCTTAACTACTTGGACTAATATTTCTTTATGCTTGATCAGACAGCCTGGCTCAGTAAAAGTAGGCGGCCAGTGCAACTCTGATTAAAAATCTAGTTATAACCACGTGCAGTGCAGATAAGCACCACGTGTTTCTGTGATTCCTATTTTCTTCTTTCTATGTATTTCTTTCTCCTGATGAGGAGGGACCTTTAGCTGCCCTCGAAATCGATTGAGTGTTTCATTATACCTACGCTAAATATAAGGTTGTTTTTTACGATTTTGATTGTCACATTAGCGTGTTTCTCTTCTAGTCTAATTCTCAATTCCCTCATACGAAACTCAAAAACGAAACCTGAAAATTCAACTACTTGCTTCATAAAATCTCTAAAATAATCTAATAGCTTTACAAATCCCTCTAGCGTCCACCGGTGCCCGAGTATTTAAGATCCTTGAACACAGGTAGTTTGATATGAATTCGAACTCTAGCAAAAGATCGAGCCGAATGAATCTTTTCGTGGGTTTTCCTATATAAGATTAAATATGAGGCATATTTGCCTTAGAAACTCCTGCACGAAAGCATTGTTTCTCTACTTACATACCTCTTGCGTCCTTTGCCTTAATGAGTAAACAAACCGATCAGATTATTTTGTAAAGTTCCATACAACCTCCTTCAGTTTACAGTTTAAAAGAGGCTGAAGTAACGTTATCAGGTTCAGTGTTCCGCCTTACTTGCTTTGGGAACATGCAAAGACCTGACTCGGAACAGGGAGCTTACTAAAGCTATGTTCAATAAATGTGGGAAGTAGACAAGATACACAGGAAGGGTATACGAAACCCTTTATTTTTCACTCTTTACAATAATTTCCGGACTTCAGAATACAGAGACCAACCACTTGTGGTCTGAACGTAAGAATATAAAAATATTAACTAAACTCTAACTTAACTTTGGAATAATAAACAAGGGCCTACGTGGAAGATTGGCCGTATATTAACAGGAAGCCGTATGTAGTACAGAGAACTACAATACGTTTAAAATTATTAAGAGGATTAAACCTCTGGCCTGGAAGGCAACCAGCAACCGAGTAAAACTGCTAAGGCAAGCGGCCTGCTTCGACTAACTCCTTCCTCTCTCTTGCTTGGCAAAAAGCCACAACTTAAGTACTTGGCGTTCGCCAGACAAATTTGCATAAATAAGTTAAAGCTTTTAATTCTGGCCGGAAGTAGAAAATAAGAAGTGATAGTAAAGATTTAAAATAAAAATAAACGTTAGTAAAACTTAAGATCCTTACAACGTTTCCAGATGCGCCAGGTAGAAACTTAATTAATGTATTTTTGTTCTTGGTAGAGCCATTTCTGAAATTCTGACTTCCAGATTTATTTCCAAGTAATTTAGAGCTAAAGTCTTAACTTAGGTATAGCCTTCTATCAAAGCTTAACACACATAAATCTCAATATCTTAACCACTAAAATAATTGAAAATTAGCATTAGGATTATTTAGATCATGGCAAAGCATGTGAAGGCTATTTGCCTAGACGGAAGGATACCTTTGTGTAGTACGTTTTAAGGGAAACTGTCTCGTATTCATTTTACACATGGCGGCAGCCATTATAACTCCGATACAAGCCGATCCATTTGCAAGGAGTAGAACTCGAGGTAAACTATAAATGTTTAGTAATGTTATTTCTTGCTTGCTGGTGGGTCCAAGAAGCTAAGGGCTGTTGGCGAGTTTTCGAATCTGTCCTGAAATTCTCAGCAGAGGTGTGCATAAGTCAATTTTTAAATTAAAATTTAATTTTTTTAATTAAATTTTTAATTTAATTAATTTTTTTTTAATTAAAATTTAAAACTTTATTGTATCTACACTCTTGATAAAATTCACAGTCAAGCAGAAATTACTACTCAAGAGCCGTTGTTACGTGCAGAGTTAACTCAAATAATTACACAAAGCAAAGTTAACATACAGAGTTTCTCACTTTTATTCTGCCAAATTAAATGTCGAGGAACCTAGCGAACTATTAAGCAAATAATGCTTAAGTCCAGGAGCAGAAACGTTAACTCAAGAACGGGTAATTACTCTTTATTCACTCAAAATAAGATTTAATAGTCGGCCCCTTTCTTTGAGCATACAACAGAGCCTCCACTTGGGCTTAAACTCAAAGCTAAGAAATAAGAACTAAATAATGTCTAAGAGATTTAGTCGAAGCTAACACAATTCTAAAGTAGTTGGCCCGTAATCTTAAATTAACCAGCGAACTATCAAAGGCACGTAATACGAGCGATCGTAACAACAGTTTAGAGAGCCGTAGCCCAAAGGCAAGGCAAACGCATGCTACTCAGGAATCTTACCTCTCTCTATCGAACTCAGTTGAACTTAAATACTATTCCCTTCCTTATTTTCATTTAACGCTATTCTAAAAACTCATTCTGGTAGCGTGTTGTAAGTTGAAACTAGATAGGAAAGATGCATTAAATTAAAATAACTCTTATGAAATTAAAATATACCTTACAAACGTTATAGTGACTTCCTGTTTCTTATGGTCTAGAACTAAATGGTTTGGTGTGATTGGATTTATTTGATTATGGCAAAGCATTCGAGAGCTATATGATGGGAGGAGGGTAGCTTTGTAGACGGCTTTCTGAACGAAACCAGCTTGCGTTCACGTTAACACGAGGAAAACGCAAACATACTCATGAAGCCAGCTGATTTGCCAGGTAGAACACATAACTAAACAGTTGATTACATTAAGATTAAACAGTTGAAAAAGTGTAAACACTGACTTCCAACTTACTGGCAATGAATAAACTCTTGTGGAACAGAGTGGGAGAGAGTGAAATATCTAGTAGAAGCAAACTGATCCAAGAGAGTCAGCTTTCAGCATCTACTTAAAACACTCAATCCTTATTTCCAGGAGCTCGAAGTTAAGATTTACTCTGACGTAATTAATCCCATTTTCCTTACCACTATGTTCTGACAATACCTAATTCTAAGAAATAAAAATAATAGTGCATATCTGCTGACTTCTTCTTCTCTGATTCTCTGATAGTCCATGAAAATGGTAAAAATATTCAACTTCATTATACAATCGAGGAAAATAAAACCACATTAAAAGAAATTTAGGCATATTGTCATCTTAGTTAGTTTACGATCAACAATGTGTTACTGATATACTAGGAATGGAATCTGAATCAGTAATTTTCAGGACAGCAAAAGCCCTAATAAAAGAGAAATTTTTCAAGATTTTAACTTTCTGGAAAAGAAGCTGCAAGTAAACGAAAAAATCTTTGAGACATGCAGATCCTCTAGATAAACACACTTATAAGACATAGACCTCTCTCTATCGAACTCAGTTGAACTTAAGTACTATTCCCTTCCTTATTTGCATTTAACGCTATTTTAAAAACTCATTCTGGTAGCGTGTTGTAAGTTGAAACTAGATAGGAAAGATGCATTAAATTAAAATAAATTAAAATTACATAGTAAATCTTTACTATCACTTCTTATTAACTAAATTTAACATAGTAAATGTGTTTTTGAAGGCTTGATGTTGCACTGAAAAAAATGAAAAAGAAAATTTTTGTTGTTCTTTTTTACTGTAAGTAGAAGGGAGCGGAGCTTAGTAATTGGTATGGGTGTGTCTCAGTTCTCAGGCTAAGGTCAAAAGTAAAAGCCTAATTACCAAAGCCAACACGTAGATTTCAGGAAATTGCAATTTATATTTGCTAGGGAACGTACTAGCTCACAGTCACACGAAACGAATCCCTCTCAAATAGCCCTTTTGCCTTTTGCTTCATTTAAAAATAAAAATAATTATTTATTCGTACACGTATAGTATTCACTTTTAACAGATTATTAATATTACTAAAATGCAGTTACAAATAAAATGAAGTAGTATCGATCGAACGGTAAAAAATGAATTTAAGCTGTAAACAAATGCATAGATGTTAAATAAAATTATTTAAATAAGTACTGCATAAGCAATTTTAAGAGAAAAACAAATACCTGGATATCTACACATTTTCTACAAAATTAAACATATTTTACGTTATCAGTGGGTATTTTACGTTATCCTAAATAGAGTATCAAAGTCTAGAGTGTTTTCCAATAGCTTAAATTTGTTCTTCCAAAGCAGTACTAGATCCCGCGGAGAATTTTGTCAGCATATGTCTGATACTGTACTAATCATAAATTTGCTTATGTGAGCCCAGAAGGAGCCTTGATAAGCTAGATAAGAAAATTAAGCCACTGAGGGCACATGACATTGATCAGCTAGAAGATGAAAATCCAGAAACGGTCAAGGAAGTAATGTAAAATTGGGGAAACCATCGTCTCCTTCACCAGCATCTTTCTAAGCCTGTTTGTTTTTTATATTGCCTGAATTCTGCTAGAAGAGAGAATTATATGACAGTAGATTATATAGTAGAAGAGAATTATATAGTAGAGCATTATATAGTAGAAGAGAATTATATGACAGCACTACTTTCCACCTATGTTGCGAATTTTTACTCAGTTCTCATGCTAGCTGCCGAGCGATAAGTTAGATGAACATTGGTAGTTTTACAAGGATTTCAAAACGTGATAAATATATTGGCTGTTGAGTAGGTTTCGTAATTTTCTACATTTTTTACATGAATACAAACTAGTTCTCCTTAGAGTACCCTCCCTGGTGGCTTCCTATCCCTTGGGAAGATACCGCCGTCTGCTTTGCCACAATCGAAATAGTACTCTAATTTAAATACTGTTATTCAAAGGATTCTCATCATTTAGTATCAGGGTACAAAGTATTTCTCCTGCTTTCTTAGCATGCCTTCGTAGTGTAGTTGTCTGCACGCTGGGCGCGTATTCTAGCGGTCCGTGGTTCGATTCCCGGCGAGGGCGTTGCTCATCTTTCCTCCTTCGAAATATCCCAGCGTCTCTACAGTGGCGACCGAACTAAAAGGGTGGCAGAAGATGATTCTCCACACCCAGGATTTGGCGACTTAAAATCCCCAGTCGCCGTTTAAAAGGGGAAGTATTTCTCCCGCCTTCGTAGTGTAGTGGTCTGCACGCTGGGCGCGTATTCCAGAGGCCTGTGGTTCGATTTCCGGCGAGGACGTTGCTCATTTTCCATGACTCCTGTCTCCTAAAGAATACCTAATGTCTCTACAAGGGAATTCTCAAATAATTATTACTGGCAATAGCTATTAATATATCTCATTTTTTTCCCTAAGTATCGTTCCCTAGCAGAAAGGAGTTTAAATAGAATTTTTTCTTTTAATTTTTAAGATGGATACATCTCGTTATGCACTAAAAAGAAAAATAAGCTAGTAATGGCAACGCTGAAAATGCAGTCATGATGAATAGTTTTTTGAATAAATAATTATTAATAATAAAAGTTTGTTTTTTACTTAGAACTCAGCAGTAAACAGGAAGTAATCTAAGTTCACTAGAGGCTGAATGAATAAGACTTTGTTCACTGAATGAATAAGGCAGGAGAACAATGGTAATTCGTCTCGAGGACAAATCGCGTCGAACAAGCTGGCTTTATGGGCACCTTCGTGGTATTCTCCCCGCGTGATGTAAATACGAGATAGTTTCTTTAGCAAATATTTCATGAAAGCATCCCTTCTCTTAGACAGATAGTCCCAGGGCATTTGCTACCATCTACTAATTAGTCCTGTCCGATAATAATCTGCATGGGCAAGACGAAATTCGTGTTGAGTAAAGAAACTTCACTTTTAAAAACTTAAAATAAGACCACATAAGTTAATGTTTTGCTTACTTTCATTCTCGAAAGCAAAGGTTTACGTAAAGAAACACAGTTATGATAGCATTTTAATTTTTTTTAAGTAACAAGAGAATAAATTAGAATTCCAAGATTTTGCTTCTATGACAGCAACGAAAGGTTCTTTGAATTTAGTAAAAAACATAAAACATGAGAAGTTATATTTATAGGAAAAAAATAGTAATATTTTTCCTTCTAGCATTAGTTTATTATTAATTTAAGGGGTGTTGGAACCCCAAAATCTTCAAAAAATTGTGATTTCGGATTTTTGCATTTTCAAATTCTCTACACTTTTATCTTTCTAAAAATACCATTCTTTAATCTCTATGAAATATTAGAACTGTAAAAAAATCTAGTTTTAATTTGTTATCTACTATGATCAATGAGGATTTTTACATAAAAACGCGTTTTTCTCCAAACGTGATTTTTTTTATACTCGATGTACCTTTTCTCAGGAACTACTACTCACAGATATCTAAACTTTTTATGGCTTATTTATTAGGTTCCCTAATATTTACTGAAACGAGCTTTTTGTAATAAACTTAGAAAAAAAAAATTTTTAATTTTTTTTTTGTGTGAGAAAAGTGCTAAATTTCACTATGCCTCACAAAATATTCTGTAATTTACTCTAAAATTCAAAGTGCTTCAAAAGCTCATTTCAGTATAATCAGATAGGTACACTTTCATTATAGAAAAAATTTCAAGCTTGTATGTACAGCAGATTTTGCGAAAAGGTACATCGAAAATGGCCAATTTAATATTGTCGGTATAGGGGTTTCTGATACCCCTTAATCTTAAAACTTTGTAGATAAATGCGTAATTACAGCTTATGTCGCAGCATTTCTTCAAAAATGAATGATTATTCATCATTCTTCATAATACTGGTGATTTGGTTCGAGGTTCGAATCCCGCAAACAGGCTGGCTGCATGGGCGTTTTCGTGGTTTTCCCATGTGTAACGTGTATACGAGCCAGTTTCCCTTAGAAAGTCCTCCACGAAAGGCATCCCTCCCCTTAGGCAGATAGTCCTAGTGTGCTTTGCCATAATTAAATACACCACCCATGTGTAACGTGTATACGAGCCAGTTTCCCTTAGAAAGTCCTCCATGAAGGCATCCCTTCCCTTAGGCAGATAGCCCTCGAGGCTTTGCCATAATCACACACACACACACACATTCTTCATAATACAAATTTCTTCAGTTTATTAAAGTTTATTGTCCTAGTGATGTCTTCCTGATAATTTTGTTATATGCATTGTAACCTTGATTTTCAGAGAAAGTTGGGAAGTAACTAATACCAAATCAAGAGTACAGAACACAACGAGACTCCAACAGATCGAATCATCTTGATCATTTGGAATATTATAAACAGTCGAACCATACTTTGAAGAAATGCATTAAATTATATTACATTGAAATGTCTCGCATAGCCATATTTTCAAAAAAGAAAAAAATGAGCGGTACTGAAATAACTTCTATAAATTTTATTTGATTTTTTGACAACCATATCTTAGTATTAAAATGCAATTTTTTTAACATCGTTTGTATTTCATATACTGGTAACCGGGCGGTATCACAGTTAGTTTGCATGCCAACAAACTGGGTCTTGAATCCCAGGTTAAGTATGGACTCTTATGACTGCTTGTGTTAAGTAGGAAGTAGGTAAAGTCCTTCCATGTGGTTTTAGTAAGAAATACTAGGGTAAGAGTCATTCCAGTACCATAATCTGAGGTGTCTGGATCCTAACTGCAGAATTTCAACCCTAAGGAAAATGACAAAGTATCACTGACAGTGCTTAAGGTATACGACTAACGATAGATGTAACCACTTCTGTCCATAATTATTCATGGGTTGTCCACCAGATATGGATAAGTGATACAACTGCAACACATTTCTTGTTTGAATCATGCATTTTCAGAAATTTCAACATGATTTAATTTTAAACAACGAAATGCTTAAATAAAGTTTAAATAATTAAGAAGTAATTAAATATTAGTTTAAATAATTAAAATAAAAGTATTACTCTAGTTTAAATAATTAATATTAAACAAAAACTCAAATTGTGGAATTTGAAAAATTGTGATAGCAATTTTAAATCAAATATATTACTTGTATCAGCTATATTATCTTATTTATTTTCGGTACTTTTTTATATTTATTAATAGCATTAAGTAAGTCATTTAAAAGGATTTGCTTTCTTTACCATATATAAAAATTAACAGTGATTTTGAGCTAACAGATAGGTTAGCAAGCTGAAAAAGACCTATGGCTTTGCTAAAAATTTTATGAATTTAAAACGCTTGTCAGCAAAAACTATTTATTTCCCTTGATGTTTTAATTAACTAAACCTTCATAATTAAACTAACTAATACCTTAATAATTATGCTCTTTTGACTTTTCGATACATTTGTGGATTTTGTCCAGCGTAGGCATTCTCAAACTGCCCAGCATAACAGTACCAGCTGTGTTAGTTTGCTGTTCTGATTATTTTACAAAACAAGGAAGGAAACGAAACCATAGAATTATTGTGTTAAATCAGTTTATTTGTATGAGAATACTGGCATGTTAATACAAAACCTTTCATTTGCATAACCCTGTCGGACAGTTACTAAAATGTGTTTCTGTATGATAATGCCAGCATTTTTATGGCGGCTGGTGAAAGGTTTGAAGTTGGATTAGCTTTACAAAAGATGTAGGTCGGTAAGCAATTTAAAAAAATATTAACATTACTTGAACCATTAGCTTAACATCGGCAATTTAGTACGGTTCGCATAAAAGAACCGGCAGCGTTTTGCAAGTAGTGATTTTGTATCAGAGTTCTCTGATTTTAGTTCATATCCTATTTAATCAATCTACCAGAATAGTGAACTAAAACACGGTCTGCATAGCAGTTTTTCAGCAACAAATATCAGTACCTTTCTGAAGCTTATTGATTTCAATTTATATCTTACTTATTTTGTGCCCTCAACTATACTTTAGGACACCATTGTAAACGTTTATGCTAAAAAAATTCATAAAAGTATAGATACTATTATGACTATTACACATTTGCTTGCTTCACCCAAGATCGAGAATTCGACCCATGGGTTCATTCGACCCAACATTTCATCTTCTAAACACCATATGAAACCAGCAGCTTCGCAATGGATAGCAATGGACTTTAGTGAACTTTTTAAGAGAAAATAATCGATGTTTATGTCATATACGTGAGAAACTCCAAAATCACTTACATTGGCCCTTTCTTCTATTGGCTACGAAATGGGAATGAAACTACTAAATTTCAAAAAAACTTTTCTACTTGGCTATTAAAAGGATCATTTTCAAACAAATTTAAACATACTTTAAACTTGCTAAGACGTGAACTATTATAAGATTGTATGAAAGAATATTTTAACACAGAGGACGTTTTTATCACTGTTATATTTCCTTTTTACATCTTTCATGTTGATAACCTGTTTATAAGCAGCTAGACTTTCCTCACTAAGGGAGATTATACCATATACGAGTTTATTGTTCCCATTGAATTGTTTAACTTCTCAAAATTTCTTTTTTCTAAACCAGTCCCTAAAAATAGAAATTAGGTACATTTAGAACACTTTTATTTAATCATTTATTCTTTGTTTCACTGCATCAGTTTAAACGCCTGAAGTTTGCTTACACGCATGTGCATGATGTGTATACAGTAGTAAACCCTGTAAGGGATGTCTCGATTTAAGGGATAATTCTGCTTGTCCCGATCATTTGAAATAGAGAACATAATGCATCAATCTTTGCAATTATCACGTCTCTGCAAGTTTAATGTCTTTTTAAAATTGTCCTCTTATTGAAGAACATTAAAAAAAAGTTTCAGAAATAAAAAAAAAAAAAAAAAAGAAAAAGAAAAGAAAAAGAAAAGAAAAGAAAAAAATAAATAAAAAATCTGAAAGGTTTCAGCTTTTAAATTACGGCCAAAGGGGCTTTTTTTAACGTTCTGTGTGCTACCTTTATTTATTAAATATTATGTTCTACGTACTCAAACTATAAAATTCGGTTCAACAGCATTATCTTATTTTAAAATGAGCATATCTTTAAAATTTCCAATACAGAACCTCGCGCGATGGAGATAAAAATGTTTTTTTTTTTCGTACAGTGTTGCCATTGCTCTCTTTGAAATTGTTTAGTTTTTTAATCAAAAATTCGTTGAAGTGTTACAAAATCTGAAATCGATAATAAAACAAATTTAAAATTCAAATTAGAGCTTGCACATGCCCGTGTTGTATGGAAGATCGTGTTATTCAAATTTGAATGGCTCTAGATATCGTTGTTTTATCACAATGCGAGAAACATACTTACATTTATGCAGATTCTTCATTATTTAATTTCTTTAAATATAAGACAGCGCGATACTATAGGGTAGCAACGATTTGAAAAGTCATACAGCTTTTTTAACGCAAGTTTTCAACGTAAAATGCCAAAACGAAATTAATAGTCCTTCAGGGCAAATTGCCCCTTTGGACTAAAATTTCTTTGTTATTAATCTTTTGAAGTTTCAAAGCCAAGTTTGCGTTCAGTAAAAGATAGTTTTGTGACAAGAGAACAACGAAATGAAAAGTTAATCCCTCTGTTTTGAAATCCTACTGCTTTTCAGTAGTGAAAAGGAAAATAATACATTTGGAAAAGGCAATACATAGAATTCCAAATCCAGCTATTCTTGCTACCGTTCTCAGTAGGGGAACAAACTTTAGGATCACAATGTGTATACAGTGAAACTCATACCATTCTTAGTTCTCACTAGGTCTGGGGAACAAGAGAAGTGTAGTTTTGTACTTGCGTGTTAGTTTTACATACGTTATCTAGCATGGCTTTAAAGAAAAAAAGATTAATAGTTAAACAAAAAATTAATGTAATTTGTGTAACATAAATTGAAAACATTGGCTTGAGAGACTTAAGTCTGGAATAAGCGAAAACCAAGTAAGTCATGAGCTAAAGGATAGAGAAGGAATAAAAATATTATGGATTACTAATTCAAATCAACATTCCAGGAATGTAAAATTTAGAAACCTTGAAGCATGTGAAATTGATACAGTAGAGTTCAACTTGTTTTTGTTCTGTAAGAGGAAACAATATTCCTTAAGTGATATAAATAATATTAAATATTATTGCACGAAAAGAGAAAAGAAGTTTCGGAATGTCCGGGACTAAGAACTTCAAAGCATCAAATGGTTGGTTATAAAAATTTAAGCAAAGAGATAAGATAACTTTTAACATATTAGTGGTGAAAACAATTGGTAGCTCTGCAACACGTAACAGACTGTATAAAAATGCTAAATGAGATTTGTGAAAGGTATTCTTCACAAATTTCATTTAGCTTTTTTACAAACTATTAGCCTACAAACATCTACAAATCTACAATGTAGATTAAACTGGATTATTTTGTCTATTATAACTCTACGCTTCATAGTAGAAAGGTACCCTGGCGTTAAAAGCTCCAAAGAAGGTCTCACTGTGCTACGGTCTATAAAAAATTGCAAAGTTTTGCTATTTCTTGACAATTCGCAAGCCCACTCACCAAATGTCAACAGGGAAATGAGTATTTTTCATCACCTAATGAAACATTAGCATTGTAGCTTTAGGACCAAGGTATAATTAGAAGCTTCTAAGATTCGTTACAGAAAACTGTTTTAAAGGTATATTCTTTAACAAGCTGGTTGCAGAAACAAGGATTCGTCTTTCAAAATGCGTTAATGCATTGAATGCCACTCAGTGAATACGAAAGGCTTCTAAATCAGCATCACAACGTTGTCTGCAGAGCTGTTTTAAGATAGCAGGCTTTGAAATTCCAGTTTCGAGTGCCTCAGTGAAAATTCTATTGATGAAAGTGAATGTTTGAACTTGTCAAAATCAATGGCAGTGCTCAGATGTAAGAATATTTAGGAAATCGATGAAAACTTGTATACTGAAGACACCAATGACGACATAAAATCTTTCTCAACAGTAGTTGATGATGTGAGCTTTAACAAAAGTATCTCAGAAAGTAGGGAGGAAGACGAAGAAAAGCCAGATGAAATGTGTGACATGAAAAATTCTTGGTAACTGTTGGTGACAGTGAACAACGGTGACTTTACTATCCCCGAGATAAAAATTCTTGCAATGCACAGACTTGTAAATAAACCCGTGTAATGGACTATTTTCAATAGATTTCTGTGTTTCAAAACGCTATTATTCATTTCATAAACTTTTGCAGTAATTAAACTTTTTTAATTAAAGCTTTTCCTTTTTAATTAACTTCAAATAAATGCCTGTGACAGTGTGTATCATTTATTTAAAGCTCGATGCAACCCGAGTTTCTAATTAAAGTATCTACCCTATGAAGAAGACACACTTCCATTTAAGAGCATGGTCCGGTAAATGTTCTTACTGTAAGGTACTACTGTATCTGCTTGGAAGTTTTAAAACAGGTAGCGACATTTTGTGGAATAGAAAAATAAGCTTCAAAGCCGTCAGCTCGTTGTTATAATGTTTTCCTTTATTGTTTTGTAGTAATGTTTTCTTGCATTATTTATATTTTTATTTCATGTTGCAGCTTATAACAGGCGACAGGAAAAATGTAATTTTCATTTTGCATGTATATTAAATACTACAAATATTATCCATTAGAGGTTTTGTTTTCACTATAAATGCTGTTTGAACCGAAAACATCCGACCATTTATTATAAATCCTATTTTTCCGTTTATTTTTAGTTTCTGCTTAAAATAAATTTTCAATATAAGCTGATATATTGTGCAAACAAAGGGTAAAAGCGAAACCCCTCTCTGGAAAGTTAGCTCTAAATCTAATTTTGATTGATAGAAAACAGTTAGTGTTTCATTCATTATTACCTTTATTAAATATAATGTAATGTAATGTATTGTAATTTCTGAGTAAATATCTGAATTATGTATTTTGTTTTAAGTCACATGTTAATTCTTGAGGAAATATCCATGGTAATGTCTCTTGCTGTTGTGGGCATCTTCAAGATAAAATCATATTTTATTTCGATGTCTAATCAATTTAGTTTGTTTTCTTTACTTTTTGCTCCTAAATTTAAGAATAAGTAGCGCAGCTTGTTTTACATAAGTTCTTCAAGTGTGATATTGTATAAAAGAATACTAAAGCTTTGCTCAAGATGGATTTGTAATACATTTCATTTAAAATTATTAGAACGTGATAACCGAGAATCTGGCTGGTTAATTAACAAATGTGCAACGTAAATTTACACAAATTAAGTAATGAACTTTTCAAACGCAGGGATGATATAAAAAATAAGTTATCCAAACATTAATAATGAACAACTTATTTTAAAATTAGTAAAGTAATGGCTACTAATAGAATTATCTTCAGATTCTAATTGTGTGTTCCCATGTAACTTCAATCCACTACTCACTTAAACGTCTAGATATAGAAACGTAACTTGTAGTCACATAAAAAGTGGTTTAGAACTTTACGTTCCGGGATAGAGGACATGAAAATCGTGAAAATAAATTATCGTCATGCAAAGAAAGAACGTAACTGAGCTATTGTTTTAAAAAACCAATGACTGTAAAACTTCACTTGCTGTTTGATATTGCACAGTACAGAATGCTTATAAAAACAGAAGATGTACTTTTTTCTTTCATTTAGCCTTTACAAAATGCTTTGGAAAACGTCCAAAAAAAATTAAAAGTGCATATGGATACGTCACGAAAATAATAATTCTGTTTTAATTTCTAAATTCTTCGAAGAGCAATATGCATTGAGTACGTCATAAACTTCTTTACTGCAGCATTGTATGCTTTTTTTGATACTGGGTGTGGAAGATCCATAATGCCACAAAATAGTTTCATTGCTGAGTAGCCCATTCCAATTGTTCGCATGGCATAAGCATAACGTATGCTAATTTCAGCACAGTTGTTCTTCTTACCAATCGTTTTTGAACTTTTAAATGTACGCAGTTCTATACAATTTCCACAATTTAAAGAAAATTTCGAACTTAGTCCACACACAACTTCTTTTATAGTGACATCACTGCCACATGTTTTGCAGCACAGTTCTTTTTCGAAAAAAGAAATCATTACATTCAAGTCCAAGATCTTCAAACCTTTAAAATCATCATCAGTTTTCTTAGATGATTCTGAAGCGACATCAGATTTAATAGGAAGAGTTTTATAAGAAACGACATTTGAATCATGTAATAAAATTCCACATCTTTAGAGGAGAAATAAAAATACTTTGGCTTTTTCATAGCAAAGGGTAAATCTTAATCTATAATATCCGTTAAAGATACAAAACTATAAGTACTATCCTTCATAAGGGTGTAAGGATCTTAAGTTTTACTAACGTTTATTTTATTTTAAATCTTTACTATCACTTCTTATTTTCTACTTCCGGCCAGAATTAAAAGCTTTAACTTATTTATGCAAATTTGTCTTGCGAACGCCAAGTACTTAAGTTGTGGCTTTTTGCCAAGCAAGAGAGAGGAAGGAGCTATTAGAAGCAGGCCGCTTGCCATAGTAGTTTTACTCGGTTGCTGGTTGCCTTCAAGGCCAGAGGTTTAATCCTCTTGATAATTTTAAACGTATCGTAGTGTTAGCAGTTCTCTGTACTACATACGGCTTTTTGCTAATATACGGCCAATCTTGGAGTAGGCACTTGTTTGATTAATCCAAAGTTAAGTTTAGTTAGAGTTTAGTTAATATTTTTATATTCTTACGTTCAGACCACAAGTGGTTGGCCTCTGTATTCCAAAGTCCGGAAATCATTGTAAAGAGAGAAAAATAAAGGGTTTCGTATACCCTTCCTGTGTATCTTGTCTACTTCCCACATTTATTGAACATAGCTTTAGTAAGCTCCCTGTTCCGAGTCAGGACATTTAATGTTCCCAAAGCAAGTAAGGAGGAACACAGAACCTGATAAGGGAAGGGATTTCTCTTTGAATGAAAAGTAAGAGGCATTAAATTTCATGTAAAACACCGGGAGAGGTGGCATTCTCTATTACAAATTGTTATAAAGAGTAAATGAGACAAGAAATCTAAAATTTTCACGGAAATAATAATTTTGTTTTAATTTGTAAATTCTTTGAGGAGCAGTATGACTAATTTTGTAGCGATGTCGGATTTAATCGGAAGAGCTTTAGAAGAAACGACAGTTGAATCATGTCATAAAACTCTGCTTCTGAATAGGAGAAATAAAAATAAAATATAACCTAAACTTTCGTTTTTTGATAACAAGAGGTGGATGTTAATATTTAACATCAGTTAAAGACACAAACCTGTTAATAGGTACCATTTTTTTCACAAGGAAAGAAATTTCCCGTTGAATGAAAAGTAAGTGGCATTAAATTTCATGTAAAAAGTCGGGAGAAGGGGCATTCTCCGTCTCAACATATTATAAAAAGTAAATAAGACCGAATTTTATTTTTACTTTTCATCCAAAATGCTCAAATAGTAAATTAAATATGAGAGATATTATATAAATGGTTTACCTGCGACATTTATATGAAATTTCTTTATTAAAAGAGATATAGTGCAAGAAAAGCAAACATTCTTCGCAGAAGATTAAAGGATATTAGATTTTTAGCATATAACATTGGCTTAATGAACGTATTCTGCCCTGTATTTAATGTTTATTAAAAAAGGTGTTTTGATACGTACTCCTGTGCTTGTTAATTTATTAATACTTGATAAAATATACTTGTTCATTGAAAATATTAATTCATTGAGATGTTAACGAAGGATTTTATTTATTTCTTATTGAAAAGACTCTTAGAGTTTTCAGAGCGGGAAACGTAAAAAATCACCAGTATCCTCGTTGGAATTTGAAACCACATGCCTCCTAAACTTCAGCTGGCATGCTACCACTACCACCACGATAGCATGCTAGCAAGGACATGCTGACTTCTTATACAGTTTCAAAGTGTTATTATACTAAGAGCCAAAATTAAAAGGTATTATCTTTTGCCTTGTTTTCACTTAGTTTTTGTTATCCATAATTCATTCAAATTATCATGTAGATGGCTTGTAGGGACATTACGATATTTTGGAAGCCAGAGAGATGAAAAATTAGCAACCGCCTTCGCCGGAAATCGAACCACGGACCTCTGGAATATTGGCCCAGCGTTCAGAACCACTACACCACGAAGTGGAGAGAAATACCTCATATACTCCCCTTTTTAAAGGGCTACTAGGGTTTTAGGGGACCTAGTTGCCAAATCCTGGGTGTGGAGAATCATCATCCACAACCCTTTGAGTTCGGGCGCCACTTGTAGGGACATAAGAATTTTGGAAGCCAGAGAGATGAAAAATTAACAACCGCCTTCGCCGGGAATCGAACCACGGACCTCTGGAATACCGGCCCAGCGTGCAGAACCACAACACTACGAAGAACGCTAGGAAGGTGGAAGAAATCCCTTATAGGCTAATGCATCAAATGTTTTATACCTTTTTTTAACTAGCAACAAAAGAAGTTGTATGAATGCTTGCACAAGCTTCACTTAGAGCAATAAGATTTATTGCGTCTTCTAACTAAACAGTAAATCGATTCTGAACTAAAAAGTTTTGATTATAGTTAAATTTCAATAAAGATGATGAAACATTTCGCATTTAAAATTCATTTATTTAGAAAATGTTTAATTTAGGACATCAGCAACGTGGTTATGAGAAATTATTAAAGTTTGTAGCTTATATTTCTTAATGCTTGGTGGAAGAAAGATAAACAACATTTTAATTCTTTAAAGCTATAGGTTATTAACCATTGAAAATTAATAAATCAAAGTAAATTATTTTGATACGATTTAGGTTCTTGCATTAAACTGTTTAATAGGCCAGTTCAGATGAATTATATAACGTAGGTAGCCCTCACGTGCTTTGTGTAATTAAAACAATCTAACCCATATTAACAATGCCCAACATTAAAAACTCAAAAAATATGAAAATTGCCTGAAATATCATTTAGTTTAAATTTGATGAAAATGCTGATAAAGCGTTTTTGGTCTTTTACTATTTTAAAATTAAATTTTAAGAACTAGAATTTTTAAAGAAATAAAATACATCCTATATACTGTGCTTCCTAATATACGGTGAACCCGTTATGGCGACCACTTCTGAAAGCTGTAGAGTCATTAGTGTTTTGTTGAAACAGGAGACATGGAAAATAAGCCATGCTTTCCCCGGGACTCGAACCTGGATCTCTCGAATATGTACCGAGTGTGGTACCGTTACATCATGAAGGCGTGCTAGAAAAAGGGAGAAAATACTTTGTATACGCCCCCCATTATACAGAAACTGGGGATCTGGGGATGCAATCGCCAAATATTGGTTGTGACGAATTATTGTTTACATTTTAATTTGGGTGCCACTGTTGAGTCATTAGATTATTTTGAAACAGGAGCCAAGAAAAATGAACAGTGCCCTAGCCGGATCTGGAACCTGGACCTCTCGAATACGCACCGAGTGTGCTAGTACGAAGACATGTTGAAAGGAAAAAGAAAATGCCTTATAAAGCAATTAGCATTTCTATATCAGCTCCCTGAAAAGATCATTTCTATTGAAGACCAAAATCGTCGATGGTCACTATAAAGAAGGTTTACTGCGTTAATGACAGGATGAGATTAGGTATAGGTTTGAAAAGAAATACATAAAAAAATATTTAATTTACCTGAATTGCTTAAAATTTTGAAAAGAAGCGAACAAAATCTCTTAAATATTTTTATTTTATTTCATTTTATTTTTAAAGACATATAATGATTGTTCTAAAATGTAGCGTAAATTTAATTTAACCGTCAATTTATTCAATATCTATACTTTTTTTAATATTCGATGTATTTTTTAAAGTTCCATTCCTTTAATTATTTCAACCAATAAGCATCGTTAGGAATATTTCATATAAATTTTATTGAAATAGAATATTTTTTCTTTGAAGGAAATTATTTAGAAGATAATTAGTTTTAAATATTAATTTATTTTGCTATTTAAGAGCAACCATTGACACATTTGAAAAAAATTCAACTTTTTCCATCACTGGCATTCTTATTGGTACTTAAAAGTTCCATCATTGAAGCTTAAAAAATTGCTTAAGTTCCATTACTAGTATTTAAAATATTGCTTTAACTTTGCATCACCTAATAGAAGGTGATAGATACAGTCTGTGTTACAGAAATAAAATAAATAAATAAATGCAAGTTTTAAAAAATTAATCTTTCAAACTGCAAGGCTTTCGATATGTTATTTACATTTTGCTTTTACAGTTTACCATTTTGCTGAATAATATGCACTGCGATGCGTACAAAATCTTCCGTACATATTTTGAGTGAACTGAATATTTTTCACACCATCCTTCTTCCTCTCCTACTATAACATTTTCCCTCAAAGATATTTGATATTAAATTTAAATTCTAGTTTCAGAGACTGAATACTTACTTATCATTATGTGGACATCTTTTAACAGCATTTATGTTTTTTTTTTCCTTTTTGATGAAGTATTCATATATCAGGTAATTGAAAAACGAGAAAGGTAGTCTAAAAATATTACCTTGAAGAAGAGAAAAATCAATTCTTTCTGTCTAGAATCTCTTTACATTTGCAGCATATACCTTGCTTCTAAATGTTGTTTAATACAAAGGGTTATTAACAGAGTTATACAAATTGCAAAAGCAAGGAACCTCCGTTCCAAAGGCCTCTCCCCCGGATATAGACTAAGTACTTAAATACTTTGTATAATAATAAAATATCTTGTGTCTAAAGAAGACATCCCCACAGAAGTTCGGTTGATAAGTTAATTAATATCACAATGGTGTATAGCAAATGCTAATTCTCTATCAGGAATACAAATGCATAGTTAGTAAGTAAGTTAAATTAAAACTTGCTATTTACTAGCCTTTTTAGTATTATTTTTATATTTTTGTATTTTGATGGATTATACATAATTTATTTTTGGTTTACATGCATAATTGGTGCAGGGGAAGTTTCTAATAGGTAAGAGTTTCTAAGTTACTTTGGTTTTCTACTCTTAATTATATTGGCAATTTACATTTAATTAATATTTTAATTCCTGTCAATTTACTTTCTAAATTTCTTAAAATTCCTACTAGTTTAAATTTCGTTTTTAGTAATTCACAACATTTATATTTACTTTTGGTTTTGAATATTACTATACCCTTGCTTATATGGATGACGAAACACGAATTGAGTAATTGAAGAGTTAAATTTGGAGGCAACTTTCCCTTCATAAGATCTGTCTCCTGCCCGTTCAACAATTATTCACTTATTACAATTAAGACAAATTAATTTGGTCTTAAAAATTCTTTAAAAAAATTTTGGGATTAATTTTTGCAAGATTATATATTTTTTCATAGTTTTAGATACGTGCACTTAATTTACATATGCTCGTAGAATTTAAATAGTATCGTAAATTAGTTCGCACCAATAATTAATCTTTTATATTTGCAATTAAAATTTCATAATTAAATTTTAAATTAAATTTAAATTAGCTTTATATGACTAGAGAATATTTGTTAAATTCAAATTTCATTCCTTGCAGCCATGGCGCAAGAGAATTATTTAAATTTAATTTACTATATTCTTGTGAAACTCCTATAATTGTATATATATTAAACGTAAAATATCTAGATTTAAAATTAGCTTTTGGCAAACTATTGCTTAGCGTTTTCAAATAAATGATAGCATATTTCATATTTGATGAAAATTTTGAAACAAATGATAATGCTTGCCAAGATATTTTTAAACAAATGGGAACAAAATCTGAGAAAAATTACTTTATTGATCTAAACATATAACGATGTTTTGTTTCTTAAAAATCTTCATTTGAAAACCATATTCGTTTCATAGACACAGATTATAAGGATTTTACATTAAAAGAAAGCATAAGCGTTAAATTTTATTTCATTTATATAGCATTTAGACAATTCATATAGCATTTAGGCAATTTAAATTACAATTCTAGAACAGTTTCAACCTGTCCAGATCATATATGTGAGATTGTTTCAGACAAGCATTTTTTTCTCTCGTTCTCTTTTTAAACACCTTAAAACCTCAGGGTAGTCTTAAATGTGAGGACAACTTTTATTAGGGCAATTCAATAAATTTAAAAGCAAAAGAATAATTTAATGAACATATATATATATATATTCTCTAAAAATTTTAGGAAAAAATTATTTAAAAGCAAAAGAAGGATTTAATAAATGTTTAAATCCTCTGATATATAAAAAAATCCAATAAAAGCTTAAAATTTTCAGTATTTCTTAAACTGTTTGTATTTTCTTTCAAGCTGATGAAAGTATACATCGTGCTAATAATAATTCGCAAGTTCTGTCCCCTGCAACTCGCTAAATACTGCTAGTTGCAGCACAGTTTTAAAATAAAACTTATTTTTTATTGCATTTGAGAATCAGAACTTTAAAAATTCACAGCAATAAGAAATTATAACCTTCGTATAAGCATTAAATACTCACGGAGAAAGAGAATAAAGCCGCCGGTTGGAGCGAGAGAAGGAGAAGCGTTTCTTTCTCCCAAACTATTTTCTTCCGCGTTTTCAGGGACTAGAGTACTTCTCCCCGCTCGTCAAATCTCTCCTTCTGGGAAGAAGAGTGACAGCACACGCGGCGAGGAATATTGTCCTCTCCGTATGAATCTGACTGTGGCCGAATTGGTTCTGAAATGCCTCGGAAGGAAGCAGGATGGGATGTTACAGAGTGGATGATACTCCAAATGTGCTCTGGCACTGTTGCCTAGCAACGGCGCGTGCCAAACACTAACTTCCTTCCTGGAACCTCGCCAGACAAAACTCTCTGACGTCATGTATCCGTGCCTCCGAACAAGAGGGTGGAGTATACGACAAACAGTTTTACTGGGAAGAAAACGCCACTATATTATGCCTTGGCCATGCTTACCCTCCCCGACGGAACGCGTTCAAATTCCACAAATAATCAAAAACGATGTAACGCGGAGCGCTCAAACTTGTCATTGAGCGTGAACATTTTAAGCCCAGCTGTATTTTTAAATTACGAGCGATTTCGTATTATAAATGACTTGCATCGACACCTGAATACAGCAGGTAATTTTCCGCCTTCCTAGTTCCCTATGCGTGGATTATTTACGACCTTAATTTTCAAGGTCAGGTTCAATGCATAGAATAACCTACTATTCAAAAAATCTCGTCATTAGAACTTTCATTTACGAGCTCGAAGATTAAGTTGCCATTAAAAATTAAAAATTTTCTACTTAATCTTCAGCTTTACATACAAAAGATTCACTTACTTAAAAAAATGTTTTTTAAGAATCGTGTTTAGGGTTGAATTTGAAGTCTCTGTTAATTTCAGTATTGTAAAACGTGTATTTCTCAAATATTAAAATTTTAATTAATGATAAAATATAATAATAATTATTATGAACAATGCAGTAATATTATCGCTTTACAGATTTCTGCCCGTTTTAGTGAGATTTTAAAAATTGTTATTAAGAAAAATCCACGCATTTCATATTTTTTTCCCGATTTCTAAAATTTGCTCTAATTGGTGGATTTTGCATTTAAATAATTTTAGCAATTATTGAGAGGTTTGATCGAAAACATAAACAGCGTAAATATAAAATCAATGTACATTAAATTAACTACTTTATAAATGGAAACATTAATTTTAAAGTATGTATACTATACTATGTACAGGATGTAATAAAATTAGCTGCCATAACTTTCAGCAAGGATGTCAAACTCGCGGCCCACAACAAATATTTTTGCGGCCCGGCCAATATATCGGCAAATAATAATATATAATAATAAAATAACATATCGACGAAGGAAAAAATGAAATGTTTACTGCTAAGTAATTAACGATAATTTATTCAGTGTTGTTAGATTACTCACAGCGAGCTGACACACACACACTACTTAAATTACAAATGCGTGGGAGTAGCTTGCGTTCAGCTACCTTCGGCTTTTGGGGGACACGTGCACTCAGAACTTGTACGCATCCCCCGATAGCCGAATGTTGCCGAACTCATGGTCTCAGTTTTGCAATCATAGTTTTGTACGATATATTGGTGCATGCATGTGCATGCACTTTGCTTTATTATTAATTATTACTTAATTCATATTGTTACGGATTTCATAGTTATTTATTTAGTTAGTTTTTTTTATTTAGAATTGTAATTAGATTTGCTTCATGTTGCCTTAGCAACGCAGACGATTTTTGAAAAGACAGCTGCGTTGGAAGGTTAAAAATTGAACAGCGCGTGCATTTAATACCTAATAAATAAATATCTCGCAATTGCTGTTGCCATCCACAAAAATCCAGATATTTATAGATGTTTCCAGTATATTCGAGAAATTAATTATAAAGCTTATAAAAGCCGAGAACAAACAACTCATCTCAGTAGTAGCTGTAGTTCTAGCGAACTGTTTGTTTACTTAATGCTCTGATTGATTTGTAGCGATTTCGCTGTGAGATAGAATTAGTTTCTCTGTTTTGAATTGATTTTTGCTAAACGTTTGACATTTTGTGATATTGTTAGAATATTTTTGAAGAAATATTTCAGCATTTTGAATTATCTCTTGTGAAAAGAATAAATTTTTGTTAACTTTTTAATGTTAACTGTGTTTATTCCAGCCCTTTGTATTCAGTATGTCTATATCAAAACCAAGTGGTAGTAAAATTAAACGAAAAATTGTATTTTTTGCGGCCCGCCTAAAGTTAAACTTTGTTTGTTTAGCCCAAGTGTACCTATGAGTTTGACATCCCTTTCAGGGGACGATACAGCATGACAAAAGCAATACTTTTCGTAGCACAAAATGTGGTGGAATGTGAAATACGCGAAAATACAGTAAGTACGAAGAACATAAAGAATGAAAAGTAGTCTTAATGATGGATATTTATCAGGTATTATGCTTCATATCTACTATAAGAACTGTTCAAATGAATGACCACCGATCATGCGACGAAATGACTGGCATATACTTTGGAAGCTGCCTGGCATGTCATGTATTTACTTCAGTAGTGACACTAAAGGTGGAGATCAAGATCGTCAGGAAATCTGCGCCTCTATACGATATCTTTATGATGATGTGTATTTTCCATTTACATATATTGCAGTTGCTGGTCGTTCATTTGAATAACTCGTGTAAATATTGTTGGGTTCGTAATAAATTGAATGTCCAATGAATTGAATTCGTCCAATGAAAAGTGAATAAAATTTATTCTTATCACAACAAATAAAACACAATGCTGAAACTTCCTCAGAGATATTCGTACAATATCTCAATATCTCACAGTAGTTATATTTTAAACTGCTAAAAAGTTTAACAGAACTTAATTCAAAACAGAGAAAGCTAATCCGATCTCAACGCGGATTCGCTACAATTAGCTACAAGAACTATATAAACAACTGCTTAACAACTGAACTGAGATGTTTTCCTTCCGCTTTTATAAGCTTTTTTATCAAGCACGAGAATATTCTGGTATTTTCTCAATTTTTCTGGATAGCAAAAGAGTACAGTTACGAGATATCTATTTATTAAAATGTTAAATGCGAGTGCTCCTGTATTTTAATTTTTCCGGCGTAGCTTTCTCTTGAAATAAGTCTCGTGCTGCATTCAACGGGAATATAAAACAATTTTTAATTACAAATCTTACTAAAAATAACTAAATAAATAGAAAAACCACAACAATATCAAACACTAAATAACTGTGGTTGAAGCAATTTGTCGTTTTCCATATTCTTCATACTTTCTGTTTTGCTGCGTTCACATTCTGCATTTACTTCACATTGCATCATGAAAATTGTTACATTTGCCATGTTTACATTATCAGATACACCCTGTATAATTAATATGGTTAATTGTTTAAAAAACCCTAGTTGTGCGTTCAGGCGATGGTTTTGTCGTCATCAAGCTTTGTATTTTAACAGCATGAAAATCATTTATTTCCATTCACACCTCTTTAGCAGGGTTTAAGAAATAGCCAGTCAGGGAAGGGAAAGTTGCGTATGCTTAAATGTGCAGCTGACTCAGCGAAACCTTCGATTGATGCTCGGTTCACTGTGACTGGTCGGCTTTTATACTAAGTGGCAAAAATTGAAAAATCTGAACATTACGTTAAATTTCTTAAACCAGTTTTTCTGACGTATCAAGGTCTGGTTGCCTAGCAACAATGCTCGGCTTAGATCACTTATGATCTTAAAACCACCGTGTGAACGAAGCTTTACGCGCCCTCTGCATTTTGGACATACCATGTGAGATGAACCATGTATGTTTTGTTTGATTTTTGTTTGTGTCGTTTTATATGAAACATAAGCTTTGACCTTGATATGATTTCTGGTAATATTCCCCGGAAGCGTAATGGCAAACTGCACATTCAGTTGATCAATGTTAAACGAATTTCGCATACTGCGCATGCCCAGAAGAGAAATTGCCGTAATTACGACTTTGATACAATTTTAAAAGAAGATAAATACTGTGGTTGATATTCTGTTATCTGGGCGTAAACAGTTCGGGGTTTTAAAACTTGTTAGGTTGTAAGTTCCTTTATTACTTAGAGGGTAACTATCGATTGTAAACTACTCAAATTTTCGTTTAAGAATGATTATAAAACAGGAAACATTACAGGATATATTAGCTGAATCTTTATTGAATATACTTGTGAGGAATAAAAGCAGTTCCGTATGTTAAATAACTATATGTTCCAATCGTATATACTTTAACAAATTAAAGAATAAATCAAATTTAAATTACTGAATTAAGTTCAAGGAAATTATTATAAAAAACTGATATTAAATATAACGTTTATGAACAAAATAAACAAAAATGGCATGAAACAGAAGCAAATGCATTAAGCACAAATAAATTTTGGTAGTATTGTAATTGTAAATAGTCGATAAGACCTACACGATGAACAGGCTTGTGTAATGGTTGCTTATGCTTAGTCGCCAGTATTTTCTGCCACGCCAACAGTACAACACTGAGCATGCGCGGTAAACGAACTTCGTTAACATTGATCAACTCAATGTGCGGTTTGCCATTACGCTTCCCCGAACAGATGCACTTCAGCACACTAGTTCAATCTTCTTTCAACAGCTTGTTCATAAAGATAGGCTATACGACCAGGCACATAAATCTTTGATTTGATCGATGAGGGTACTAGGTTGAGCTAATCGCTTGTAGTAAAATTTCTTTGGGATTGCTCGGACAAAATAATATTCTTTCATACATCACATTACACTATAACAAAAACTGTTACTTTTACTATGTTCTAACACCCTTTAAGTTTGTTTCTATTAATTCTTTTACTACATACTTACGTATTGTTTTCAAACTGATATTTACATACTATTGTTCGAATGGATTCTACCGGTATCGTCAAGCTTCTAGCTCTCAAACAAGTGTAAAAGAAGCCAAGATTCTCACAATTCGCAATCATTCTCACACGCATTTGTCAACTTTAAGCATGTCATAGGAAAAGCCTGTGATATCGCCATCCAACTTTCTATACTCCTTGGAAATTACTCTGAACTATCTTTCAAAAAAAAGAGAAGAATATGCCTATGCGTTATAACCCTAGTTTGCTTGTGCGGACTTTTGTCTCTCGTCGTAGAACAGAAAGTCTCGTCGCAGAAACAGAAAAAGTATGAAGAATATGGACTTTGTTAGAACTTTTGTCTCTCGTCGCATTCCATTAGATTGGCACATATTCAGTAAAAGAGACAATGGTCTCCCAAATTTTACCTCACTTTAACTATTCCTCAAGTTTCATCTGTTAGATCATCAAAGTCTTGTGCCTTCAGTTGCTCAGTTTTTCATCTCGCTTAATAAGGCTTCTTCTGTGGCATTAGGCACTACACGAAAAGGAAGAAATGTACCGGGGAGAACATTTTTGGGGAAAGTGGCTCGTATACAAGTTACGCAGGGAGGGTTACAGCCGAAAACATCGCGGCAAAAACATCGCGGACGAAAACGTCGCGGAGAAAACAACGCAAGGCAAAAACGTCGTGCTACAAAACATCGTAGGAGAAAACATCGCAAAGAGAAAACATCGCAGCTCTAAAACATCGTGGTACAAAACATCGTCGTCGAAAATAAAGCGGTTCAAAAACTTCGCAGTTTAAAAATATCGTCGTCGAAAATATCGTGGTAAAAAATAAAGTGTCTACAAATCATCGCATGACGATGACATGGCAGACATGCTTTTTTCAGGTTTTAATGACTGTAAATGGATATTCCCATTATGATTTGTGAGCGCAAGATGTGAAGAAGGATAATTTTTACTTTCACACTTTTTTATAAACTAATAAATTTTTGCTGAGAAAATAAGCATAGAAAATTAATGCAACTTATAGCACTTAATAGAATTTTAAACCGACATAGTTAACTAAAAAAGGCCATTAATAAATCATTTTTATAAAGTTTTTACTGGTAATTTTCATGAAAAGTATAATCTATAAGTTGCATTTAATTTTCTATGCTTAAGTTTCCTTCTTACTTTTTTAAGCAAAAATTTATTAATTAATAAAAAATGTGAAAGTAAAAATTATCCTTCTTCACATCTTGCGCTCACAAATCATTATGGGAATATCCATTTACAATTATTAAAACCTGAAAAAAGCATGTCTGCGATGTTATCGTCATGCGATGATTTGTAAACACTTTATTTTTTGCCACGATATTTTCGACGACGATGCTTTTAAACTGCGAAGTTTTTGAACCGCTTTATTTTCGACGACGATGTTTTGTACCACGATGTTTAAGAACTGCGATGTTTTCTCTTTGCGATGTTTTCTCCCACGATGTTTTGTAGCACGACGTTTTTGCCTTGCGTTGTTTTCTCCGCGACGTTTTCGTCCGCGATGTTTTTGCCGCGATGTTATCGGCGGACACCCGCAGGGAGAAAACTATGAAAACGTTCATAAAGCCCCCCCCCCATTTTCCTGGAATCGAACACAGGTTGGAAATACCAGCGTTCAGCGATTTACACTCGGTCGCTGGTAGACTTTTACAATGGATGGAAAACGCGAGCTAAATGATTTTGAATGAAGGAAAACTGATTTTTTGTCACTACAGTTGGAAATCTGTTCGGGAAATTTCTGCAATGTTAAGATTGCCTCATTCTACTGTGCATGATGTTATTGGGAAGTGAAACGTGCATAGACATACGACTCTGCAACAAAATCTGCTAGACCATGCTGTCCTGTATACAGGGACCACAAAGGCATGCAGAGAGTTGTGAAAGCCAATCGAATGGAATTAGCAGAAAAAATTCATCAGGAATTCCAAGAAACCTCTGGATTCAACATCAGCACCATCACAGTTTGTCACAAACTTCGAACTCTCCGTTTTTACGGTAGAGTTGCTGCTTATAAACCAAACTTTATCGGTACTAATATAACATCGATAGCATTGGAGCGTTGAGCAATGGTGTCACGTGTTATGGTGTGATGAATCAATTTGTACTATATGGCAATCCGATGGTACAGTTTGGGTTGGAGACTGTTCTAGTGATTGCTTTTATCTGACTGTATTATGCAAGCGAAATATGGAGAAAGAGAGAACATAATAGTTTGGGACTGTGTTTGGCTGGGTTCTTTGGTTTTGGAGGAAGATACTTGCCAGAGAGAAGAATATCTGGAAAATATTGGACAATTTTTCGAACTGCCTACATTATGGTAACAGTTTAGAATGGGTCCATTCCTGTTTCAACACGATCGTACTCCTAACCATACCACGCGGCTTGCGTAGACAAGATCTGCAGACATGGGAATTTAGGAATTGAAATGGCTTGCTAGAAGCCCAGACTTGAATCTCATAGAACACATATGTGATGTTTCAGAACGTCGACTGTAATTGTCCCAAGTTGATGATGGAACTTGCCAGTGCTCTTTTGCAAGAATGACAATCTTCGCCAGAGAGTGGCAAGTATTACTGCAGTAGCCCAACCGCATATTATTACGTTTGGCTGCAAAGGTAGTCCAATCTCATATTACCTTTTCATTTATCTGCAATAAAAATGAAGCATACAAGTGTCTAGATATTTCTGATAATATAGTGTATCAAGATAAAATCTTAAATTCGTGTTATTTGTTTTCGTGAGAGTTATATATATATCTTAAAGTTCCAGTGCCTTCATCTACGCATTTTTATAAATCATTTTTTAAATTATTACATATATATATTTATGCAGATTCTTCATCTTTTAATTTCTTTAAATGTAATACAAGGCGATAATATTTGGTTGCAACAATTTGAAAAGTGAAACAACGCATACAATGAATCGATACAAAATACCAAAAGGAAATTAATAGTCCTTCTGGACAAATTGACCCTTTGGACTAATAAGAAATGCTACAGATACTTTTGATATATGAAGTGAAAAAAAATTCAAACAAAAATATATTATATATTGCATAAAATTAGGCATAAATTCAGTAGAATTACAGATTTCGCAAACTGAACTTAATTGAAATAAGAACCATAGGAAAATTACATAAACATTTTTTCTCTTCTTCTATAAAGATGTTTAATCTTGAATCCGACGAAACTAAATCTTCATATTTAAATATTAAAATTCAAACAGCTGATCCTTTTCATTTCTAAAATTGCTAAAATGTTAGAAAAAATGCGGAGTTCCGTATGCCATAGTATTTAGCGTATTTGTTTCCGTACTTACTTTTCAAAGATGAAAAGGTAATAAAGGAAAATTATCGAAGTATAATTAAAGATAAATAAAAAAAAAAAAAAAAAAAAAAAAAAAAAAAACTTAAAAAAAAAAAAAAAAAAAAAAAAATCTGAAATGTTTCAGATTTTAAATTACGTCCAAAGGGGCGTTTTTTTAACATTTTGTGTGTTACCTTTCTTTATTAAATATCATGTTCCTCGCACTTAAACCATAAGATCCAGTGCAACAGCAATATCGCAAAATAGTTTTAAAACGAGCATATCTTTAGAATTTCCGATACAGAGACTCACGCGCTGGAGATAAAAATGTTTTTTCTGCACAACGTTGCCATTGCTCGCTTTGAAATCCTTGAGTTTGTTAATCAAAAATTCGTCAAAGTTTTAAAAAATAGGAAATCGATCATAAGACAAATTTCAAATTTCAAATTTGGTCTTCCACATGCTCATATTCGTTGGAGGATTACGTTATTCAAAATTCGATGACTCTATGTACCGTTATTTTATGACAATGTGAGAAATATACATACATTTACGCAGATTTTCATTATTTAATTTCTTCAAATATAATGCAGGACTCTAACATTTTATGGCAACAGTTTGAAAAGTGAACCGACATTTATCCGTCCGACGCAAAATGCCAAAACGAAACTAATAGTCCTTCGGGATTCAAATCCCTTTGGACTAAAAAATCTGAAGGCCTTCGGGTTTTATATTACTCTTAAAAGGAGTTTTTTTTTTTTTTTTTTTTTTTTTTTTTTTTTTTTTTTTTTCATTTACACATAATTACACATTTCGAGAGCATTTGGGATAACGTCGCTTTGGGCTAAAAATATTTAAAACAGTATAAATTTAGAACTTCCGATAGACAGTCTCGCGAGCTGGAGATAAAATATTTTATTCCATACAGCCTCTGCTCGCTTTAATGTCGTTGAGTTTCTTAATAAAAAATTCGTTAAAGTTTAAAAAATATGAAATAGATAAGAAAATAGAAAGATTCGGGCTTTCAAGCGCCCATATTTGGATGGAGGACTACATTGTTCAAAATTTGATGGCTCTAGGTATCCTTGTTCTTCCATAATGCGAGAAACATACATACATTCATGCAGACTTTTCATTATTTAATTTCTTTACGATAAAATTTGTTGGCAACAATTTGAAAAGTGATACAGCCTTTTATAAGGATTCGGCGCAAAATATCGTTTGGAGACTAATAGCCCTTCTTGGATGGTGTCCCTTTGAGCTAAAAATACGTAATCATTTGAATAAAATTAAAAATTAAACAGAAACTGTAAATTTTTTTGAACTGATAACAATCACTGCATGTTATATGCTATTAACAAAATTTTATTATTAACATTATATTTAATTTTGAAGCAGATGATAATATGCAGACAAATTATAGTTATTGAGATTTTATAACTGATTTACGTTAATGCTTTAGAGGCTAACACTCGATGCCAAATATTATTAGGAAGTATGGATTTTAAAATGTTTAATTTTGGCATATCGAAGAGCAAAGCGTTTTAAAATTTCAGTAGATAAATATTCTTCCCCTTATCAATTGGCAACCGTTTCCTAGCTTGCCAGGGAAAAGAATTTCTGAGATTCGTAAAATGAAATCTGATTTAAGATGTTAAGGAAAATGCTTCTTAACATGATTGATTGAGAAAGATTGAGACTGAGACCTGAGAAAGATTGAGTGACAAATCTGAAAATCAGAAATAAATATATTTAAGCAGTGTTTTTTCCTTCATTGTAAGTATGACACAGCCTTGAATAAGGCCTTGAAAGATTCTCCATGAGAATAAGAGTAATGCCATTCTTAAAGGTATTAAATTTCACGTGTGAAATTCTAACTTTAAGGTATGGAAATGAAATAGATTTTTTTTCCATATATTCCTTCAAAAAAAATTATCTGCACATTACCTGAAAATTTCTCAGAGTCAACAAGAACTAATAGCCCATTTATGTTACCGGTAAAATATGAAACGCCAGCATTCTAATCTATAGAATGCCTAGGTATTGTATACAATGCCGGACGATTTTAAGCAAAGTATGAAATATGGGAATTATTACATACTTTCTCTAGGCATTGTATATAATATATAGGCATTCTATTGAATGGCAAATGCTCTTCAGGCAAAGTATGAAAAATATTTATGATAAGGCTGTTATTTAAAAGACGTTCATTCCTCAAAAAAATTAATTAAAGAGTGCCATTAAAGAACTGTTATTCGAAATATGTAAAAAGAAGTTAGTGAGATGATTTTGATACAACAAAATAAATTTGTATTTTTTATCTGGTCGAGACTGGGAATCAGTAAGATCTAGCTGACAACGGAAATTAAATTCAGAAACAATCATAAGTTTCAGAACAATGGCATTTTTAATACTTTTTGTTTTTTCCGACAGGGCTCACAAAAGTGGTTAATAGTTCAATATCATTACGTGCAACATTTTTGTATTTGGTTGAAAGTTCTTTCAATATTCTGTCACGTCGTCCGTGTGCAGTATTCAAACGAGTTTTCATTAAGTACGGGAAATAACTCAGCGTTCGTGACGTAATACTGTATAGTACTGACGTTTTCTTTAACAGAATAAAATGAATGTAATTTTGTTTTCTGCAAATAGCACATTCTACCGATTCAGCAGCCGGTAGTTCCGTGGTTCTTCTTAGCAGTCATTTTCGTCTTTTTACATCGTTTATTAACTTCTGGTAAGTAGTTTGGTTTTTCGAAACGAATCGGAAATGTATTTCACACCTTGCTGATTTGTCATTTCGTTTTCTATAGAATGCCTAGGAAATGTGTGAAATATGAATCATTTCTTACATTGGCGGCTAGTTTTAGGCATTATATACAATGCCTAGGTATTCTATAGAATGCCGGATTTTAAACTTTGCCGATAACATTTATAAATTTTAAATACATTATGTACTTCTGAATTTATGGACTTTATATTTTTTAACAAAAATATAAAGACTTATGTCTTTATAGTTCTTATTATTTTAATGCTGCACATAGGAGAAACTGTGTCTCGGTAAATTTGAAAATAAAGGTTTTTTATATTCAAAGTGGTGTTTTTCTGAGATTGTAATTAGCTATCTTCTAAACATTTCTTTTTCAAGAACTAGCATAACTCATATCATAAATGGGAGGAAACGTTTTGTTAAATCATAAACTTGAAAAAGATAAATGATAGATGGATGACGATTTTTGACTGCTAAAGAGGCTGCCCAGACGGGAAAGTGGTTAGTGACTCTCACTACCTTACCGAAGTGCCCGGGTTCGAATCTCGGAGAAGGCACGGGGTAAATTGCCTGTCCCTTCTTAGGTGGCAACGCAGGTCCACCTATTTAAAGTGCTTCCTTAATAATGTGACCACTTCTTCCAACCTTAGTAGTGGCAAATGCTTATAACGGACTAGTGCCCGCCGTTGGGAAACAATTACTGTTAAAAATCAATGATGATTTTACTTTTTCAAGGTAAACGTGAAAACGCTATTCGTGAAATTGAAAAAGATGAATGCAGATGTCATAAACTTAAAAATTTTTTTTTCTTCACGCAGACATCACGAGATTACTCATGCTAGGCTTAATTTTTGTAATTGGAAGTGAAGAAGCCGAATATGACAAAGAGAAATAAACAATATAAAATAATAAAAAATAAATCGGTAATTATTTATAGTTAAAATTAAATTAAAAACAAAAAGAATGAAGATATTTTAAAATTGAAATAAATTAATAATTTGAAGAAGAAAAATTAAATTACACGAACACATTTTAAAATGAAATGAAATGAAAAGCTAACTGAAAGGTGTATAAAATAATGAAAACAAGAAATATTTTACAAAGGACAAAAGAAAGATTTTTTAATAGTTCTTTATGGCCAAATAAATTTGCTTGTTTATTTTGACTTCTAACTCACTTAAGCCTTGTTGAGCGGATAGATAAAGTTATATAACAAAAGTGTCAGATGTTCTTCCTGAAGAAATAGCATTTCGAATTAGTTTGTTAATTTCTTCCTTACTTGCTCAAGCGTTCTCGCGTTTTTGCTCTTCTAATTGAGAATGAAGCTCAATTACACATTCAGCACCTACTATCAACATCAGTTTTACTAACGGTTTAAAGACATGCTGGATTAATTATAGAATTTTCTAATTACATTGCATTTCAGGTATTCAGTAGAACCTCGAAATACGAGCCCCTCTATATACGAGAAATTCGAGATACGAGGAAAGTAAGAGCGAAAGATTTGCCTTTAAATGTGAGCACTGACTCGAGTAACGAGCAGTGAGCTAGGCTGTTGGTATGCGCGGCGCTATGTCTCGATCCGGCTCGACTCGGGGAATAACCTCGTCAGATCACTCAGTGTTTTTTGATCTACGTGTTTGTGCGCTTGTGAGTTAACTGTTTATTACTTTTAACGTGAAAATAACTATTTTGCGATGCATCCCAAGAAGATTGTTGCCTCAGATAGAGCTGCAAAAAAAAGGAAGTCATGGACGTTGAAATTAAGAAAGAAACCATAGATAAACATAAGCGTGGTGTAAGAGTGCCGGCTTTTCGACAGCGACAATCTACACTGTTCCGAAGAAGCAGGAAGAAGTTAAGAAAGTTGATGTAGCCAAAGAAGTTAACGTTACGTCCAAACTCCTAGAAGATGTTGGGAAGCTGCTGTTGTTGGTGTGGATTAACGAGAAGCAGTTAAAGGATCGATTTCGGAAGCTTCTAATGTGTCGGAAGCTATCATAAAGGTAAACAACGGTTATATTATTTACCAGTGTTATTTATTAGAAAAATTGAATTTTATATTGATATTTTTGGGGGTGCGGAACGGATTAACTGAATTTCCATTATTTTCAATGGGGAAGTTTGTTTCTAGATACATGAAATTCACTATACGAGTTCGAAGCTGGAACGAATTAAACTCGTATCTCGAAATTCCACTGTACTAATTATTGAAATATATCTTCTTCGAACACGATATGGAACCTCCAACACGTTCCAGAGCGGTTTCGGTTAAAAAGGAGAAATACTGGAGCAGAAGTCCAGTGGAGTGTGATTGAATTTAACATCTGCGCCCATGCCTGCCTCGAACTCATGGAAATTTTCAGAATGTTTAAAAGGCAAGAATCATTAATAACCTTATTCTTCATTCTGCGAAGAATGACATCTTTGTGGAGAACTTCCCAAGAAAAATAAGAACATACTATTTATTTAACACAAGAGGAAAATCATGAACATATCTACAAATATTATAACATTCTACGGTTAAAGAGGCCTAAAATCTCTAAATTTAGTAATTTATTTTCATAAAAATAAAACGATAAAAGGTGATCGAAACAGAACGTGTGGATTAACATCACATCAAACAAATGATTGGATATCTATGTCTTATAATGATGATAATCCAACAAAAAGATTAACACAGAAAAAGTGTCGAATATTTTTGCATCCGTCAATATACTTCTATGCATAATTCATGTTTTTATGTGTGTCATATAAAAGTAAAAAATAAATTAAATACGTGCCTTATTTATATAGCAAGAAAAGTGCGTAATATATATTAAAAAGAATATATATTGAAAAAGAATATATATATTTTTTTTCCTTTGAGAACATACAGACTCCCCGTGCACCACATATGTACAACACGGGGCTTACAGAAGTAAGTTAACTAGAATATTAAAGGTTACATGCATAAATAAACATTAAAAATTACATGCATAAATAAAGAGAACAAAAGCAGAGAACAGCAGTCTGGACTTCACGAAAACAAATAAGTTCACTGGCCAAGTCACTCCGAACATTTTCAAATCGTTCTGTAAGCATAATCTAGGGCCATCAAATGTAGGGCATGAGAAAATCAAATGCTCCTTCCTGAGGAACTCCTTTTGAATAATCACATAAATTGTTTGATCGTAGATTAAAACGAAACAGATAACTTGCAAATTTACCGTGACTAGATAAAATCTGATACACTTTATACTTTAACGAGAGGAAAGACTCGGAATTCAGTCTATGGTAAATAAAAGGAAGGAACTTTTTGGTAGCTAAAAGCTTTTTATAATAAAAGGACTTCCAATAACTCTTTGGAATGCTAATGTTGATATCAATGGGTAAATTTAAGGCATCTTTAGCTAAGAAATCAGCTCTTTCATTTCCGTAGAAACCACAATGAGCACGCACATAAGCAAAGCAGATATCAATACCTCTAATTCTAAGTGAATAACAGTTACTAGGGTTTCGATAACTAATTTATCGCAGCTGGTAATACTGCTCAAAAGTTGAAGAGAAGAAAGAGAATCAGAACAAATAAGATGCTTTGAGGATGTTGTCCCATGATCATGGATCCATTTGACGGCAAGATAAATGCACAGAAGTTCTACTTGAAAAGCTGTACATTCATTCTGTATACGGTGTCTAAGAAAACAAATCTCGGAATGGCCTTCAAAAAGAACAAATGCAAGGCCAACCTTGTTGTTCATCTTGCTGCCATCTGTAAAGAAAACCATATGAAAACTTATTTCAGCAGTCTCTTTATAATCGCAGAAATTTATGGGTTCTAAAGAAGAGGAATGAGGAAGATCAGTGAAGGGGACAATTCCATTAATGCAGTCTTCCCAAGCATGAGTTGCCAATGACTCAAAAATATTATTCTTATATGCAATTTCAAAATCAATAGGCGGAACTCCTGCAAGAACAAAAGTAGCCTCATAGCTTAAGGTTCTATAACCACTAATAATACACTAATAAACGCAATTTTTAAACAACCATCGAGATGACTTAAAATATCATTTATGATTATGTTCCAAAGAGTAGGTCCGGATACGGAGCCTTGACATCATAGCTTACTCCAAAAGTATTTTTAACTATTCTATAAAATTTACTTTTCTATAAAATTCTATAATTACTATTCTATAAAGTTCTATAAAAACAGCCTTTTTCTAGAAAATAAACCTTAGCTTCGTTCCCAAGATGAAGAAGAATTCTCCGTTGAATCTTTCTTAAATTTCTTTTGTTAACCTTCTTGGCAAGAACATGTCCCCAAGCACGACAGCCGTACGAAATTAAAGGTACAATACACTGCTTATACATGAGTTTCTTAACATCATAGCTTACTCCAAAAGTATTTTTGGCAATTCGATGAAAGCCATTAATAATTTTTTCACATTTAGCAGAAAGGAATTCAATGTGCTTTTTCCATGTTAATTTTTGGTCAAGAATGACACCAAGATATTTAACATTTTCGACAAATTCCAACGGAGAATTATCGAGCATCAAAGAAGCAATATTTTGTTCATCAAACGTACTGGGAACAAGCATAGCTTTACTTTTGAAGGATTGAAAGTGAGTTTATGAGAAATCGCCCAACTGGAGACAAAAATCTAGAACTTCTTGTGCTCTCAAAAGAATGTTATTCAAAATCCTGCCTTGGAAAATTAATAGTAAGTCGTCTGCAAACGCAATTTTTAAACAACCGTCGAGATGACTTAAAAGATCATTTATGATTATGTTCCAAAGAGTAGGTCCGGATACAGAGCCTTGAGGACAGCCTTTTTTCTAGAGAATAAACCTTAGCTTCGTTCCGAAGCTGAAGCTCAGCAGTCCTCTCGTTCAAGAAGCTTTTAAGAAGGTTATAGATATTATGTGGTTTACCAAAGAATATATATTGAAAAAAAAATTATACTGTAGAATAAAAAGTTTAGCGTACAATGTTTCTCGAGCACTTATTGTTTGATGAAACTTACCTCTAAAATTGTATTGAATTACAGTTAGAATTTAAGGTACTCGTTTTATCTTTTCAGCATAGATTCTTCAACTTATCTTTATTTAATGCCCAGCTTTACTCTATTAATCTATTTGATCCGTTTCAGTTGCCACTCTTGTTTTATAGAAATAGTTTTATTTCGGTGTTTATATTTCATTTTTTGGCAAATATCTTAAATAAGGATTAAATATGGAGACTGACGATATTTGTTCCCTATTTCATTATAGTTTCACAGCAGTTAAAGGTTAAGGGTTAAAGCGTTTTTGAGGGTTGAAGCTTTTTAAATTTTTCATATCATTTTCAGAAACTGGAGTGTCTGATGGTGTTTGAGGAACAGAGTATTTAGCACATGTTACTTATTCCATAATTTTCCAGGTTCTTTTGTCGTTTTGTCTCTAGCTAACTTATTTATTTTCCGGGATTGATTCCTGAAGGCACAAGGACTTAGGAGCTCATGAATTTCGTATAGATTTTCTAAATAAGATAAGCAACAACAACTGAATTATAAAAAAAAAAATTATTGAAAAGAATTCTACATAGGCAATTAAAAGTGCTTATTATAACAGAACGGAATATAAAGCTGGAATGTCACTCTCATAAGTGAGGATTAATTTTAGAATTTAAGGAAATGGTAATTTGAACACAAAAAGACAGAAAGTTTTCCTATGATATTAAATTTTCAAAACTGAAATCGAAGCACTGAAATCTTTTATTTAAAATAAATTTCACATGCTTTCTTGAGCAAATTTTCGTGTATTGAAAAAGATTAGATAAATCCGCTCTTAAGAAGATTTTCTGGTTTCCCATGCATCGTTCTGTTTAAAGGGCGACGTAATATCAAGGAACCAAATCTAGTAAATTAGAAAAAAAAATAACTTCATAAATATATATATAATATATTCATAAATATAGTAAAACTATTATAATTCTAAAGCAAAAAGACACACGAGGCCAAAACCATACGCACTTTTCTTTTCTTTTTGAGTTGATGTGCCTTTTCAATCAATTCAGAAAACTCTTTTACCTAACTAATTTCATTTTACTCTCATATTTAAATTTTATCAATCAATCCACTCCCCGTTCATCAATCATGGATTTGTCCTTCTAGGCCTTTATATTAAAAAAAACTCAGCCCTTTATATTTGTACGATACGCTTACTTATCTTCAAAAAAAAAAAATATTCCGGAAGAGCCTCAACTGACTTCCTCAAAACTCTTGCCAATAACTGAGATAATGCAACGGAAATTCAGAAAACTTACATTTTTTTTTCACTTTCGTAATTGCTACAGAATAGTGAAACTTAATCAAGGTCACCAGATAAGTGCACTTTTACTGTTCTTATTTTTAAAAGTATTTTAACCCAATACTGCTGGCTTTCGTCAAAGGTCTGAGGTATGTATCATTTCTCATGCTAATTATATTGGCGCCTGAAACATTGAAGAAGTTACCCACTGATCACTGAAGAAACCAACTTATAAGTCATGGCCACGAAGATCCCGATGCTTTCGATCTTTTTGTTAGGAATACGAACATTTACTGAACTAACACTCTTGTAAGGAACTATCACATTCCTTTGCGCTCGATCTGGTAGTGTAAAGCTTCGTTCAGACGGGGGCGTAAAGGGCATAAGTGGTTAAAGCCGAGAACAGCGCGGGAAAGTTGTAGACACATCCACACATGCGCAAATTTAGCTTCTCTCATTGGCCACGGCTTACACCCCGTTCTCGCAAGTGTGAACGGAATTCCCGTATTTTATGTCCTTATGACTACGCCTTATGCCGCCGTCTGAACGCATCCTAAATGGTCAACACATTCAGCTGAGCCGTGCAGACATAGTGGTTAGGGAAGCCTACTGCATTATCGAAGAGCCCGGGTCCGAATCCCAGAGAAAGCATGGATGTTTGTAAAATTATAGTGTGGGAGGACTCTATATGGCTGGACGAAAGTTCTGTTGAGAGGTTGTTGGTAGGGGAAGAGGTGTAAGAGACTCTCGAACCCGTACCCCCCGGAGTGCTATTCATCAAAACGGGGACGGAACTGAGCGAAGTCATACTGTCACCTATACGGTGCTGAAGGCTCTTGCCAACGACAGCGCAATTGCTCTCCTTGGCATAACGGATTTCGTGGCCTTGATCTGATGTTACTGTCAGACAAGTGAAATAACTCACCACCACATTCAACTGATAATTACAATTTCGGCGAAAGCACAGTTGACTTGTCACTTTCCCTGGCTTCGAAAAATCTCTTACAGCCATTCCCTAACTAAAAACGTGACGTATAATACCTTGTCTACATTGGAATTGGGTCGATTAAATATGGCAATTCTTTAAAGAGAGGCAGATGTAAGAAATTATCGCATTGCTCCATGCGTGGTCTCGTGAGTAAATGCTTAGCACAGCCAATTATGAAATGGAAAGTCTGTGGTTTAAATGTTGGTGAGGGCACAGTTCACGTTTTTTTTTTTTTTTTTTTTTTTTTTTTTTTTTGATTCCTAAATAGAGTCTATTTATTTATAATTCTACTACTATTAAGGACCATTTTCTAAATGGCTAGTTTTTAGTTTGGTTTATCTGCATATGAAGTACACAAACTAGGTAGAGTTTTTGATCACATCACAGATTTAAAAAAAAATCCTCAGTATGAAATAAAAGTGATCAAAATTCTTGCCTGTAACATAATCTATTCACAATATGCTCCAGACCGGAGTCATAATCCTGTAAGCCACTTTCTGCTTATCCTTGCCAATAAGATGCAAGCAGTATGAAATGTTAAATTTCCTATATGTCCCTTAATGATAATTCTATATCAGAGGTTACCTCAAAATACTCCTGAAAATTATTTGTTGCCGACATGAGTGTTCGGAAATCGAAACACTTTTCGTCACCAAAGATATTTCTTTCTAGGTAATTTGTGCGTGAACTCATTTATTGGACCTAACCCAGTGGGCCAGCTTTTCCGTCGATGATGAAAAGAAAGAAAGATGATATGAGTTCCTGATCTAAAATTCCACTGTTTTGAAATCAATCACTAAAGCTGTTATCTTTCATGCGCCAGGCTCTGCCGCTCCATGAATCATATTTTCCGGTATGTCATCAATTTCTAAATCATCACACATACAGACAGATTCACCAATATCTTTCCTGCAAATGACGAAAATGAAATTGATTTTTTTTCTTTGTACCTCGTTTCTTCGCGTACCTGCTCAGTCCAGAGGTTTATGCCAATTTTGTAGCAAATGGTGTGGTTTAAATTGAGGAGAAAATTTATAACTTCATGACTTGTAGTAGACTGGACTGTTGCCTCCGCGATCTGCTTCTGATTTACAGTGGAAGTTGTAAATCAAAATAAACGTGAACGCCTGACATTCAGCCCGGTTTTGGCAAGTCGCAGCTCAGCTGCAACTTTAAGAGTTGCTTTTATGACCCAGTTGATATAATAGTTCAGCGCAGAATGTCGGTGTATTATACAGCTAATTTATTGCAAAGTTCCAGTCAGTAGCTGTAATCAAAGAAACTTAAAAGTTTTCTGCTGTATTATTTTCTTAACTTTCGATCATGGGTGTCACCTCAGAACATAGAACATATGTAGAGCATGCTTTTTAACTTAAAATTCAGGAAAAAGAATTTGTTTAGGGGTTCATTCGTATAAGAAACTATTTATTAACTGCGTTTAATATATGAATCAATAGTTATAGAAAGGGGTTATATGATATTTTGTTTTTCAGAAACAAGATTAATGGTGGGAATGCAAGCTTCACAAACTGTGCAAAAACTTAGATTCTCAGGGCAATGCTAAGGGGTGAAACGAGAGATCGCAATTCACAAAAATTGTCAAAAAAAAAAAAAAAAGGGACAAAGAGCTTTTTTGTTTGTTTAAATGGCTTTTGGATTGCTAAAGAAATAAATTGTGTACATACGTTCCACTAGTCCTATTATTTTTAAAACACCTTCAGTAAAAGTAATGTATTACGCATTTCCCAAGCTTCTAAGCGTATACTGATCAACCTATTAGTGACTATGGTGCTTTCTTATGAGCAACAAATTAGCGGTAGTGATTCTTTTCCTAAAGAGCGGCAAGGACCCAAGATGCTCTCCGCATAATGACCAGTATGTCTCCTACAATACTTAAAGCGCATCAATGGGTCACTATCTATTAATTATTTTCTCGACAGACATGACATAATGCATGTAGCAAATGTGACAACGTGGCTTTCGAACAGGCCGTACAGCCGAATCTACTCCAAGAACTCATGCAGAATCTCTCATAAAATAACAGCTGACGATCACTTACTTGTTATAACAAACGGTATCCAGGGGGCTTTCTTTTCGCTCTGGTGACTAAACGTCATTCAGGGTTTGGTAGTAATATAATTCATAGTTTGGTAATAATAGTAAGAGAATGCCAAGCACACTCGTTGTCTTCATTCATAGCTATTTAGAAGACTGCAAAGGGTACGTAATACTAGATGGTACCACAACGACGAAGAATATCTCACAAGGATAAACATAAGGCTCGTTCTTAGGTCCGACCTGTGGAATCGTTTTTCAATAAAATGTCCATTATTCTGTGCATACGTACAGTACACTAGGGGTTACTCCCAGACGTGGGCTTTAATATGCCCTTACACGGTCGGACTTAATAGAACACAAGTCATTGACGACCGACAAGCAGTCACCAACAAAGAGAACGAAGATATGTCATCGACCGTTCCCTACTGTTAACCAAGGGGAGCCATACCCCCAAGGACAACCTTCGATATCTCACCATGTAACGTCACCACTACCAAGGGGCAGACAAGACAGTTCCAGTACAGTGCCTGCTGAGCCTGAACCTACCACCGAAGAATCCATGGTTCTACGTTATTGTGAAGACTGATTATGTGTGCCAGGAGTCGAGCATTTCTAGGCAGAAGCCGGGAGTTGCTCCAAGTTGACTCCCAGGGGAATTCGTAAGTGCAAACGTTTTGAAAAAAAAATCACCCAAATGGGATTCGGAAAAGTTCAAGATGAATCATTCCTTTGAAATATGGTACCCGAAATTTTTCGCGATTACAATACTTTCGTACAAGAAAGTAAAAACTACTTTAAAAACTTCAAAGTTTACAATGAGGTACATTCCGCTGACCTCATAGATCACGTGAGTTATGTATACCTTTTGTAAACAAACAATGCAGATAACCTCAGAGATCACGTGACTTATGTACAGCTAATGCAAACAAGCAAGGACATTCTTCCTCTTCTTCTCTTGCGGAATTATCTCATTTTAATCTCTACTGATTAATATGAAAACGTTTGACTGCAAATGTGCTTGTTTTCATATTGTTATGTGTGAATCATCAATTTAAAAGATGTTATACATACCAAAGTATTATACGTATAAAAGAGTATTAAGGAAGATAAAAAAAAGTTTTTTGCGAGAATTTTCATGCGTTTTAGCGTCATGTTTCTTCCTGTAATCTACAGTTAATGTTTAATTTAAGCCACTTTATTTTCACTTCTTAGTTCAGCTTACAATTTCCGGCCAGAACGTGGTTTCAAAACCGCGTTTAAATGCAAATGAAAAAAGGAGCAAGTATTTAAAGTTGAAGTTCTACTGACTTTGTTAGAGAGCCAGAGCTATCCAGATTCAGCTATCCACCCGCTGACTGTCACTGAACCCCTTTAAAGTTTCACTGATCCCCAAAGGGTCCATGCCAACCCATATCGGAACTATTTTCTATTTTTCTAAATGGTATAATATGAAGATGATAAAATGGATCTCTTTTAAGCAGAGAGATCAATAATATAGGTCACCTTACTTTTCTGCCGAGTCTCGCTCAGTTTGGAAATCGCAGAAAATATTTCACTAAGTTTCATAGGAGAAAGTGCAGAATCGTCCACTGCTTGGCGCGTTTTTAAGAATTGCACATACTCCGTATCCATGTGCACATCGACCTATTTTCACTTAAAAAAAATCCCAGAATTGCACAAAAATGGCACTGTGCACTCCCTTAAAATGTCCATGTGCACATCGACCTATTTTCACTTAAAATGTCAAAGAAAATTGACAAAAATCCAATTCTTCTTATTCTTGTAAAAAGCGCCAAACAAATAAGTGGACGATTCTGCACTTTAGCCGTTTCATACAATAAATATCTCATATTTAATGTTCTAGTTAAAGACTTCAAAGACATTGAACCTTTCAAATGCGAATAGCACTTATAGGCATGGAAATCACTGTCATGTGCAAAAAGTGTTTGAAGGCTCCCAACGTTAACTGGTTACTCGGTGAAAAATTTTTTTTAGTTATGCCAGCACATCAGACGTTTACCATTCGGCGAAATGTCAGATATTTATCTCTTAATTTATTTCGCAATTTTAACTATTTGAAAGCAAAGTGTTGTAACACCTTAAAAATAGAATACTTATTATCGACATGCACCATCATGTGTTGCCCAGACTTAATTTTTATGTTACTGGGTAGCAAAAGAGCAGTTCTTAAAAATATTTTTTTATATTTTTTAATCCGATATGCTGATTTAAATAAAAATGCATTTAAACCATGAGATATCCAATTAGAAATATTAAATATTCGTATTTTTACATAATGACACTAGCCGCTCTGATAAAAATTATATTATATTGCTACGTTTTTCTTTTCTTCTTCTGACAACAGTTATTGCGTTTTTCTTCTTTCACGTTCGTAAGGGGTTCGTGTGGATTTGGAGTGAATAACGACGGCACTTGATGAAGTATCGAAACACACTTTACTTAGACAATATTGTGAAGACAGCTCCAAAACACGTTTTACAGTCGTCGATGAACTACTATAAACACGCTGACACGATCAGAGACACAGCGTTCAGGTTATCAGGCTATCACGGTGGAGAAAGCTTCCTGCAAAGTAGCCGACTCTGTTTTCCGGAGTACAGCTCTCGACTCTGCTTGGTCGTTCTCGAAACTCCATGTACTCTCGAGACTGAGACTCTCCACGCTACAACTCGCGATGCACACGACAACACACAGAGCACAGCTCCTGACTCTCGGTTCAGTCGTAGCCGGAGCTCAACACACTCTCTCGACGATGCACTAACCGCGCTACACTAACAGACTCCTTCGGTGCACTCGACGACTCACTCGGCACTTGCTGCCCGGCTGTCAACTCGATCGACTCCGCAGGGATTGACCCGCCAGACGAAACACACTCTCGATGAGAGACATACACTGACTGACTGCGGACCAGCAATGTTTATATAGCTTTCGGCCTGTGTTCGAGAACATTCTGGGCTAAACCGGTAAGAATTCGTTCCAGAAAGTTCTCCAACCGTCCATGGTTTATCGCCAATTTTGTCGCCAAATATCGTCAAATGGGCGATTTCTCGCCAAATGTGGCAACCCTGCCTACCCTTTTTGTCCATTTTATGGCAACCCTAAAACTGCTCTGCGGGGAAGCCATCTTACCGCGCCTGCACATTCCGTAAGAATATATATTTCTTTTTTATGCTAACTTTGACGTGAGTGCGAAGATAGCGATGCTTAAAAATGAAGCAAAAAAGACAAAAACAATGTGTTAGCAGATGAGAGTCCAAGAGACTGGCAACCTGAGATGGTCAGCAACAGCATAAAAAACGTTAAATCCTCTTGTGCAACGTAAAAATCAAAATCCTCTCAGATTTTCTTTCCCCCTTTTTTCTGATTTTAACTTTATTTATTTTCTAACGGGATTTTATACTGTGGCAAGACTTATGGAATCAAGAAACGCTACAGAAAATCCAAAGAAAGTGTTTTATTTGTTCAAAGTGAACAAAATACAGAAAGAGTAATTTGTTCTTAATACATATTAAAACGCAATTTTGTAAATTTGAATTATGCATTAAACTCTAAGTTACACATTATTGAAAATAATTATTAAATATTTAATATAGTAATTTCTTTATATTTATATATTACACAATCACAAGGTGTAAGAACAAAATCATAGATAAACATATCACAATTATTATTATAACCTAACTGCACAGAAAAAGCGTCTTGCGTTTGAAAATTTCGCAACTATATTCTGATTAAAAATTATTAGATGAACATTTTTAAAGACGAATTAGATTTTTAACTTTTAATTAGTTATATTTCTGAAGTCCAAATTCCTTACTATATTTCATATCTCTGTTTGTGCAATTACATAATGCTTTCAAGGTTTTTTAGGAAGGAGTATAATGCATATCGAAGAGAGCGAAAACTCTGTTAGTATCTACATTCGTCATTTCTTCGTCGTCGTTCCTTCGTCGAAACACCCGTGCACATATTTCCACAGTTGGAGAACCAAGTTTCTTTAAAAAATCATTAGCGGGTGCATTATTACTAACGGTCGCCATGTAGAGACCTTTTATTTCAGGAGCAGACATGGTGAGCCTCTTCAATATTGCTTCAGCTACTGCAGCATCATTGGCATACAGCGGGCCTAAGTGATGTACTCCTCGACAGGTTTTCTTGATAACTCCGAACCCAACGCATTCACCATCTTTGATTGCTACAAACGATTTGGTGTCTTCTTCCTCATAGGTAAGTTTAATGGCCAGATCACGTCTATAGCCTACGAGGTTGAAATCGTATTTGTAAATTAATGGTAGATGAGAATTTCGGCAATGTTCGACATAAATTCCATTGGGAACTTCATCCGATAAATTTTCTGGAGAAATGTCTTCATATATTTCGTTGACTAATAATTTCCATTTGTTTTCAACTATCGGGATTTTAAATTTATCTCGATGAAGTTCCTCTTTTCCCGGCACAGCATTCCCGGCTGTATTCCTGGCACCGATACGCTCCATGCACGCAGTATATATCTGAAAATATAATATTATAAAATATATAACTGCATAGTAATCTTTTTTTCAAGAATTCTAATTATCATTAATTTCTTGAATTGCAGTAGAGCTTGCGATTCGATTGTTAACAAAATTAGTAGAATGTGGTTAAAAGATATCCGGTGTTGTATAGGTTACAATACCTGATTAATATATAAAACATTACATTTTGTTTCCTCGTGCAATAAATTTATATACCCGGTAAAAGAAAATACGCATTTTCAATTTATTATTGTCTAATAACTTTCATGATAATTCAATCAGAAACACTATTTTTCGGTTTACCTACTTTGAGTTTAATTTTGAAATTCGATGAGACAATGAAAGATATTCGTTATTTGCTGTTTTGATTTAAAGCTTTTTGTATTGTTAGTAAAATATCTGCATTTTATACTATTCTTTATGGTTAATAAAAAGATTGATTTTCAGTAAAGGCTATGAAAGAAAATTATTTGCATAAGTACTTAGCATTATTAACGATGATATCTGCATAAACAGGAGCTGTAAATGTTAAATGGATGTAAAATTGTGTCTCTCATTTTTAAGATAAACTACTTATTTGTCCTGCGATTCATGAGGCCATGTAATTTTTAAAATAAATCCGCGGAACATGTTACTGAATTGTTGTTTATTATTGTCTGTTAAAGCTGAGCGAAATGTAAATGCTTGTGTAGATTATCGTAGACTTAAATCCAATGAACTATAGAAGTTCCTTATGCTTAAAGGAGGCGAGATCAGAAGGTTGTGTGTTCAAATCACGTCTGGGTCGCCAAATATGGCGACATCTAATAGCCATTAGACTCCATCAGAAGGTCATCAGAAAGGCCTAAGAATCACAAAACTTCAGTTAACAGTCAAAACAAACTTTAACATTTAAAACAGGAAATCCCATCTGTCAAAAGGCTAAACTTTAACACACACGAGTTCACGCATGATATCGGCAAAGAACACTCAAAAAGAGGTGAGAAGAAAGTAAGTCTCAGCGAAAAAGTTCAAGTTTTATACTCATGCTATGGCGTACATATTGCGCAGCAAAGATGAATGTTGCCACTCACTGAAGTAAAGATTTTCGCCATAGATCTATTAAGCAAGGAAATGAAACTACAGGATTTTTACAAATAGCAAGAACAGATCTATTCTCGTCGAATATAGCAAACTATAGTTTATCATATAAAGACGAGAATTCACACTAGCGTCATAAACCAAACCATAAAAGAAACGTGCAAGTTTCTCTATTTCATAATAAAGGTATGAAAGCTACACAGTTAAAGTGAATCTAAGATGCTGGAGCATATAGTAAATCTTTTCAAATGGCCACCGAGATCACATTAGGTCCAGATTACTACTGTGTTCAACTGTTAAAAAGTAGATCCGTTGAAATATAAACTACACTGGTGTGCAAAACTTAAGCAACAGGTGTTCTTTTTGACATAAATTCACGAAATATCATATGAGAGAAATGAAATTCAGAAATAAGAGACAGCATTTTGTATTTAAACGATGACGAAAGCATAATTGCGCAAAAATGAATACAATACATACAGTATGGAATTAAACAAAAACAAGCTTTATTGAACTCAGTATGGGATATGCTCTCCCCTTACTGCAATGGTTACTTCTCACCGTCTCCCCACACTCAGCACCAGATTGTCCAACAGATCTTGAGGTGAGAGTGCCCATTTCTCAATCAGCATCTGTTTCACTTGTTGGGTGTTCGCCGGAGGATGTAATCGTGCCTCAAGCCATCTCCCCAAAGCATCCCATACATGTTCTATGAGATTTAAATCAGGGGAGTACACTGGCCAATGCATTCGAGTGATATCTTCATTTTTCAGTAGCTTCTGAACAGCAGGAGTCCAGTGTGGCCGTACATTGCCATCCATAAAAACAAAGTCTGGCCCAATTGCACCTCGGAATAGACGCACATAGGGAAGGACCACTTCCTGACAATAGCGATCTCCGGTTATAGAACTTCTGTCGAAAACGTGGAGCTCTGTCCGCCCGTTCAGCATAATGCCCCCCCCCAGACGAGATCTCCAGGACACCGTAATGGTCTCTTTCCGTGATGTTACTGAGATTAAACCGTGCCGTTACCTCTCTCCAAATAAGTTGGCGTTGAGAATCGCTTGGGGCCCTAAAACGACTCTCATCCGTAAGGAGGACACGACTCCATCGATAAGATGCCTAGTTTTTGCGCTTCTTGTCCCACTCTAACCGGTCGCGCCGATGGCCAACTTTCAAAGGGATGCAGCGTTCAGGACGGCGGGCGAATAGACCATCTTTGTGAAGGTGTCTGGACACAGTAAACCACGACAATTGTCGCCGGTTGCTGTACTACACAGTTGCTGAGCTGTGGAGCTTGCTGACTGGTTTTGGGCTCTTTTCGCCTGTAGGACGATATATCGGTTATCTGCTGCAATTGTTGTCCTGTAGCGGTCACCACCAACCTTTCTAATAGCTGTACCTATGGTTTGGAAGTCTTTCCAAGCCCGCGAAACGACACTTTTGTTGACTTCGAAATCTTCAGCCACACTGATCACACTGCGCCCCTCCTACAGCTTTCCGATCATTCTTCCACTCGTGAAGTCATCCAGATGATTTCTTCTAGCCATATTTCACCTGTACTTGCAACGAATGTCTTTAATTGCGTCTTCGTCCTTCCTTATGGTAGTCTCGAGTGGAGCGCACGCGTTTTGCGTACGATCACTTAGCATGTGATGTTTTTTTCGGGACATTTGCATACGCATGACCTTTCTACTGAATTGCGTGTTCTTTGTACTGATAGCAAGAACCCCTTTTCTGCAACTGCATGGTTATCTGATTAAAATTTGCATTGTTGCTTAAGTTTTGCACACCAGTCTACTAGCAGCTTCGCTGCCAGCCTTCGTCTGGCTTTTAAATGTACCGGAAAAATGGCTGAAGGGCACACCAAACGTTAAATTTAAAAACTGCGTACAATTTTACTCTGCAGAACAACTTCATTAAAAAAAGTTATTACGTATAACAAAATTGCAATGAAATAAGCAATATCCCTTAATACAAATATTAATTATCCTAATAAATAAATTAATCAAATTCCCTTTGCAAATCTTAAGAACTCAAATGGTATGTAGGAGGTTTAAGAACTTTGTTTCCTAAAACAATCACTCAAAACTTTTCAACATCTTTAAAACAGTGAAATGAGCAATAAATAACATAAAAAGAATACAAAAACAAAAAATTCTGAAAAGCAAAGTAAAATTAATGATATTTTATCTTATATTTTCAAGAGAAAAAAATTACAATGAAATAAGCTATATCCCTTAATACAAATATTAACTATCCTAATAAAAAAAATTAACCAACTTTCCGTTGAAGAAAAAAAATCATGCAAAAATTTTCAATATCTTACAAACAGTAAAATAAGTAAAAAATAACATGAAAGCAACTCAAAAAAACATAAAATTCCGGGCAGAACTTTACTCTGCAGAACAACTTTATCAAAAAAAAAAAACCAATAAAAATGTATTATATATATATAAATGACGATGAAATATGGCCATCACTTAAAAACAGTGACATAAGAAATACGATGAAAAATTGTTGCCAAACTCATATTTATAATAGAATGAAACTATTCAAAATGATGCGATTTCATCAAAAATCTATCAACTACAATAAGACAGGAAAATGGTTGCCAAAATCGCATTTTTAAAGATGTGAGATGTGAGAAGTGTACTCGGAAGCTTCATTTAAGTTTTTTTTAAATACAAAATATTATCATTTTTCCAAAATTCGTTTTGTAAAAGCAGTCGCAAGGATGAAAGTTTAACGCGTCCAAAAATCAAAGAAAAATAAACTGTACATTTTTAAAAATAAACTTTTTTAGAAAAAATCCCGTTGAAAAGGTATTAAGCTCCCTTTGTTAAATAAATTCGCATTTAACCGATTTATTGAAACACGAAATTTATTTTAAGTGCGTAAAATAGCTAAGTGCCTACGTTTCATGACGATGGGAAATTGGAGTGTGTAGAGTAAAATCTCGCTTTCCTATAGCCCATTATGTCTCAAAATGATGCGATTTCGTCACGAAACATAAAACAAAAAAAATTCGAATTCGAATTTCGAAAAAATCGCTTCGAGGTGCACTGGCTCTTGTCTAGATGCACCTATGTACCAAATTTCGTAGCCGCGGGTCGATTAGCTTACGCGCAGCACGATCGAAAGACAAACACACAGAGACAGACTCTTTCTTTTATTATATGTAGAGATGATAAGAACTAAAATATAAAATAAATTTTTCTAATAAAATACACAGACTATTTACTAGCCACTGCCCGAATAACCTATTTATTTTATGCAAAACGATCTAACGGTTGAAGGCATTATTGATCAGTGCGATTTAATTTATTTTGAAGTCATTGACATGATACTTCAATATACTTTGTTTCATTAATCATTATTTGCAATTCTTATGTTTGAAGACAAGATTTATGTTTGTTATGCGCAGTGCATCACAAAACGTCGCTCAACTGGAATAACGGTTAGTGAGTCTGATTGCCGTAATGAAATCCGGGTTCGAATCCCAGAGAAGGCACTGATGTTTGTAAGTGTCTGTGTGGCTTATGGTACTCTAAGTATGAGGGGAGCCGAAAGTCCTCTCGAGAACTTGATGGTAGGGAAAGAGGGATAGAAGACTCTCAGACCCGTCCCCTCGGGGTGCTCTTTTTCAAAACAGGGGGCAGAACTGAGCACCTACAGCCGTACTGTCACCTGTATGGTTCCAAAGGCTCTTGCCAACAACAGGCCCAATCGTGCTTGTTTGTCATGATGAATTTCGAGGTCTTGATCTGATATCAGACAAGCGAGATTAGTAACCACAATAAAAATAAATCACAATAGAGTATCATTGAATGACAGAGAGGAAAAACATCAGTCTAGAATTATTGTAATTTATTTTGCAGAAAACTACTTAACGAAAGCCGAACAAAATGTAAAAAAGAAATTAATTAATTATCTCTCTCAATTTTTGTGCGTAACTTCATTTAAGTCAAGCTAAAGTTAACGTCACTTAAGTTAACTATCTGCAAACAGATGCATTTCACTTTTATAATGAACATGAATTTTATTAAATGCAATTACATGGACTGGTGAATAAATTTCGTAATTTTTACAAAATTGAATTATTAAATTTAAGAATACCAATAGACGAATAGTTGAGTCACTTAAAATACTTCTGTAACTAGAAGTAGATCCGAAGACCTATAACAAATAGTATGAAAATAAAAGCAGCTTAATGACTCTTATGCCACATGGTGTACTATTTTACTTCAGTCCCGATGCATATCCGATATGAGAGGAACAACTTAGAAAGTAATTACTTCTTTTAAACAGTATCTTGAGAAGACAATTACTTTTTTTATTTCGGATAGTAAAATATAAAATATAAGACCTTTTCCCGATAGGAAACATAACTAAGATCTATCACTTGTCAACTGATCACAGCTTCGGAGTAGTCATGAGGATGACTACTTTTAATGACTTCACAATTTATTTAAGAAACATTATATGGTATTTCTCCCACTTTCCTAGCGTCCTTCGTGGTGTAGTGGTTCTGCCTGCTGATCCGGTATTCCAGAGGTCCGTGGTTCGATTCCCGGCGAAAACGGTTGCTAATTTTTCATCTCTTTGGCTTCCAAAAAAATCCTAATGACTCTACAAGCGGCGCCCGAACTAAAAGGGTTGTGGATGATGATTCTCCGCACCCATGATTTGACGACTAGGTCCCCTAAAACTTTAGTCGCCCTTTAAAAAGGGGAGTATATAAGGTATTTCTCCCACCTCCCTAGCGTGCCTTCATGGTGTAACGGTAGCACGCTGGGTCGGTATTCCAGAGGTCCGTGGTTCCGATTCCCGGCGAAGGTGGTTGCATATTTTTCATCTTTTCTGCTTCCAAAAATATACCTAATGTCTCTACAACATATCTAAAGGGAAAATAAGCGAGGGAGGAGACAAACAACAATCTGATATTTAAGCATATTCGAATATTTAACAGAATGTGTGGATTCGTTATATTGCTTGCATACCTTCAAACCTATTCCTAGAAGACGGTATTCCTCTCGCACACTATAGGCACCGAAGAAAGCTAAGTTATCATGGTTTATAACTCCAGCGCACGTTCCTAATACTTCACCTGAAAAAGAAAGAAATACATTAGCAAAATTAATTTCGATATCATTACACTTAAGTAACGCTCAGATGTAATTAATCTAAACGTAATGTTCATCTTCAAGGGGAGACATGCATCCATTTTACACTCGTCATTAGTTTTATAGTATAAATTAAGTTCTATAACATAAACAAGCGCAAAGCATTGGATTTGCTTATGACAATGGGTTTTAATTTGTATTCTTAAGGTATTCTGCGTTTTAACATTATGTTCTGATATTTAATCATATGTCTAAAAATTAAAAGAAAGTAATTTCTTGTCGTAAAATTGGAAGTTTTTGAAATATATAATGTAAATTATTACGTATTGTTACGAAATGTACAGGCGGGGCAGGATGGCTTCCCCGCAAAGCAGTTTTGGCGTTGCCATAAAATGGCAAAGGAGGGCATGGTTGCAACATCTGGCGAGAAATCACCCATTTGGCGACAAAATTGGCGATATACCATGGACGGTTGGAGAACCTTCTGGAACGAATTCTTACCGGTTTAGCCCAGAATGTTCCCGAACACAAGCCGAAAGCTATATAAACCCTGCTGGTTCGCAGTCAGTCAGTGTGCTTCATTGAGAGGAAGAGTGTGTCTCTCATCGGGAGTGAGTGTCGGGAGATCGGGAGTCTCGTCTAGCGAGTAAATCCCTGCGGAGTCGATCCCCCGAGTTGACAGCCAGGCAGCGAGTGCCGGGTGGGTCGTCGAGAGCTGTGCTCTGTGTATCGTCGAGTGCATCGCGAGTTGTAGCGTGGAGAGTCTCGAGAGTACATGGAGTTTCGAGAACGACCAAGCAGAGTCGAGAGCTGTACTCCGGAAAGCAGAGTCGGCTGCTTTGCAGGAAGCTGTCTCCGCCGTGATAGCCTGATAACCTGAAGGCTGTGTCGTTGATCGTGTCAGCGTGTTTATAGTAGTTCATCGACGACTGTAAAACGTGTTTTGGAGCTGTTCTGACAATATTGTCTAAATAAAGTGTGTTTCGATACTCCATCAAGTGTTATTCACTCCAAATCTACGAACCCCGTACGAACGTGAAGGAAGGAAATAACGTAACAACTGGTGTCAGAAATTGGATAAATTACGTAACAATATGATAATGCCATACTAGTTTTCCAAAATATTCTTGGAAAATGTGGGCAAGAGTTAAATTTTGATTCTTCGGACTGTTTAAGTAAAATGTAATAACTAAAGTTTCCGTTTTACTCGGGATGGAAAGATAGATGCGGTTGTATATACATCATGACACATAAACTATCCTTCTGACGGGTACTTCATGCTTCATTAATATACATTAGTTGATTTCTAGCCTACTTCATAACTCTTTCAACGTTGAATACAGGTACCGTGATAAGAAGGACATAGTACCAAGTGAGCTGGCGCTCTAAATTTATGTAACTATGAAATTGAAACATAAACAATGAAGATACTGGAAATGGAGAAATAGCTATACCACTACGCTACTCAAACCATGTAAAACTCCATGAACACAAACGAAAAGCATTCTTACGCCGCGCCTTTAGCCTGAATGAGATACACGACAGATCATATGAGCAGCAATTGAAAGGTCAAATGAATACGTGCAATTTTTACAGATCACCAAGGAAATCATCGGAAGATCATCAGAAAACCGTCAGTATTATGGATTTAGAAATCCTCATACACGACCGTGATGACATTAACCCAACGCACACCATTACAACCTCAGGCTCTAACAAACTCAAGAGCAAACAATCACTAGGCAGTATTACTATTCATATTTGAAATTTAACTTCCAACGAGTATTGCAAAAGAAGTGGCGTTTTTTCACAGCTCAGAGAGAGAGCGTAAAAAAAACTTTTAACAAACCCTTCAGGGTGACCGTCAAAATCTGAACCCTTTCACATTTTTTGTCCGAAGGGGCTTTGTCCCTGAAGGATTATTGTTTTCTTTTTGCGTTGGTTCACTATAAATGCCCGTTTCATTTTTCAAACTTTTGCCACCAAATGTTAGTGTCCTGCATTATATTTGCAGAAACTAAATAATGAAAAATTTGCTATAAATGTATGTATATTTCTCGCATTGTGATAAAGCAACGGTACCTAGAGCCATCGAATTTTGAATGACGTAATCCTACTGGGAATATGGGCATGTGGAAGCCCAAATTTGAAATAATATTTGTTTTATTATCGATTTCATATTTTGTAAAACTTGAATGAATTTTTGATTAACAAACTCAAAGAGTTCAAAGCGAGTAACGACAACTTGTACAGAAAAAAAATATTTTTATCTCCACCGCACGAGACTCTGTATCGGAAATTCTAAAGATATGCTCAAACTATTTTGCGATATTGCTGTTGAACTGAATTTTATGGTTTAAGTCCGAAGAACGTAATATTTAATAAATAAAGGTAACAGGCAAAATATTAAAAAAACGCCCCTTTGGACGTAATTTAAAATATGAAACCTTTCAGGTTTTTTTCCTTTTCTTTTTTTAATTTTATTTATTTATTTATTTATTTTTTAATTTCAAGACAGGACAACACCGAAACCAAACGTAAAATGAATTTACGACAGAACTGTGAACACCAGTAGGAAATAATAGCTTTACCAAAATTACATACATTATTAATGCACTGTTGTGTGCATACAGACTCTAATGGACGGAATGCACAAAGAAATGATGATAGGTTGATAGAATTTATTTTACTAAAAGAAACACTTTGCAGTCCTGGAACTTTACACAGAAATACTCGTATAGTTTTTCTCAGTATGATAGAGCACAATTAGTAGTTACCACTTAAAACTATTAAAAACGTTAAAAACAACTTAATGCAAAATTCATGTAAAGAGTCAAGCTCAGACGGAGACCTCTCAGTCCTCTCAATACATGTCAGCTTTGAACTAAAACGTGGAAACCGATGCTCTCTGCAGGCTTATGTAGTGTTTTCCCCACCCGGCGGAGTTACTGTGAGACATGTACAGTTAAAGATGCATAAAAGGGCCGGATACAGTTCCATACAGAGATCAATTACAATACCAGTAACAGTTATGCAGAGGTCAACTACAGTACCAGACTCAGATGTCTTCAGATGGTCGCCAAGTTTGCCGTCTCTTAGAGACTCGTCAAATTTGGCGAAAAAAATTAGTCATCAGCTTGGCCTCATGTCCAGTTTACGGAGATAGCCACTTATCTCAACGTTAAGCAAATAAGCTCAACACGTAAGGTTTTAGCACCACTAGATTTGATATCTCTAATGATTATGGTTTATAAGCATTGTTAAAAATGCATACATTAACTTTGTTGTAATTCAACAAAAGCCTAAAACAATTATTTAACAAAATCTTTAAACAATAATTGGTAAATTCATTGTTTCGAACCTTATTAAAAGGATTCTTTGAATATGTAACAATGAAAGGTACTCTGATCTATAACTCTACTCATAATGGAGGTAAGATTCTCTGTGTCTGTCTTTCATTCGGTCTGCGTGTAAGCTAATAGACCCAGGCCTACGAATGTGCTACATAGCTGCATCTAGACAAGAGCCAGTGCACCCCGAAACGAGGTTTCCAAAAATTGAATGACATTTTAATTTTATTTTATTTATTTACTTATTTATTTATTTATTTATTTTGATAAAATCGCATAAAATCGGTAATTTTCTCTCATTACATCAGCAATAGTGAAACGCAACCATTTTTGCTGTTGTATCCCTGTCGCCATTGTTGATGATATCAGCACTGTTGCCATTCGGAAAAATGAGGGCGAAAATTAGCGTATTAAAAACTTTCAATTAATATCTCTGATTTTTGCTATTTTTTTGGATAAAAGTGGAAGCGGAAAAGTGGAAAACGAACCAACGCTAAACTGCTGCTGCCATACATATTCAAATAAACACTTCTTTTCGGGGGTTTCATGCAATACAAAGCTTAAACGTAATCCTTATATGTACATATATATTTATATATATATATATAACCAATGATTATTATTATTAAAACGAAAATACTTGAGTACTACGGGAAAATATTTTTATATACAAAAAGTACTTTCAAAACAAGAATTTTCCTTGGATTTATTACTGCAAAGCACAGAAAATCGTGTTTACCTTCCACTCTCATGGAAAGGGTTTCATCTACCTTTGGCTGGGTAAAAATAAAGCTAAGTATAATCACAGTACAAAAATATATCAAACTATTTTTAATTCTCTAATAGCCACCTCTTTAAGATAAAATCATCTGGTTAGCCTAACATTAACTTACGTTATATAATTAGCATAAACGATACACCAAAATGAGTTTTGGTGATCGATATACTTAGTGTACATAGTGTTTTTCTACTTTTAGTTACTCTTTATTGCATTTACTTAATTATTGCTGGCAAATCGATATGGGCTTTGCGACCCCTGGGCCATGACATTGATGTGTATTATGTGTTGAAAATTTCAACAACTGCTCTGTGCAAATATGCTCCACTCACTTATGTTACATGCCTCAACAACTACCGCCACGTTATTCCGTTAGCTTCAATACACGAGGAAGGAGAACTCTCCAGCTGTAGCACTTACGAGGATAAAGGTATGCCAACGTTTTTATGCTACAGATGTGCTAATTTGCTTTTACGATGTAAAAGTTACGCTTCAGATATTTTAAACCGCTTTTTTACCCAACTTATGACACTGTTACATATTGCCACATTGGATGTGATTCCGAACTTCAAGTGAACAGGTTTGTTCCAACATTGGGATTTAATTTTCACATTTATATGATACCAACAAAAAACAGATATAGGTATTTGACGATTTCAGGTTATTGTAATTATTAAATAAGCGAAGACCTATGACCTATATATCATTAGAGGGAATATATTTATCCCTAGGAAGCCTTATAAATGATATTCTAAATCATACGCTTACATACCAAACCATCACAACAGACGACATTCTGACATCATACCAGTCGATGTCATTTCATACGACCATCATAACAGACATTCTGAACATGGAAAACCGAGTGAATAAAACATAACACTTCTATTCTCTACATTCCTCAATAATAAGATAGGCTAATTTTTAAAGATGCTCAGTATATTTCAAGTCAGGTCTCTTAAGTAGTCAATTTATGACAGAGAAGGCGGACGAATGCTCATCCATCCAACCAACCAGTAACCAACGGTAACCTGTGAGAGGCGCAGTTATCTCTCTGAGATTCTCAATTTCCGTGTGAATGACAGGGACATAAGTGGATGGAGATGATAGCTCATCACATCTACGTACAGAATCATATTGAGGGAGGTTGGAACAAGTACCAAATATCCCAAACACAACAACACGAAAGCATCCCAGACCATCATTAAGCCTCCACGGCCTTGTACAGGTCCAATCTGCCATACCGGATTCATACCTTCATGATTCTCTCGCCATATTCTCAGCCTCCCATCGGTATTAATTAGACGGATCGAGACTCATCACTCCTACACATTTCAAGTCCACTAGTGTTTATTCTCTATATTCGCTTGCCCAGGTAAGAATGGCAACTCGATGGCATGCATTTAGGAAAGGTAAACTCGTGTGTCTACGGCTTCCGAAGCCCATATGGTGAAGGGAGCGATACACGAAGCTGTCTATGTCAGAAAGTTTACCTATATTATTATGTGAAACCACTGACTAACGACAAGCATAGTGCTAGCTGTATGTGCATTTACCACAACTTCTTCACGTAAGCCCATATGCGGCGCAGCGCTATTCAATTTGCATAGCCATGTCTATCCCTAATTTAGTGGCACTTCAGTGTAGTTACAACTCATGAAGCTTGGACATACGTGTAACGATTTCAATAGAAAAAGATGAATTTACTGCCGAAAAAGAGAAAAAAAGACATAATATATTGGTTCAGAGAAAACAAAAACAAATTCTAAATGTTTTATTGTTGTTACTGGATTCTTTTATAACGGGAAACCTAAAATAAGGAATGTAGAAACAAATATCAAAATTAATTCGATTACAGTCAGAAATAACTTTAAACACCTATATTCAAAGACGAAACTCCATCCTTTATCCAAACAGTCTTGACTGTATTAAGATCCATCAGGATAAGGCTACAAACCATACTTCTAAATCTACTGCTTTATGTTTTGAAAAAAGTGAGATATGAAACCGAAATTGAAGCTATTCCCTCTAGATGCATATCCCCCAAATATCCTGATGTGTCTCCTATGGATTAATCTGCATTTGTGCTTTTAAAACAAGCTCTTTATACGTGGCATCCCCAAACATTGGATGGAAGTGGAACATTGTGAAAAAGAAGTGGCATAAAATCAACCTTGATGTTTTCAGGAAAAGGCTTTTCTCTTGGAAATCAAGATGTAATATGATGGTTCAACAAAAGTTCTCTCAGATGGAATATATTAGAAAATGGAATTTAAACATTTGTTTATATATATAATTCTTTGCAAAATCCTTAAAACGTTAACTGAACACACCCTGTACTCAGTGATTTGCGATAGTTATGTTGAATTTTAAATTTCAGACTAAACGTTTGAGGATTATTCTTAGGGTTTCCTTTATTCTCATTTTAATTAATAATGCCTCATAAATATTTATTCAAATATATGAAAGTATCTGAAAGGTTCATTTTCTAATTTATAAAATACGCTGTTTTTAAATATTCTTAACCCAGACGGACATTAGCCCGCATTCTGTCCAAACGTCTATGTGTGCAAATGAAAAAAATGATTCCTTTGGGGGCATAACAAAGTCTGAAAGCTTTCAGTTTAATATTTGTTTTTGGTGTATCTGTGGGGGTGTAAATTCTTTAACTTCCAGTATATATCCAATCGGGACATTTTTATAAAAATTATTTAAATTAATTTCTTTCAAAATTCATGTCATGACTGATTTGTTTGAGTAAAAGTTAGGTTATTTGAAAAGGGCAAAGAAAAGGATGGTTAAATGCCTGGCGCGAGGGATGGCTTTGCGGAGAACGTTCCATGCGAAAATGCCTAATATACATCGAGATAAGGAAAACTGCAGAAGCCAACCATGAAGCCAGCACTTTTGCGGGGAATCAAACAGGTAAAACTCTTAGCATTCTTAATCACAGTGCATATTGCTATGGAACACATATTCAAAATACTTCGTTTGAAAAGAAAGCAATATATTCTCATTTATTATTTCTAGTAAATTTTAACATGAAGGCCACAGAGAGAAAAAAATCTAAAATACAAAATAGCATCCTTAATCGTGTTTTAATGATAATCTGGAGATTTTTTATTCGAAATGCCGACAAATCACTTAGGAAATAGAAACATTAAGTAGCTGACGGTCACTTCGAATTGCGAGCACAGACAACAAGGGAAAATATGCCTAACAAAAATTTCAATAATAGCTACAGCTTAACTTAATTCAATGAGAAATTATAGTTAAAAGTAGAGCATATTGGTAAATCATAACTGACTTTGGTGTGTAAGCTAGTAAATTAATTTAAGAGCACAAGGAAAACCAATTTAGCAACGGCATTTAACTGCAAATAATCATTTTAATTTCAGGTACCATATAATTTCATTTAAATTTTGCAGTTCTGAAATGTAGCTCTAGAAAAGAATTTTAAAATGATTTTCTGTTTCCATTTCAGCTGTAGCGCAAACGATTGGATTGAAAACCCCTTTCCTCTCTCTTATCGAGAAAGGCAATTTTTTCCGTCCAAATCCTATGCTCAGTCAATAAGGACGTCACTTAGTCAGTCATTGGTCAGTCAATGTCCAATTTTTATTCAGTCACTGGTCAGGCAAGGAGATCTTAACTTTCTCAGTTCCTGTTCAGTGAATGCCCAATTTTTAGTCTGTCTGTAGTCGGTCAATGAGATCGTCACTCTGTCACTGCTCAGTCAAAGTCCAAATTTATTCAGTCTCCGGTCTGTCAATGAAATAGTCAGTTAGTCAGTCACTTGTCAGACAATGTCCAATTTTTAGTCAGTCAACGGGCAATTAAGGAGATTGTCACTTAGTCAGTCAATGTCCAATTTTTAGGAAGGCCCTGGTCAGTCAATGAGATCGTCACTTAGTGACTGGTCAGAAAATGTCTAATTTTTACTCAGTCACTGTCCTACTTTTAATCACTAAATGAGATTGTCATTTAGTCAGTCACTGGTCAGTCAATGTCCAATTTTTAGGCAGTCACTGGTCAGCCAATGAGATGAGTGTCATGGCAAACAAATTTATGACGAATACAAACTGAAATTGTATAAACTTATCTCAGATCTATATAATATGTTTTAAGTCCTTTGTTTATTTTTAGTTTTTTAAAGCAGAAATATTTCAGTAACGTTTTTCTTATGTTTGAAATTTTGAAACGCTTGCTATGATTTGAAGAAGGATGTTGACAGTACTCGTCATCAAAGCAGATAACAGGGACGGTACCAACGACGAGATCAGCAAGATGTTCTTCAGAATCTTGAATTGGTTTCAGTTCTGTTCTGTCTACTTGATCCACTTTGCCATTCATTTTTGGTTCATTATTTGTGTTAAGGAGATTACCAGAATCGGTGACTCTTTGTGCTCCAATATCGTTATCCGATACAATGCATTCAGCATCCAATGATTTAATAGAGGCATTCAAACTGAATTCTTCCTGGTTCAAGATGGTTATACTGCTGTTCGTGCCTATTTGATTACCTGAGTTCTCAGATTTTGGAAAATCTAAATCCTTTTTTGTTTCATGTTGGAGGCAATTAAATTGCTTTTCATCGCTGATATTGTGCACATCGTAAGAATTATTATCGAAATCTTTGGCAAAATGGTCGATATGGTCAGTATCACTATCAACATGCAAATTAAGAAGATTATTATCTAAAGCTTCGTTATTAACTTCGAGGAGATCGGTGTCACTGTCTATATCCACATCAAAGGAATCATCATTAAATTGATTAATATCAGCATATGAACCAAGGAAATCTAAATTACGTACCTTCTTTCCGGCATTAAACTTGTGTTCACTACGGTTAATAGAGTTTTCATTATTATTTTCCCGAATTCTCTCTTCTCTTCGAGAAAACAAAAGGAAGGCAGTCGCAAAACAAATAAGTATGCCCAATAGGCTGTCGATAAAGGGTGTTGGTATAATAACGTAACACAATACTGTCAAAAAAAAAGAATTCCCTTTCTAAAAATGGTTCGAATGCGATTTCAGCATTAAAAATATAAACTTAAGGCAAATAAGCTCCACACGTAAGATTTTAGCACCACTAGATTTGATATCTCTAATGATTATGGTTTATAAGCATTGTTAAAAGTGTATACATTAACTTTGTTGTAATTTAACAAAATCTTTAAACAATAATTGGTAAATTCATTGTTTCGAACCTTATTAAAAGGATTCTTTGAATATGTAACAATGAAAGGTACTCTGATCTATAACCCTACGCATAATGGAGGTAAGATTCTCTGTGTCCGTCTTTCATTCGGTCTGCGTGTAAGCTAATAGACCCAGGCCTACGAATGTGCTACATAGCTGCATCTAGACAAGAGCCAGTGCACCCCGAAACGAGGTTTCCAAAAATTGAATGACATTTTAATTTTATTTTATTTATTTACTTATTTATTTATTTATTTATTTTGATAAAATCGCATAAAATCGGTAATTTTCTCTCATTACATCAGCAATAGTGGCACGCAACCATTTTTGCTGTTGTATCCCTGTCGCCATTGTTGATGATATCAGCACTGTTGCCATTCGGAAAAATGAGGGCGAAAATTAGCGTATTAAGAACTTTCAATTAATATCTCTGATTTTTGCTATTTTTTTGGATAAAAGTGGAAGCGGAAAAGTGGAAAACGAACCAACGCTAAACTGCTGCTGCCATACATATTCAAATAAACACTTCTTTTCGGGGGTTTCATGCAATACAAAGCTTAAACGTAATCCTTATATGTACATATATATTTATATATATATATATAACCAATGATTATTATTATTAAAACGAAAATACTTGAGTACTACGGGAAAATATTTTTATATACAAAAAGTACTTTCAAAACAAGAATTTTCCTTGGATTTATTACTGCAAAGCACAGAAAATCGTGTTTACCTTCCACTCTCATGGAAAGGGTTTCATCTACCTTTGGCTGGGTAAAAATAAAGCTAAGTATAATCACAGTACAAAAATATATCAAACTATTTTTAATTCTCTAATAGCCACCTCTTTAAGATAAAATCATCTGGTTAGCCTAACATTAACTTACGTTATATAATTAGCATAAACGATACACCAAAATGAGTTTTGGTGATCGATATACTTAGTGTACATAGTGTTTTTCTACTTTTAGTTACTCTTTATTGCATTTACTTAATTATTGCTGGCAAATCGATATGGGCTTTGCGACCCCTGGGCCATGACATTGATGTGTATTATGTGTTGAAAATTTCAACAACTGCTCTGTGCAAATATGCTCCACTCACTTATGTTACATGCCTCAACAACTACCGCCACGTTATTCCGTTAGCTTCAATACACGAGGAAGGAGAACTCTCCAGCTGTAGCACTTACGAGGATAAAGGTATGCCAACGTTTTTATGCTACAGATGTGTTAATTTGCTTTTACGATGTAAAAGTTACGCTTCAGATATTTTAAACCGCTTTTTTACCCAACTTATGCCACTGTTACATATTGCCACATTGGATGTGATTCCGAACTTCAAGTAAACAGGTTTGTTCCAACATTGGGATTTAATTTTCACATTTATATGATACCAACAAAGGACAGATATAGGTATTTGACGATTTCAGGTTATTGTACCTATTAAATAAGCGAAGACCTATGACCTATATATCATTAGAGGGAATATATTTATCCCTAGGAAGCGTTATAAATGATATTCTAAATCATACGCTTACATACCAAACCATCACAACAGACGACATTGTGACATCATACCAGTCGATGTCATTTCATACGACCATCATAACAGACATTCTGAACATGGAAAACCGAGTGAATAAAACATAACACTTCTATTCTCTACATTCCTCAATAATAAGATAGGCTAATTTTTAAAGATGCTCAGTATATTTCAAGTCAGGTCTCTTAAGTAGTCAATTTATGACAGAGAAGGCGGACGAATGCTCATCCATCCAACCAACCAGTAACCAACGGTAACCTGTGAGAGGCGCAGTTATCTCTCTGAGATTTTCAATTTCCGTGTGAATGACAGGGACATAAGTGGATGGAGATGATAGCTCATCACATCTACGTACAGAATCATATTGAGGGAGGTTGGAACAAGTACCAAATATCCCAAACACAACAACACGAAATCATCCCAGACCATCATTAAGCCTCCACGGCCTTGTACAGGTCCAATCTGCCATACCGGATTCATACCTTCATGATTCTCTCGCCATATTCTCAGCCTCCCATCGGTATTAATTAGACGGATCGAGACTCATCACTCTTACACATTTCAAGTCCACTAGTGTCTATTCTCTATATTCGCTTGCCCAGGTAAGAATGGCAACTCGATGGCATGCATTTAGGAAAGGTAAACTCGTGTGTCTACGGCTTCCGAAGCCCATATGGTGAAGGGAGCGATACACGAAGCTGTCTATGTCAGAAAGTTTACCTATATTATTATGTGAAACCACTGATTAACGACAAGCATAGTGCTAGCTGTATGTGCATTTACCACAACTTCTTCACGTAAGCCCATATGCGGCGCAGCGCTATTCAATTTGCATAGCCATGTCTATCCCTAATTTAGTGGCACTTCAGAGTAGTTACAACTCATGAAGCTTGGACATACGTGTAACGATTTCAATAGAAAAAGATGAATTTACTGCCGAAAAAGAGAAAAAAAGACATAATATATTGGTTCAGAGAAAACAAAAACAAATTCTAAATGTTTTATTGTTGTTACTGGATTCTTTTATAACGGGAAACCTAAAATAAGGAATGTAGAAACAAATATCAAAATTAATTCGATTACAGTCAGAAATAACTTTAAACACCTATATTCAAAAACGAAACTCCATCCTTTATCCAAACAGTCTTGACTGTATTAAGATCCATCAGGATAAGGCTACAAACCATACTTCTAAATCTACTGCTTTATGTTTTGAAAAAAGTGAGATATGAAACCGAAATTGAAGCTATTCCCTCTAGATGCATATCCCCATAATATCCTGATGTGTCTCCTATGGATTAATGTGCATTTGTGCTTTTAAAACAAGCTCTTGTTACGTGGCATCCCCAAACATTGGATGGAAGTGGAACATTGTGAAAAAGAAGTGGCATAAAATCAACCTTGATGTTTTCAGGAAAAGGCTTTTCTCTTGGAAATCAAGATGTAATATGATGGTTCAACAAAAGGTCTCTCAGATGGAATATATTAGAAAATGGAATTTTAACGTTTGTTTATATATATAATTCTTTGCAAAATCCTTAAAACGTTAACTGAACACCCCCTGTACTCAGTGATTTGCGATAGTTATGTTGAATTTTAAATTTCAGACTAAACGTTTGAGGATTATTCTTAGGGTTTCCTTTATTCTCATTTTAATTAATAATGCCTCATAAATATTTATTCAAATATATGAAAGTATCTGAGAGGTTCATTTTCTAATTTATAAAATACGCTGTTTTTAAATATTCTTAACCCAGACGGACATTAGCCCGCATTCTGTCCGAACGTCTATGTGTGCAAATGAAAAAATGATTCCTTTGGGCGAATAACAAAGTCTGAAAGCTTTCAGTTTAATATTTGTTTTTGGTGTATCTGTGGGGGTGTAAATTCTTTAACTTCCAATATATATCCAATCGGGACATTTTTATAAAAATTATTTAAATTAATTTCTTTCAAAATTCATTTCATGACTGATTTGTTTGAGTAAAAGTTAGGTTATTTGAAAAGGGCAAAGAAAAGGATGGTTACCTGCCTGGCGCGAGGGATGGCTTTGCGGAGAACGTTCCATGCAAAATTGCCTAATATACATCGAGATAAGGAAAACAGCAGAAGCCAACCATGAAGCCAGCACGTTTGCGGGGAATCAAACAGGTAAAACTCTTAGCATTCTTAATCACAGTGCATATTGCTATGGAACACATATTGAAAATACTTCGTTTGAAAAGAAAGCAATATATTCTCATTTATTATTTCTAGTAAATTTTGACACGAAGGCCACAGAGAGAAAAAAATCTAAAATACAAAATATCATCCTTAATCGTGTTTTAATGATAATCTGGAAATTTTTATTCGAAATGCCGACAAATCACTTAGGAAATAGAAACATTAAGTAGCTGACGGTCACTTCGAATTGCGAGCACAGACAACAAGGGAAAATATGCCTAACAAAAATTTCAATAATAGCTACAGCTTAACTTAATTCAATGAGAAATTATAGTTAAAAGTAGAGCATATTGGTAAATCATAACTGACTTTGGTGTGTAAGCTAGTAAATTAATTTAAGAGCACAAGGAAAACCAATTTTGCAACGGCATTTAACTGCAAATAATCATTTTAATTTCAGGTACCATATAATTTCATTTAAATTTTGCAGTTCTGAAATGTAGCTCTAGAAAAGAATTTTAAAATGATTTTCTGTTTCCATTTCAGCTGTAGCGCAAAAGATTGGATTGAAAACCCCTTTCCTCTCTCTTATCGAGAAAGGCAATTTTTTCCGTCCAAATCCTATGCTCAGTCAATAAGGACGTCACTTAGTCAGTCATTGGTCAGTCAATGTCCAATTTTTATTCAGTCACTGGTCAGGCAAGGAGATCTTAACATTCTCAGTTCCTGTTCAGTGAATGCCCAATTTTTAGTCTGTCTGTAGTCGGTCAATGAGATCGTCACTCTGTCACTGCTCAGTCAAAGTCCAAATTTATTCAGTCTCCGGTCTGTCAATGAAATAGTCAGTTAGTCAGTCACTGGTCAGACAATGTCCAATTTTTAGTCAGTCAACGGGCAATTAAGGAGATTGTCACTTAGTCAGTCAATGTCCAATTTTTAGGAAGGCCCTGGTCAGTCAATGAGATCGTCACTTAGTGACTGGTCAGAAAATGTCTAATTTTTACTCAGTCACTGTCCTACTTTTAATCACTAAATGAGATTGTCATTTAGTCAGTCACTGGTCAGTCAATGTCCAATTTTTAGGCAGTCACTGGTCAGCCAATGAGATGAGTGTCATGGCAAACAAATTTATGACGAATACAAACTGAAATTGTATAAACTTATCTCAGATCTATATAATATGTTTTAAGTCCTTTGTTTATTTTTAGTTTTTTAAAGCAGAAATATTTCAGTAACGTTTTTCTTATGTTTGAAATTTTGAAACGCTTGCTATGATTTGAAGAAGGATGTTGACAGTACTCGTCATCAAAGCAGATAACAGGGACGGTACCAACGACGAGATCAGCAAGATGTTCTTCAGAATCTTGAATTGGTTTCAGTTCTGTTCTGTCTACTTGATCCACTTTGCCATTCATTTTTGGTTCATTATTTGTGTTAAGGAGATTACCAGAATCGGTGACTCTTTGTGCTCCAATATCGTTATCCGATACAATGCATTCAGCATCCAATGATTTAATAGAGGCATTCAAACTGAATTCTTCCTGGTTCAAGATGGTTATACTGCTGTTCGTGCCTATTTGATTACCTGAGTTATCAGATTTTGGAAAATCAAAATCCTTTTTTGTTTCATGTTGGAGGCAATTAAATTGCTTTTCATCGCTGATATTGTGCACATCGTAAGAATTATTATCGAAATCTTTGCCAAAATGGTCGATATGGTCAGTATCACTATCAACATGCAAATTAAGAAGATTATTATCTAAAGCTTCGTTATTAACTTCGAGGAGATCGGTGTCACTGTCTATTTCCACATCAAAGGAATCATCATTAAATTGATTAATATCAGCATATGAACCAAGGAAATCTAAATTACGTACCTTCTTTCCGGCATTAAACTTGTGTTCACTACGGTTAATAGAGTTTTCATTATTATTTCCCGAATTCTCTCTTCTCTTCGAGAAAACAAAAGGAAGGCAGTCGGAAAACAAATAAGTATGCCCAATAGGCTGTCGATAAAGGGTGTTGGTATAATAACGTAACACAATACTGTCAAAAAAAAGAATTCCCTTTCTAAAAATGGTTCGAATGCGATTTCAGCATTAAAAATATAAACTTAAGGCAAATAAGCTCCACACGTAAGATTTTAGCACCACTAGATTTGATATCTCTAATGATTATGGTTTATAAGCATTGTTAAAAGTGTATACATTAACTTTGTTGTAATTTAACAAAATCTTTAAACAATAATTGGTAAATTCATTGTTTCGAACCTTATTAAAAGGATTCTTTGAATATGTAACAATGAAAGGTACTCTGATCTATAACCCTACTCATAATGGTGGTAAGATTCTCTGTGTCCGTCTTTCATTCGGTCTGCGTGTAAGCTAATAGACCCAGGCCTACGAATGTGCTACATAGCTGCATCTAGACAAGAGCCAGTGCACCCCGAAACGAGGTTTCCAAAAATTGAATGACATTTTAATTTTATTTTATTTATTTACTTATTTATTTATTTATTTATTTTGATAAAATCGCATAAAATCGGTAATTTTCTCTCATTACATCAGCAATAGTGGCACGCAAACATTTTTGCTGTTGTATCCCTGTCGCCATTGTTGATGATATCAGCACTGTTGCCATTCGGAAAAATGAGGGCGAAAATTAGCGTATTAAGAACTTTCAATTAATATCTCTGATTTTTGCTATTTTTTTGGATAAAAGTGGAAGCGGAAAAGTGGAAAACGAACCAACGCTAAACTGCTGCTGCCATACATATTCAAATAAATATTTCTTTTCGGGGGTTTCATGCAATACAAAGATTAAACGTAATCCTTATATGTACATATATATTTATATATATATATATAACCAATGATTATTGTTATTAAAACGAAAATACTTGAGTACTATGGGAAATTATTTTTTTATACAAAAAGTACTTTCAAAACAAGAATTTTTCTTGGATTTATTACTGCAAAGCACAGAAAATCGTGTTTACCTTCCACTCTCATGGAAAGGGTTTCATCTACCTTTGGCTGGGTAAAAATAAAGCTAAATATATACACAATACAAAAATATATCAAACTATTTTTAATTCTTTAATAGCCCCCACTTTAAGATAAAATCATCTGGTTAGACTAACATTAACTTACGTTATATAATTAGCAAGAACGATACACCAAAATGAGTTTTGGTGATCGATATACTTAGTGTACATAGTGTTTTTCTACTTTTAGTTACTCTTTATTGCATTTACTTAATTATTGCTGGCAAATCGATATGGGCTTTGCGAGCCCTGGGCCATGACATTGATGTGTATTATGTGTTGAAAATTTCAACAACTGCTCTGTGCAAATATGCTCCGCTCACTTATGTTACATGCCTCAACAACTACCGCCACGTTATTCCGTTAGCTTCAATACACGAGGAAGGAGAACTCTCCAGCTGTAAGACTTACGAGGATAAATGTATGCCAAAGTTTTTATGCTACAGATGTGCTAATTTTCTTTTACGATGTAAAAGTTACCCTTCAGATATTTTAAACTGCTATTTTACCAAACTTATGCCACTGTTACATATTGCCACACTGGATGTGATTCCGAACTTCAAGTGAACAGGTTTGTTCCAACATTGGGATTTAATTTTCACATTTATATGATACCAACAAAGGACAGATATAGATATTTAACGAATTCAGGTTATTGTACCTATTAAATAAGCGAAGACCTATGACCTATATATCATTAGAGGGAATATATTTATCCCTAGGAAGGCTTATAAATGATATTCTAAATCATATGCTTACATACCAAACCATCACAACAGACGACATTCTGACATCATACCAGTCGATGTCATTTCATACGACCATCATAACAGACATTCTGAACATGGAAAACCGAGTGAATAAAACATAACACTTCTATTCTCTACATTCCTCAATAATAAGATATGCTAATTTGGAAAGATGCTCAGTATATTTCAAGTCAGGTCTCTTAAGTAGTCAATTTATGACAGAGAAGGCGGCCGAATGCTCATCCATCTAACCAACCAGTAGCCAACGGTAACCTGTGAGAGGCGCAGTTATCTCTCTGAGATTCTCAATTTCCGTGTGAATGACAGGGACATAAATGGATGGAGATGATAGCTCATCACATCTACGTACAGAATCATATTGAGGGAGGTTGGAACAAGTACCAAATATCTCAAACACAACACGAAAGCATCCCAGACCATCATTAAGCCTCCACGGCCTTGTACAGGTCCAATCTGCCATACCGGATTCATACCTTCATGATTCTCTCGCCATAGTTTCAGCCTCCCATCGGTATTAATTAGACGGATCTAGACTCATCACTCCTACACATTTCAAGTCCACTAGTGTCTATTCTCTATATTCGCTTGCCCAGGTAAGAATGGCAACTCGATGGCATGCATTTAGGAAAGGTAAACTCGTGTGTCTACGGCTTCCGAAGCCCATATGGTGAAGGGAGCGATACACGAAGCTGTCTATGTCAGAAAGTTTACCTATATTATTATGTGAAACCACTGATTAACGACAAGCATAGTGCTAGCTGTATGTGCATTTACCACAACTTCTTCACGTAAGCCCATATGCGGCGCAGCGCTATTCAATTTGCATAGCCATGTCTATCCCTAATTTAGTGGCACTTCAGTGTAGTTACAACTCATGAAGCTTGGACATACGTGTAACGATTTCAATAGAAAAAGATGAATTTACTGCCGAAAAAGAGAAAAAAAGACATAATATATTGGTTCAGAGAAAACAAAAACAAATTCTAAATGTTTTATTGTTGTTACTGGATTCTTTTATAACGGGAAACCTAAAATAAGGAATGTAGAAACAAATATCAAAATTAATTCGATTACAGTCAGAAATAACTTTAAACACCTATATTCAAAAACGAAACTCCATCCTTTATCCAAACAGTCTTGACTGTATTAAGATCCATCAGGATAAGGCTACAAACCATACTTCTAAATCTACTGCTTTATGTTTTGAAAAAAGTGAGATATGAAACCGAAATTGAAGCTATTCCCTCTAGATGCATATCCCCCAAATATCCTGATGTGTCTCCTATGGATTAATCTGCATTTGTGCTTTTAAAACAAGCTCTTTATACGTGGCATCCCCAAACATTGGATGGAAGTGGAACATTGTGAAAAAGAAGTGGCATAAAATCAACCTTGATGTTTTCAGGAAAAGGCTTTTCTCTTGGAAATCAAGATGTAATATGATGGTTCAACAAAAGTTCTCTCAGATGGAATATATTAGAAAATGGAATTTAAACATTTGTTTATATATATAATTCTTTGCAAAATCCTTAAAACGTTAACTGAACACACCCTGTACTCAGTGATTTGCGATAGTTATGGTCAATTTTAAATTTCAGACTAAAAGTTTGAGGATTATTGTTAGGGTTTCCTTTATTCTCATTTTAATTAATAATGCCTCATAAATATTTATTCAAATATATGAAAGTATCTGAGAGGTTCATTTACTAATTTATAAAATACGCTGTTTTTAAATATTCTTAACCCAGACGGACATTAGCCCGCATTCTGTCCAAACGTCTATGTGTGCAAATGAAAAAAATGATTCCTTTGGGCGCATAAGAAAGTCTGAAAGCTTTCAGTTTAATATTTGTTTTTGGTATCTGTGGGGGTGTAAATTCTTTAACTTCCAGTATATATCCAATCAGGACATTTTTATAAAAATTATTTAAATTAATTTCTTTCAAATTTCATGTCATGACTGATTTGTTTGAGTAAAAGTTAGGTTATTTGAAAAGGGCAAAGAAAAGGATGCTTAAATGCCTGGCGCGAGGGATGGTTTGCGGAGAACGTTCCATGCGAAAATGCCTAATATACATCGAGATAAGGAAAACTGCAGAAGCCAACCATGAAGCCAGCACTTTTGCGGGGAATCAAACAGGTAAAACTCTTAGCATTCTTAATCACAGTGCATATTGCTATGGAACACATATTCAAAATACTTCGTTTGAAAAGAAAGCAATATATTCTCATTTATTATTTCTAGTAAATTTTAACATGAAGGCCACAGAGAGAAAAAAATCTAAAATACAAAATAGCATCCTTAATCGTGTTTTAATGATAATCTGGAGATTTTTTATTCGAAATGCCGACAAATCATTTAGGAAATAGAAACATTAAGTAGCTGACGGTCACTTCGAATTGCGAGCACAGACAACAAGGGAAAATATGCCTAACAAAAATTTCAATAATAGCTACAGCTTAACTTAATTCAATGAGAAATTATAGTTAAAAGTAGAGCATATTGGTAAATCATAACTGACTTTGGTGTGTAAGCTAGTAAATTAATTTAAGAGCACAAGGAAAACCAATTTAGCAACGGCATTTAACTGCAAATAATCATTTTAATTTCAGGTACCATATAGTTTCATTTAAATTTTGCAGTTCTGAAATGTAGCTCTAGAAAAGAATTTTAAAATGATTTTCTGTTTCCATTTCAGCTGTAGCGCAAACGATTGGATTGAAAACCCCTTTCCTCTCTCTTATCGAGAAAGGCATTTTTTCCGTCCAAATCCTATGCTCAGTCAATAAGGACGTCACTTAATCAGTCATTGGTCAGTCAATGTCCAATTTTTATTCAGTCAGTGGTCAGGCAAGAAGATCTTCACTTTCTCAATTCCTGTTCAGTGAATGCCCAATTTTTAGTCTGTCTGTAGTCAGTCAATGAGATCGTCACTCAGTCACTGCTCAGTCAATGTCCAAATTTATTCAGTCTCCGGTCTGTCAATGAGATAGTCAGTTAGTCAGTCACTGGTCAGACAATGTCCAATTTTTAGTCAGTCAACGGGCAATTAAGGAGATTGTCACTTAGTCAGTCAATGTCCAATTTTTAGGAAGGCCCTGGTCAGTCAATGAGATCGTCACTTAGTGACTGGTCAGAAAATGTCTAATTTTTACTCAGTCACTGTCCTACTTTTAATCACTAAATGAGATTGTCATTTAGTCAGTCACTGGTCAGTCAATGTCCAATTTTTAGGCAGTCACTGGTCAGCCAATGAGATGAGTGTCATGGCAAACAAATTTATGACGAATACAAACTGAAATTGTATAAACTTATCTCAGATCTATATAATATGTTTTAAGTCCTTTGTTTATTTTTAGTTTTTTAAAGCAGAAATATTTCAGTAACGTTTTTCTTATGTTTGAAATTTTGAAACGCTTGCTATGATTTGAAGAAGGATGTTGACAGTACTCGTCATCAAAGCAGATAACAGGGACGGTACCAACGACGAGATCAGCAAGATGTTCTTCAGAATCTTGAATTGGTTTCAGTTCTGTTCTGTCTACTTGATCCACTTTGCCATTCATTTTTGGTTCATTATTTGTGTTAAGGAGATTACCAGAATCGGTGACTCTTTGTGCTCCAATATCGTTATCCGATACAATGCATTCAGCATCCAATGATTTAATAGAGGCATTCAAACTGAATTCTTCCTGGTTCAAGATGGTTATACTGCTGTTCGTTCCTCTTTGTTTACCTGAGTTATCAGATTTTGGAAAATCAAAATCCTTTTTTGTTTCGTGTTGGAGGCAATTAAATTGCTTTTCATCGCTGATATTGTGCACATCGTAAGAATTATTATCGAAATCTTTGGCAAAATGGTCGATATGGTCAGTATCACTAGCAACATGCAAATTAAGAAGATTATTATCTAAAGCTTCGTTATTAACTTCGAGGAGATCGGTGTCACTGTCTATATCCACATCAAAGGAATCATCATTAAATTGATTAATATCAGCATATGAACCAAGGAAATCTAAATTACGTACCTTCTTTCCGGCATTAAACTTGTGTTCACTACGGTTAATAGAGTTTTCATTATTATTTCCCGAATTCTCTCTTCTCTTCGAGAAAACAAAAGGAAGGCAGTCGCAAAACAAATAAGTATGCCCAATAGGCTGTCGATAAAGGGTGTTGGTATAATAACGTAACACAATACTGTCAAAAAAAAGAATTCCCTTTCTAAAAATGGTTCGAATGGGATTTCAGCATTAAAAATAACAACTTTAAACAAATAAGCTCCACACGTAAGATTTTAGCACCACTAGATTTGATATCTCTAATGATTATGGTTTATAAGCATTGTTAAAAGTGTATACATTAACTTTGTTGTAATTTAACAAAATCTTTAAACAATAATTGGTAAATTCATTGTTTCGAACCTTATTAAAAGGATTCTTTGAATATGTAACAATGAAAGGTACTCTGATCTATAACCCTACTCATAATGGAGGTAAGATTCTCTGTGTCCGTCTTTCATTCGGTCTGCGTGTAAGCTAATAGACCCAGGCCTACGAATGTGCTACATAGCTGCATCTAGACAAGAGCCAGTGCACCCCGAAACGAGGTTTCCAAAAATTGAATGACATTTTAATTTTATTTTATTTATTTACTTATTTATGTATTTATTTATTTTGATAAAATCGCATAAAATCGGTAATTTTCTCTCATTACATCAGCAATAGTGGCACGCAACCATTTTTGCTGTTGTATCCCTTTCGCCATTGTTAATGATATCAGCACTGTTGCCATTCGGAAAAATGAGGGCGAAAATTAGCGTATTAAGAACTTTCAATTAATATCTCTGATTTTTGCTATTTTTTTGGATAAAAGTGGAAGCGGAAAAGTGGAAAACGAACCAACGCTAAACTGCTGCTGCCATACATATTCAAATAAATATTTCTTTTCGGGGGTTTCATGCAATACAAAGCTTAAACGTAATCCTTATATGTACATATATATTTATATAGATATATATATATAACCAATGATTATTATTATTAAAACGAAAATACTTGAGTACTATGGGAAAATATTTTTTTATACAAAAACTCCTTTCAAAACAAGAATTTTTCTTGGATTTATTACTGCAAAGCACAGATAATCGTGTTTACCTTCCACTCTCATGGAAAGGGTTTCATCTATCTTTGGCTGGGTAAAAATAAAGCTAAATATATACACAATACAAAAATATATCAAACTATTTTTAATTCTTTAATAGCCACCTCTTTAAGATAAAATCATCTGGTTAGCCTAACATTAACTTACGTTATATAATTAGCAAGAACGCATTTTGGTGATCGATATACTTAGTGTACATAGTGTTTTTCTACATTTAGTTACTCTTTATTGCATTTACTTAATTATTGCTGGCAAATCGATATGGGCTTTGCGACCCCTGGGCCATGACATTGATGTGTATTATGTGTTGAAAATTTCAACAACTGCTCTGTGCAAATATGCTCCGCTCACTTATGTTACATGCCTCAACAACTACCGCCACGTTATTCCGTTAGCTTCAATACACGAGGAAGGAGAACTCTCCAGCTGTAGCACTTACGAGGATAAAGGTATGCCAACGTTTTTATGCTACAGATGTGCTAATTTGCTTTTACGATGTAAAAGTTACGCTTCAGATATTTTTACCAAACTATTTTACCAAAACCGCTATTTTACCAAACTTATGCCACTGTTACATATTGCCACATTGGATGTGATTCCGAACTTCAAGTGAACAGGTTTGTTCCAACATTGGGATTTAATTTTCACATTTATATGATACCAACAAAGGACAGATATAGATATTTAACGAATTCAGGTTATTGTACCTATTAAATAAGCGAAGACCTATGACCTATATATCATTAGAGGGAATATATTTATCCCTAGGAAGGCTAAAAATGATATTCTAAATCATATGCTTACATACCAAACCATCACAACAGACGACATTCTGACATCATACCAGTCGATGTCATTTCATACGACCATCATAACAGACATTCTGAACATGGAAAACCGAGTGAATAAAACATAACACTTCTATTCTCTACATTCCTCAATAATAAGATATGCTAATTTGGAAAGATGCTCAGAGTATTTCAAGTCAGGTCTCTTAAGTAGTCAATTTATGACAGAGAAGGAGGACGAATGCTCATCCATCCAACCAACCAGTAGCCAAAGGTAACCTGTGAGAGGCGCAGTTATCTCTCTGAGATTCTCAATTTCCGTGTGAATGACAGGGACATAAATGGATGGAGATGATAGCTCATCACATCTACGTACAGAATCATATTGAGGGAGGTTGGAACAAGTACCAAATATTCCAAACACAACAACACGAAAGCATCCCAGACCATCATTAAGCCTCCACGGCCTTGTACAGGTGCAATCTGCCATACGGATTCATACCTTCATGATTCTCTCGCCATATTCTCAGCCTCCCATCGGTATTAATTAGATGGATCGAGACTCATCACTGCTACACATTTCAAGTCACTAGTGTCTATTCTCTATATTCGCTTGCCCAGGTAAGAATGGCAACTCGATGGCATGCATTTAGGAAAGGTAAACTCGTGTGTCTACGGCTTCCGAAGCCCATATGGTGAAGGGAGCGATACACGAAGCTGTCTATGTCAGAAATGTTACCTATATTATTATGTGAAACAACTGATTAACGACAAGCATAGTGCTAGCTGTATGTGCATTTACCACAACTTTTTCACGTAAGCCCATATGCGGCGCAGCGCTATTCAATTTGCATAGCCATGTCTATCCCTAATTTAGTGGCACTTCAGTGTAGTTACAACTCATGAAGCTTGGACATACGTGTAACGATTTCAATAGAAAAAGATGAATTTACTGCCGAAAAAGAGAAAAAAAGATATAATATATTGGTTCAGAGAAAACAAAAACAAATTCTAAAGGTTTTATTGTTGTTACTGGATTCTTTTATAACGGGAAACTTAAAATAAGGAATGTAGAAACAAATATCAAAATTCATTCGATTACAATCAGAAATAACATTAAACACCTATATTCAAAGATGAAACTCCATCGTTTATCCAAACAATCTTGACTGTATTAAGATCCATCAGGATAAGGCTACAAACCATACTTCTAAATCTACTGCTTTATGTTTTGAAAAAAGTGAGATATGAAACCGAAATTGAAGCTATTCCCTCTAGATGCATATCCCCCAAATATCCTGATGTGTCTCCTATGGATTAATGTGAATTTGTGCTTTTAAAACAAGCTCTTTATACGTGGCATCCCCAAACATTGCATGGAAGTGGAACATTGTGAAGGAGAAGTGGCATAAAATCAACCTTGATGTTTTCAGGAAAAGGCTTTTCTCTTGGAAATCAAGATGTAATATGATGGTTCAACAAAAGGTCTCTCAGATGGAATATATTAGAAAATGGAATTTTAACGTTTGTTTATATATATAATTCTTTGCAAAATCCTTAAAACTTTAACTGAACACACCCTGTACTCAGTGATTTGCGATAGTTATGTTGAATTTTAAATTTCAGACTAAACGTTTGAGGATTATTCTTAGGGTTTCCTTTATTCTCATTTTAATTAATAATGCCTCATAAATATTTATTCAAATATATGAAAGTATCTGAAAGGTTCATTTTCTAATTTATAAAATACGCTGTTTTTAAATATTCTTAACCCAGACGGACATTAGCCCGCATTCTGTCCAAACGTCTATGTGTGCAAATGAAAAAATGATTCCTTTGGGCGCATAACAAAGTCTGAAAGCTTTCAGTTTAATATTTGTTTTTGGTATATCTGTGGGGATGTAAATTCTTTCACTTCCAGTATATATCCAATCGGGACATTTTTATAAAAATTATTTAAATTAATGTTTTTCAAAATTCATGTCATGACTGATTTGTTTGAGTAAAAGTTAGGTTATTTGAAAAGGGCAAAGAAAAGGATGGTTACCTGCCTGGCGCGAGGGATGGCTTTGCGGAGAACGTTCCATGCGAAATTGCCTAATATACATCGAGATAAGGAAAACTGCAGAAGCCAACCATGGAGCCAGCACGTTTGCGGGGAATCAAACAGGTAAAACTCTTAGCATTCTTAATCACAGTGCATATTGCTGTGGAACACATATTGAAAATACTTCGTTTGAAAAGAAAGCAATATATTCTCATTTATTATTTCTAGTAAATTTTGACATGAAGGCCACAGAGAGAAAAAAATCTAAAATACAAAATAGCATCCTTAATCGTGTTTTAATGATAATCTGGAGATTTTTTATTCGAAATGCCGACAAATCACTTAGGAAATAGAAAAATTAAGTAGCTGACGGTCACTTCGAAATCCGAGCACAGACAACAAGGGAAAATATGCCTAACAAAAATTTCAATAATAGCTACAGCTTAACTTAATTCAATGAGAAATTATAGTTAAAAGTAGAGCATATTGGTAAATCATATTTGACTTTGGTGTGTAAGCTAGTAAATTAATTTAAGAGCACAAGGAAAACCAATTTAGCAACGGCATTTAACTGCAAATAATCATTTTAATTTCAGGTACCATATAATTTCATTTAAATTTTGCAGTTCTGAAATGTAGCTCTAGAAAGAATTTTAAAATGATTTTCTGTTTCCATTTCAGCTGTAGCGCAAACGATTGGATTGAAAACCCCTTTCCTCTCTCTTATCGAGAAAGGCAATTTTTTCCGTCCAAATCCTATGCTCAGTCAATAAGGACGTCACTTAGTCAGTCATTGGTCAGTCAATGTCCAATTTTTATTCAGTCACTGGTCAGGCAAGGAGATCTTCACTTTCTCAGTTCCTGTTCAGTGAATGCCCAATTTTTAGTCTGTCTCTAATCAGTCAATCAGATCGTCACTCAGTCACTGCTCAGTCAATGTCCAAATATATTCAGTCTCCGGTCTGTCAATGAGATAGTCAGTTAGTCAGTCACTGGTCAGACAATGTCCAATTTTTAGTCAGTCAATGGGCAATTAAGGAGATTGTCACTTAGTCAGTCAATGTCCAATTTTTAGGAAGGCCCTGGTCAGTCAATGAGATCGTCACTTAGTGACTGGTCAGAAAATGTCTAATTTTTTACTCAGTCACTAGTCAGTCAATATCCTACTTTTAATCACTAAATGAAATTGTCAATTAGTCAGTCACTGGTCAGTCAATGTCCAATTTTTAGGCAGTGACTGGTTAGCCAATGAGATGAGTGTCATGGCAAACAAATTTATGACGAATACAAACTGAAATTGTGTAAACTTATCTCAGATCTATATAATATGTTTTAAGTCCTTTGTTTATTTTTAGTTTTTTAAAGCAGAAATATTTCAGTAACGTTTTTCTTATGTTTGAAATTTTGAAACGCTTGCTATGATTTGAAGAAGGATGTTGAGAGTACTCGTCATCAAAGCAGATAACAGGGACGGTACCAACGACGAGATCAGCAAGGTGTTCTTCAGAATCTTGAATTGGTTTCAGTTCTGTTCTGTCTACTTGATCCACTTTGCCATTCATTTTTGGTTCATTATTTGTGTTAAGGAGATTACCAGAATCGGTGTCTCTTTGTGCTCCAAGATCGTTATCCGATACAATGCATTCAGCATCAAATGATTTAATAGAGGCATTCAAACTGAATTCTTCCTGGTTCAAGATGGTTATACTGCTGTTCGTGCCTATTTGATTACCTGAGTTATCAGATTTTGGAAAATCAAAATCCTTTTTTGTTTCATGTTCGAGGCAATTAAATTGCTTTTCATCGCTGATATTGTGCATATCGTAAGAATTATTATCGAAATCTTTGGCAAAATGGTCGATATGGTCAGTATCACTATCAACATGCAAATTAAGAAGATTATTATCTAAAGCTTCGTTATTAACTTCGAGGAGATCGGTGTCACTGTCTATATCCACATCAAAGGAATCATCATATAATTGATTAATATCAGCATATGAACCAAGGAAATCTAAATTACGTACCTTGTTTCCGGCATTAAACTTGTGTTCACTACGGTTAATAGAGTTTTCATTATTATTTTCCCGAATTCTCTCTTCTCTTCGAGAAAACAAAAGGAAGGCAGTCGGAAAACAAATAAGTATGCCCAATAGGCTGTCGATAAAGGGTGTTGGTATAATAACGTAACACAATACTGTCAAAAAAAAGAACTCCATTTCTAAAAATGGTTCGAATGGGATTTCAGCATTAAAAATAACAACTTTAAACAAATAAGCTCCACACGTAAGATTTTAGCACCACTAGATTTGATATCTCTAATGATTATGGTTTATAAGCATTGTTAAAAATGTATACATTAACTTTGTCGTAATTTAACAAAAGCCTTAAACAATAATTGGTAAATTCATTGTTTCGAACGTTATTAAAAGGATTCTTTGAATATGTAACAATGAAAGGTACTCTGATATATAACTCTACTCATAATAGAGGTAAGATTCTATGTGTCCGTCTTTCGTTCGGTCTGCGTGTAAGCTAATAGACCCAGGCCTACGAATGTGCTACATAGCTGCATCTAGACAAGAGCCAGTGCACTTCGAAACGAGGTTTCCAAAAATTGAATGTCATTTTAATTTTATTTTATTTATTTATTTATTTATTTATTTAATTATTTTGATAAAATCGCATAAAATCGGTAATTTTCTCTCATTACATCAGCAATAGTGGCACGCAACCATTTTTGCTGTTGTATCCCTGTCGCCATTGTTGATGATATCAGCACTGTTGCCATTCGGAAAAATGAGGGCGAAAATTAGCGTATTAAGAACTTTCAATTAATATCTCTGATTTTTGCTATTTTTTTGGATAAAAGTGGAAGCGGAAAAGTGGAAAACGAACCAACGCTAAACTGCTGCTGCCATACATATTCAAATAAATATTTCTTTTCGTGGGTTTCATGCAATACAAAGCTTAAACGTAATCCTTATATGTATGTATATATATATATATATATATATATATATATATATAAATAATGATTATTATTATTAAAACGAAAATACTTGAGTACTTTGGGAAAATATTTTTTTATACAAAAAGTACTTTCAAAACAAGAATTTTTCTTGAATTTATTACTGCAAAGCACAGAAAATCTTGTTTACCTTCCACTCTCATGGAAAGGGTTTCATCTACCTTTGGCTGGGTAAAAATAAAGCTAAATATATACACAATACAAAAATATATCAAACTATTTTTAATTCTTTAATAGCCACCTCTTTAAGATAAAATCATCTGGTTAGCCTAACATTAACTTACGTTATATAATTAGCAAGAACGATACACCAAAATGAGTTTTGTTGATCGATATACTTAGTGTACATAGTGTTTTTCTACTTTTAGTTACTCTTTATTGCATTTACTTAATTATTGCTGGCAAATCGATATGGACCCCTGGGCCATGCCCCCTGGGCATGACATTGATCTGTATTATGTGTTGAAAATTTCAACAACTGCTCTGTGCAAATATGCTCCGCTCACTTATGTTACATGCCTCAACAACTACCGCCACGTTATTCCGTTAGCTTCAATACACGAGGAAGGAGAACTCTCCAGCTGTAGCACTTACGAGGATAAAGGTATGCCAACGTTTTTATGCTACAGATGTGCTAATTTGCTTTTACGATGTAAACGTTACGCTTCAGATATTTTAAACCGCTATTTTACCAAACTTATGCCAATGTTACATATTGCCACATTGGATGTGATTCCGAACTTCAAGTGAACAGGTTTGTTCCAACATTGGGATTTAATTTTCACATTTATATGATACCAACAAAGGACAAATATAGATATTTAACGATTTCAGGTTATTGTACCTATTAAATAAGCGAAGACCTATGACCTATATATCATTATAGGGAATATATTTATCCCTAGGAAGGCTTAAAAATGATATTCTAAATCATATGCTTACATACCAAACCATCACAACAGACGACATTCTGACATCATACCAGTCGATGTCATTTCATACGACCATCATAACAGACATTCTGAAAATGGAAAACCGAGTGAATAAAACATAACACTTCTATTCTCTACATTCCTCAATAATAAGATATGCTAATTTGGAAAGATGCTCAGTATATTTCAAGTCAGGTCTCTTAAGTAGTCAATTTATGACAGAGAAGGCGGACGAATGCTCATCCATCCAACCAACCAGTAGCCAACGGTAACCTGTGAGAGGCGCAGTTATCTCTCTGAGATTCTCAATTTCCGTGTGAATGACAGAGACATAAATGGATGGAGATAATAGCTCATCACATCTACGTACAGAATCATATTGAGGGAGGTTGGAACAAGTACTAAATATCCCAAACACAACAACACGAAAGCATCCCAGACCATCATTAAGCCTCCACGGCCTTGTACAGGTCCAATCTGCCGTACCGGATTCATACCTTCATGATTCTCTCGCCGTATTCTCAGCCTCCCATCGGTATTAATTAGACGGATCGAGACTCATCACTCCTACACATTTCAAGTCCACTAGTGTCTACTCTCTATATTCGCTTGCCCAGGTAAGAATGGCAACTCGATGGCATGCATTTAGGAAAGGTAAACTCGTGTGTCTACGGCTTCCGAAGCCCATATGGTGAAGGGAGCGATACACGAAGCTGTCTATGTCAGAAATTTTACCTATATTATTAGGTGAAACAACTGATTAACGACAAGCATAGTGCTAGCTGTGTGTGCATTTACCACATCCTCTTCACGTAAGCCCATATGCGGCGCAGCGCTATTCAATTTGCATAGCCATGTCTATCCCTAATTTAGTGGCACTTCAGTGTACTTACAACTCATGAAGCTTGGACATACGTGTATCGATTTCAATAGAAAAAGATGAATTTACTGCCGAAAAAGAGAAAAAAACACATAATATATTGGTTCAGAGAAAACAAAAACAAATTCTAAAGGTTTTATTGTTGTTACTGGATTCTTTTATAACGGGAAACTTAAAATAAGGAATGTAGAAACAAATATCAAAATTAATTCGATTACAGTCAGAAATAACTTTAAACACATATATTCAAAGACGAAACTCCATCCTTTATCCAAACAATCTTGACTGTATTAAGATCCATCAGGATAAGGCTACAAACCATACTTCTAAATCTACTGCTTTATGTTTTGAAAAAAGTGAGATATGAAACCGAAATTGAAGCTATTCCCTCTAGATGCATTTCCCCCAAATATCCTGATGTGTCTCCTATGGATTAATGTGCATTTGTGCTTTTAAAACAAGCTCTTTATACGTGGCATCCCCAAACATTGGATGGAAGTGGAACATTGTGAAGGAGAAGTGGCATAAAATCAACCTTGATGTTTTCAGGAAAAGGCTTTTCTCTTGGAAATCAAGATGCAATATGATGGTTCAACAAAAGGTCTCTCAGATGGAATATATTAGAAAATGGAATTTTAACGTTTGTTTATATATATAATACTTTGCAAAATCCTTAAAACGTTAACTGAACACACCCTGTGCTCACTGATTTGCGATAGTTATGTTGAATTTTAAATTTCAGACTAAACGTTTGAGGATTATTCTTAGGGTTTCCTTTATTCTCATTTTAATTAATAATGCCTCATAAATATTTATTCAAATATATGAAAGTATCTGAAAGGTTCATTTTCTAATTTATAAAATACGCTGTTTTTAAATATTCTTAACCCAGACGGACATTAGCCCGCATTCTGTCCAAACGTCTATGTGTGCAAATGAAAAAAATGATTCCTTTGGGCGCATAACAAAGTCTGAAAGCTTTCAGTTTAATATTTGTTTTTGGTATATCTGTGGGGGTGTAAATTCTTTAACTTCCAGTATATATCCAATCGGGACATTTTTATAAAAATTATTTAAATTAATTTCTTTCAAAATTCATGTCATGACTGATTTGTTTGAGTAAAAGTTAGGTTATTTGAAAAGGGCAAAGAAAAGGATGGTTACCTGCCTGGCGCGAGGGATGGCTTTGCGGAGAACGTTCCATGCGAAATTGCCTAATATACATCGAGATAAGGAAAACTGCAGAAGGCAAGCATGGAGCCAGCACGTTTGCGGGGAATCAAACAGGTAAAACTCTTAGCATTCTTAATCACAGTGCATATTGCTATGGAACACATATTGAAAATATTCGTTTGAAAAGAAAGCAATATATTCTCATTTATTATTTCTAGTAAATTTTGACATGAAGGCCACAGAGAGAAAAAAATCTAAAATACAAAATAGCATCCTTAATCGTGTTTTAATGATAATCTGGAGATTTTTTATTCGAAATGCCGACAAATCACTTAGGAAATAGAAACATTAAGTAGCTGACGGTCACTTCGAATTGCGAGCACAGACAACAAGGGAAAATTTGCCTAACAAAAATTTCAATAATAGCTACAGCTTAACTTAATTCTATGAGAAATTATAGTTAAAAGTAGAGCATATTGGTAAATCATAACTGACTTTGGTGTGTAAGCTAGTAAATTAATTTAAGTGCACAAGGAAAACCAATTTAGCAACCGCATTTAACTGCAAATAATCATTTTAATTTCAGGTACCATATAATTTCATTTAAATTTTGCAGTTCTGAAATGTAGCTCTAGAAAAGAATTTTAAAATGATTTTCTGTTTCCATTTCAGCTGTAGCGCAAACGATTGGATTGAAAACCCCTTTCCTCTCTCTTATCGAGAAAGGCAATTTTTTCCGTCCAAATCCTATGCTCAGTCAATAAGGACGTCACTTAGTCAGTCATTGGTCTGTCAATGTCCAATTTTTAGGCAGTCACTGGTCAGCCAATGAGATGAGTGTCATGGCAAACAAATTTATGACGAATACAAACTGAAATTGTGTAAACTTATCTCAGATCTATATAATATGTTTTAAGTCCTTTGTTTATTTTTAGTTTTTTAAAGCAGAAATATTTCAGCAACGTTTTTCTTATGTTTGAAATTTTGAAACGCTTGCTATGATTTGAAGAAGGATGTTGAGAGTACTCGTCATCAAAGCAGATAACAGGGACGGAACCAACGACGAGATCAGCAAGGTGTTCTTCAGAATCTTGAATTGGTTTCAGTTCTGTTCTGTCTACTTGATCCACTTTGCCATTCATTTTTGGTTCATTATTTGTGTTAAGGAGATTACCAGAATCGGTGACTCTTTGTGCTCCAATATCGTTATCCGATACAATGCATTCAGCATCCAATGATTTAATAGAGGCATTCAAACTGAATTCTTCCTGGTTCAAGATGGTTATACTGCTGTTCGTGCCTCTTTGTTTACCTGAGTTATCAGATTTTGGAAAATCAAAATCCTTTTTTGTTTCGTGTTGGAGGCAATTAAATTGCTTTTCATCGCTGATATTGTGCACATCGTAAGAATTATTATCGAAATCTTTGGCAAAATGGTCGATATGGTCAGTATCACTAGCAACATGCAAATTAAGAAGATTATTATCTAAAGCTTCGTTATTAACTTCGAGGAGATCGGTGTCACTGTCTATATCCACATCAAAGGAATCATCATTAAATTGATTAATATCAGCATATGAACCAAGGAAATCTAAATTACGTACCTTCTTTCCGGCATTAAACTTGTGTTCACTACGGTTAATAGAGTTTTCATTATTATTTCCCGAATTCTCTCTTCTCTTCGAGAAAACAAAAGGAAGGCAGTCGCAAAACAAATAAGTATGCCCAATAGGCTGTCGATAAAGGGTGTTGGTATAATAACGTAACACAATACTGTCAAAAAAAAGAATTCCCTTTCTAAAAATGGTTCGAATGGGATTTCAGCATTAAAAATAACAACTTTAAACAAATAAGCTCCACACGTAAGATTTTAGCACCACTAGATTTGATATCTCTAATGATTATGGTTTATAAGCATTGTTAAAAGTGTATACATTAACTTTGTTGTAATTTAACAAAATCTTTAAACAATAATTGGTAAATTCATTGTTTCGAACCTTATTAAAAGGATTCTTTGAATATGTAACAATGAAAGGTACTCTGATCTATAACCCTACTCATAATGGAGGTAAGATTCTCTGTGTCCGTCTTTCATTCGGTCTGCGTGTAAGCTAATAGACCCAGGCCTACGAATGTGCTACATAGCTGCATCTAGACAAGAGCCAGTGCACCCCGAAACGAGGTTTCCAAAAATTGAATGACATTTTAATTTTATTTTATTTATTTACTTATTTATGTATTTATTTATTTTGATAAAATCGCATAAAATCGGTAATTTTCTCTCATTACATCAGCAATAGTGGCACGCAACCATTTTTGCTGTTGTATCCCTTTCGCCATTGTTAATGATATCAGCACTGTTGCCATTCGGAAAAATGAGGGCGAAAATTAGCGTATTAAGAACTTTCAATTAATATCTCTGATTTTTGCTATTTTTTTGGATAAAAGTGGAAGCGGAAAAGTGGAAAACGAACCAACGCTAAACTGCTGCTGCCATACATATTCAAATAAATATTTCTTTTCGGGGGTTTCATGCAATACAAAGCTTAAACGTAATCCTTATATGTACATATATATTTATATAGATATATATATATAACCAATGATTATTATTATTAAAACGAAAATACTTGAGTACTATGGGAAAATATTTTTTTATACAAAAACTCCTTTCAAAACAAGAATTTTTCTTGGATTTATTACTGCAAAGCACAGATAATCGTGTTTACCTTCCACTCTCATGGAAAGGGTTTCATCTATCTTTGGCTGGGTAAAAATAAAGCTAAATATATACACAATACAAAAATATATCAAACTATTTTTAATTCTTTAATAGCCACCTCTTTAAGATAAAATCATCTGGTTAGCCTAACATTAACTTACGTTATATAATTAGCAAGAACGCATTTTGGTGATCGATATACTTAGTGTACATAGTGTTTTTCTACTTTTAGTTACTCTTTATTGCATTTACTTAATTATTGCTGTCAAATCGATATGGGCTTTGCGACCCCTGGGCCATGACATTGATGTGTATTATGTGTTGAAAATTTCAACAACTGCTCTGTGCAAATATGCTCCGCTCACTTATGTTACATGCCTCAACAACTACCGCCACGTTATTCCGTTAGCTTCAATACACGAGGAAGGAGAACTCTCCAGCTGTAGCACTTACGAGGATAAAGGTATGCCAACGTTTTTATGCTACAGATGTGCTAATTTGCTTTTACGATGTAAAAGTTACGCTTCAGATATTTTATACCGCTATTTTAACAAACTTATGCCACTGTTACATATTGCCACATTGGATGTGATTCCGATCTTCAAGTGAACAGGTTTGTTCCAACATTGGGATTTAATTTTCACATTTATATGATACCAACAAAGGACAAATATAGATATTTAACGATTTCAGGTTATTGTACCTATTAAATAAGCGAAGACCTATGACCTATATATCATTAGAGGGAATATATTTATCCCTAGGAAGGCTTATAAATGATATTCTAAATCATATGCTTACATACCAAACCATCACAACAGACGACATTCTGACATCATACCAGTCGATGTCATTTCATACGACCATCATAACAGACATTCTGAACATGGAAAACCGAGTGAATAAAACATAACACTTCTATTCTCTACATTCCTCAATAATAAGTTATGCTAATTTGGAAAGATGCTCAGTATATTTCAAGTCAGGTCTCTTAAGTAGTCAATTTATGACAGAGAAGGCGGACGAATGCTCAACCATCCAACCAACTAGTAGCCAACGGTAACCTGTGAGAGGCGCAGTTATCTCTCTGAGATTCTCAATTTCCGTGTGAATGACAGGGACATAAATGGATGGAGATGATAGCTCATCACATCTACGTACAGAATCATATTGAGGGAGGTTGGAACAAGTACCAAATATCCCAAACACAACAACACGAAAGCATCCCAGACCATCATTAAGCCTCCACGGCCTTGTACAGGTCCAATCTGCCATACCGGATTCATACCTTCATGATTCTCTCGCCATATTCTCAGCCACCCATCGGTATTAATTAGACGGATCGAGACTCATCACTCCTACACATTTCAAGTCCACTAGTGTCTATTCTCTATATTCGCTTGCCCAGGTAAGAATGGCAACTCGATGGCATGCATTTAGGAAAGGTAAACTCGTGTGTCTACGGCTTCCGAAGCCCATATGGTGAAGGGAGCGATACACGAAGCTGTCTATGTCAGAAATTTTACCTATATTATTAGGTGAAACAACTGATTAACGACAAGCATAGTGCTAGCTGTGTGTGCATTTACCACATCCTCTTCACGTAAGCCCATATGCGGCGCAGCGCTATTCAATTTGCATAGCCATGTCTATCCCTAATTTAGTGGCACTTCAGTGTACTTACAACTCATGAAGCTTGGACATACGTGTATCGATTTCAATAGAAAAAGATGAATTTACTGCCGAAAAAGAGAAAAAAACACATAATATATTGGTTCAGAGAAAACAAAAACAAATTCTAAAGGTTTTATTGTTGTTACTGGATTCTTTTATAACGGGAAACTTAAAATAAGGAATGTAGAAACAAATATCAAAATTAATTCGATTACAGTCAGAAATAACTTTAAACACCTATATTCAAAGACGAAACTCCATCCTTTATCCAAACAATCTTGACTGTATTAAGATCCATCAGGATAAGGCTACAAACCATACTTCTAAATCTACTGCTTTATGTTTTGAAAAAAGTGAGATATGAAACCGAAATTGAAGCTATTCCCTCTAGATGGATATCCCCCCAAATATCCTGATGTGTCTCCTATGGATTAATGTGCATTTGTGCTTTTAAAACAAGCTCTTTCTACGTGGCATCCCCAAACATTGGATGGAAGTGGAACATTGTGAAGGAGAAGTGGCATAAAATCAACCTTGATGTTTTCAGAAAAAGGCTTTTCTCTTGGAAATCAAGATGTAATATGATCGTTCAACAAAAGGTCTCTCAGATGGAATATATTAGAAAATGGAATTTTAACGTTTGTTTATATATATAATTCTTTGCAAAATCCTTAAAACGTTAACTGAACACACCCTGTACTCAGTGATTTGCGATAGTTATGTTGAATTTTAAATTTCAGACTAAACGTTTGAGGATTATTCTTAGGGTTTCCTTTATTCTCATTTTAATTAATAATGCCTCATAAATATTTATTCAAATATATGAAAGTATCTGAAAGGTTCATTTTCTAATTTATAAAATACGCTGTTTTTAAATATTCTTAACCCAGACGGACATTAGCCCGCATTCTGTCCAAACGTCTATGTGTGCAAATGAAAAAAATGATTCCTTTGGGCGCATAACAAAGTCTGAAAGCTTTCAGTTTAATATTTGTTTTTGGTATATCTGTGGGGGTGTAAATTCTTTAACTTCCAGTATATATCCAATCGGGACATTTTTATAAAAATTATTTAAATTAATTTCTTTCAAAATTCATGTCATGACTGATTTGTTTGAGTAAAAGTTAGGTTATTTGAAAAGGGCAAAGAAAAGGATGGTTACCTGCCTGGCGCGAGGGATGGCTTTGCGGAGAACGTTCCATGCGAAATTGCCTAATATACATCGAGATAAGGAAAACTGCAGAAGGCAAGCATGGAGCCAGCACGTTTGCGGGGAATCAAACAGGTAAAACTCTTAGCATTCTTAATCACAGTGCATATTGCTATGGAACACATATTGAAAATATTCGTTTGAAAAGAAAGCAATATATTCTCATTTATTATTTCTAGTAAATTTTGACATGAAGGCCACAGAGAGAAAAAAATCTAAAATACAAAATAGCATCCTTAATCGTGTTTTAATGATAATCTGGAGATTTTTTATTCGAAATGCCGACAAATCACTTAGGAAATAGAAACATTAAGTAGCTGACGGTCACTTCGAATTGCGAGCACAGACAACAAGGGAAAATTTGCCTAACAAAAATTTCAATAATAGCTACAGCTTAACTTAATTCTATGAGAAATTATAGTTAAAAGTAGAGCATATTGGTAAATCATAACTGACTTTGGTGTGTAAGCTAGTAAATTAATTTAAGTGCACAAGGAAAACCAATTTAGCAACCGCATTTAACTGCAAATAATCATTTTAATTTCAGGTACCATATAATTTCATTTAAATTTTGCAGTTCTGAAATGTAGCTCTAGAAAAGAATTTTAAAATGATTTTCTGTTTCCATTTCAGCTGTAGCGCAAACGATTGGATTGAAAACCCCTTTCCTCTCTCTTATCGAGAAAGGCAATTTTTTCCGTCCAAATCCTATGCTCAGTCAATAAGGACGTCACTTAGTCAGTCATTGGTCTGTCAATGTCCAATTTTTAGGCAGTCACTGGTCAGCCAATGAGATGAGTGTCATGGCAAACAAATTTATGACGAATACAAACTGAAATTGTGTAAACTTATCTCAGATCTATATAATATGTTTTAAGTCCTTTGTTTATTTTTAGTTTTTTAAAGCAGAAATATTTCAGCAACGTTTTTCTTATGTTTGAAATTTTGAAACGCTTGCTATGATTTGAAGAAGGATGTTGAGAGTACTCGTCATCAAAGCAGATAACAGGGACGGAACCAACGACGAGATCAGCAAGGTGTTCTTCAGAATCTTGAATTGGTTTCAGTTCTGTTCTGTCTACTTGATCCACTTTGCCATTCATTTTTGGTTCATTATTTGTGTTAAGGAGATTACCAGAATTGGTGTCTCTTTGTGCTCCAAGATCGTTATCCGATACAATGCATTCAGCATCCAATGATTTAATAGAGGAAATCAAACTGAATTCTTCCTGGTTCAAGATGGTTATACTGCTGTTCGTGCCTATTTGATTACCTGAGTTATCAGATTTTGGAAAATCAAAATCCTTTTTTGTTTCATGTTGGAGGCAATTAAATTGCTTTTCATCGCTGATATTGTGCACATCGTAAGAATTATTATCGAAATCTTTGCCAAAATGGTCGATATGGTCAGTATCACTATCAACATGCAAATTAAGAAGATTATTATCTAAAGCTTCGTTATTAACTTCGAGGAGATCGGTGTCACTGTCTATATCCACATCAAAGGAATCATCATTAAATTGATTAATATCAGCATATGAACCAAGGAAATCTAAATTACGTACCTTGTTTCCGGCATTAAACTTGTGTTCTCTACGGTTAATAGAGTTTTCATTATTATTTTCCCGAATTCTCTCTTCTCTTCGAGAAAACAAAAGGAAGGCAGTCGCAAAACAAATAAGTATGCCCAATAGGCTGTCGATAAAGGGTGTTGGTATAATAACGTAACACAATACTGTCAAAAAAAAGAACTCCATTTCTAAAAATGGTTCGAATGCGATTTCAGCATTAAAAATAACAACTTTAAGCAAATAAGCTCCACACGTAAGATTTTAGCACCACTAGATTTGATATCTCTAATGATTATGGTTTATAAGCATTGTTAAAAATGTATACATTAACTTTGTTGTAATTTAACAAAAGCCTTAAACAATAATTGGTAAATTCATTGTTTCGAACGTTATTAAAAGGATTCTTTGAATATGTAACAATGAAAGGTACTCTGATCTATAACTCTACTCATAATAGAGGTAAGATTCTATGTGTCCGTCTTTCGTTCGGTCTGCGTGTAAGCTAATAGACCCAGGCCTACGAATGTGCTACATAGCTGCAACTAGACAAGAGCCAGTGCACTTCGAAACGAGGTTTCCAAAAATTGAATGACATTTTAATTTTATTTTATTTATTTATTTATTTATTTATTTATTTTGATAAAATCGCATAAAATCGGTAATTTTCCCTCATTACATCAGCAATAGTGGCACGCAACCATTTTTGCTGTTGTATCCCTGTCGCCATTGTTGATGATATCAGCACTGTTGCCATTCGGAAAAATGAGGGCGAAAATTAGCGTATTAAGAACATTCAATTAATATCTCTGATTTTTGCTATTTTTTTGGATTAAAGTGGAAGCGGAAAAGTGGAAAACGAACCAACGCTAAACTGCTGCTGCCATACATATTCAAATAAATATTTTTTTTGGGGGGTTTCATGCAATACAAAGCTTAAACGTAATCCTTATATGTACATATATATTTATATATATATATATAACCAATGATTATTATTATTAAAACGAAAATACTTGAGTACTATGGGAAAATATTTTTTTATACAAAAAGTACTTTCAAAACAAGAATTTTTCTTGGATTTATTACTGCAAAGCACAGAAAATCGTGTTTACCTTCCACTCTGATGGGAAGGGTTTCATCTACCTTTGGCTGGGTAAAAATAAAGCTAAATATATACACAATACAAAAATATATCAAACTATTTTTAATTCTTTAATAGCCACCTCTTTAAGATAAAATCATCTGGTTAGCCTAACATTAACTTACGTTATATAATTAGCAAGAACGATACACCAAAATGAGTTTTGGTGATCGATATACTTAGTGTACATAGTGTTTTTCTACTTTTAGTTACTCTTTATTGCATTTACTTAATTATTGCTGTCAAATCGATATGGGCTTTGCGACCCCTGGGCCATGACATTGATGTGTATTATGTGTTGAAAATTTCAACAACTGCTCTGTGCAAATATGCTCCGCTCACTTATGTTACATGCCTCAACAACTACCGCCACGTTATTCCGTTAGCTTCAATACACGAGGAAGGAGAACTCTCCAGCTGTAGCACTTACGAGGATAAAGGTATGCCAACGTTTTTATGCTACAGATGTGCTAATTTGCTTTTACGATGTAAAAGTTACGCTTCAGATATTTTATACCGCTATTTTAACAAACTTATGCCACTGTTACATATTGCCACATTGGATGTGATTCCGATCTTCAAGTGAACAGGTTTGTTCCAACATTGGGATTTAATTTTCACATTTATATGATACCAACAAAGGACAAATATAGATATTTAACGATTTCAGGTTATTGTACCTATTAAATAAGCGAAGACCTATGACCTATATATCATTAGAGGGAATATATTTATCCCTAGGAAGGCTTATAAATGATATTCTAAATCATATGCTTACATACCAAACCATCACAACAGACGACATTCTGACATCATACCAGTCGATGTCATTTCATACGACCATCATAACAGACATTCTGAACATGGAAAACCGAGTGAATAAAACATAACACTTCTATTCTCTACATTCCTCAATAATAAGTTATGCTAATTTGGAAAGATGCTCAGTATATTTCAAGTCAGGTCTCTTAAGTAGTCAATTTATGACAGAGAAGGCGGACGAATGCTCAACCATCCAACCAACTAGTAGCCAACGGTAACCTGTGAGAGGCGCAGTTATCTCTCTGAGATTCTCAATTTCCGTGTGAATGACAGGGACATAAATGGATGGAGATGATAGCTCATCACATCTACGTACAGAATCATATTGAGGGAGGTTGGAACAAGTACCAAATATCCCAAACACAACAACACGAAAGCATCCCAGACCATCATTAAGCCTCCACGGCCTTGTACAGGTCCAATCTGCCATACCGGATTCATACCTTCATGATTCTCTCGCCATATTCTCAGCCACCCATCGGTATTAATTAGACGGATCGAGACTCATCACTCCTACACATTTCAAGTCCACTAGTGTCTATTCTCTATATTCGCTTGCCCAGGTAAGAATGGCAACTCGATGGCATGCATTTAGGAAAGGTAAACTCGTGTGTCTACGGCTTCCGAAGCCCATATGGTGAAGGGAGCGATACACGAAGCTGTCTATGTCAGAAAGTTTACCTATATTATTATGTGAAACAACTGATTAACGACAAGCATAGTGCTAGCTGTATGTGCATTTACCACAACTTTTTCACGTAAGCCCATATGCGGCGCAGCGCTATTCAATTTGCATTGCTATGTCTATCCCTAATTTAGTGGAACTTCAGTGTAGTTACAACTCATGAAGCTTGGACATACGTGTAACGATTTCAATAGAAAAAGATGAATTTACTGCCGAAAAAGAGAAAAAAAGATATAATATATTGGTTCAGAGAAAACAAAAACAAATTCTAAAGGTTTTATTGTTGTTACTGGATTCTTTTATAACGGGAAACTTAAAATAAGGAATGTAGAAACAAATATCAAAATTAATTCGATTACAATCAGAAATAACTTTAAACACCTATATTCAAAGACGAAACTCCATCCTTTATCCAAACAATCTTGACTGTATTAAGATCCATCAGGATAAGGCTACAAACCATACCTCTAAATGTACTGCTTTATGTTTTGAAAAAAGTGAGATATGAAACCGAAATTGAAGCTATTCCCTCTAGATGCATATCCCCCAAATATCCTGATGTGTCTCCTATGGATTAATGTGCATTTGTGCTTTTAAAACAAGCTCTTTATACGTGGCATCCCCAAACATTGGATGGAAGTGGAACATTGTGAAGGAGAAGTGGCATAAAGTCAACCTTGATGTTTTCAGGAAAAGGCTTTTCTCTTGGAAATCAAGATGTAATATGATAATTCAACAAAAGGTCTCTCAGATGGAATATATTAGAAAATGGAATTTTAACGTTTGTTTATATATATAATTCTTTGCAAAATCCTTAAAACGTTAACTGAACACACCCTGTACTCAGTGCTTTGCGATAGTTATGTTGAATTTTAAATTTCAGAGTAAACGTTTGAGGATTATTCTTAGGGTTTCCTTTATTCTCATTTTAATTAATAATGCCTCATAAATATTTATTCAAATATATGAAAGTATCTGAAAGGTTCATTTTCTAATTTATAAAATACGCTGTTTTTAAATATTCTTAACCCAGACGGACATTAGCCCGCATTCTCTCCAAACGTCTATGTGTGCAAATGAAAAAATGATTCCTTTGGGCGCATAACAAAGTCTGAAAGCTTTCAGTTTAATATTTGTTTTTGGTATATCTGTGGGGGTGTAAATTCTTTAACTTCCAGTATATATCCAATCGGGACATTTTTATAAAAATTATTTAAATTAATTTCTTTCAAAATTCATGTCATGACTAATTTGTTTGAGTAAAAGTTAGGTTATTTGAAAAGGGCAAAGAAAAGGATGGTTACCTGCCTGGCGCGAGGGATGGCTTTGCGGAGAACGTTCCATGCGAAATTGCCTAATATACATCGAGATAAGGAAAACTGCAGAAGCCAAGCATGGAGCCAGCACGTTTGCGGAGAATCAAACAGGTAAAACTCTTAGCATTCTTAATGACGGTGCATATTGCTGTGGAACACATATTGAAAATACTTCGTTTGAAAAGAAAGCAATATATTCTCATTTATTATTTCTAGTAAATTTTGACATGAAGGCCACAGAGAGAAAAAAATCTAAAATACAAAATAGCATCCTTAATCGTGTTTTAATGATAATCTGGAGATTTTTTATTCGAAATGCCGACAAATCACTTAGGAAATAGAAAAATTAAGTAGCTGACGGTCACTTCGAATTGCGAGCACAGACAACAAGGGAAAATATGCCTAACAAAAATTTCAATAATAGCTACAGCTTAACTTAATTCAATGAGAAATTATAGTTAAAAGTAGAGCATATTGGTAAATCATAACTGACTTTGGTGTGTAAGCTAGTAAATTAATTTAAGAGCACAAGGAAAACCAATTTAGCAACGGCATTTAACTGCAAATAATCATTTTAATTTCAGGTACCATATAATTTCATTTAAATTTTGCAGTTCTGAAATGTAGCTCTAGAAAAGAATTTTAAAATGATTTTCTGTTTCCATTTCAGCTGTAGCGCAAACGATTGGATTGAAAACCCTTTCCTCACTCTTATCGAGAAAGGCAATTTTTTCCGTCCAAATCCTATGCTCAGTCAATAAGGACGTCACTTAGTCAGTCATTGGTCAGTCAATGTCCAATTTTTATTCAGTCATTGGTCAGGCAAGGAGATCTTCACTTTCTCAGTTCCTGTTCAGTGAATGCCCAATTTTTAGTCTGTCTGTAGTCAGTCAATGAGATCGTCACTAAGTCACTGCTCAGTCAATGTCGAAATTTATTCAGTCTCCGGTCTGTCAATGAGATAGTCAGTTAGTCAGTCACTGGTCAGACAATGTCCAATTTTTAGTCAGTCAACGGGCAATTAAGGAGATTGTCACTTAGTCAGTCAATGTCCAATTTTTAGGAAGGCTCTGGTCAGTCAATCAGATCGTCACTTAGTGACTGGTCAGAAAATGTCTAATTTTTACTCAGTCACTGTCCTACTTTTATTCACTAAATGAGATTGTCATTTAGTCAGTCACTGGTCAGTCAATGTCCAATTTTTTGGCAGTCACTGGTCAGCCAATGAGATTAGTGTCATGGCAAACAAATTTATGACGAATACAAACTGAAATTGTATAAACTTATCTCAGATCTATATAATATGTTTTAAGTCCTTTGTTTATTTTTAGTATTTTAAAGCAGAAATATTTCAGTAACGTTTTTCTTATGTTTGAAATTTTGAAACGCTTGCTATGATTTGAAGAAGGATGTTGACAGTACTCGTCATCAAAGCAGATAACAGGGACGGTACCAACGACGAGATCAGCAAGGTGTTCTTCAGAATCTTGAATTGGTTTCAGTTCTGTTCTGTCTACTTGATCCACTTTGCCATTCATTTTTGGTTCATTATTTGTGTTAAGGATATTACCAGAATCGATGTCTCTTTGTGCTCCAATATCGTTATCCGATACAATGCATTCAGCATCCAATGATTTAATAGAGGCATTCAAACTGAATTCTTCCTGGTTCAAGATGGTTATACTGCTGTTCGTGCCTCTTTGTTTACCTGAGTTATCAGATTTTGGAAAATCAAAATCCTTTTTTGTTTCATGTTGGAGGCAATTAAATTGCTTTTCATCGCTGATATTGTGCACATCGTAAGAATTATTATCGAAATCTTTGGCAAAATGGTCGATATGGTCAGTATCACTATCAACATGCAAATTAAGAAGATTATTATCTAAAGCTTCGTTATTAACTTCGAGGAGATCGGTGTCACTGTCTATATCCACATCAAAGGAATCATCATTAAATTGATTAATATCAGCATATGAACCAAGGAAATCTAAATTACGTACCTTGTTTCCGGCATTAAACTTGTGTTCACTACGGTTAATAGAGTTTTCATTATTATTTTCCCGAATTCTCTCTTCTCTTCGAGAAAACAAAAGGAAGGCAGTCGCAAAACAAATAAGTATGCCCAATAGGCTGTCGATAAAGGGTGTTGGTATAATAACGTAACACAATACTGTCAAAAAAAAAAAAAAGAACTCCATTTCTAAAAATGGTTTGAATGCGATTTCAGCATTAAAAATAACAACTTTAAGCAAATAAACTCCACACGTAAGATTTTAGCACCACTAGATTTGATATCTCTAATGATTATGGTTTATAAGCATTGTTAAAAATGTATACATTAACTTTGTCGTAATTTCCCAAAAGCCTTAAACAATAATTGGTAAATTCATTGTTTCGAACGTTATTAAAAGGATTCTTTGAATATGTAACAATGAAAGGTACTCTGATCTATAACTCTACTCATAATAGAGGTAAGATTCTATGTGTCCGTCTTTCGTTCGGTCTGCGTGTAAGCTAATAGACCCAGGCCTACGAATGTGCTACATAGCTGCATCTAGACAAGAGCCAGTGCACCTCGAAACGAGGTTTCTAAAAATTGAATGACATTTTAATTTTATTTTATTTATTTATTTATTTATTTATTTATTTATTTTGATAAAATCGCATAAAATCGGTAATTTTCTCTCATTACATCAGCAATAGTGGCACGCAACCATTTTTGCTGTTGTATCCCTGTCGCCATTGTTGATGATATCAGCACTGTTGCCATTCGGAAAAATGAGGGCGAAAATTAGCGTATTAAGAACTTTCAATTAATATCTCTGATTTTTGCTATTTTTTTGGATAAAAGTGGAAGCGGAAAATTGGAAAACGAACCAACGCTAAACTGCTGCTGCCATACATATTCAAATAAATATTTCCTTTCGCGGGTTTCATGCAATACAAAGCTTAAACGTAATCCTTATATGTACATATATATATATATATATAACCAATGATTATTATTATAAAATCGAAAATACTTGAGTACTATGGGAAAATATTTTTTTATACAAAAAGTACTTTCAAAACAAGAATTTTTCTTGGATTTATTACTGAAAAGCACAGAAAATCGTGTTTACCTTCCACTCTCATGGAAAGGGTTTCATCTACCTTTGGCTGGGTAAAAATAAAGCTAAATATATACACAATACAAAAATATATCAAACTATTTTTAATTCTTTAATAGCCACCTCTTTAAGATAAAATCATCTGGTTAGCCTAACATTAACTTACGTTATATAATTAGCAAGAACGATACACCAAAATGAGTTTTGGTGATCGATATACTTAGTGTACATAGTGTTTTTCTACTTTTAGTTACTCTTTATTGCATTTACTTAATTATTGCTGGCAAATCGATATGGGCTTTGCGACCCCTGGGCCATGACATTGATGTGTATTATGAGTTCAAAATTTCAACAACTGCTCTGTGCAAATATGCTCCCCTCATTTATGTTACATGCCTCAACAACTACCGCCACGTTATTCCGTTAGCTTCAATACACGAGGAAGGAGAACTCTCCAGCTGTAGCACTTACGAGGATAAAGGTATGCCAACGTTTTTATGCTACAGATGTGCTAATTTGCTTTTACGATGTAAAGGTTACGCTTCAGATATTTTAAACTGCTATTTTACCAAACTTATGCCACTGTTACATATTGCCACATTGGATGTGATTCCGAACTTCAAGTGAACAGGTTTGTTCCAACATTGGGATTTAATTTTCACATTTATATGATACCAACAAAGGACAGATATAGATATTTAACGAATTCAGGTTATTGTACCTATTAAATAAGCGAAGACCTATGACCTATATATCATTAGAGGGAATATATTTATCCCTAGGAAGGCTTATAAATGATATTCTAAATCATATGCTTACATACCAAACCATCACAACAGACGACATTCTGACATCATACCAGTCGATGTCATTTCATACGACCATCATAACAGACATTCTGAACATGGAAAACCGAGTGAATAAAACATAACACTTCTATTCTCTACATTCCTCAATAATAAGATATGCTAATTTGGAAAGATGCTCAGTATATTTCAAGTCAGTTCTCTTAAGAACATGGAAAACCGAGTGAATAAAACATAACACTTCTATTCTCTACATTCCTCAATAATAAGATATGCTAATTTGGAAAGATGCTCAGTATATTTCAAGTCAGGTCAATTTATGACAGAGAAGGCGGACGAATGCTCAACCATCCAACCAACCAGTAGCCAACGACTCATCACATCTACGTACAGAATCATATTGAGGGAGGTTGGAACAAGTACCAAATATCCCAAACACAACAACACGAAAGAATCCCAGACCATCGTTAAGCCTCCACGGCCTTGTAGAGGTCCAATCTGCCATACCGGATTCATACCTTCATGATTCTCTCGCCATATTCTCAGCCTCCCATCGGTATTAATTAGACGGATCGAGACTCATCACTCCTACACATTTCAAGTCCACTAGTGTCTATTCTCTATATTCGCTTGCCCAGGTAAGAATGGCAACTCGATGGCATGCATTTAGGAAAGGTAAACTCGTGTGTCTACGGCTTCCGAAGCCCATATGGTGAAGGGAGCGATACACAAAGCTGTCTATGTCAGAAATCTTACCTATATTATTATGTGAAACAACTGATTAACGACAAGCATAGTGCTAGCTGTATGTGCATTTACCACAACTTCTTCACGTAAGCCCATATGCGGCGCAGCGCTATTCAATTTGCATAGCCATGTCTATCCCTAATTTAGTGGCACTTCAGTGTAGTTACAACTCATGAAGCTTGGACATACGTGTAACGATTTCAATAGAAAAAGATGAATTTACTGCCGAAAAAGAGAAAAAAAGACATAATATATTGGTTCAGAGAAACCAAAACCAAATTCTAAAGGTTTTATTGTTGTTAATGGATTCTTTTATAACGGGAAACTTAAAATAAGGAATGTAGAAACAAATATCAAAATTAATTCGATTACAGTCAGAAATAACTTTAAACACCTATATTCAAAGACGAAACTCCATCCTTTATCCAAACAATCTTGACTGTATTAAGATCCATCAGGATAAGGCTACAAACCATACTTCTAAATCTACTGCTTTATGTTTTGAAAAAAGTGAGATATGAAACCGAAATTGAAGCTATTCCCTCTAGATGCATATCCCCCAAATATCCTGATGTGCCTCCTATGGATTAATGTGCATTTGTGCTTTTAAAACAAGCTCTTTATACGTGGCATCCCCAAACATTGGATGGAAGTGGAACACTGTGAAGGAGAAGTGGCATAAAATCAACCTTGATGTTTTAAGGAAAAGGCTTTTCTCTTGGAAATCAAGATGTAATATGATGGTTCAACAAAAGGTCTCTCAGATGGAATATATTAGAAAATGGAATTTTAACGTTTGTTTATATATATAATTTTTTGCAAAATCCTTAAAACGTTAACTGAACACACCCTGTACTCAGTGATTTGCGATAGTTATGTTGAATTTTAAATTTCAGACTAAACGTTTGAGGATTATTCTTAGGGTTTCCTTTATTCTCATTTTAATTAATAATGCCTCATAAATATTTATTCAAATATATGAAAGTATCTGAAAGGTTCATTTTCTAATTTATAAAATACGCTGTTTTTAAATATTCTTAACCCAGACGGACATTAGCCCGCATTCTGTCCAAACGTCTATGTGTGCAAATGAAAAAATGATCCTTTGCGCGCATAACAAAGTCTGAAAGCTTTCAGTTTAATATTTGTTTTTGGTATATCTGTGGGGGTGTAAATTCTTTCACTTCCAGTATATATCCAATCGGGACATTTTTATAAAAATTATTTAAATTAATTTCTTTCAAAATTCATGTCATGACTGATTTGTTTGAGTAAAAGTTAGGTTATTTGAAAAGGGCAAAGAAAATGATGGTTACCTGCCTGGCGCGAGGGATGGCTTTGCGGAGAACGTTCCATGCGAAATTGCCTAATATACATCGAGATAAGGAAAACTGCAGAAGCCAACCATGGAGCCAGCATGTTTGCGGGGAATCAAACAGGTAAAACTCTTAGCATTCTTAATCACAGTGCATATTGCTATGGAACACATATTGAAAATACTTCGTTTGAAAAGAAAGCAATATATTCTCATTTATTATTTCTAGTAAATTTTGACATGAAGGCCACAGAGAGAAATAAAATCTAAAATACAAAATAGCATCCTTAATCGTGTTTTAATGATAATCTGGAGATTTTTTATTCGAAATGCCTAAAAATCACTTAGGAAATAGAAACATTAAGTAGCTGACGGTCACTTAGATTTGCGAGCACAGACAACAAGGGAAAATATGCCTAACAAAAATTTCAATAATAGCTACAGCTTAACTTAATTCAATGAGAAATTATAGTTAAAAGTAGAGCATATTGGTAAATCATAACTGACTTTGGTGTGTAAGCTAGTAAATTAATTTAAGAGCACAAGGAAAACCAATTTAGCAACGGCATTTAACTGCAAATAATCATTTTAATTTCAGGTACCATATAATTTCATTTAAATTTTGCAGTTCTGAAATGTAGCTCTAGAAAAGAATTTTAAAATGATTTTCTGTTTCCATTTCAGCTGTAGCGCAAACGATTGGATTGAAAACCCTTTCCTCACTCTTATCGAGAAAGGCAATTTTTTCCGTCCAAATCCTATGCTCAGTCAATAAGGACGTCACTTAGTCAGTCATTGGTCAGTCAATGTCCAATTTTTATTCAGTCATTGGTCAGGCAAGGAGATCTTCACTTTCTCAGTTCCTGTTCAGTGAATGCCCAATTTTTAGTCTGTCTGTAGTCAGTCAATGAGATCGTCACTAAGTCACTGCTCAGTCAATGTCGAAATTTATTCAGTCTCCGGTCTGTCAATGAGATAGTCAGTTAGTCAGTCACTGGTCAGACAATGTCCAATTTTTAGTCAGTCAACGGGCAATTAAGGAGATTGTCACTTAGTCAGTCAATGTCCAATTTTTAGGAAGGCTCTGGTCAGTCAATCAGATCGTCACTTAGTGACTGGTCAGAAAATGTCTAATTTTTACTCAGTCACTGTCCTACTTTTATTCACTAAATGAGATTGTCATTTAGTCAGTCACTGGTCAGTCAATGTCCAATTTTTTGGCAGTCACTGGTCAGCCAATGAGATTAGTGTCATGGCAAACAAATTTATGACGAATACAAACTGAAATTGTATAAACTTATCTCAGATCTATATAATATGTTTTAAGTCCTTTGTTTATTTTTAGTATTTTAAAGCAGAAATATTTCAGTAACGTTTTTCTTATGTTTGAAATTTTGAAACGCTTGCTATGATTTGAAGAAGGATGTTGACAGTACTCGTCATCAAAGCAGATAACAGGGACGGTACCAACGACGAGATCAGCAAGGTGTTCTTCAGAATCTTGAATTGGTTTCAGTTCTGTTCTGTCTACTTGATCCACTTTGCCATTCATTTTTGGTTCATTATTTGTGTTAAGGATATTACCAGAATCGATGTCTCTTTGTGCTCCAATATCGTTATCCGATACAATGCATTCAGCATCCAATGATTTAATAGAGGCATTCAAACTGAATTCTTCCTGGTTCAAGATGGTTATACTGCTGTTCGTGCCTCTTTGTTTACCTGAGTTATCAGATTTTGGAAAATCAAAATCCTTTTTTGTTTCATGTTGGAGGCAATTAAATTGCTTTTCATCGCTGATATTGTGCACATCGTAAGAATTATTATCGAAATCTTTGGCAAAATGGTCGATATGGTCAGTATCACTATCAACATGCAAATTAAGAAGATTATTATCTAAAGCTTCGTTATTAACTTCGAGGAGATCGGTGTCACTGTCTATATCCACATCAAAGGAATCATCATTAAATTGATTAATATCAGCATATGAACCAAGGAAATCTAAATTACGTACCTTGTTTCCGGCATTAAACTTGTGTTCACTACGGTTAATAGAGTTTTCATTATTATTTTCCCGAATTCTCTCTTCTCTTCGAGAAAACAAAAGGAAGGCAGTCGCAAAACAAATAAGTATGCCCAATAGGCTGTCGATAAAGGGTGTTGGTATAATAACGTAACACAATACTGTCAAAAAAAAAAAAAAGAACTCCATTTCTAAAAATGGTTTGAATGCGATTTCAGCATTAAAAATAACAACTTTAAGCAAATAAACTCCACACGTAAGATTTTAGCACCACTAGATTTGATATCTCTAATGATTATGGTTTATAAGCATTGTTAAAAATGTATACATTAACTTTGTCGTAATTTCCCAAAAGCCTTAAACAATAATTGGTAAATTCATTGTTTCGAACGTTATTAAAAGGATTCTTTGAATATGTAACAATGAAAGGTACTCTGATCTATAACTCTACTCATAATAGAGGTAAGATTCTATGTGTCCGTCTTTCGTTCGGTCTGCGTGTAAGCTAATAGACCCAGGCCTACGAATGTGCTACATAGCTGCATCTAGACAAGAGCCAGTGCACCTCGAAACGAGGTTTCTAAAAATTGAATGACATTTTAATTTTATTTTATTTATTTATTTATTTATTTATTTATTTATTTTGATAAAATCGCATAAAATCGGTAATTTTCTCTCATTACATCAGCAATAGTGGCACGCAACCATTTTTGCTGTTGTATCCCTGTCGCCATTGTTGATGATATCAGCACTGTTGCCATTCGGAAAAATGAGGGCGAAAATTAGCGTATTAAGAACTTTCAATTAATATCTCTGATTTTTGCTATTTTTTTGGATAAAAGTGGAAGCGGAAAATTGGAAAACGAACCAACGCTAAACTGCTGCTGCCATACATATTCAAATAAATATTTCCTTTCGCGGGTTTCATGCAATACAAAGCTTAAACGTAATCCTTATATGTACATATATATATATATATATAACCAATGATTATTATTATAAAATCGAAAATACTTGAGTACTATGGGAAAATATTTTTTTATACAAAAAGTACTTTCAAAACAAGAATTTTTCTTGGATTTATTACTGAAAAGCACAGAAAATCGTGTTTACCTTCCACTCTCATGGAAAGGGTTTCATCTACCTTTGGCTGGGTAAAAATAAAGCTAAATATATACACAATACAAAAATATATCAAACTATTTTTAATTCTTTAATAGCCACCTCTTTAAGATAAAATCATCTGGTTAGCCTAACATTAACTTACGTTATATAATTAGCAAGAACGATACACCAAAATGAGTTTTGGTGATCGATATACTTAGTGTACATAGTGTTTTTCTACTTTTAGTTACTCTTTATTGCATTTACTTAATTATTGCTGGCAAATCGATATGGGCTTTGCGACCCCTGGGCCATGACATTGATGTGTATTATGAGTTCAAAATTTCAACAACTGCTCTGTGCAAATATGCTCCCCTCATTTATGTTACATGCCTCAACAACTACCGCCACGTTATTCCGTTAGCTTCAATACACGAGGAAGGAGAACTCTCCAGCTGTAGCACTTACGAGGATAAAGGTATGCCAACGTTTTTATGCTACAGATGTGCTAATTTGCTTTTACGATGTAAAGGTTACGCTTCAGATATTTTAAACTGCTATTTTACCAAACTTATGCCACTGTTACATATTGCCACATTGGATGTGATTCCGAACTTCAAGTGAACAGGTTTGTTCCAACATTGGGATTTAATTTTCACATTTATATGATACCAACAAAGGACAGATATAGATATTTAACGAATTCAGGTTATTGTACCTATTAAATAAGCGAAGACCTATGACCTATATATCATTAGAGGGAATATATTTATCCCTAGGAAGGCTTATAAATGATATTCTAAATCATATGCTTACATACCAAACCATCACAACAGACGACATTCTGACATCATACCAGTCGATGTCATTTCATACGACCATCATAACAGACATTCTGAACATGGAAAACCGAGTGAATAAAACATAACACTTCTATTCTCTACATTCCTCAATAATAAGATATGCTAATTTGGAAAGATGCTCAGTATATTTCAAGTCAGTTCTCTTAAGAACATGGAAAACCGAGTGAATAAAACATAACACTTCTATTCTCTACATTCCTCAATAATAAGATATGCTAATTTGGAAAGATGCTCAGTATATTTCAAGTCAGGTCAATTTATGACAGAGAAGGCGGACGAATGCTCAACCATCCAACCAACCAGTAGCCAACGACTCATCACATCTACGTACAGAATCATATTGAGGGAGGTTGTAACAAGTACCAAATATCCCAAACACAACAACACGAAAGAATCCCAGACCATCGTTAAGCCTCCACGGCCTTGTAGAGGTCCAATCTGCCATACCGGATTCATACCTTCATGATTCTCTCGCCATATTCTCAGCCTCCCATCGGTATTAATTAGACGGATCGAGACTCATCACTCCTACACATTTCAAGTCCACTAGTGTCTATTCTCTATATTCGCTTGCCCAGGTAAGAATGGCAACTCGATGGCATGCATTTAGGAAAGGTAAACTCGTGTGTCTACGGCTTCCGAAGCCCATATGGTGAAGGGAGCGATACACAAAGCTGTCTATGTCAGAAATCTTACCTATATTATTATGTGAAACAACTGATTAACGACAAGCATAGTGCTAGCTGTATGTGCATTTACCACAACTTCTTCACGTAAGCCCATATGCGGCGCAGCGCTATTCAATTTGCATAGCCATGTCTATCCCTAATTTAGTGGCACTTCAGTGTAGTTACAACTCATGAAGCTTGGACATACGTGTAACGATTTCAATAGAAAAAGATGAATTTACTGCCGAAAAAGAGAAAAAAAGACATAATATATTGGTTCAGAGAAACCAAAACCAAATTCTAAAGGTTTTATTGTTGTTAATGGATTCTTTTATAACGGGAAACTTAAAATAAGGAATGTAGAAACAAATATCAAAATTAATTCGATTACAGTCAGAAATAACTTTAAACACCTATATTCAAAGACGAAACTCCATCCTTTATCCAAACAATCTTGACTGTATTAAGATCCATCAGGATAAGGCTACAAACCATACTTCTAAATCTACTGCTTTATGTTTTGAAAAAAGTGAGATATGAAACCGAAATTGAAGCTATTCCCTCTAGATGCATATCCCCCAAATATCCTGATGTGCCTCCTATGGATTAATGTGCATTTGTGCTTTTAAAACAAGCTCTTTATACGTGGCATCCCCAAACATTGGATGGAAGTGGAACACTGTGAAGGAGAAGTGGCATAAAATCAACCTTGATGTTTTAAGGAAAAGGCTTTTCTCTTGGAAATCAAGATGTAATATGATGGTTCAACAAAAGGTCTCTCAGATGGAATATATTAGAAAATGGAATTTTAACGTTTGTTTATATATATAATTTTTTGCAAAATCCTTAAAACGTTAACTGAACACACCCTGTACTCAGTGATTTGCGATAGTTATGTTGAATTTTAAATTTCAGACTAAACGTTTGAGGATTATTCTTAGGGTTTCCTTTATTCTCATTTTAATTAATAATGCCTCATAAATATTTATTCAAATATATGAAAGTATCTGAAAGGTTCATTTTCTAATTTATAAAATACGCTGTTTTTAAATATTCTTAACCCAGACGGACATTAGCCCGCATTCTGTCCAAACGTCTATGTGTGCAAATGAAAAAATGATCCTTTGCGCGCATAACAAAGTCTGAAAGCTTTCAGTTTAATATTTGTTTTTGGTATATCTGTGGGGGTGTAAATTCTTTAACTTCCAGTATATATCCAATCGGGACATTTTTATAAAAATTATTTAAATTAATTTCTTTCAAAATTCATGTCATGACTGATTTGTTTGAGTAAAAGTTAGGTTATTTGAAAAGGGCAAAGAAAATGATGGTTACCTGCCTGGCGCGAGGGATGGCTTTGCGGAGAACGTTCCATGCGAAATTGCCTAATATACATCGAGATAAGGAAAACTGCAGAAGCCAACCATGGAGCCAGCATGTTTGCGGGGAATCAAACAGGTAAAACTCTTAGCATTCTTAATCACAGTGCATATTGCTATGGAACACATATTGAAAATACTTCGTTTGAAAAGAAAGCAATATATTCTCATTTATTATTTCTAGTAAATTTTGACATGAAGGCCACAGAGAGAAATAAAATCTAAAATACAAAATAGCATCCTTAATCGTGTTTTAATGATAATCTGGAGATTTTTTATTCGAAATGCCTAAAAATCACTTAGGAAATAGAAACATTAAGTAGCTGACGGTCACTTAGATTTGCGAGCACAGACAACAAGGGAAAATATGCCTAACAAAAATTTCAATAATAGCTACAGCTTAACTTAATTCAATGAGAAATTATAGTTAAAAGTAGAGCATATTGGTAAATCATAACTGACTTTGGTGTGTAAGCTAGTAAATTAATTTAAGAGCACAATGAAAACCAATTTAGCAACGGCATTTAACTGCAAATAATCATTTTAATTTCAGGTACCATATAATTTCATTTAAATTTTGCAGTTCTGAAATGTAGCTCTAGAAAAGAATTTTAAAATGATTTTCTGTTTCCATTTCAGCTGTAGCGCAAACGATTGGATCGAAAACCCCTTTCCTCTCTCTTATCGAGAAAGGCATTTTTTCCGTCCAAATCCTATGCTCAGTCAATAAGGACGTCACTTAATCAGTCATTGGTCAGTCAATGTCCAATTTTTATTCAGTCACTGGTCAGGCAAGAAGATCTTCACTTTCTCAATTCCTGTTCAGTGAATGCCCAATTTTTAGTCTGTCTGTAGTCAGTCAATGAGATCGTCACTCAGTCACTGCTCAGTCAATGTCCAAATTTATTCAGTCTCCGGTCTGTCAATGAGATAGTCAGTTAGTCAGTCACTGGTCAGACAATGTCCAATTTTTAGTCAGTCAACGGGCAATTAAGGAGATTGTCACTTAGTCAGTCAATGCCCAATTTTTAGGAAGACCCTGGTCAGTCAATGAGATCGTCACTTAGTGACTGGTCAGAAAATGTCTAATTTTTACTCAGTCACTGTCCTACTTTTATTCACTAAATGAGATTGTCATTTAGTCAGTCACTGGTCAGTCAATGTCCAATTTTTAGGCAGTCACTGGTCAGCCAATGAGATGAGTGTCATGGCAAACAAATTTATGACGAATACAAACTGAAATTGTATAAACTTATCTCAGATCTATATAATATGTTTTAAGTCCTTTGTTTATTTTTAGTATTTTAAAGCAGAAATATTTCAGTAACGTTTTTCTTATGTTTGAAATTTTGAAACGCTTGCTATGATTTGAAGAAGGATGTTGACAGTACTCGTCATCAAAGCAGATAACAGGGACGGTACCAACGACGAGATCAGCAAGGTGTTCTTCAGAATCTTGAATTGGTTTCAGTTCTGTTCTGTCTACTTGATCCACTTTGCCATTCATTTTTGGTTCATTATTTGTGTTAAGGATATTACCAGAATCGATGTCTCTTTGTGCTCCAATATCGTTATCCGATACAATGCATTCAGCATCCAATGATTTAATAGAGGCATTCAAACTGAATTCTTCCTGGTTCAAGATGGTTATACTGCTGTTCGTGCCTCTTTGTTTACCTGAGTTATCAGATTTTGGAAAATCAAAATCCTTTTTTGTTTCATGTTGGAGGCAATTAAATTGCTTTTCATCGCTGATATTGTGCACATCGTAAGAATTATTATCGAAATCTTTGGCAAAATGGTCGATATGGTCAGTATCACTATCAACATGCAAATTAAGAAGATTATTATCTAAAGCTTCGTTATTAACTTCGAGGAGATCGGTGTCACTGTCTATATCCACATCAAAGGAATCATCATTAAATTGATTAATATCAGCATATGAACCAAGGAAATCTAAATTACGTACCTTGTTTCCGGCATTAAACTTGTGTTCACTACGGTTAATAGAGTTTTCATTATTATTTTCCCGAATTCTCTCTTCTCTTCGAGAAAACAAAAGGAAGGCAGTCGCAAAACAAATAAGTATGCCCAATAGGCTGTCGATAAAGGGTGTTGGTATAATAACGTAACACAATACTGTCAAAAAAAAAAAAAAAGAACTCCATTTCTAAAAATGGTTTGAATGCGATTTCAGCATTAAAAATAACAACTTTAAGCAAATAAGCTCCACACGTAAGATTTTAGCACCACTAGATTTGATATCTCTAATGATTATGGTTTATAAGCATTGTTAAAAATGTATACATTAACTTTGTCGTAATTTCCCAAAAGCCTTAAACAATAATTGGTAAATTCATTGTTTCGAACGTTATTAAAAGGATTCTTTGAATATGTAACAATGAAAGGTACTCTGATCTATAACTCTACTCATAATAGAGGTAAGATTCTATGTGTCCGTCTTTCGTTCGGTCTGCGTGTAAGCTAATAGACCCAGGCCTACGAATGTGCTACATAGCTGCATCTAGACAAGAGCCAGTGCACCTCGAAACGAGGTTTCTAAAAATTGAATGACATTTTAATTTTATTTTATTTATTTATTTATTTATTTATTTTGATAAAATCGCATAAAATCGGTAATTTTCCCTCATTACATCAGCAATAGTGGCACGCAACCATTTTTGCTGTTGTATCCCTGTCGCCATTGTTGATGATATCAGCACTGTTGCCATTCGGAAAAATGAGGGCGAAAATTAGCGTATTAAGAACTTTCAATTAATATCTCTGATTTTTGCTATTTTTTTGGATAAAAGTGGAAGCGGAAAATTGGAAAACGAACCAACGCTAAACTGCTGCTGCCATACATATTCAAATAAATATTTCCTTTCGGGGGTTTCATGCAATACAAAGCTTAAACGTAATCCTTATATGTACATATATATATATATATATAACCAATGATTATTATTATAAAATCGAAAATACTTGAGTACTATGGGAAAATATTTTTTTATACAAAAAGTACTTTCAAAACAAGAATTTTTCTTGGATTTATTACTGCAAAGCACAGAAAATCGTGTTTACCTTCCACTCTCATGGAAAGGGTTTCATCTACCTTTGGCTGGGTAAAAATAAAGCTAAATATATACACAATACAAAAATATATCAAACTATTTTTAATTCTTTAATAGCCACCTCTTTAAGATAAAATCATCTGGTTAGCCTAACATTAACTTACGTTATATAATTAGCAAGAACGATACACCAATATGAGTTTTGGTGATCGATATACTTAGTGTACATAGTGTTTTTCTACTTTTAGTTACTCTTTATTGCATTTACTTAATTATTGCTGGCAAATCGATATGGGCTTTGCGACCCCTGGGCCATGACATTGATGTGTATTATGAGTTCAAAATTTCAACAACTGCTCTGTGCAAATATGCTCCCCTCATTTATGTTACATGCCTCAACAACTACCGCCACGTTATTCCGTTAGCTTCAATACACGAGGAAGGAGAACTCTCCAGCTGTAGCACTTACGAGGATAAAGGTATGCCAACGTTTTTATGCTACAGATGTGCTAATTTGCTTTTACGATGTAAAGGTTACGCTTCAGATATTTTAAACTGCTATTTTACCAAACTTATGCCACTGTTACATATTGCCACATTGGATGTGATTCCGAACTTCAAGTGAACAGGTTTGTTCCAACATTGGGATTTAATTTTCACATTTATATGATACCAACAAAGGACAGATATAGATATTTAACGAATTCAGGTTATTGTACCTATTAAATAAGCGAAGACCTATGACCTATATATCATTAGAGGGAATATATTTATCCCTAGGAAGGCTTATAAATGATATTCTAAATCATATGCTTACATACCAAACCATCACAACAGACGACATTCTGACATCATACCAGTCGATGTCATTTCATACGACCATCATAACAGACATTCTGAACATGGAAAACCGAGTGAATAAAACATAACACTTCTATTCTCTACATTCCTCAATAATAAGATATGCTAATTTGGAAAGATGCTCAGTATATTTCAAGTCAGTTCTCTTAAGAACATGGAAAACCGAGTGAATAAAACATAACACTTCTATTCTCTACATTCCTCAATAATAAGATATGCTAATTTGGAAAGATGCTCAGTATATTTCAAGTCAGGTCAATTTATGACAGAGAAGGCGGACGAATGCTCAACCATCCAACCAACCAGTAGCCAACGACTCATCACATCTACGTACAGAATCATATTGAGGGAGGTTGGAACAATTACCAAATATCCCAAACACAACAACACGAAAGAATCCCAGACCATCGTTAAGCCTCCACGGCCTTGTAGAGGTCCAATCTGCCATACCGGATTCATACCTTCATGATTCTCTCGCCATATTCTCAGCCTCCCATCGGTATTAATTAGACGGATCGAGACTCATCACTCCTACACATTTCAAGTCCACTAGTGTCTATTCTCTATATTCGCTTGCCCAGGTAAGAATGGCAACTCGATGGCATGCATTTAGGAAAGGTAAACTCGTGTGTCTACGGCTTCCGAAGCCCATATGGTGAAGGGAGCGATACACGAAGCTGTCTATGTCAGAAATCTTACCTATATTATTATGTGAAACAACTGATTAACGACAAGCATAGTGCTAGCTGTATGTGCATTTACCACAACTTCTTCACGTAAGCCCATATGCGGCGCAGCGCTATTCAATTTGCATAGCCATGTCTATCCCTAATTTAGTGGCACTTCAGTGTAGTTACAACTCATGAAGCTTGGACATACGTGTAACAATTTCAATAGAAAAAGATGAATTTACTGCCGAAAAAGAGAAAAAAAGACATAATATATTGGTTCAGAGAAACCAAAACCAAATTCTAAAGGTTTTATTGTTGTTACTGGATTCTTTTATAACGGGAAACTTAAAATAAGGAATGTAGAAACAAATGTCAAAATTAATTCGATTACAGTCAGAAATAACTTTAAACACCTATATTCAAAGACGAAACTCCATCCTTTATCCAAACAATCTTGACTGTATTAAGATCCATCAGGATAAGGCTACAAACCATACTTCTAAATCTACTGCTTTATGTTTTGAAAAAAGTGAGATATGAAACCGAAATTGAAGCTATTCCCTCTAGATGCATATCCTTCAAATATCCTGATGTGTCTCCTATGGATTAATGTGCATTTGTGCTTTTAAAACAAGCTCTTTATACGTGGCATCCCGAAACATTGGATGGAAGTGGAACATTGTGAAGGAGAAGTGGCATAAAATCAACCTTGATGTTTTAAGGAAAAGGCTTTTCTCTTGGAAATCAAGATGTAATATGATGGTTCAACAAAAGGTCTCTCAGATGGAATATATTAGAAAATGGAATTTTAACGTTTGTTTATATATATAATTTTTTGCAAAATCCTTAAAACGTTAACTGAACACACCCTGTACTCAGTGATTTGCGATAGTTATGTTGAATTTTAAATTTCAGACTAAACGTTTGAGGATTATTCTTAGGGTTTCCTTTATTCTCATTTTAATTAATAATGCCTCATAAATATTTATTCAAATATATGAAAGTATCTGAAAGGTTCATTTTCTAATTTATAAAATACGCTGTTTTTAAATATTCTTAACCCAGACGGACATTAGCCCGCATTCTGTCCAAACGTCTATGTGTGCAAATGAAAAAATGATCCTCTGCGCGCATAACAAAGTCTGAAAGCTTTCAGTTTAATATTTGTTTTTGGTATATCTGTGAGGGTGTAAATTCTTTAACTTCCAGTATATATCCAATCGGGACATTTTTATAAAAATTATTTAAATTAATTTCTTTCAAAATTCATGTCATGACTGATTTGTTTGAGTAAAAGTTAGGTTATTTGAAAAGGGCAAAGAAAAGGATGGTTACCTGCCTGGCGCGAGGGATGGCTTTGCGGAGAACGTTCCATGCGAAATTGCCTAATATACATCGAGATAAGGAAAATTGCAGAAGCCAACCATGGAGCCACCATGTTTGCGGGGAATCAAACAGGTAAAACTCTTAGCATTCTTAATCACAGTGCATATTGCTATGGAACACATATTGAAAATACTTCGTTTGAAAAGAAAGCAATATATTCTCATTTATTATTTCTAGTAAATTTTGACATGAAGGCCACAGAGAGAAAAAAAATCTAAAATACAAAATAGCATCCTTAATCATGTTTTAATGATAATCTGGAGATTTTTTATTCGAAATGCCTAAAAATTACTTAGGAAATAGAAACATTAAGTAGCTGACGGTCACTTAGAATTGCGAGCACAGACAACAAGGGAAAATATGCCTAACAAAAATTTCAATAATAGCTACAGTTTAACTTAATTCAATGAGAAATTATAGTTAAAAGTAGAGCATATTGGTAAATCATAACTGACTTTGGTGTGTAAGCTAGTAAATTAATTTAAGAGCACAAGGAAAACCAATTTAGCAACGGCATTTAACTGCAAATAATCATTTTAATTTCAGGTACCATATAATTTCATTTAAATTTTGCAGTTCTGAAATGTAGCTCTAGAAAAGAATTTTAAAATGATTTTCTGTTTCCATTTCAGCTGTAGCGCAAACGATTGGATCGAGAACCCCTTTCCTCTCTCTTATCGAGAAAGGCATTTTTTCCGTCCAAATAGTATGCTCAGTCAATAAGGACGTCACTTAATCAGTCATTGGTCAGTCAATGTCCAATTTTTATTCAGTCACTGGTCAGGCAAAAAGATCTTCACTTTCTCAATTCCTGTTCAGTGAATGCCCAATTTTTAGTCTGTCTGTAGTCAGTCAATGAGATCGTCACTCAGTCACTGCTCAGTCAATGTCCAAATTTATTCAGTCTCCGGTCTGTCAATGAGATAGTCAGTTAGTCAGTCACTGGTCAGACAATGTCCAATTCTTAGTCAGTCAACGGGCAATTAAGGAGATTGTCACTTAGTCAGTCAATGTCCAATTTTTAGGAAGACTCTGGTCAGTCAATGAGATCGTCACTTAGTGACTGGTCAGAAAATGTCTAATTTTTACTCAGTCACTGGCCTACTTTTAATCACTAAATGAGATTGTCATTTAGTCAGTCACTGGTCACTCAATGTCCAATTTTTAGGCAGTCACTGGTCAGCCAATGAGATGAGTGTCATGGCAAACAAATTTATGACGAATACAAACTGAAATTGTATAAACTTATCTCAGATCTATATAATATGTTTTAAGTCCTTTGTTTATTTTTAGTTTTTTAAAGCAGAAATATTTCAGTAACGTTTTTCTTAGGTTTGAAATTTTGAAACGCTTGCTATGATTTGAAGAAGGATGTTGACAGTACTCGTCATCAAAGCAGATAACAGGGACGGTACCAACGACGAGATCAGCAAGATGTTCTTCAGAATCTTGAATTGGTTTCAGTTCTGTTCTGTCTACTTGATCCAATTTGCCATTCATTTTTGGTTCATTATTTGTGTTAAGGAGATTACCAGAATCGGTGTCTCTTTGTGCTCCAATATCGTTATCCGATACAATGCATTCAGCATCCAATGATTTAATAGAGGCATTCAAACTGAATTCTTCCTGGTTCAAGATGGTTATACTGCTGTTCGTGCCTCTTTGTTTACCTGAGTTATCAGATTTTGGAAAATCAAAATCCTTTTTTGTTTCATGTTGGAGGCAATTAAATTGCTTTTCATCGCTGATATTGTGCACATCGTAAGAATTATTATCGAAATCTTTGGCAAAATGGTCGATATGGTCAGTATCACTATCAACATGCAAATTAAGAAGATTATTATCTAAAGCTTCGTTATTAACTTCGAGGAGATCGGTGTCACTGTCTATATCCACATCAAAGGAATCATCATTAAATTGATTAATATCAGCATATGAACCAAGGAAATCTAAATTACGTCCCTTGTTTCCCACATTAAACTTGTGTTCACTACGGTTAATAGAGTTTTCATTATTATTTTCCCGAATTCTCTCTTCTCTTCGAGAAAACAAAAGGAAAGCAGTCGCAAAACAAATAAGTATGCCCAATAGGCTGTCGATAAAGGGTGTTGGTATAATAACGTAACGCAATACTGTCAAAAAAAAAAACGATCTCTATTTCTAAAAATGGTTTGAATGCGATTTCAGCATTAAAAATAACAACTTTAAGCAAATAAGCTCCACACGTAAGATTTTAGCACCACTAGATTTGATATCTCTAATGATTATGGTTTATAAGCATTGTTAAAAATGTATACATTAACTTTGTCGTAATTTCACAAAAGCCTTAAACAATAATTGGTAAATTCATTGTTTCGAACGTTATTAAAAGGATTCTTTGAATATGTAACAATGAAAGGTACTCTGATCTATAACTCTACTCATAATAGAGGTAAGATTCTATGTGTCCGTCTTTCGTTTGGTCTGCGCGTAAGCTAATAGACCCAGGCCTACGAATGTGCTACATAGCTGCATCTAGACAAGAGCCAGTGCACCTCGAAATGAGGTTTCTAAAAATTGAATGACATTTTAATTTTATTTTATTTATTTATTTATTTATTTATTTATTTATTTTGATAAAATCGCATAAAATCGGTAATTTTCTCTCATTACATCAGCAATAGTGGCACGCAACCATTTTTGCTGTTGTATCCCTGTCGCCATTGTTGATGATATCAGCACTGTTGCCATTCGGAAAAATGAGGGCGAAAATTAGCGTATTAAGAACTTTCAATTAATATCTCTGATTTTTGCTATTTTTTTGGATAAAAGTGGAAGCGGAAAATTGGAAAACGAACCAACGCTAAACTGCTGCTGCCATACATATTCAAATAAATATTTCCTTTCGGGGGTTTCATGCAATACAAAGCTTAAACGTAATCCTTATATGTACATATATATATATATATAACCAATGATTATTATTAAAAAATCGGAAATACTTGAGTACTATGGGAAAATATTTTTTTATACAAAAAGTACTTTCAAAACAAGAATTTTTCTTGGATTTATTACTGCAAAGCACAGAAAATCGTGTTTACCTTCCACTCTCATGGAAAGGGTTTCATCTACCTTTGGCTGGGTAAAAATAAAGCTAAATATATACACAATACAAAAATATATCAAACTATTTTTAATTCTTTAATAGCCACCTCTTTAAGATAAAATCATCTGGTTAGCCTAACATTAACTTACGTTATATAATTAGCAAGAACGATACACCAAAATGAGTTTTGGTGATCGATATACTTAGTGTACATAGTGTTTTTCTACTTTTAGTTACTCTTTATTGCATTTATATAATTATTGCTGGCAAATCGATATGGGCTTTGCGACCCCTGGGCCATGACATTGATGTGTATTATGTGTTGAAAATTTCAACAACTGCTCTGTGCAAATATGCTCCGCTCACTTATGTTACATGCCTCAACAACTACCGCCACGTTATTCCGTTAGCTTCAATACACGAGGAAGGAGAACTCTCCAGCTGTAAGACTTACGAGGATAAAGGTATGCCAACGTTTTTATGCTACAGATGTGCTAATTTGCTTTTACGATGTAAAAGTTACGCTTCAGATATTTTAAACTGCTATTTTACCAAACTTATGCCACTGTTACATATTGCCACATTGGATGTGATTCCGAACTTCAAGTGAACAGGTTTCTTCCAACATTGGGATTTAATTTTCACATTTATATGATACCAACAAAGGACAGATATAGATATTTAACGAATTCAGGTTATTGTACCTATTAAATAAGCGAAGACCTATGACCTATATATCATTAGAGGGAATATATTTATCCCTAGGAAGGCTTATAAATGATATTCTAAATCATATGCTTACATACCAAACCATCACAACAGACGACATTCTGACATCATACCAGTCGATGTCATTTCATACGACCATCATAACAGACATTCTGAACATGGAAAATCGAGTGAATAAAACATAACACTTCTATTCTCTACATTCCTCAATAATAAGATATGCTAATTTGGAAAGATGCTCAGTATATTTCAAGTCAGGTCTCTTAAGTAGTCAATTTATGACAGAGAAGGCGGCGGAATGCTCATCCATCTAACCAACCAGTAGCCAACGGTAACCTGTGAGAGGCGCAGTTATCTCTCTGAGATTCTCAATTTCCTTGTGAATGACAGGGACATAAATGGATGGAGATGATAGCTCATCACATCTACGTACAGAATCATATTGAGGGAGGTTGGAACAAGTACCAAATATCTCAAACACAACAACACGAAAGCATACCAGACCATCATTAAGCCTCCACGGCCTTGTACAGGTCCAATCTGCCATACCGGATTCATACCTTCATGATTCTCTCGCCATATTCTCAGCCTCCCATCGGTATTAATTAGACGGATCGAGACTCATCACTCCTACACATTTCAAGTCCACTAGTGTCTATTCTCTATATTCGCTTGCCCAGGTAAGAATGGCAACTCGATGGCATGCATTTAGGAAAGGTAAACTCGTGTGTCTACGGCTTCCGAAGCCCATATGGTGAAGGGAGCGATACACGAAGCTGTCTATGTCAGAAATTTTACCTATATTATTATGTGAAACAACTGATTAACGACAAGCATAGTGCTAGCTGTATGTGCATTTACCACAAATTTTTCACGTAAGCCCATATGCGGCGCAGCGCTATTCAGTTTGCATAGCCATGTCTATCCCTAATTTAGTTGCACTTCAGTGTAGTTACAACTCATGAAGCTTGGACATACGTGTAACGATTTCAATAGAAAAAGATGAATTTACTGCCGAAAAAGAGAAAAAAAGACATAATATATTGGTTCAGAGAAAACAAAAACAAATTCTAAAGGTTTTATTGTTGTTACTGAATTCTTTTATAACGGGAAACTTAAAATAAGGAATGTAGAAACAAATATCAAAATTAATTCGATTAGAGTCAGAAATAACTTTAAACACCTATATTCAAAGATGAAACTCCATCCTTTATCCAAACAGTCTTGACTGTATTAAGATCCATCAGGATAAGTCTACAAACCATACTTCTAAATCTACTGCTTTATGTTTTGAAAAAAGTGAGATATGAAACCGGAATTGAAGCTATTCCTTCTAGATGCATATCCCCCAAATATCCTGTTGTGTCTCCTATGGATTAATGTGCATTTGTGCTTTTAAAACAAGCTCTTTTTACGTGGCATCCCCAAACATTGGATGGAAGTGGAACATTGTGAAGGAGAAGTGGCATAAAATCAACCTTGATGTTTTCAGGAAAAGGCTTTTCTCTTGGAAATCAAGATGTAATATGATGGTTCAACAAAAAGTCTCTCAGATGGAATATATTAGAAAATGGAATTTTAACGTTTGTTTATATATATAATTCTTTGCAAAATCCTTAAAACTTTAACTGAACACACCCTGTACTCAGTGATTTGCGATAGTTATGTTGAATTTTAAATTTCAGACTAAACGTTTGAGGATTATTCTTAGGGTTTCCGTTATTCTTATTTAATTAATAATGCCTCATAAATATTTATTCAAATATATGAAAGTATCTGAAATGTTCATTTTCTAATTTATAAAATACGCTGTTTTTAAATATTCTTAACCCAGACGGACATTAGCCCGCATTCTGTCCGAACGTCTATGTGTGCAAATGAAAAAATGATTCCTTTGGGCGCATAACAAAGTCTGAAAGCTTTCAGTTTAATATTTGTTTTTGGTATATCTGTGGGGGTGTAAATTCTTTAACTTCCAGTATATATCCAATCGGGACATTTTTATAAAAATTATTTAAATTAATTTCTTTCAAAATTCATATCATGACTGATTTGTTTGAGTAAAAGTTAGGTTATTTGAAAAGGGCAAAGAAAAGGATGGTTACCTGCCTGGCGCGAGGGATGGCTTTGCGGAGAACTTTCCATGCGAAATTGCCTAATATACATCGAGATAAGGAAAACAGCAGAAGCCAACCATGAAGCCAGCACGTTTGCGGAGAATCAAACTGGTAAAACTCTTAGCATTCTTAATCACAGTGCATATTGCTATGGAACACATATTGAAAATACTTCGTTTGAAAAGAAAGCAATATATTCTCATTTATTATTACTAGTAAATTTTGACATGAAGGCCACAGAGAGAAAAAAATCTAAAATACAAAATAGCATCCTTAATCGTGTTTTAATGATAATCTGGAGATTTTTTATTCGAAATGCCGACAAATCACTTAGGAAATAGAAACATTAAGTAGCTGACGGTCACTTCGAATTGCGAACACAGACAACAAGGGAAAATATGCCTAACAAAAATTTCAATAATAGCTACAGCTTAACTTAATTCAATGAGAAATTATAGTTAAAAGTAGAGCATATTGGTAAATCATAACTGAATTTGGTGTGTAAGCTAGTAAATTAATTTAAGAGCACAAGGAAAACCAATTTAGCAACGGCATTTAACTGCAAATAATCATTTTAATTTCAGGTACCACATAATTTCATTTAAATTTTGCAGTTCTGAAATGTAGCTCTAGAAAAGAATTTTAAAATGATTTTCTGTTTCCATTTCAGCTGTAGCGCAAACGATTGGATCGAGAACCCCTTTCCTCTCTCTTATCGAGAAAGGCATTTTTTCCGTCCAAATAGTATGCTCAGTCAATAAGGACGTCACTTAATCAGTCATTGGTCAGTCAATGTCCAATTTTTATTCAGTCACTGGTCAGGCAAAAAGATCTTCACTTTCTCAATTCCTGTTCAGTGAATGCCCAATTTTTAGTCTGTCTGTAGTCAGTCAATGAGATCGTCACTCAGTCACTGCTCAGTCAATGTCCAAATTTATTCAGTCTCCGGTCTGTCAATGAGATAGTCAGTTAGTCAGTCACTGGTCAGACAATGTCCAATTCTTAGTCAGTCAACGGGCAATTAAGGAGATTGTCACTTAGTCAGTCAATGTCCAATTTTTAGGAAGACTCTGGTCAGTCAATGAGATCGTCACTTAGTGACTGGTCAGAAAATGTCTAATTTTTACTCAGTCACTGGCCTACTTTTAATCACTAAATGAGATTGTCATTTAGTCAGTCACTGGTCACTCAATGTCCAATTTTTAGGCAGTCACTGGTCAGCCAATGAGATGAGTGTCATGGCAAACAAATTTATGACGAATACAAACTGAAATTGTATAAACTTATCTCAGATCTATATAATATGTTTTAAGTCCTTTGTTTATTTTTAGTTTTTTAAAGCAGAAATATTTCAGTAACGTTTTTCTTAGGTTTGAAATTTTGAAACGCTTGCTATGATTTGAAGAAGGATGTTGACAGTACTCGTCATCAAAGCAGATAACAGGGACGGTACCAACGACGAGATCAGCAAGATGTTCTTCAGAATCTTGAATTGGTTTCAGTTCTGTTCTGTCTACTTGATCCAATTTGCCATTCATTTTTGGTTCATTATTTGTGTTAAGGAGATTACCAGAATCGGTGTCTCTTTGTGCTCCAATATCGTTATCCGATACAATGCATTCAGCATCCAATGATTTAATAGAGGCATTCAAACTGAATTCTTCCTGGTTCAAGATGGTTATACTGCTGTTCGTGCCTCTTTGTTTACCTGAGTTATCAGATTTTGGAAAATCAAAATCCTTTTTTGTTTCATGTTGGAGGCAATTAAATTGCTTTTCATCGCTGATATTGTGCACATCGTAAGAATTATTATCGAAATCTTTGGCAAAATGGTCGATATGGTCAGTATCACTATCAACATGCAAATTAAGAAGATTATTATCTAAAGCTTCGTTATTAACTTCGAGGAGATCGGTGTCACTGTCTATATCCACATCAAAGGAATCATCATTAAATTGATTAATATCAGCATATGAACCAAGGAAATCTAAATTACGTACCTTGTTTCCCACATTAAACTTGTGTTCACTACGGTTAATAGAGTTTTCATTATTATTTTCCCGAATTCTCTCTTCTCTTCGAGAAAACAAAAGGAAAGCAGTCGCAAAACAAATAAGTATGCCCAATAGGCTGTCGATAAAGGGTGTTGGTATAATAACGTAACGCAATACTGTCAAAAAAAAAACGATCTCTATTTCTAAAAATGGTTTGAATGCGATTTCAGCATTAAAAATAACAACTTTAAGCAAATAAGCTCCACACGTAAGATTTTAGCACCACTAGATTTGATATCTCTAATGATTATGGTTTATAAGCATTGTTAAAAATGTATACATTAACTTTGTCGTAATTTCACAAAAGCCTTAAACAATAATTGGTAAATTCATTGTTTCGAACGTTATTAAAAGGATTCTTTGAATATGTAACAATGAAAGGTACTCTGATCTATAACTCTACTCATAATAGAGGTAAGATTCTATGTGTCCGTCTTTCGTTTGGTCTGCGCGTAAGCTAATAGACCCAGGCCTACGAATGTGCTACATAGCTACATCTAGACAAGAGCCAGTGCACCTCGAAATGAGGTTTCTAAAAATTGAATGACATTTTAATTTTATTTTATTTATTTATTTATTTATTTATTTATTTATTTTGATAAAATCGCATAAAATCGGTAATTTTCTCTCATTACATCAGCAATAGTGGCACGCAACCATTTTTGCTGTTGTATCCCTGTCGCCATTGTTGATGATATCAGCACTGTTGCCATTCGGAAAAATGAGGGCGAAAATTAGCGTATTAAGAACTTTCAATTAATATCTCTGATTTTTGCTATTTTTTTGGATAAAAGTGGAAGCGGAAAATTGGAAAACGAACCAACGCTAAACTGCTGCTGCCATACATATTCAAATAAATATTTCCTTTCGGGGGTTTCATGCAATACAAAGCTTAAACGTAATCCTTATATGTACATATATATATATATATAACCAATGATTATTATTAAAAAATCGGAAATACTTGAGTACTATGGGAAAATATTTTTTTATACAAAAAGTACTTTCAAAACAAGAATTTTTCTTGGATTTATTACTGCAAAGCACAGAAAATCGTGTTTACCTTCCACTCTCATGGAAAGGGTTTCATCTACCTTTGGCTGGGTAAAAATAAAGCTAAATATATACACAATACAAAAATATATCAAACTATTTTTAATTCTTTAATAGCCACCTCTTTAAGATAAAATCATCTGGTTAGCCTAACATTAACTTACGTTATATAATTAGCAAGAACGATACACCAAAATGAGTTTTGGTGATCGATATACTTAGTGTACATAGTGTTTTTCTACTTTTAGTTACTCTTTATTGCATTTATATAATTATTGCTGGCAAATCGATATGGGCTTTGCGACCCCTGGGCCATGACATTGATGTGTATTATGTGTTGAAAATTTCAACAACTGCTCTGTGCAAATATGCTCCGCTCACTTATGTTACATGCCTCAACAACTACCGCCACGTTATTCCGTTAGCTTCAATACACGAGGAAGGAGAACTCTCCAGCTGTAAGACTTACGAGGATAAAGGTATGCCAACGTTTTTATGCTACAGATGTGCTAATTTGCTTTTACGATGTAAAAGTTACGCTTCAGATATTTTAAACTGCTATTTTACCAAACTTATGCCACTGTTACATATTGCCACATTGGATGTGATTCCGAACTTCAAGTGAACAGGTTTCTTCCAACATTGGGATTTAATTTTCACATTTATATGATACCAACAAAGGACAGATATAGATATTTAACGAATTCAGGTTATTGTACCTATTAAATAAGCGAAGACCTATGACCTATATATCATTAGAGGGAATATATTTATCCCTAGGAAGGCTTATAAATGATATTCTAAATCATATGCTTACATACCAAACCATCACAACAGACGACATTCTGACATCATACCAGTCGATGTCATTTCATACGACCATCATAACAGACATTCTGAACATGGAAAATCGAGTGAATAAAACATAACACTTCTATTCTCTACATTCCTCAATAATAAGATATGCTAATTTGGAAAGATGCTCAGTATATTTCAAGTCAGGTCTCTTAAGTAGTCAATTTATGACAGAGAAGGCGGCGGAATGCTCATCCATCTAACCAACCAGTAGCCAACGGTAACCTGTGAGAGGCGCAGTTATCTCTCTGAGATTCTCAATTTCCTTGTGAATGACAGGGACATAAATGGATGGAGATGATAGCTCATCACATCTACGTACAGAATCATATTGAGGGAGGTTGGAACAAGTACCAAATATCTCAAACACAACAACACGAAAGCATACCAGACCATCATTAAGCCTCCACGGCCTTGTACAGGTCCAATCTGCCATACCGGATTCATACCTTCATGATTCTCTCGCCATATTCTCAGCCTCCCATCGGTATTAATTAGACGGATCGAGACTCATCACTCCTACACATTTCAAGTCCACTAGTGTCTATTCTCTATATTCGCTTGCCCAGGTAAGAATGGCAACTCGATGGCATGCATTTAGGAAAGGTAAACTCGTGTGTCTACGGCTTCCGAAGCCCATATGGTGAAGGGAGCGATACACGAAGCTGTCTATGTCAGAAATTTTACCTATATTATTATGTGAAACAACTGATTAACGACAAGCATAGTGCTAGCTGTATGTGCATTTACCACAAATTTTTCACGTAAGCCCATATGCGGCGCAGCGCTATTCAGTTTGCATAGCCATGTCTATCCCTAATTTAGTTGCACTTCAGTGTAGTTACAACTCATGAAGCTTAGACATACGTGTAACGATTTCAATAGAAAAAGATGAATTTACTGCCGAAAAAGAGAAAAAAAGACATAATATATTGGTTCAGAGAAAACAAAAACAAATTCTAAAGGTTTTATTGTTGTTACTGAATTCTTTTATAACGGGAAACTTAAAATAAGGAATGTAGAAACAAATATCAAAATTAATTCGATTAGAGTCAGAAATAACTTTAAACACCTATATTCAAAGATGAAACTCCATCCTTTATCCAAACAGTCTTGACTGTATTAAGATCCATCAGGATAAGTCTACAAACCATACTTCTAAATCTACTGCTTTATGTTTTGAAAAAAGTGAGATATGAAACCGGAATTGAAGCTATTCCTTCTAGATGCATATCCCCCAAATATCCTGTTGTGTCTCCTATGGATTAATGTGCATTTGTGCTTTTAAAACAAGCTCTTTTTACGTGGCATCCCCAAACATTTGATGGAAGTGGAACATTGTGAAGGAGAAGTGGCATAAAATCAACCTTGATGTTTTCAGGAAAAGGCTTGGAAATCAAGATGTAATATGATGGTTCAACAAAAAGTCTCTCAGATGGAATATATTAGAAAATGGAATTTTAACGTTTGTTTATATATATAATTCTTTGCAAAATCCTTAAAACTTTAACTGAACACACCCTGTACTCAGTGATTTGCGATAGTTATGTTGAATTTTAAATTTCAGACTAAACGTTTGAGGATTATTCTTAGGGTTTCCGTTATTCTTATTTTAATTAATAATGCCTCATAAATATTTATTCAAATATATGAAAGTATCTGAAATGTTCATTTTCTAATTTATAAAATACGCTGTTTTTAAATATTCTTAACCCAGACGGACATTAGCCCGCATTCTGTCCGAACGTCTATGTGTGCAAATGAAAAAATGATTCCTTTGGGCGCATAACAAAGTCTGAAAGCTTTCAGTTTAATATTTGTTTTTGGTATATCTGTGGGGGTGTAAATTCTTTAACTTCCAGTATATATCCAATCGGGACATTTTTATAAAAATTATTTAAATTAATTTCTTTCAAAATTCATATCATGACTGATTTGTTTGAGTAAAAGTTAGGTTATTTGAAAAGGGCAAAGAAAAGGATGGTTACCTGCCTGGCGCGAGGGATGGCTTTGCGGAGAACTTTCCATGCGAAATTGCCTAATATACATCGAGATAAGGAAAACAGCAGAAGCCAACCATGAAGCCAGCACGTTTGCGGAGAATCAAACTGGTAAAACTCTTAGCATTCTTAATCACAGTGCATATTGCTATGGAACACATATTGAAAATACTTCGTTTGAAAAGAAAGCAATATATTCTCATTTATTATTACTAGTAAATTTTGACATGAAGGCCACAGAGAGAAAAAAATCTAAAATACAAAATAGCATCCTTAATCGTGTTTTAATGATAATCTGGAGATTTTTTATTCGAAATGCCGACAAATCACTTAGGAAATAGAAACATTAAGTAGCTGACGGTCACTTCGAATTGCGAACACAGACAACAAGGGAAAATATGCCTAACAAAAATTTCAATAATAGCTACAGCTTAACTTAATTCAATGAGAAATTATAGTTAAAAGTAGAGCATATTGGTAAATCATAACTGAATTTGGTGTGTAAGCTAGTAAATTAATTTAAGAGCACAAGGAAAACCAATTTAGCAACGGCATTTAACTGCAAATAATCATTTTAATTTCAGGTACCACATAATTTCATTTAAATTTTGCAGTTCTGAAATGTAGCTCTAGAAAAGAATTTTAAAATGATTTTCTGTTTCCATTTCAGCTGTAGCGCAAACGATTGGATTGAAAACCCCTTTCCTCTCTCTTATCGAGAAAGGCAATTTTTTCCGTCCAAATCCTATGCTCAGTCAATAAGGACGTCACTTAGTCAGTCATTGGTCAGTCAATGCCCAATTTTTATTCAGTCACTGGTCAGGCAAGATCTTCCCTTTCTCAGTTCCTGTTCAGTGAATGCCCAATTTTTAGTCTGTCTGTAGTCAGTCAATGAGATCGTCACTCAGTCACTGCTCAGTCAAAGACCAAATTTATTCAGTCTCCGGTCTGTCAATGAGATAGTCAGTTAGTCAGTCACTGGTAAGACAATGTCCAATTTTTAGTCAGTCAACGGGCAATTAAGGAGATTGTCACTTAGTCAGTCAATGTCCAATTTTTAGGAAGGCCCTGGTCAGTCAATGAGATCGTCACTTAGTGACTGGTCAGAAAATGTCTAATTTTTACTCAGTCACTGTCCTACTTTTAATCACTAAATGAGATTGTCATTTAGTCAGTCACTGGTCAGTCAATGTCCAATTTTTAGGCAGTCACTGGTCAGCCAATGAGATGAGTGTCATGGCAAACAAATTTATGACGAATACAAACTGAAATTGTGTAAACTTATCTCAGATCTATATAATATGTTTTAAGTCCTTTGTTTATTTTTAGTTTTTTAAAGCAGAAATATTTCAGAAACGTTTTTCTTATGTTTGAAATTTTGAAACGCTTGCTATGATTTGAAGAAGGATGTTGACAGTACTCGTCATCAAAGCAGATAACAGGAACGGTACCAACGACGAGATCAGCAAGGTGTTCTTCAGAATCTTGAATTGGTTTCAGTTCTGTTCTGTCTACTTGATCCACTTTGCCATTCATTTTTGGTTCATTATTTGTGTTAAGGAGATTACCAGAATCGGTGTCTCTTTGTGCTCCAAGATCGTTATCCGATACAATGCATTCAGCATCCAATGATTTAATAGAGGCATTCAAACTGAATTCTTCCTGGTTCAAGATGGTTATACTGCTGTTCGTGCCTATTTGATTACCTGAGTTATCAGATTTTGGAAAATCAAAATACTTTTTTGTTTCATGTTGGAGGCAATTAAATTGCTTTTCATCGCTGATATTGTGCACATCGTAAGAATTATTATCGAAATCTTTGCCAAAATGGTCGATATGGTCAGTATCACTATCAACATGCAAATTAAGAAGATTATTAACTAAAGCTTCGTTATTAACTTCGAGGAGATCGGTGTCACTGTCTATATCCACATCAAAGGAATCATCATTAAATTGATTAATATCAGCATATGAACCAAGGAAATCTAAATTACGTACCTTGTTTCCCACATTAAACTTGTGTTCACTACGGTTAATAGAGTTTTCATTATTATTTTCCCGAATTCTCTCTTCTCTTCGAGAAAACAAAAGGAAGGCAGTCGCAAAACAAATAAGTATGCCCAATAGGCTGTCGATAAAGGGTGTTGGTATAATAACGTAACACAATTCTGTCAAAAAAAAGAACTCCATTTCTAAAAATGGTTGGAATGCGATTTCAGCATTAAAAATAACAACTTTAAGCAAATAATCTCCACACGTAAGATTTTAGCACCACTAGATTTGATATCTCTAATGATTATGGTTTATAAGCATTGTTAAAAATGTATACATTAACTTTGTCGTAATTTAACAAAAGCCTTAAACAATAATTGGTAAATTCATTGTTTCGAACGTTATTAAAAGGATTCTTTGAATATGTAACAATGAAAGGTACTCTGATATATAACTCTACTCATAATAGAGGTAAGATTCTATGTGTCCGTCTTTCGTTCGGTCTGCGTGTAAGCTAATAGACCCAGGCCTACGAATGTGCTACATAGCTGCATCTAGACAAGAGCCAGTGCACCTCGAAACGAGGTTTCCAAAAATTGAATGACATTTTAATTTTATTTTATTTATTTATTTATTTAATTATTTTGATAAAATCGCATAAAATCGGTAATTTTCTCTCATTACATCAGCAATGGTGGCACGCAACCATTTTTGCTCTTGTATCCCTGTCGCCATTGTTGATGATATCAGCACTGTTGCCATTCGGAAAAATGAGGGCGAAAATTAGCGTATTAAGAACTTTCAATTAATATCTCTGATTTTTGCTATTTTTTTTTTGGATAAAAGTGGAAGCGGAAAAGTGGAAAACGAACCAACGCTAAACTGCTGCTGCCATACATATTCAAATAAATATTTCTTTTCGGGGGTTTCATGCAATACAAAGTTTAAACGTAATCCTTATATGCACATATATATTTATATATATATATATAACCAATGATTATTATTATTAAAACGAAAATACTTGAGTACTATGGGAAAATATTTTTTTATACAAAAAGTACTTTCAAAACAAGAATTTTTCTTGGATTTATTACTGCAAAGCACATAAAATCATGTTTACCTTCCACTCTCATGGAAAGGGTTTCATCTACCTTTCGCTGGGTAAAAAAAAACTAAATATATACACAATACAAAAATATATCAAACTATTTTTAATTCTTTAATAGCCACCTCTTTAAGATAAAATCCTCTGGTTAGCCTAACATTAACTTACGTTATATAATTAGCAAGAACGATACACCAAAATGAGTTTTGGTGATCGATATACTTAGTGTACATAGTGTTTTTCTACTTTTAGTTACTCTTTATTGCATTTACTTAATTATTGCTGGCAAATCGATATGGGCTTTGCGACCCCTGGGCCATGACATTGATGTGTATTATGTGTTGAAAATTTCAACAACTGCTCTGTGCAAATATGCTCCGCTCACTTATGTTACATGCCTCAACAACTACCGCCACGTTATTCCGTTAGCTTCAATACACGAGGAAGGAGAACTCTCCAGCTGTAGCACTTACGAGGATAAAGGTATGCCAACGTTTTTATGCTACAGATGTGCTAATTTGCTTTTACGATGTAAAAGTTACGCTTCAGATATTTTAAACCGCTATTTTACCAAACTTATGCCACTGTTACATATTGCCACATTGGATGTGATTCCGAACTTCAAGTGAACAGGTTTGTTCCAACATTGGGATTTAATTTTCACATTTATATGATACCAACAAAGGACAGATATAGATATTTAACGATTTCAGGTTATTGTACCTATTAAATAAGCGAAGACCTATGACCTATATATCATTAGAGGGAATATATTTATCCCTAGGAAGGCTTATAAATGATATTCTAAATCATATGCTTACATACCAAACCATCACAACAGACGACATTCTGACATCATACCAGTCAATGTCATTTCATACCACCATCATAACAGACATTCTGAACATGGAAAACCGAGTGAATAAAACATAACACTTCTATTCTCTACATTCCTCAATAATAAGATATGCTAATTTGGAAAGATGCTCAGTATATTTCAAGTCAGGTCTCCTAAGTAGTCAATTTATGACAGAGAAGGCGGACGAATGCTCATCCATCCAACCAACCAGTAGCCAACGGTAACCTGTGAGAGGCGCAGTTATCTCTATGAGATTCTCAATTTCCGTGTGAATGACAGGGACATAAATGCATGGAGATGATAGCTCATCACATCTACGTACAGAATCATATTGAGGGAGGTTGGAACAAGTACCAAATATCCCAAACACAACAACACGAAAGCATCCCAGACCATCATTAAGCCTCCACGGCCTTGTACAGGTCCAATCTGTCATACCGGATTCATACCTTCATGATTTTCTCGCCATATTCTCAGCCTCCCATCGGTATTAATTAGACGGATCGAGACTCATCACTCCTACACATTTCCACTAGTGTCTATTCTCTATATTCGCTTGCCCAGGTAAGAATGGCAACTCGATGGCATGCATTTAGGAAAGGTAAACTCGTATGTCTACGGCTTCCGAAGCCCATATGGTGAAGGAGCGATACACGAAGCTGTCTATGTCAGAAATTTTACCTATATTATTATGTGAAACAACAGATTAACAACAGGCATAGTGCTAGCTGTATGTGCATTTACCACAACTTCTTCACGTAAGCCCATGTGCGGCGCAGCGCTATTCAATTTGCATAGCCATGTCTATCCCTAATTTAGTGCCACTTCAGTGTAGTTACAACTCATGAAGCTTGGACATACGTGTAACGATTTCAATAGAAAAAGATGAATTTACTGCCGAAAAAGAGAAAAAAAGACATAATATATTGGTTCAGAGAAACCAAAACCAAATTCTAAAGGTTTTATTGTTGTTACTGGATTCTTTTATAACGGGAAACTTAAAATAAGGAATGTAGAAACAAATATCAAAATTAATTCGATTACAGTCAGAAATAACTTTAAACACCTATATTCAAAGACGAAACTCCATCCTTTATCCAAACAATCTTGACTGTATTGAGATCCATCAGGATAAGGCTACAAACCATACTTCTAAATCTACTGCTTTATGTTTTGAAAAAAGTGAGATACGAAACCGAAATTGAAGCTATTCCCTCTAGATGCATATCCCCCAAATATCCTGATGTCTCTCCTATGGATTAATGTGCATTTGTGCTTTTAAAACAAGCTCTTTATACGTGGCATCCCCAAACATTGGATGGAAGTGGAACATTGTGAAGGAGAAGTGGCATAAAATCAACCTTGATGTTTTCAGGAAAAGGCTTTTCTCTTGGAAATCAAGATGTAATATGATGGTTCAACAAAAGGTCTCTCAGATGGAATATATTAGAAAATGGAATTTTAACGTTTGTTTATATATATAATTCTTTGCAAAATCCTTAAAACGTTAACTGAACACACCCTGTACTCAGTGATTTGCGATAGTTATGTTGAACTTTAAATTTCAGAGTAAACGTTTGAGGATTATTCTTAGGGTTTCCTTTATTCTCATTTTAATTAATAATGCCTCATAAATATTTATTCAAATATATGAAAGTATCTGAAAGGTTCATTTTCTAATTTATAAAATACGCTGTTTTTAAATATTCTTAACCCAGACGGACATTAGCCCGCATTCTGTCCAAACGTCTATGTGTGCAAATGAAAAAATGATTCCTTTGGGCGCATAACAAAGTCTGAAAGCTTTCAGTTTAATATTTGTTTTTGGTATATCTGTGGGGGTGTAAATTCTTTCACTTCCAGTATATATCCAATCGGGACATTTTTATAAAAATTATTTAAATTAATGTCTTTCAAAATTCATGTCATGACTGATTTGTTTGACTAAAAGTTAGGTTATTTGAAAAGGGCAAAGAAAAGGATGGTTACCTGCCTGGCGCGAGGGATGGCTTTGCGGAGAACGTTCCATGCGAAATTGCCTAATATACATCGAGATAAGGAAAACTGCAGAAGCCAACCATGGAGCCAGCACGTTTGCGGGGAATCAAACAGGTAAAACTCTTAGCATTCTTAATCACAGTGCATATTGCTATGGAACACATATTGAAAATACTTCGTTTGAAAAGAAAGCAATATATTCTTATTTATTATTTCTAGTAAATTTTGACATGAAGGCCACAGAGAGAAAAAAAATCTAAAATACAAAATAGCATCCTTAATCGTGTTTTAATGATAATCTGGAGATTTTTTATTCGAAATGCCGACAAATCACTTAGGAAATAGAAAAATTAAGTAGCTGACGGTCACTTCGAATTGCGAGCACAGACAACAAGGGAAAATATGCCTAAGAAAAATTTCAATAATAGCTACAGCTTAACTTAATTCAATGAGAAATTATAGTTAAAAATAGAGCATATTGGTAAATCATAACTGAATTTGGTGTGTAAGCTAGTAAATTAATTTAAGAGCACAAGGAAAACCAATTTTGCAACGGCATTTAACTGCAAATAATCATTTTAATTTCAGGTACCACATAATTTCATTTAAATTTTGCAGTTCTGAAATGTAGCTCTAGAAAAGAATTTTAAAATGATTTTCTGTTTCCATTTCAGCTGTAGCGCAAACGATTGGATTGAAAACCCCTTTCCTCTCTCTTATCGAGAAAGGCAATTTTTTCCGTCCAAATCCTATGCTCAGTCAATAAGGACGTCACTTAGTCAGTCATTGGTCAGTCAATGTCCAAGTTTTATTCAGTCACTGGTCAGGCAAGGAGATCTTCACTTTCTCAGTTCCTGTTCAGTGAATACCCAATTTTTAGTCTGTCTGTAGTCAGTCAATGAGATCGTCACTCAGTCACTGCTCAGTCAATGTCCAAATTTATTCAGTCTCCGGTCTGTCAATGAGATAGTCAGTTAGTCAGTCACTGGTCAGACAATGTCCAATTTTTAGTCAGTCAATGGGCAATTAAGGAGATTGTCACTTAGTCAGTCAATGTCCAATTTTTAGGAAGGCTCTGGTCAGTCAATGAGATCGTCACTTAGTGACTGGTCAGAAAATGTCTTATTTTTTACTCAGTCACTGGTCAGTCAATGTCCTACTTTTAATCACTAAATGAAATTGTCATTTATTCAGTCACTGGTCAGTCAATGTCCAATTTTTAGGCAGTGACTGGTCAGCCAATGAGATGAGTGTCATGGCAAACAAATTTATGACGAATACAAACTGAAATTGTGTAAACTTATCTCAGATCTATATAATATGTTTTAAGTCCTTTGTTTATTTTTAGTTTTTTAAAGCAGAAATATTTCAGTAACGTTTTTCTTATGTTTGAAATTTTGAAACGCTTGCTATGATTTGAAGAAGGATGTTGAGAGTACTCGTCATCAAAGCAGATAACAGGGACGGTACCGACGACGAGATCAGCAAGGTGTTCTTCAGAATCTTGAATTGGTTTCAGTTCTGTTCTGTCTACTTGATCCACTTTGCCATTCATTTTTGGTTCATTATTTGTGTTAAGGAGATTACCAGAATCGGTGTCTCTTTGTGCTCCAAGATCGTTATCCGATACAATGCATTCAGCATCCAATGATTTAATAGAGGCATTCAAACTGAATTCTTCCTGGTTCAAGATGGTTATACTGCTGTTCGTGCCTATTTGATTACCTGAGTTATCAGATTTTGGAAAATCAAAATACTTTTTTGTTTCATGTTGGAGGCAATTAAATTGCTTTTCATCGCTGATATTGTGCACATCGTAAGAATTATTATCGAAATCTTTGGCAAAATGGTCGATATGGTCAGTATCACTATCAACATGCAAATTAAGAAGATTATTAACTAAAGCTTCGTTATTAACTTCGAGGAGATCGGTGTCACTGTCTATATCCACATCAAAGGAATCATCATTAAATTGATTAATATCAGCATATGAACCAAGGAAATCTAAATTACGTACCTTGTTTCCCACATTAAACTTGTGTTCACTACGGTTAATAGAGTTTTCATTATTATTTTCCCGAATTCTCTCTTCTCTTCGAGAAAACAAAAGGAAGGCAGTCGCAAAACAAATAAGTATGCCCAATAGGCTGTCGATAAAGGGTGTTGGTATAATAACGTAACACAATACTGTCAAAAAAAAGAACTCCATTTCTAAAAATGGTTCGAATGCGATTTCAGCATTAAAAATAACAACTTTAAGCAAATAAGCTCCACACGTAAGATTTTAGCACCACTAGATTTGATATCTCTAATGATTATGGTTTATAAGCATTGTTAAAAATGTATACATTAACTTTGTCGTAATTTAACAAAAGCCTTAAACAATAATTGGTAAATTCATTGTTTCGAACGTTATTAAAAGGATTCTTTGAATATGTAACAATGAAAGGTACTCTGATATATAACTCTACTCATAATAGAGGTAAGATTCTATGTGTCCGTCTTTCGTTCGGTCTGCGTGTAAGCTAATAGACCCAGGCCTACGAATGTGCTACATAGCTGCATCTATACAAGAGCCAGTGCACCTCGAAACGAGGTTTCCAAAAATTGAATGACATTTTAATTTTATTTTATTTATTTATTTATTTAATTATTTTGATAAAATCGCATAAAATCGGCAATTTTCTATCATTACATCAGCAATGGTGGCACGCAACCATTTTTGCTGTTGTATCCCTGTCGCCATTGTTGATGATATCAGCACTGTTGCCATTCGGAAAAATGAGGGCGAAAATTAGCGTATTAAGAACTTTCAATTAATATCTCTGATTTTTGCTATTTTTTTTGGATAAAAGTGGAAGCGGAAAAGTGGAAAACGAACCAACGCTAAACTGCTGCTGCCATACATATTCAAATAAATATTTCTTTTCGGGGGTTTCATGCAATACAAAGCTTAAACGTAATCCTTATATGTACATATATATTTATATATATATATATAACCAATGATTATTATTATTAAAACGAAAATACTTGAGTACTATGGGAAAATATTTTTTTATACAAAAAGTACTTTCAAAACAAGAATTTTTCTTGGATTTATTACTGCAAAGCACATAAAATCGTGTTTACCTTCCACTCTCATGGAAAGGGTTTCATCTACCTTTCGCTGGGTAAAAAAAAACTAAATATATACACAATACAAAAATATATCAAACTATTTTTAATTCTTTAATAGCCACCTCTTTAAGATAAAATCATCTGGTTAGCCTAACATTAACTTACGTTATATAATTAGCAAGAACGATACACCAAAATGAGTTTTGGTGATCGATATACTTAGTGTACATAGTGTTTTTCTACTTTTAGTTACTCTTTATTGCATTTACTTAATTATTGCTGGCAAATCGATATGGGCTTTCCGACCCCTGGGCCATGACATTGATGTGTATTATGTGTTGAAAATTTCAACAACTGCTCTGTGCAAATATGCTCCGCTCACTTATGTTACATGGCTCAACAACTACCGCCACGTTATTCCGTTAGCTTCAATACACGAGGAAGGAGAACTCTCCAGCTGTAGCACTTACGAGGATAAAGGTATGCCAACGTTTTTATGCTACAGATGTGCTAATTTGCTTTTACGATGTAAAAGTTACGCTTCAGATATTTTAAACCGCTATTTTACCAAACTTATGCCACTGTTACATATTGCCACATTGGATGTGATTCCGAACTTCAAGTGAACAGGTTTGTTCCAACATTGGGATTTAATTTTCACATTTATATGATACCAACAAAGGACAGATATAGATATTTAACGATTTCAGGTTATTGTACCTATTAAATAAGCCAAGACCTATGACCTATATATCATTAGAGGGAATATATTTATCCCTAGGAAGGCTTATAAATGATATTCTAAATCATATGCTTACATACCAAACCATCACAACAGACAACATTCTGACATCATACCAGTCAATGTCATTTCATACCACCATCATAACAGACATTCTGAACATGGAAAACCGAGTGAATAAAACATAACACCTCTATTCTCTACATTCCTCAATAATAAGATATGCTAATTTGGAAAGATGCTCAGTATATTTCAAGTCAGGTCTCCTAAGTAGTCAATTTATGACAGAGAAGGCGGACGAATGCTCATCCATCCAACCAACCAGTAGCCAACGGTAACCTGTGAGAGGCGCAGTTATCTCTATGAGATTCTCAATTTCCGTGTGAATGACAGGGACATAAATGCATGGAGATGATAGCTCATCACATCTACGTACAGAATCATATTGAGGGAGGTTGGAACAAGTACCAAATATCCCAAACACAACAACACGAAAGCATCCCAGACCATCATTAAGCCTCCACGGCCTTGTACAGGTCCAATCTGTCATACCGGATTCATACCTTCATGATTTTCTCGCCATATTCTCAGCCTCCCATCGGTATTAATTAGACGGATCGAGACTCATCACTCCTACACATTTCCACTAGTGTCTATTCTCTATATTCGCTTGCCCAGGTAAGAATGGCAACTCGATGGCATGCATTTAGGAAAGGTAAACTCGTATGTCTACGGCTTCCGAAGCCCATATGGTGAAGGAGCGATACACGAAGCTGTCTATGTCAGAAATTTTACCTATATTATTATGTGAAACAACAGATTAACAACAGGCATAGTGCTAGCTGTATGTGCATTTACCGCAACTTCTTCACGTAAGCCCATGTGCGGCGCAGCGCTATTCAATTTGCATAGCCATGTCTATCCCTAATTTAGTGCCACTTCAGTGTAGTTACAACTCATGAAGCTTGGACATACGTGTAACGATTTCAATAGAAAAAGATGAATTTACTGCCGAAAAAGAGAAAAAAAGACATAATATATTGGTTCAGAGAAACCAAAACCAAATTCTAAAGGTTTTATTGTTGTTACTGGATTCTTTTATAACGGGAAACTTAAAATAAGGAATGTAGAAACAAATATCAAAATTAATTCGATTACAGTCAGAAATAACTTTAAACACCTATATTCAAAGACGAAACTCCATCCTTTATCCAAACAATCTTGACTGTATTGAGATCCATCAGGATAAGGCTACAAACCATACTTCTAAATCTACTGCTTTATGTTTTGAAAAAAGTGAGATACGAAACCGAAATTGAAGCTATTCCCTCTAGATGCATATCCCCCAAATATCCTGATGTCTCTCCTATGGATTAATGTGCATTTGTGCTTTTAAAACAAGCTCTTTATACGTGGCATCCCCAAACATTGGATGGAAGTGGAACATTGTGAAGGAGAAGTGGCATAAAATCAACCTTGATGTTTTCAGGAAAAGGGTTTTCTCTTGGAAATCAAGATGTAATATGATGGTTCAACAAAAGGTCTCTCAGATGGAATATATTAGAAAATGGAATTTTAACGTTTGTTTATATATATAATTCTTTGCAAAATCCTTAAAACGTTAACTGAACACACCCTGTACTCAGTGATTTGCGATAGTTATGTTGAACTTTAAATTTCAGACTAAACGTTTGAGGATTATTCTTAGGGTTTCCTTTATTCTCATTTTAATTAATAATGCCTCATAAATATTTATTCAAATATATGAAAGTATCTGAAAGGTTCATTTTCTAATTTATAAAATACGCTGTTTTTAAATATTCTTAACCCAGACGGACATTAGCCCGCATTCTGTCCAAACGTCTATGTGTGCAAATGAAAAAATGATTCCTTTGGGCGCATAACAAAGTCTGAAAGCTTTCAGTTTAATATTTGTTTTTGGTATATCTGTGGGGGTGTAAATTCTTTCACTTCCAGTATATATCCAATCGGGACATTTTTATAAAAATTATTTAAATTAATGTTTTTCAAAATTCATGTCATGACTGATTTGTTTGAGTAAAAGTTAGGTTATTTGAAAAGGGCAAAGAAAAGGATGGTTACCTGCCTGGCGCGAGGGATGGCTTTGCGGAGAACGTTCCATGCGAAATTGCCTAATATACATCGAGATAAGGAAAACTGCAGAAGCCAACCATGGAGCCAGCACGTTTGCGGGGAATCAAACAGGTAAAACTCTTAGCATTCTTAATCACAGTGCATATTGCTATGGAACACATATTGAAAATACTTCGTTTGAAAAGAAAGCAATATATTCTTATTTATTATTTCTAGTAAATTTTGACATGAAGGCCACAGAGAGAAAAAAATCTAAAATACAAAATAGCATCCTTAATCGTGTTTTAATGATAATCTGGAGATTTTTTATTCGAAATGCCGACAAATCACTTAGGAAATAGAAAAATTAAGTAGCTGACGGTCACTTCGAATTGCGAGCACAGACAACAAGGGAAAATATGCCTAAGAAAAATTTCAATAATAGCTACAGCTTAACTTAATTCAATGAGAAATTATAGTTAAAAATAGAGCATATTGGTAAATCATAACTGAATTTGGTGTGTAAGCTAGTAAATTAATTTAAGAGCACAAGGAAAACCAATTTAGCAACGGCATTTAACTGCAAATAATCATTTTAATTTCAGGTACCACATAATTTCATTTAAATTTTGCAGTTCTGAAATGTAGCTCTAGAAAAGAATTTTAAAATGATTTTCTGTTTCCATTTCAGCTGTAGCGCAAACGATTGGATTGAAAACCCCTTTCCTCTCTCTTATCGAGAAAGGCAATTTTTTCCGTCCAAATCCTATGCTCAGTCAATAAGGACGTCACTTAGTCAGTCATTGGTCAGTCAATGTCCAATTTTTATTCAGTCACTGGTCAGGCAAGGAGATCTTCACTTTCTCAGTTCCTGTTCAGTGAATACCCAATTTTTAGTCTGTCTGTAGTCAGTCAATGAGATCGTCACTCAGTCACTGCTCAGTCAATGTCCAAATTTATTCAGTCTCCGGTCTGTCAATGAGATAGTCAGTTAGTCAGTCACTGGTCAGACAATGTCCAATTTTTAGTCAGTCAATGGGCAATTAAGGAGATTGTCACTTAGTCAGTCAATGTCCAATTTTTAGGAAGGCCCTGGTCAGTCAATGAGATCGTCACTTAGTGACTGGTCAGAAAATGTCTTATTTTTTACTCAGTCACTGGTCAGTCAATGTCCTACTTTTAATCACTAAATGAAATTGTCATTAATCAGTCACTGGTCAGTCAATGTCCAATTTTTAGGCAGTGACTGGTCAGCCAATGAGATGAGTGTCATGGCAAACAAATTTATGACGAATACAAACTGAAATTGTGTAAACTTATCTCAGATCTATATAATATGTTTTAAGTCCTTTGTTTATTTTTAGTTTTTTAAAGCAGAAATATTTCAGTAACGTTTTTCTTATGTTTGAAATTTTGAAACGCTTGCTATGATTTGAAGAAGGATGTTGAGAGTACTCGTCATCAAAGCAGATAACAGGGACGGTACCGACGACGAGATCAGCAAGGTGTTCTTCAGAATCTTGAATTGGTTTCAGTTCTGTTCTGTCTACTTGATCCACTTTGCCATTCATTTTTGGTTCATTATTTGTGTTAAGGAGATTAACAGAATCGGTGTCTCTTTGTGCTCCAAGATCGTTATCCGATACAATGCATTCAACATCAAATGATTTAATAGAGGCATTCAAACTGAATTCTTCCTGGTTCAAGATGGTTATACTGCTGTTCGTGCCTATTTGATTACCTGAGTTATCAGATTTTGGAAAATCAAAATCCTTTTTTGTTTCATGTTGGAGGCAATTAAATTGCTTTTCATCGCTGATATTGTGCACATCGTAAGAATTATTATCGAAATCTTTGGCAAAATGGTCGATATGGTCAGTATCACTATCAACATGCAAATTAAGAAGATTATTATCTAAAGCTTCGTTATTAACTTCGAGGAGATCGGTGTCACTGTCTATATCCACATCAAAGGAATCATCATATAATTGATTAATATCAGCATATGAACCTAGGAAATCTAAATTACGTACCTTGTTTCCGGCATTAAACTTGTGTTCACTACGGTTAATAGAGTTTTCATTATTATTTTCCCGAATTCTCTCTTCTCTTCGAGAAAACAAAAGGAAGGCAGTCGCAAAACAAATAAGTATGCCCAATAGGCTGTCGATAAAGGGTGTTGGTATAATAACGTAACACAATACTGTCAAAAAAAAGAACTCCATTTCTAAAAATGGTTCGAATGCGATTTCAGCATTAAAAATAACAACTTTAAGCAAATAAGCTCCACACGTAAGATTTTAGCACCACTAGATTTGATATCTCTAATGATTATGGTTTATAAGCATTGTTAAAAATGTATACATTAACTTTGTCGTAATTTAACAAAAGCCTTAAACAATAATTGGTAAATTCATTGTTTCGAACGTTATTAAAAGGATTCTTTGAATATGTAACAATGAAAGGTACTCTGATATATAACTCTACTCATAATAGAGGTAAGATTCTATGTGTCCGTCTTTCGTTCGGTCTGCGTGTAAGCTAATAGACCCAGGCCTACGAATGTGCTACATAGCTGCATCTAGACAAGAGCCAGTGCACCTCGAAACGAGGTTTCAAAAATTGAATGACATTTTAATTTTATTTTATTTATTTATTTATTTAATTATTTTGATAAAATCGCATAAAATCGGTAATTTTCTCTCATTACATCAGCAATAGTGGCACGCAACCATTTTTGCTGTTGTATCCCTGTCGCCATTGTTGATGATATCAGCACTGTTGCCATTCGGAAAAATGAGGGCGAAAATTAGCGTATTAAGAACTTTCAATTAATATCTCTGATTTTTGCTATTTTTTTGGATAAAAGTGGAAGCGGAAAAGTGGAAAACGAACCAACGCTAAACTGCTGCTGCCATACATATTCAAATAAATATTTCTTTTCGGGGGTTTCATGCAATACAAAGCTTAAACGTAATCCTTATATGTACATATATATTTATATATATATATATAACCAATGATTATTATTATTAAAACGAAAATACTTGAGTACTATGGGAAAATATTTTTTTATACAAAAAGTACTTTCAAAACAAGAATTTTTCTTGGATTTATTACTGCAAAGCACAGAAAATCGTGTTTACCTTCCACTCTCATGGAAAGGGTTTCATCTACCTTTGGCTGGGTAAAAAAAAAAAACTAAATATATACACAATACAAAAATATATCAAACTATTTTTAATTCTTTAATAGCCACCTCTTTAAGATAAAATCATCTGGTTAGCCTAACATTAACTTACGTTATATAATTAGCAAGAACGATACACCAAAATGAGTTTTGGTGATCGATATACTTAGTGTACATAGTGTTTTTCTACTTTTAGTTACTCTTTATTGCATTTACTTAATTATTGCTGGCAAATCGATAGGGGCTTTGCGACCCCTGGGCCATGACATTGATGTGTATTATGTGTTGAAAATTTCAACAACTGCTCTGTGCAAATATGCTCCGCTCACTTATGTTACATGCCTCAACAACTACCGCCACGTTATTCCGTTAGCTTCAATACACGAGGAAGGAGAACTCTCCAGCTGTAAGACTTACGAGGATAAAGGTATGCCAACGTTTTTATGCTACAGATGTGCTAATTTGCTTTTACGATGTAAAAGTTACGCTTCAGATATTTTAAACCGCTATTTTACCAAACTTATGCCACTGTTACATATTGCCACATTGGATGTGATTCCGATCTTCAAGTGAACAGGTTTGTTCCAACATTGGGATTTAATTTTCACATTTATATGATACCAACAAAGGACAGATATAGATATTTAACGATTTCAGGTTATTGTACCTATTAAATAAGAGAAGACCTATGACCTATATATCATTAGAGGGAATATATTTATCGCTAGGAAGGCTTATAAATGATATTCTAAATCTTATGCTTGCATACCAAACCATCACAACAGACGACATTTTGACATCATACCAGTCGATGTCATTTCATACCACCATCATAACAGGCATTCTGAACATGGAAAACCGAGTGAATAAAACATAACACTTCTATTCTCTACACACCTCAATAATAAGATATGCTAATTTGGAAAGATGCTCAGTATATTTCAAGTCAGGTCTCCTAAGTAGTCAATTTATGACAGAGAAGGCGGACGAATGCTCAACCATCCAACCAACCAGTAGCCAACGGCTCATCACATCTACGCACAGAATCATATTGAGGGTGGTTGGAACAAGTACCAAATATCCCAAACACAACAACACGAAAGCATCCCAGACCATCGTTGAGCCTCCACGGCCTTGTACAGGTCCAATCTGCCATACCGGATTCATACCTTCATGATTCTCTCGCCATATTCTCAGCCTCCCATCGGTATTAATTAGACGGATCGAGACTCATCACTCCTACACATTTCAAGTCCACTAGTGTCTATTCTCTATATTCGCTTGCCCAGGTAAGAATGGCAACTCGATGGCATGCATTTAGGAAAGGTAAACTCGTGTGTCTACGGCTTCCGAAGCCCATATGGTGAAGGGAGCGATACACGAAGCTGTCTATGTCAGAAATTTTACCTATATTATTATGTGAAACAACTGATTAACGACAAGCATAGTGCTAGCTTTATGTGCATTTACCACAACTTCTTCACGTAAGCCCATATGCGGCGCAGCGCTATTCAATTTGCATAGCCATGTCTATCCCTAATTTAGTGGCACTTCAGTGTAGTTACAACTCATGAAGCTTGGACATACGTGTAACGATTTCAATAGAAAAAGATGAATTTACTGCCGAAAAAGAGAAAAAAAGACATAATATATTGGTTCAGAGAAAACAAAAACAAATTCTAAAGGTTTTATTGTTTTTACTGGATTCTTTTATAACGGGAAACTTAAAATAAGGAATGTAGAAACAAATATCAAAATTAATTCGATTACAGTCAGAAATAACTTTAAACACCTATATTCAAAGACGAAACTCCATCCTTTATCCAAACAATCTTGACTGTATTAAGATCCATCAGGATAAGGCTACAAACCATACTTCTAAATCTACTGCTTTATGTTTTGAAAAAAGTGAGATATGAAACCGAAATTGAAGCTATTCCCTCTAGATGGATATCCCCCCAAATATCCTGATGTGTCTCCTATGGATTAATGTGCATTTGTGCTTTTAAAACAAGCTCTTTATACGTGGGTCCCCAAACATTGGATGGAAGTGGAACATTGTGAAGGAGAAGTGGCATAAAATCAACCTTGATGTTTTCAGAAAAAGGCTTTTCTCTTGGAAATCAAGATGTAATATGATGGTTCAACAAAAGGTCTCTCAGATGGAATATATTAGAAAATGGAATTTTAACGTTTGTTTATATATATAATTCTTTGCAAAATCCTTAAAACGTTAACTGAACACACCCTGTACTCAGTGATTTGCGATAGTTATGTTGAATTTTAAATTTCAGACTAAACGTTTGAGGATTATTCTTAGGGTTTCCTTTATTCTCATTTTAATTAATAATGCCTCATAAATATTTATTCAAATATATGAAAGTATCTGAAAGGTTCATTTTCTAATTTATAAAATACGCTGTTTTTAAATATTCTTAACCCAGACGGACATTAGCCCGCATTCTGTCCAAACGTCTATGTGTGCAAATGAAAAAATGATTCCTTTGAGCGCATAACAAAGTCTGAAAGCTTTCAGTTTAATATTTGTTTTTGGTATATCTGTGGGGGTGTAAATTCTTTCACTTCCAGTATATATCCAATCGGGACATTTTTATAAAAATTATTTAAATTAATGTCTTTCAAAATTCATGTCATGACTGATTTGTTTGACTAAAAGTTAGGTTATTTGAAAAGGGCAAAGAAAAGGATGGTTACCTGCCTGGCGCGAGGGATGGCTTTGCGGAGAACGTTCCATGCGAAATTGCCTAATATACATCGAGATAAGGAAAACTGCAGAAGCCAACCATGGAGCCAGCACGTCTGCGGGGAATCAAACAGGTAAAACTCTTAGCATTCTTAATCACAGTGCATATTGCTATGGAACACATATTGAAAATACTTCGTTTGAAAAGAAAGCAATATATTCTTATTTATTATTTCTAGTAAATTTTGACATGAAGGCCACAGAGAGAAAAAAATCTAAAATACAAAATATCATCCTTAATCGTGTTTTAATGATAATCTGGAAATTTTTATTCGAAATGCCGACAAATCACTTAGGAAATAGAAACATTAAGTAGCTGACGGTCACTTCGAATTGCGAGCACAGACAACAAGGGAAAATATGCCTAACAAAAATTTCAATAATAGTTACAGCTTAACTTAATTCAATGAGAAATTATAGTTAAAAGTAGAGCATATTGGTAAATCATAACTGACTTTGGTGTGTAAGCTAGTAAATTAATTTAAGAGCACAAGGAAAACCAATTTTGCAACGGCATTTAACTGCAAATAATCATTTTAATTTCAGGTACCATATAATTTCATTTAAATTTTGCAGTTCTGAAATGTAGCTCTAGAAAAGAATTTTAAAATGATTTTATGTTTCCATTTCAGCTGTAGCGCAAACGATTGAATTGAAAACCCCTTTCCTCTCTCTTATCGAGAAAGGCAATTTTTTCCGTCCAAATCCTATGCTCAGTCAATAAGGACGTCACTTAGTCAGTCATTGGTCAGTCAATGTCCAATTTTTTTTCAGTCACTGGTCAGGCAAGGAGATCTTCACTTTCTCAGTTCCTGTTCAGTGAATACCCAATTTTTAGTCTGTCTGTAGTCAGTCAATGAGATCGTCACTCAGTCACTGCTCAGTCAATGTCCAAATTTATTCAGTCTCCGGTCTGTCAATGAGATAGTCAGTTAGTCAGTCACTGGTCAGACAATGCCCAATTTTTAGTCAGTCAATGGGCAATTAAGGAGATTGTCACTTAGTCAGTCAATGTCCAATTTTTAGGAAGGCCCTGGTCAGTCAATGAGATCGTCACTTAGTGACTGGTCAGAAAATGTCTAATTTTTTACTCAGTCACTGGTCAGTCAATGTCCTACTTTTAATCACTAAATGAAATTGTCATTTAGTCAGTCACTGGTCAGTCAATGTCCAATTTTTAGGCAGTGACTGGTCAGCCAATGAGATGAGTGTCATGGCAAACAAATTTATGACGAATACAAACTGAAATTGTGTAAACTTATCTCAGATCTATATAATATGTTTTAAGTCCTTTGTTTATTTTTAGTTTTTTAAAGCAGAAATATTTCAGTAACGTTTTTCTTATGTTTGAAATTTTGAAACGCTTGCTATGATTTGAAGAAGGATGTTGAGAGTACTCGTCATCAAAGCAGATAACAGGGACGGTACCAACGACGAGATCAGCAAGGTGTTCTTCAGAATCTTGAATTGGTTTCAGTTCTGTTCTGTCTACTTGATCCACTTTGCCATTCATTTTTGGTTCATTATTTGTGTTAAGGAGATTACCAGAATCGGTGTCTCTTTGTGCTCCAAGATCGTTATCCGATACAATGCATTCAGCATCAAATGATTTAATAGAGGCATTCAAACTGAATTCTTCCTGGTTCAAGATGGTTATACTGCTGTTCGTGCCTATTTGATTACCTGAGTTATCAGATTTTGGAAAATCAAAATCCTTTTTTGTTTCATGTTGGAGGCAATTAAATTGCTTTTCATCGCTGATATTGTGCACATCGTAAGAATTATTATCGAAATCTTTGGCAAAATGGTCGATATGGTCAGTATCACTATCAACATGCAAATTAAGAAGATTATTATCTAAAGCTTCGTTATTAACTTCGAGGAGATCGGTGTCACTGTCTATATCCACATCAAAGGAATCATCGTATAATTGATTAATATCAGCATATGAACCAAGGAAATCTAAATTACGTACCTTGTTTCCGGCATTAAACTTGTGTTCACTACGGTCAATAGAGTTTTCATTATTATTTTCCCGAATTCTCTCTTCTCTTCGAGAAAACAAAAGGAAGGCAGTCGCAAAACAAATAAGTATGCCCAATAGGCTGTCGATAAAGGGTGTTGGTATAATAACGTAACACAATACTGTCAAAAAAAAGAACTCCATTTCTAAAAATGGTTCGAATGCGATTTCAGCATTAAAAATAACAACTTTAAGCAAATAAGCTCCACACGTAAGATTTTAGCACCACTAGATTTGATATCTCTAATGATTATGGTTTATAAGCATTGTTAAAAATGTATACATTAACTTTGTCGTAATTTAACAAAAGCCTTAAACAATAATTGGTAAATTCATTGTTTCGAACGTTATTAAAAGGATTCTTTGAATATGTAACAATGAAAGGTACTCTGATATATAACTCTACTCATAATAGAGGTAAGATTCTATGTGTCCGTCTTTCGTTCGGTCTGCGTGTAAGCTAATAGACCCAGGCCTACGAATGTGCTACATAGCTGCATCTAGACAAGAGCCAGTGCACCTCGAAACGAGGTTTCCAAAAATTGAATGACATTTTAATTTTATTTTATTTATTTATTTATTTATTTATTTAATTATTTTGATAAAATCGCATAAAATCGGTAATTTTCTCTCATTACATCAGCAATAGTGGCACGCAACCATTTTTGCTGTTGTATCCCTGTCGCCATTGTTGATGATATCAGCACTGTTGCCATTCGGAAAAATGAGGGCGAAAATTAGCGTATTAAGAACTTTCAATTAATATCTCTGATTTTTGCTATTTTTTTGGATAAAAGTGGAAGCGGAAAAGTGGAAAACGAACCAACGCTAAACTGCTGCTGCCATACATATTCAAATAAATATTTCTTTTCGGGGGTTTCATGCAATACAAAGCTTAAACGTAATCCTTATATGTACATATATATTTATATATATATATATATAACCAATGATTATTATTATTAAAACGAAAATACTTGAGTACTATGGGAAAATATTTTTTTATACAAAAAGTACTTTCAAAACAAGAATTTTTCTTGGATTTATTACTGCAAAGCACAGAAAATCGTGTTTACCTTCCACTCTCATGGAAAGGGTTTCATCTACCTTTGGCTGGGTAAAAAAAAAACTAAATATATACACAATACAAAAAAATATCAAACTATTTTTAATTCTTTAATAACCACCTCTTTAAGATAAAATCATCTGGTTAGCCTAACATTAACTTACGTTATATAATTAGCAAGAACGATACACCAAAATGAGTTTTGGTGATCGATATACTTAGTGTACATAGTGTTTTTCTACTTTTAGTTACTCTTTATTGCATTTACTTAATTATTGCTGGCAAATCGGTATGGGCTTTGCGACCCCTGGGCCATGACATTGATGTGTATTATGAGTTCAAAATTTCAACAACTGCTCTGTGCAAATATGCTCCGCTCACTTATGTTACATGCCTCAACAACTACCGCCACGTTATTCCGTTAGCTTCAATACACGAGGAAGGAGAACTCTCCAGCTGTAGCACTTACGAGGATAAAGGTATGCCAACGTTTTTATGCTAGAGATGTGCTAATTTGCTTTTACGATGTAAACGTTACGCTTCAGATATTTTAAACCGCTATTTTACCAAACTTATGCCACTGTTACAGATTGCCACATTGGATGTGATTCCGAAATTCAAGTGAACAGGTTTGTTCCAACATTGGGATTTAATTTTCACATTTATATGATACCAACAAAGGACAGATATAGATATTTAACGATTTCAGGTTATTGTACCTATTAAATAAGCGAAGACCTATGACCTCTATATCATTAGAGGGAATATATTTATCCCTAGGAAGGCTTATAAATGATATTCTAAATCATATGCTTACATACCATACCATCACAACAGACGACATTCTGACATCATACCAGTCGATGTCATTTCATACCACCATCATAACAGACATTCTGAACATGGAAAACCGAGTGAATAAAACATAACACTTCTATTCTCTACATTCCTCAATAATAAGATATGCTAATTTGGAAAGATGCTCAGTATATTTCAAGTCAGATCTCTTAAGTAGTCAATTTATGACAGAGAAGGCGGACGAATGCTCAACCATCCAACCAACCAGTAGCCAACGGCTCATCACATCTACGTACAGAATCATATTGAGGGTGGTTGGAACAAGTACCAAATATCCCAAACACAACAACACGAAAGCATCCCAGACCATCGTTAAGCCTCCACGGCCTTGTAGAGGTCCAATCTGCCATACCGGATTCATACCTTCATGATTCTCTCGCCATATTCTCAGCCTCCCATCGGTATTAATTAGACGGATCGAGACTCATCACTCCTACACATTTCAAGTCCACTAGTGTCTATTCTCTATATTCGCTTGCCCAGGTAAGAATGGCAACTCGATGGCATGCATTTAGGAAAGGTAAACTCGTGTGTCTACGGCTTCCGAAGCCCATATGGTGAAGGGAGCGATACACGAAGCTGTCTATGGCAGAAATTTTACCTATATTATTATGTGAAACAACTGATTAACGACAAGCATAGTGCTAGCTGTATGTGCATTTACCACAACTTCTTCACGTAAGCCCATATGCGGCGCAGCGCTATTCAATTTGCATAGCCATGTCTATCCCTAATTTAGTGGCACTTCAGTGTAGTTACAACTCATGAAGCTTGGACATACGTGTAACGATTTCAATAGAAAAAGATGAATTTACTGCCGAAAAAGAGAAAAAAAGACATAATATATTGGTTCAGAGAAAACAAAAACAAATTCTAAAGGTTTTATTGTTGTTACTGGATTCTTTTATAACGGGAAACTTAAAATAAGGAATGTAGAAACAAATATCAAAATTAATTCGATTACAGTCAGAAATAACTTTAAACACCTATATTCAAAGACGAAACTCCATCCTTTATCCAAACAATCTTGACTGTATTAAGATCCATCAGGATAAGGCTACAAACCATACTTCTAAATCTACTGCTTTATGTTTTGAAAAAAGTGAGATATGAAACCGAAATTGAAGCTATTCCCTCTAGATGGATATCCCCCCAAATATCCTGATGTGTCTCCTATGGATTAATGTGCATTTGTGCTTTTAAAACAAGCTCTTTATACGTGGCATCCCCAAACATTGGATGGAAGTGGAACATTGTGAAGGAGAAGTGGCATAAAATCAACCTTGATGTTTTCAGAAAAAGGCTTTTCTCTTGGAAATCAAGATGTAATATGATGGTTCAACAAAAGGTCTCTCAGATGGAATATATTAGAAAATGGAATTTTAACGTTTGTTTATATATATAATTCTTTGCAAAATCCTTAAAACGTTAACTGAACACACCCTGTACTCAGTGATTTGCGATAGTTATGTTGAATTTTAAATTTCAGACTAAACGTTTGAGGATTATTCTTAGGGTTTCCTTTATTCTCATTTTAATTAATAATGCCTCATAAATATTTGTTCAAATATATGAAAGTATCTGAAAGGTTCATTTTCTAATTTATAAAATACGCTGTTTTTAAATATTCTTAACCCAGACGGACATTAGCCCGCATTCTGTCCAAACGTCTATGTGTGCAAATGAAAAAATGATTCCTTTGGGCGCATAACAAAGTCTGAAAGCTTTCAGTTTAATATTTGTTTTTGGTATATCTGTGGGGGTGTAAATTCTTTCACTTCCAGTATATATCCAATCGGGACATTTTTATAAAAATTGTTTAAATTAATGTCTTTCAAAATTCATGTCATGACTGATTTGTTTGACTAAAAGTTAGGTTATTTGAAAAGGGCAAAGAAAAGGATGGTTACCTGCCTGGCGCGAGGGATGGCTTTGCGGAGAACGTTCCATGCGAAATTGCCTAATATACATCGAGATAAGGAAAACTGCAGAAGCCAACCATGGAGCCAGCACGTTTGCGGGGAATCAAACAGGTAAAACTCTTAGCATTCTTAATCACAGTGCATATTGCTATGGAACACATATTGAAAATACTTCGTTTGAAAAGAAAGCAATATATTCTTATTTATTATTTCTAGTAAATTTTGACATGAAGGCCACAGAGAGAAAAAAATCTAAAATACAAAATAGCATCCTTAATCGTGTTTTAATGATAATCTGGAGATTTTTTATTCGAAATGCCGACAAATCACTTAGGAAATAGAAAAATTAAGTAGCTGACGGTCACTTCGAATTGCGAGCACAGACAACAAGGGAAAATATGCCTAAGAAAAATTTCAATAATAGCTACAGCTTTACTTAATTCAATGAGAAATTATAGTTAAAAATAGAGCATATTGGTAAATCATAACTGAATTTGGTGTGTAAGCTAGTAAATTAATTTAAGAGCACAAGGAAAACCAATTTAGCAACGGCATTTAACTGCAAATAATCATTTTAATTTCAGGTACCACATAATTTCATTTAAATTTTGCAGTTCTGAAATGTAGCTCTAGAAAAGAATTTTAAAATGATTTTCTGTTTCCATTTCAGCTGTAGCGCAAACGATTGGATTGAAAACCCCTTTCCTCTCTCTTATCGAGAAAGGCAATTTTTTCCGTCCAAATCCTATGCTCAGTCAATAAGGACGTCACTTAGTCAGTCATTATTCAGTCAATGTCCAATTTTTATTCAGTCACTGGTCAGGCAAGGAGATCTTCACTTTCTCAGTTCCTGTTCAGTGAATGCCCAATTTTTAGTCTGTCTGTAGTCAGTCAATGAGATCGTCACTCAGTCACTGCTCAGTCAATGTCCAAATTTATTCAGTCTCCGGTCTGTCTATCAGATAGTCAGTTAGTCCGTCATTGGTCAGACAATGTCCAATTTTTATTCACTCAACGGGCGATCAAGGAGATTGTCACTTAGTCAGTCAGTGTCCAAATTTTAGGAAGGCCCTGGTCAGTCAATGAGATCGTCACTTAGTGACTGGTCAGAAAATGTCTAATTTTTACTCAGTCACTGTCCTACTTTTAATCACTAAATGAGATTGTCATTTAGTCAGTCACTGGTCAGTCAATGTCCAATTTTTAGGCAGTCACTGGTCAGCCAATGAGATGAGTGTCATGGCAAACAAATTTATGACGAATACAAACTGAAATTGTGTAAACTTATCTCAGATCTATATAATATGTTTTAAGTCCTTTGTATATTTTTAGTTTTTTAAAGCAGAAATATTTCAGTAACGTTTTTCTTATGTTTGAAATTTTGAAACGCTTGCTATGATTTGAAGAAGGATGTTGAGAGTACTCGTCATCAAAGCAGATAACAGGGACGGTACCAACGACGAGATCAGCAAGGTGTTCTTCAGAATCTTGAATTGGTTTCAGTTCTGTTCTGTCTACTTGATCCACTTTGCCATTCATTTTTGGTTCATTATTTGTGTTAAGGAGATTACCAGAATCGGTGTCTCTTTGTGCTCCAAGATCGTTATCCGATACAATGCATTCAGCATCAAATGATTTAATAGAGGCATTCAAACTGAATTCTTCCTTGTTCAAGATGGTTATACTGCTGTTCGTGCCTATTTGATTACCTGAGTTATCAGATTTTGGAAAATCAAAATCCTTTTTTGTTTCATGTTGGAGGCAATTAAATTGCTTTTCATCGCTGATATTCTGCACATCGTAAGAATTATTATCGAAATTTTTGGCAAAATGGTCGATATGGTCAGTATCACTATCAACATGCAAATTAAGAAGATTATTATCTAAAGCTTCGTTATTAACTTCGAGGAGATCGGTGTCACTGTCTATATCCACATCAAAGGAATCATCATATAATTGATTAATATCAGCATATGAACCAAGGAAATCTAAATTACGTACCTTGTTTCCGGCATTAAACTTGTGTTCACTACGGTTAATAGAGTTTTCATTATTATTTTCCCGAATTCTCTCTTCTCTTCGAGAAAACAAAAGGAAGGCAGTCGCAAAACAAATAAGTATGCCCAATAGGCTGTCGATAAAGGGTGTTGGTATAATAACGTAACACAATACTGTCAAAAAAAAGAACTCCATTTCTAAAAATGGTTCGAATGCGATTTCAGCATTAAAAATAACAACTTTAAGCAAATAAGCTCCACACGTAAGATTTTAGCACCACTAGATTTGATATCTCTAATGATTATGGTTTATAAGCATTGTTAAAAATGTATACATTAACTTTGTCGTAATTTAACAAAAGCCTTAAACAATAATTGGTAAATTCATTGTTTCGAACGTTATTAAAAGGATTCTTTGAATATGTAACAATGAAAGGTACTCTGATATATAACTCTACTCATAATAGAGGTAAGATTCTATGTGTCCGTCTTTCGTTCGGTCTGCGTGTAAGCTAATAGACCCAGGCCTACGAATGTGCTACATAGCTGCATCTAGACAAGAGCCAGTGCACCTCGAAACGAGGTTTCCAAAAATTGAATGACATTTTAATTTTATTTTATTTTATTTATTTATTTATTTATTTAATTATTTTGATAAAATCGCATAAAATCGGTAATTTTCTCTCATTACATCAGCAATAGTGGCACGCAACCATTTTTGCTGTTGTATCCCTGTCGCCATTGTTGATGATATCAGCACTGTTGCCATTCGGAAAAATGAGGGCGAAAATTAGCGTATTAAGAACTTTCAATTAATATCTCTGATTTTTGCTATTTTTTTGGATAAAAGTGGAAGCGGAAAAGTGGAAAACGAACCAACGCTAAACTGCTGCTGCCATACATATTCAAATAAATATTTCTTTTCGGGGGTTTCATGCAATACAAAGATTAAACGTAATCCTTATATGTACATATATATTTATATATATATATATATAACCAATGATTATTATTATTAAAACGAAAATACTTGAGTACTATGGGACAATATTTTTTTATACAAAAAGTACTTTCAAAAGAAGAATTTTTCTTGGATTTATTACTGCAAAGCACAGAAAATCGTGTTTACCTTCCACTCTCATGGAAAGGGTTTCATCTACCTTTGGCTGGGTAAAAAAAAAACTAAATATATACACAATACAAAAATGTATCAAACTATTTTTAATTCTTTAATAGCCACCTCTTTAAGATAAAATCATCTGGTTAGCCTAACATTAACTTACGTTATATAATTAGCAAGAACGATACACCAAAATGAGTTTTGGTGATCGATATACTTAGTGTACATAGTGTTTTTCTACTTTTAGTTACTCTTTATTGCATTTACTTAATTATTGCTGGCAAATCGGTATGGGCTTTGCGACCCCTGGGCCATGACATTGATGTGTATTATGAGTTCAAAATTTCAACAACTGCTCTGTGCAAATATGCTCCCCTCATTTATGTTACATGCCTCAACAACTACCGCCACGTTATTCCGTTAGCTTCAATACACGAGGAAGGAGAACTCTCCAGCTGTAGCACTTACGAGGATAAAGGTATGCCAACGTTTTTATGCTACAGATGTGCTAATTTGCTTTTACGATGTAAAAGTTACGCTTCAGATATTTTAAACCGCTATTTTACCAAACTTATGCCACTGTTACATATTGCCACATTGGATGTGATTCCGAAATTCAAGTGAACAGGTTTGTTCCAACATTGGGATTTAATTTTCACATTTATATGATACCAACAAAGGACAGATATAGATATTTAACGATTTCAGGTTATTGTACCTATTAAATAAGCGAAGACCTATGACCTATATATCATTAGAGGGAATATATTTATCCCTAGGAAGGCTTATAAATGATATTCTAAATCATATGCTTACATACCAAACCATCACAACAGACGACATTCTGACATCATACCAGTCGATGTCATTTCATACCACCATCATAACAGACATTCTGAACATGGAAAAACGAGTGAATAAAACATAACACTTCTATTCTCTACATTCCTCAATAATAAGATATGCTAATTTGGAAAGATGCTCAGTATATTTCAAGTCAGATCTCTTAAGTAGTCAATTTATGACAGAGAAGGCGGACGAATGCTCAACCATCCAACCAACCAGTAGCCAACGGCTCATCACATCTACGTACAGAATCATATTGAGGGTGGTTGGAACAAGTACCAAATATCCCAAACACAACAACACGAAAGCATCCCAGACCATCGTTAAGCCTCCACGGCCTTGTAGAGGTCCAATCTGCCATACCGGATTCATACCTTCATGATTCTCTCGCCATATTCTCAGCCTCCCATCGGTATTAATTAGACGGATCGAGACTCATCACTCCTACACATTTCAAGTCCACTAGTGTCTATTCTCTATATTCGCTTGCCCAGGTAAGAATGGCAACTCGATGGCATGCATTTAGGAAAGGTAAACTCGTGTGTCTACGGCTTCCGAAGCCCATATGGTGAAGGGAGCGATACACGAAGCTGTCTATGGCAGAAATTTTACCTATATTATTATGTGAAACAACTGATTAACGACAAGCATAGTGCTAGCTGTATGTGCATTTACCACAACTTCTTCACGTAAGCCCATATGCGGCGCAGCGCTATTCAATTTGCATAGCCATGTCTATCCCTAATTTAGTGGCACTTCAGTGTAGTTACAACTCATGAAGCTTGGACATACGTGTAACGATTTCAATAGAAAAAGATGAATTTACTGCCGAAAAAGAGAAAAAAAGACATAATATATTGGTTCAGAGAAAACAAAAACAAATTCTAAAGGTTTTATTGTTGTTACTGGATTCTTTTATAACGGGAAACTTAAAATAAGGAATGTAGAAACAAATATCAAAATTAATTCGATTACAGTCAGAAATAACTTTAAACACCTATATTCAAAGACGAAACTCCATCCTTTATCCAAACAATCTTGACTGTATTAAGATCCATCAGGATAAGGCTTCAAACCATACTTCTAAATCTACTGCTTTATGTTTTGAAAAAAGTGAGATATGAAACCGAAATTGAAGCTATTCCCTCTAGATGGATATCCCCCCAAATATCCTGATGTGTCTCCTATGGATTAATGTGCATTTGTGCTTTTAAAACAAGCTCTTTCTACGTGGCATCCCCAAACATTGGATGGAAGTGGAACATTGTGAAGGAGAAGTGGCATAAAATCAACCTTGATGTTTTCAGAAAAAGGCTTTTCTCTTGGAAATCAAGATGTAATATGATCGTTCAACAAAAGGTCTCTCAGATGGAATATATTAGAAAATGGAATTTTAACGTTTGTTTATATATATAATTCTTTGCAAAATCCTTAAAACGTTAACTGAACACACCCTGTACTCAGTGATTTGCGATAGTTATGTTGAATTTTAAATTTCAGACTAAACGTTTGAGGATTATTCTTAGGGTTTCCTTTATTCTCATTTTAATTAATAATGCCTCATAAATATTTATTCAAATATATGAAAGTATCTGAAAGGTTCATTTTCTAATTTATAAAATACGCTGTTTTTAAATATTCTTAAACCAGACGGACATTAGCCCGCATTCTGTCCAAACGTCTATGTATGCAAATGAAAAAATGATTCCTTTGGGCGCATAACAAAGTCTGAAAGCTTTCAGTTTAATATTTGTTTTTGGTATATCTGTGGGGGTGTAAATTCTTTCACTTCCAGTATATATCCAATCGGGACATTTTTATAAAAATTATTTAAATTAATGTCTTTCAAAATTCATGTCATGACTGATTTGTTTGAGTAAAAGTTAGGTTATTTGAAAAGGGCAAAGAAAAGGATGGTTACTTGCCTGGCGCGAGGGATGGCTTTGCGGAGAACGTTCCATGCGAAATTGCCTAATATACATCGAGATAAGGAAAACTGCAGAAGCCAACCATGGAGCCAGCACGTTTGCGGGGAATCAAACAGGTAAAACTCTTAGCATTCTTAATCACAGTGCATATTGCTATGGAACACATATTGAAAATACTTCGTTTGAAAAGAAAGCAATATATTCTTATTTATTATTTCTAGTAAATTTTGACATGAAGGCCACAGAGAGAAAAAAATCTAAAATACAAAATAGCATCCTTAATCGTGTTTTAATGATAATCTGGAGATTTTTTATTCGAAATGCCAACAAATCACTTAGGAAATAGAAAAATTAAGTAGCTGACGGTCACTTCGAATTGCGAGCACAGACAACAAGGGAAAATATGCCTAAGAAAAATTTCAATAATAGCTACAGCTTTACTTAATTCAATGAGAAATTATAGTTAAAAATAGAGCATATTGGTAAATCATAACTGAATTTGGTGTGTAAGCTAGTAAATTAATTTAAGAGCACAAGGAAAACCAATTTAGCAACCGCATTTAACTGCAAATAATCATTTTAATTTCAGGTACCATATAATTTCATTTAAATTTTGCAGTTCTGAAATGTAGCTCTAGAAAAGAATTTTAAAATGATTTTCTGTTTCCATTTCAGCTGTAGCGCAAACGATTGGATTGAAAACCCCTTTCCTCTCTCTTATCGAGAAAGGCAATTTTTTCCGTCCAAATCCTATGCTCAGTCAATAAGGACGTCACTTAGTCAGTCATTGGTCAGTCAATGTCCAATTTTTATTCAGTCACTGGTCAGGCAAGGAGATCTTCACTTTCTCAGTTCCTGTTCAGTGAATACCCAATTTTTAGTCTGTCTGTAGTCAGTCAATGAGATCGTCACTCAGTCACTGCTTAATCAATGTCCAAATTTATTCAGTCTCCGGTCTGTCAATGAGATAGTCAGTTAGTCAGTCACTGGTCAGACAATGTCCAATTTTTAGTCAGTCAATGGGCAATTAAGGAGATTGTCACTTAGTCAGTCAATGTCCAATTTTTAGGAAGGCCCTGGTCAGTCAATGAGATCGTCACTTAGTGACTGGTCAGAAAATGTCTAATTTTTTACTCAGTCACTGGTCAGTCAATGTCCTACTTTTAATCACTAAATGAAATTGTCATTTAGTCAGTCACTGGTCAGTCAATGTCCAATTTTTAGGCAGTGACTGGTCAGCCAATGAAATGAGTGTCATGGCAAACAAATTTATGACGAATACAAACTGAAATTGTGTAAACTTATCTCAGATCTATATAATATGTTTTAAGTCCTTTGTTTATTTTTAGTTTTTTAAAGCAGAAATATTTCAGTAACGTTTTTCTTATGTTTGAAATTTTGAAACGCTTGCTATGATTTGAAGAAGGATGTTGAGAGTACTCGTCATCAAAGCAGATAACAGGGACGGTACCAACGACGAGATCAGCAAGGTGTTCTTCAGAATCTTGAATTGGTTTCAGTTCTGTTCTGTCTACTTGATCCACTTTGCCATTCATTTTTGGTTCATTATTTGTGTTAAGGAGATTACCAGAATCGGTGTCTCTTTGTGCTCCAAGATCGTTATCCGATACAATGCATTCAGCATCAAATGATTTAATAGAGGCATTCAAACTGAATTCTTCCTGGTTCAAGATGGTTATACTGCTGTTCGTGCCTATTTGATTACCTGAGTTATCAGATTTTGGAAAATCAAAATCCTTTTTTGTTTCATGTTGGAGGCAATTAAATTGCTTTTCATCGCTGATATTGTGCACATCGTAAGAATTATTATCGAAATCTTTGGCAAAATGGTCGATATGGTCAGTATCACTATCAACATGCAAATTAAGAAGATTATTATCTAAAGCTTCGTTATTAACTTCGAGGAGATCGGTGTCACTGTCTATATCCACATCAAAGGAATCATCATATAATTGATTAATATCAGCATGTGAACCAAGGAAATCTAAATTACGTACCTTGTTTCCGGCATTAAACTTGTGTTCACTACGGTTAATAGAGTTTTCATTATTATTTTCCCGAATTCTCTCTTCTCTTCGAGAAAACAAAAGGAAGGCAGTCGCAAAACAAATAAGTATGCCCAATAGGCTGTCGATAAAGGGTGTTGGTATAATAACGTAACACAATACTGTCAAAAAAAAGAACTCCATTTCTAAAAATGGTTCGAATGCGATTTCAGCATTAAAAATAACAACTTTAAGCAAATAAGCTCCACACGTAAGATTTTAGCACCACTAGATTTGATATCTCTAATGATTATGGTTTATAAGCATTGTTAAAAATGTATACATTAACTTTGTCGTAATTTAACAAAAGCCTTAAACAACAATTGGTAAATTCATTGTTTCGAACGTTATTAAAAGGATTCTTTGAATATGTAACAATGAAAGGTACTCTGATATATAACTCTACTCATAATAGAGGTAAGATTCTATGTGTCCGTCTTTCGTTCGGTCTGCGTGTAAGCTAATAGACCCAGGCCTACGAATGTGCTACATAGCTGCATCTAGACAAGAGCCAGTGCACCTCGAAACGAGGTTTCCAAAAATTGAATGACATTTTAATTTTATTTTATTTATTTATTTATTTATTTATTTAATTATTTTGATAAAATCGCATAAAATCGGTAATTTTCTCTCATTACATCAGCAATAGTGGCACGCAACCATTTTTGCTGTTGTATCCCTGTCGCCATTGTTGATGATATCAGCACTGTTGCCATTCGGAAAAATGAGGGCGAAAATTAGCGTATTAAGAACTTTCAATTAATATCTCTGATTTTTGCTATTTTTTTGGATAAAAGTGGAAGCGGAAAAGTGGAAAACGAACCAACGCTAAACTGCTGCTGCCATACATATTCAAATAAATATTTCTTTTCGGGGGTTTCATGCAATACAAAGCTTAAACGTAATCCTTATATGTACATATATATTTATATATATATATATATATATAACCAATGATTATTATTATTAAAACGAAAATACTTGAGTACTATGGGAAAATATTTTTTTATACAAAAAGTACTTTCAAAACAAGAATTTTTCTTGGATTTATTACTGCAAAGCACAGAAAATCGTGTTTACCTTCCACTCTCATGGAAAGGGTTTCATCTACCTTTGGCTGGGTAAAAAAAAAACTAAATATATACACAATACAAAAATATATCAAACTATTTTTAATTCTTTAATAGCCACCTCTTTAAGATAAAATCATCTGGTTAGCCTAACATTAACTTACGTTATATAATTAGCAAGAACGATACACCAAAATGAGTTTTGGTGATCGATATACTTAGTGTACATAGTGTTTTTCTACTTTTAGTTACTCTTTATTGCATTTACTTAATTATTGCTGGCAAATCGGTATGGGCTTTGCGACCCCTGGGCCATGACATTGATGTGTATTATGAGTTCAAAATTTCAACAACTGCTCTGTGCAAATATGCTCCCCTCATTTATGTTACATGCCTCAACAACTACCGCCACGTTATTCCGTTAGCTTCAATACACGAGGAAGGAGAACTCTCCAGCTGTAGCACTTACGAGGATAAAGGTATGCCAACGTTTTTATGCTACAGATGTGCTAATTTGCTTTTACGATGTAAAAGTTACGCTTCAGATATTTTAAACCGCTATTTTACCAAACTTATGCCACTGTTACATATTGCCACATTGGATGTGATTCCGAAATTCAAGTGAACAGGTTTGTTCCAACATTGGGATTTAATTTTCACATTTATATGATACCAACAAAGGACAGATATAGATATTTAACGATTTCAGGTTATTGTACCTATTAAATAAGCGAAGACCTATGACCTATATATCATTAGAGGGAATATATTTATCCCTAGGAAGGCTTATAAATGATATTCTAAATCATATGCTTACATACCAAACCATCACAACAGACGACATTCTGACATCATACCAGTCGATGTCATTTCATACCACCATCATAACAGACATTCTGAACATGGAAAACCGAGTGAATAAAACATAACACTTCTATTCTCTACATTCCTCAATAATAAGATATGCTAATTTGGAAAGATGCTCAGTATATTTCAAGTCAGATCTCTTAAGTAGTCAATTTATGACAGAGAAGGCGGACGAATGCTCAACCATCCAACCAACCAGTAGCCAACGGCTCATCACATCTACGTACAGAATCATATTGAGGGTGGTTGGAACAAGTACCAAATATCCCAAACACAACAACACGAAAGCATCCCAGACCATCGTTAAGCCTCCACGGCCTTGTAGAGGTCCAATCTGCCATACCGGATTCATACCTTCATGATTCTCTCGCCATATTCTCAGCCTCCCATCGGTATTAATTAGACGGATCGAGACTCATCACTCCTACACATTTCAAGTCCACTAGTGTCTATTCTCTATATTCGCTTGCCCAGGTAAGAATGGCAACTCGATGGCATGCATTTAGGAAAGGTAAACTCGTGTGTCTACGGCTTCCGAAGCCCATATGGTGAAGGGAGCGATACACGAAGCTGTCTATGGCAGAAATTTTACCTATATTATTATGTGAAACAACTGATTAACGACAAGCATAGTGCTAGCTGTATGTGCATTTACCACAACTTCTTCACGTAAGCCCATATGCGGCGCAGCGCTATTCAATTTGCATAGCCATGTCTATCCCTAATTTAGTGGCACTTCAGTGTAGTTACAACTCATGAAGCTTGGACATACGTGTAACGATTTCAATAGAAAAAGATGAATTTACTGCCGAAAAAGAGAAAAAAAGACATAATATATTGGTTCAGAGAAAACAAAAACAAATTCTAAAGGTTTTATTGTTGTTACTGGATTCTTTTATAACGGGAAACTTAAAATAAGGAATGTAGAAACAAATATCAAAATTAATTCGATTACAGTCAGAAATAACTTTAAACACCTATATTCAAAGACGAAACTCCATCCTTTATCCAAACAATCTTGACTGTATTAAGATCCATCAGGATAAGGCTACAAACCATACTTCTAAATCTACTGCTTTATGTTTTGAAAAAAGTGAGATATGAAACCGAAATTGAAGCTATTCCCTCTAGATGGATATCCCCCCAAATATCCTGATGTGTCTCCTATGGATTAATGTGCATTTGTGCTTTTAAAACAAGCTCTTTCTACGTGGCATCCCCAAACATTGGATGGAAGTGGAACATTGTGAAGGAGAAGTGGCATAAAATCAACCTTGATGTTTTCAGAAAAAGGCTTTTCTCTTGGAAATCAAGATGTAATATGATCGTTCAACAAAAGGTCTCTCAGATGGAATATATTAGAAAATGGAATTTTAACGTTTGTTTATATATATAATTCTTTGCAAAATCCTTAAAACGTTAACTGAACACACCCTGTACTCAGTGATTTGCGATAGTTATGTTGAATTTTAAATTTCAGACTAAACGTTTGAGGATTATTCTTAGGGTTTCCTTTATTCTCATTTTAATTAATAATGCCTCATAAATATTTATTCAAATATATGAAAGTATCTGAAAGGTTCATTTTCTAATTTATAAAATACGCTGTTTTTAAATATTCTTAAACCAGACGGACATTAGCCCGCATTCTGTCCAAACGTCTATGTATGCAAATGAAAAAATGATTCCTTTGGGCGCATAACAAAGTCTGAAAGCTTTCAGTTTAATATTTGTTTTTGGTATATCTGTGGGGGTGTAAATTCTTTCACTTCCAGTATATATCCAATCGGGACATTTTTATAAAAATTATTTAAATTAATGTCTTTCAAAATTCATGTCATGACTGATTTGTTTGAGTAAAAGTTAGGTTATTTGAAAAGGGCAAAGAAAAGGATGGTTACTTGCCTGGCGCGAGGGATGGCTTTGCGGAGAACGTTCCATGCGAAATTGCCTAATATACATCGAGATAAGGAAAACTGCAGAAGCCAACCATGGAGCCAGCACGTTTGCGGGGAATCAAACAGGTAAAACTCTTAGCATTCTTAATCACAGTGCATATTGCTATGGAACACATATTGAAAATACTTCGTTTGAAAAGAAAGCAATATATTCTTATTTATTATTTCTAGTAAATTTTGACATGAAGGCCACAGAGAGAAAAAAATCTAAAATACAAAATAGCATCCTTAATCGTGTTTTAATGATAATCTGGAGATTTTTTATTCGAAATGCCAACAAATCACTTAGGAAATAGAAAAATTAAGTAGCTGACGGTCACTTCGAATTGCGAGCACAGACAACAAGGGAAAATATGCCTAAGAAAAATTTCAATAATAGCTACAGCTTTACTTAATTCAATGAGAAATTATAGTTAAAAATAGAGCATATTGGTAAATCATAACTGAATTTGGTGTGTAAGCTAGTAAATTAATTTAAGAGCACAAGGAAAACCAATTTAGCAACCGCATTTAACTGCAAATAATCATTTTAATTTCAGGTACCATATAATTTCATTTAAATTTTGCAGTTCTGAAATGTAGCTCTAGAAAAGAATTTTAAAATGATTTTCTGTTTCCATTTCAGCTGTAGCGCAAACGATTGGATTGAAAACCCCTTTCCTCTCTCTTATCGAGAAAGGCAATTTTTTCCGTCCAAATCCTATGCTCAGTCAATAAGGACGTCACTTAGTCAGTCATTGGTCAGTCAATGTCCAATTTTTATTCAGTCACTGGTCAGGCAAGGAGATCTTCACTTTCTCAGTTCCTGTTCAGTGAATACCCAATTTTTAGTCTGTCTGTAGTCAGTCAATGAGATCGTCACTCAGTCACTGCTCAATCAATGTCCAAATTTATTCAGTCTCCGGTCTGTCAATGAGATAGTCAGTTAGTCAGTCACTGGTCAGACAATGTCCAATTTTTAGTCAGTCAATGGGCAATTAAGGAGATTGTCACTTAGTCAGTCAATGTCCAATTTTTAGGAAGGCCCTGGTCAGTCAATGAGATCGTCACTTAGTGACTGGTCAGAAAATGTCTAATTTTTTACTCAGTCACTGGTCAGTCAATGTCCTACTTTTAATCACTAAATGAAATTGTCATTTAGTCAGTCACTGGTCAGTCAATGTCCAATTTTTAGGCAGTGACTGGTCAGCCAATGAGATGAGTGTCATGGCAAACAAATTTATGACGAATACAAACTGAAATTGTGTAAACTTATCTCAGATCTATATAATATGTTTTAAGTCCTTTGTTTATTTTTAGTTTTTTAAAGCAGAAATATTTCAGTAACGTTTTTCTTATGTTTGAAATTTTGAAACGCTTGCTATGATTTGAAGAAGGATGTTGAGAGTACTCGTCATCAAAGCAGATAACAGGGACGGTACCAACGACGAGATCAGCAAGGTGTTCTTCAGAATCTTGAATTGGTTTCAGTTCTGTTCTGTCTACTTGATCCACTTTGCCATTCATTTTTGGTTCATTATTTGTGTTAAGGAGATTACCAGAATCGGTGTCTCTTTGTGCTCCAAGATCGTTATCCGATACAATGCATTCAGCATCAAATGATTTAATAGAGGCATTCAAACTGAATTCTTCCTGGTTCAAGATGGTTATACTGCTGTTCGTGCCTATTTGATTACCTGAGTTATCAGATTTTGGAAAATCAAAATCCTTTTTTGTTTCATGTTGGAGGCAATTAAATTGCTTTTCATCGCTGATATTGTGCACATCGTAAGAATTATTATCGAAATCTTTGGCAAAATGGTCGATATGGTCAGTATCACTATCAACATGCAAATTAAGAAGATTATTATCTAAAGCTTCGTTATTAACTTCGAGGAGATCGGTGTCACTGTCTATATCCACATCAAAGGAATCATCATATAATTGATTAATATCAGCATGTGAACCAAGGAAATCTAAATTACGTACCTTGTTTCCGGCATTAAACTTGTGTTCACTACGGTTAATAGAGTTTTCATTATTATTTTCCCGAATTCTCTCTTCTCTTCGAGAAAACAAAAGGAAGGCAGTCGCAAAACAAATAAGTATGCCCAATAGGCTGTCGATAAAGGGTGTTGGTATAATAACGTAACACAATACTGTCAAAAAAAAGAACTCCATTTCTAAAAATGGTTCGAATGCGATTTCAGCATTAAAAATAACAACTTTAAGCAAATAAGCTCCACACGTAAGATTTTAGCACCACTAGATTTGATATCTCTAATGATTATGGTTTATAAGCATTGTTAAAAATGTATACATTAACTTTGTCGTAATTTAACAAAAGCCTTAAACAACAATTGGTAAATTCATTGTTTCGAACGTTATTAAAAGGATTCTTTGAATATGTAACAATGAAAGGTACTCTGATATATAACTCTACTCATAATAGAGGTAAGATTCTATGTGTCCGTCTTTCGTTCGGTCTGCGTGTAAGCTAATAGACCCAGGCCTACGAATGTGCTACATAGCTGCATCTAGACAAGAGCCAGTGCACCTCGAAACGAGGTTTCCAAAAATTGAATGACATTTTAATTTTATTTTATTTATTTATTTATTTATTTATTTAATTATTTTGATAAAATCGCATAAAATCGGTAATTTTCTCTCATTACATCAGCAATAGTGGCACGCAACCATTTTTGCTGTTGTATCCCTGTCGCCATTGTTGATGATATCAGCACTGTTGCCATTCGGAAAAATGAGGGCGAAAATTAGCGTATTAAGAACTTTCAATTAATATCTCTGATTTTTGCTATTTTTTTGGATAAAAGTGGAAGCGGAAAAGTGGAAAACGAACCAACGCTAAACTGCTGCTGCCATACATATTCAAATAAATATTTCTTTTCGGGGGTTTCATGCAATACAAAGCTTAAACGTAATCCTTATATGTACATATATATTTATATATATATATATATAACCAATGATTATTATTATTAAAACGAAAATACTTGAGTACTATGGGAAAATATTTTTTTATACAAAAAGTACTTTCAAAACAAGAATTTTTCTTGGATTTATTACTGCAAAGCACAGAAAATCGTGTTTACCTTCCACTCTCATGGAAAGGGTTTCATCTACCTTTGGCTGGGTAAAAAAAAAACTAAATATATACACAATACAAAAATATATCAAACTATTTTTAATTCTTTAATAGCCACCTCTTTAAGATAAAATCATCTGGTTAGCCTAACATTAACTTACGTTATATAATTAGCAAGAACGATACACCAAAATGAGTTTTGGTGATCGATATACTTAGTGTACATAGTGTTTTTCTACTTTTAGTTACTCTTTATTGCATTTACTTAATTAATGCTGGCAAATCGATATGGGCTTTGCGACCCCTGGGCCATGACATTGATGTGTATTATGAGTTCAAAATTTCAACAACTGTTCTGTGCAAATATGCTCCCCTCATTTATGTTACATGCCTCAACAACTACCGCCACGTTATTCCGTTAGCTTCAATACACGAGGAAGGAGAACTCTCCAGCTGTAGCACTTACGAGGATAAAGGTTACCAACGTTTTTATGCTACAGATGTGCTAATTTGCTTTTACGATGTAAAAGTTACGCTTCAGATATTTTACACCGCTATTTTACCAAACTTATGCCACTGTTACATATTGCCACATTGGATGTGATTCCGAAATTCAAGTGAACAGGTTTGTTCCAACATTGGGATTTAATTTTCACATTTATATGATACCAACAAAGGACAGATATAGATATTTAACGATTTCAAGTTATTGTACCTATTAAATAAGCGAAGACCTATGACCTATATATCATTAGAGGGAATATATTTATCCCTAGGAAGGCTTATAAATGATATTGTAAATCATATGCTTACATACCAAACCATCACAACAGACGACATTCTGACATCATACCAGTCGATGTCATTTCATACCACCATCATAACAGACATTCTGAACATGGAAAACCGAGTGAATAAAACATAACACTTCTATTCTCTACATTCCTCAATAATAAGATATGCTAATTTGGAAAGATGCTCAGTATATTTCAAGTCAGATCTGTTAAGTAGTCAATTTATGACAGAGAAGGCGGACGAATGCTCAACCATCCATCCAACCAGTAGCCAACGGCTCATCACATCTACGTACAGAATCATATTGAGGGTGGTTGGAACAAGTACCAAATATCCCAAACACAACAACACGAAAGCATCCCAGACCATCGTTAAGCCTCCACGGCCTTGTAGAGGTCCAATCTGCCATACCGGATTCATACCTTCATGATTCTCTCGCCATATTCTCAGCCTCCCATCGGTATTAATTAGACGGATCGAGACTCATCACTCCTACACATTTCAAGTCCACTAGTGTCTATTCTCTATATTCGCTTGCCCAGGTAAGAATGGCAACTCGATGGCATGCATTTAGGAAAGGTAAACTCGTGTGTCTACGGCTTCCGAAGCCCATATGGTGAAGGGAGCGATACACGAAGCTGTCTATGTCAGAAATTTTACCTATATTATTATGTGAAACAACTGATTAACGACAAGCATAGTGCTAGCTGTATGTGCATTTACCACAACTTCTTCACGTAAGCCCATATGCGGCGCAGCGCTATTCAATTTGCATAGCCATGTCTATCCCTAATTTAGTGGCACTTCAGTGTAGTTACAACTCATGAAGCTTGGACATACGTGTAACGATTTCAATAGAAAAAGATGAATTTACTGCCGAAAAAGAGAAAAAAAGACATAATATATTGGTTCAGAGAAAACAAAAACAAATTCTAAAGGTTTTATTGTTGTTACTGGATTCTTTTATAACGGGAAACTTAAAATAAGGAATGTAGAAACAAATATCAAAATTAATTCGATTACAGTCAGAAATAACTTTAAACACCTATATTCAAAGACGAAACTCCATCCTTTATCCAAACAATCTTGACTGTATTAAGATCCATCAGGATAAGGCTACAAACCATACTTCTAAATCTACTGCTTTATGTTTTGAAAAAAGTGAGATATGAAACCGAAATTGAAGCTATTCCCTCTAGATGCATATCCCCCCAAATATCCTGATGTGTCTCCTATGGATTAATGTGCATTTGTGCTTTTAAAACAAGCTCTTTATACGTGGCATCCCCAAACATTGGATGGAAGTGGAACATTGTGAAGGAGAAGTGGCATAAAATCAACCTTGATGTTTTCAGAAAAAGGCTTTTCTCTTGGAAATCAAGATGTAATATGATGGTTCAACAAAAGGTCTCTCAGATGGAATATATTAGAAAATGGGATTTTAACGTTTTTTTATATATATAATTCTTTGCAAAATCCTTAAAACGTTAACTGAACACACCCTGTACTCAGTGATTTGCGATAGTTATGTTGAATTTTAAATTTCAGACTAAACGTTTGAGGATTATTCTTAGGGTTTCCTTTATTCTCATTTTAATTAATAATGCCTCATAAATATTTATTCAAATATATGAAAGTATCTGAAAGGTTCATTTTCTAATTTATAAAATACGCTGTTTTTAAATATTCTTAACCCAGACGGACATTAGCCCGCATTCTGTCCAAACGTCTATGTGTGCAAATGAAAAAATGATTCCTTTGGGCGCATAACAAAGTCTGAAAGCTTTCAGTTTAATATTTGTTTTTGGTATATCTGTGGGGGTGTAAATTCTTTCACTTCCAGTATATATCCAATCGGGACATTTTTATAAAAATTATTTAAATTAATGTCTTTCAAAATTCATGTCATGACTGATTTGTTTGAGTAAAAGTTAGGTTATTTGAAAAGGGCAAAGAAAAGGATGGTTACCTGCCTGGCGCGAGGGATGGCTTTGCGGAGAACGTTCCATGCGAAATTGCCTAATATACATCGAGATAAGGAAAACTGCAGAAGCCAACCATGGAGCCAGCACGTTTGCGGGGAATCAAACAGGTAAAACTCTTAGCATTCTTAATCACAGTGCATATTGCTATGGAACACATATTGAAAATACTTCGTTTGAAAAGAAAGCAATATATTCTTATTTATTATTTCTAGTAAATTTTGACATGAAGGCCACAGAGAGAAAAAAATCTAAAATACAAAATAGCATCCTTAATCGTGTTTTAATGATAATCTGGAGATTTTTTATTCGAAATGCCGACAAATCACTTAGGAAATAGAAAAATTAAGTAGCTGACGGTCACTTCGAATTGCGAGCACAGACAACAAGGGAAAATATGCCTAAGAAAAATTTCAATAATAGCTACAGCTTTACTTAATTCAATGAGAAATTATAGTTAAAAATAGAGCATATTGGTAAATCATAACTGAATTTGGTGTGTAAGCTAGTAAATTAATTTAAGAGCACAAGGAAAACCAATTTAGCAACGGCATTTAACTGCAAATAATCATTTTAATTTCAGGTACCACATAATTTCATTTAAATTTTGCAGTTCTGAAATGTAGCTCTAGAAAAGAATTTTAAAATGATTTTCTGTTTCCATTTCAGCTGTAGCGCAAACGATTGGATTGAAAACCCCTTTCCTCTCTCTTATCGAGAAAGGCAATTTTTTCCGTCCAAATCCTATGCTCAGTCAATAAGGACGTCACTTAGTCAGTCATTATTCAGTCAATGTCCAATTTTTATTCAGTCACTGGTCAGGCAAGGAGATCTTCACTTTCTCAGTTCCTGTTCAGTGAATGCCCAATTTTTAGTCTGTCTGTAGTCAGTCAATGAGATCGTCACTCAGTCACTGCTCAGTCAATGTCCAAATTTATTCAGTCTCCGGTCTGTCTATCAGATAGTCAGTTAGTCCGTCATTGGTCAGACAATGTCCAATTTTTATTCACTCAACGGGCGATCAAGGAGATTGTCACTTAGTCAGTCAGTGTCCAAATTTTAGGAAGGCCCTGGTCAGTCAATGAGATCGTCACTTAGTGACTGGTCAGAAAATGTCTAATATTTACTCAGTCACTGTCCTACTTTTAATCACTAAATGAGATTGTCATTTAGTCAGTCACTGGTCAGTCAATGTCCAATTTTTAGGCAGTGACTGGTCAGCCAATGAGATGAGTGTCATGGCAAACAAATTTATGACGAATACAAACTGAAATTGTGTAAACTTATCTCAGATCTATATAATATGTTTTAAGTCCTTTGTTTATTTTTAGTTTTTTAAAGCAGAAATATTTCAGTAACGTTTTTCTTATGTTTGAAATTTTGAAACGCTTGCTATGATTTGAAGAAGGATGTTGAGAGTACTCGTCATCAAAGCAGATAACAGGGACGGTACCAACGACGAGATCAGCAAGGTGTTCTTCAGAATCTTGAATTGGTTTCAGTTCTGTTCTGTCTACTTGATCCACTTTGCCATTCATTTTTGGTTCATTATTTGTGTTAAGGAGATTACCAGAATCGGTGTCTCTTTGTGCTCCAAGATCGTTATCCGATACAATGCATTCAGCATCAAATGATTTAATAGAGGCATTCAAACTGAATTCTTCCTGGTTCAAGATGGTTATACTGCTGTTCGTGCCTATTTGATTACCTGAGTTATCAGATTTTGGAAAATCAAAATCCTTTTTTGTTTCATGTTGGAGGCAATTAAATTGCTTTTCATCGCTGATATTGTGCACATCGTAAGAATTATTATCGAAATCTTTGGCAAAATGGTCGATATGGTCAGTATCACTATCAACATGCAAATTAAGAAGATTATTATCTAAAGCTTCGTTATTAACTTCGAGGAGATCGGTGTCACTGTCTATATCCACATCAAAGGAATCATCATATAATTGATTAATATCAGCATATGAACCAAGGAAATCTAAATTACGTACCTTGTTTCCGGCATTAAACTTGTGTTCACTACGGTTAATAGAGTTTTCATTATTATTTTCCCGATTTCTCTCTTCTCTTCGAGAAAACAAAAGGAAGGCAGTCGCAAAACAAATAAGTATGCCCAATAGGCTGTCGATAAAGGGTGTTGGTATAATAACGTAACACAATACTGTCAAAAAAAAGAACTCCATTTCTAAAAATGGTTCGAATGCGATTTCAGCATTAAAAATAACAACTTTAAGCAAATAAGCTCCACACGTAAGATTTTAGCACCACTAGATTTGATATCTCTAATGATTATAGTTTATAAGCATTGTTAAAAATGTATACATTATTTTTGTCGTAATTTAACAAAAGCCTTAAACAATAATTGGTAAATTCATTGTTTCGAACGTTATTAAAAGGATTCTTTGAATATGTAACAATGAAAGGTACTCTGATATATAACTCTACTCATAATAGAGGTAAGATTCTATGTGTCCGTCTTTCGTTCGGTCTGCGTGTAAGCTAATAGACCCAGGCCTACGAATGTGCTACATAGCTGCATCTAGACAAGAGCCAGTGCACCTCGAAACGAGGTTTCCAAAAATTGAATGACATTTTAATTTTATTTTATTTATTTATTTATTTATTTATTTAATTATTTTGATAAAATCGCATAAAATCGGTAATTTTCTCTCATTACATCAGCAATAGTGGCACGCAACCATTTTTGCTGTTGTATCCCTGTCGCCATTGTTGATGATATCAGCACTGTTGCCATTCGGAAAAATGAGGGCGAAAATTAGCGTATTAAGAACTTTCAATTAATATCTCTGATTTTTGCTATTTTTTTGGATAAAAGTGGAAGCGGAAAAGTGGAAAACGAACCAACGCTAAACTGCTGCTGCCATACATATTCAAATAAATATTTCTTTTCGGGGGTTTCATGCAATACAAAGCTTAAACGTAATCCTTATATGTACATATATATTTATATATATATATATATATATAACCAATGATTATTATTATTAAAACGAAAATACTTGAGTACTATGGGAAAATATTTTTTTATACAAAAAGTACTTTCAAAACAAGAATTTTTCTTGGATTTATTACTGCAAAGCACAGAAAATCGTGTTTACCTTCCACTCTCATGGAAAGGGTTTCATCTACCTTTGGCTGGGTAAAAAAAAAACTAAATATATACACAATACAAAAAAATATCAAACTATTTTTAATTCTTTAATAGCCACCTCTTTAAGATAAAATCATCTGGTTAGCCTAACATTAACTTACGTTATATAATTAGCAAGAACGATACACCAAAATGAGTTTTGGTGATCGATATACTTAGTGTACATAGTGTTTTTCTACTTTTAGTTACTCTTTATTGCATTTACTTAATTATTGCTGGCAAATCGATATGGGCTTTGCGACCCCTGGGCCATGACATTGATGTGTATTATGAGTTCAAAATTTCAACAACTGCTCTGTGCAAATATGCTCCCCTCATTTATGTTACATGCCTCAACAACTACCGCCACGTTATTCCGTTAGCTTCAATACACGAGGAAGGAGAACTCTCCAGCTGTAGCACTTACGAGGATAAAGGTATGCCAACGTTTTTATGCTACAGATGTGCTAATTTGCTTTTACGATGTAAAAGTTACGCTTCAGATATTTTAAACCGCTATTTTACCAAACGTATGCCACTGTTACATATTGCCACATTGGATGTGATTCCGAAATTCAAGTGAACAGGTTTGTTCCAACATTGGGATTTAATTTTCACATTTATATGATACCAACAAAGGACAGATATAGATATTTAACGATTTCAGGTTATTGTACCTATTAAATAAGCGAAGACCTATGACCTATATATCATTAGAGGGAATATATTTATCCCTAGGAAGGCTTATAAATGATATTCTAAATCATATGCTTACATACCAAACCATCACAACAGACGACATTCTGACATCATACCAGTCGATGTCATTTCATACCACCATCATAACAGACATTCTGAACATGGAAAACCGAGTGAATAAAACATAACACTTCTATTCTCTACATTCCTCAATAATAAGATATGCTAATTTGGAAAGATGCTCAGTATATTTCAAGTCAGATCTGTTAAGTAGTCAATTTATGACAGAGAAGGCGGACGAATGCTCAACCATCCAACCAACCAGTAGCCAACGGCTCATCACATCTACGTACAGAATCATATTGAGGGTGGTTGGAACAAGTACCAAATATCCCAAACACAACAACACGAAAGCATCCCAGACCATCGTTAAGCCTCCACGGCCTTGTAGAGGTCCAATCTGCCATACCGGATTCATACCTTCATGATTCTCTCGCCATATTCTCAGCCTCCCATCGGTATTAATTAGACGGATCGAGACTCATCACTCCTACACATTTCAAGTCCACTAGTGTCTATTCTCTATATTCGCTTGCCCAGGTAAGAATGGCAACTCGATGGCATGCATTTAGGAAAGGTAAACTCGTGTGTCTACGGCTTCCGAAGCCCATATGGTGAAGGGAGCGATACACGAAGCTGTCTATGTCAGAAATTTTACCTATATTATTATGTGAAACAACTGATTAACGACAAGCATAGTGCTAGCTGTATGTGCATTTACCACAACTTCTTCACGTAAGCCCATATGCGGCGCAGCGCTATTCAATTTGCATAGCCATGTCTATCCCTAATTTAGTGGCACTTCAGTGTAGTTACAACTCATGAAGCTTGGACATACGTGTAACGATTTCAATAGAAAAAGATGAATTTACTGCCGAAAAAGAGAAAAAAAGACATAATATATTGGTTCAGAGAAAACAAAAACAAATTCTAAAGGTTTTATTGTTGTTACTGGATTCTTTTATAACGGGAAACTTAAAATAAGGAATGTAGAAACAAATATCAAAATTAATTCGATTACAGTCAGAAATAACTTTAAACACCTATATTCAAAGACGAAACTCCATCCTTTATCCAAACAATCTTGACTGTATTAAGATCCATCAGGATAAGGCTACAAACCATACTTCTAAATCTACTGCTTTATGTTTTGAAAAAAGTGAGATATGAAACCGAAATTGAAGCTATTCCCTCTAGATGCATATCCCCCCAAATATCCTGATGTGTCTCCTATGGATTAATGTGCATTTGTGCTTTTAAAACAAGCTCTTTCTACGTGGCATCCCCAAACATTGGATGGAAGTGGAACATTGTGAAGGAGAAGTGGCATAAAATCAACCTTGATGTTTTCAGAAAAAGGCTTTTCTCTTGGAAATCAAGATGTAATATGATGGTTCAACAAAAGGTCTCTCAGATGGAATATATTAGAAAATGGAATTTTAACGTTTGTTTATATATATAATTCTTTGCAAAATCCTTAAAACGTTAACTGAACACACCCTGTACTCAGTGATTTGCGATAGTTATGTTGAATTTTAAATTTCAGACTAAACGTTTGAGGATTATTCTTAGGGTTTCCTTTATTCTCATTTTAATTAATAATGCCTCATAAATATTTATTCAAATATATGAAAGTATCTGAAAGGTTCATTTTCTAATTTATAAAATACGCTGTTTTTAAATATTCTTAACCCAGACGGACATTAGCCCGCATTCTGTCCAAACGTCTATGTGTGCAAATGAAAAAATGATTCCTTTGGGCGCATAACAAAGTCTGAAAGCTTTCAGTTTAATATTTGTTTTTGGTATATCTGTGGGGGTGTAAATTCTTTCACTTCCAGTATATATCCAATCGGGACATTTTTATAAAAATTATTTAAATTAATTTCTTTCAAAATTCATGTCATGACTGATTTGTTTGAGTAAAAGTTAGGTTATTTGAAAAGGGCAAAGAAAAGGATGGTTACCTGCCTGGCGCGAGGGATGGCTTTGCGGAGAACGTTCCATGCGAAATTGCCTAATATACATCGAGATAAGGAAAACTGCAGAAGCCAACCATGGAGCCAGCACGTTTGCGGGGAATCAAACAGGTAAAACTCTTAGCATTCTTAATCACAGTGCATATTGCTATGGAACACATATTGAAAATACTTCGTTTGAAAAGAAAGCAATATATTCTTATTTATTATTTCTAGTAAATTTTGACATGAAGGCCACAGAGAGAAAAAAATCTAAAATACAAAATAGCATCCTTAATCGTGTTTTAATGATAATCTGGAGATTTTTTATTCGAAATGCCAACAAATCACTTAGGAAATAGAAAAATTAAGTAGCTGACGGTCACTTCGAATTGCGAGCACAGACAACAAGGGAAAATATGCCTAAGAAAAATTTCAATAATAGCTACAGCTTTACTTAATTCAATGAGAAATTATAGTTAAAAATAGAGCATATTGGTAAATCATAACTGAATTTGGTGTGTAAGCTAGTAAATTAATTTAAGAGCACAAGGAAAACCAATTTAGCAACGGCATTTAACTGCAAATAATCATTTTAATTTCAGGTACCACATAATTTCATTTAAATTTTGCAGTTCTGAAATGTAGCTCTAGAAAAGAATTTTAAAATGATTTTCTGTTTCCATTTCAGCTGTAGCGCAAACGATTGGATTGAAAACCCCTTTCCTCTCTCTTATCGAGAAAGGCAATTTTTTCCGTCCAAATCCTATGCTCAGTCAATAAGGACGTCACTTAGTCAGTCATTGGTCAGTCAATGTCCAATTTTTATTCAGTCACTGGTCAGGCAAGGAGATCTTCACTTTCTCAGTTCCTGTTCAGTGAATACCCAATTTTTAGTCTGTCTGTAGTCAGTCAATGAGATCGTCACTCAGTCACTGCTCAGTCAATGTCCAAATTTATTCAGTCTCCGGTCTGTCAATGAGATAGTCAGTTAGTCAGTCACTGGTCAGACAATGTCCAATTTTTAGTCAGTCAATGGGCAATTAAGGAGATTGTCACTTAGTCAGTCAATGTCCAATTTTTAGGAAGGTCCTGGTCAGTCAATGAGATCGTCACTTAGTGACTGGTCAGAAAATGTCTAATTTTTTACTCAGTCACTGGTCAGTCAATGTCCTACTTTTAATCACTAAATGAAATTGTCATTTAGTCAGTCACTGGTCAGTCAATGTCCAATTTTTAGGCAGTGACTGGTCAGCCAATGAGATGAGTGTCATGGCAAACAAATTTATGACGAATACAAACTGAAATTGTGTAAACTTATCTCAGATCAATATAATATGTTTTAAGTCCTTTGTTTATTTTTAGTTTTTTAAAGCAGAAATATTTCAGTAACGTTTTTCTTATGTTTGAAATTTTGAAACGCTTGCTATGATTTGAAGAAGGATGTTGAGAGTACTCGTCATCAAAGCAGATAACAGGGACGGTACCAACGACGAGATCAGCAAGGTGTTCTTCAGAATCTTGAATTGGTTTCAGTTCTGTTCTGTCTACTTGATCCACTTTGCCATTCATTTTTGGTTCATTATTTGTGTTAAGGAGATTACCAGAATCGGTGTCTCTTTGTGCTCCAAGATCGTTATCCGATACAATGCATTCAGCATCCAATGATTTAATAGAGGCATTCAAACTGAATTCTTTCTGGTTCAAGATGGTTATACTGCTGTTCGTGCCTATTTGATTACCTGAGTTATCAGATTTTGGAAAATCAAAATCCTTTTTTGTTTCATGTTGGAGGCAATTAAATTGCTTTTCATCGCTGATATTGTGCACATCGTAAGAATTATTATCGAAATCTTTGGCAAAATGGTCGATATGGTCAGTATCACTATCAACATGCAAATTAAGAAGATTATTATCTAAAGCTTCGTTATTAACTTCGAGGAGATCGGTGTCACTGTCTATATCCACATCAAAGGAATCATCATATAATTGATTAATATCAGCATATGAACCAAGGAAATCTAAATTACGTACCTTGTTTCCGGCATTAAACTTGTGTTCACTACGGTTAATAGAGTTTTCATTATTATTTTCCCGAATTCTCTCTTCTCTTCGAGAAAACAAAAGGAAGGCAGTCGCAAAACAAATAAGTATGCCCAATAGGCTGTCGATAAAGGGTGTTGGTATAATAACGTAACACAATACTGTCAAAAAAAAGAACTCCATTTCTAAAAATGGTTCGAATGCGATTTCAGCATTAAAAATAACAACTTTAAGCAAATAAGCTCCACACGTAAGATTTTAGCACCACTAGATTTGATATCTCTAATGATTATGGTTTATAAGCATTGTTAAAAATGTATACATTAACTTTGTCGTAATTTAACAAAAGCCTTAAACAATAATTGGTAAATTCATTGTTTCGAACGTTATTAAAAGGATTCTTTGAATATGTAACAATGAAAGGTACTCTGATATATAACTCTACTCATAATAGAGGTAAGATTCTATGTGTCCGTCTTTCGTTCGGTCTGCGTGTAAGCTAATAGACCCAGGCCTACGAATGTGCTACATAGCTGCATCTAGACAAGAGCCAGTGCACCTCGAAACGAGGTTTCCAAAAATTGAATGACATTTTAATTTAATTTTATTTATTTATTTATTTATTTATTTAATTATTTTTATAAAATCGCATAAAATCGGTAATTTTCTCTCATTACATCAGCAATAGTGGCACGCAACCATTTTTGCTGTTGTATCCCTGTCGCCATTGTTGATGATATCAGCACTGTTGCCATTCGGAAAAATGAGGGCGAAAATTAGCGTATTAAGAACTTTCAATTAATATCTCTGATTTTTGCTATTTTTTTGGATAAAAGTGGAAGCGGAAAAGTGGAAAACGAACCAACGCTAAACTGCTGCTGCCATACATATTCAAATAAATATTTCTTTTCGGGGGTTTCATGCAATACAAAGCTTAAACGTAATCCTTATATGTACATATATATTTATATATATATATATAACCAATGATTATTATTATTAAAACGAAAATACTTGAGTACTATGGGAAAATATTTTTTTATACAAAAAGTACTTTCAAAACAAGAATTTTTCTTGGATTTATTACTGCAAAGCACAGAAAATCGTGTTTACCTTCCACTCTCATGGAAAGGGTTTCATCTACCTTTGGCTGGGTAAAAAAAAAACTAAATATATACACAATACAAAAATATATCAAACTATTTTTAATTCTTTAATAGCCACCTCTTTAAGATAAAATCATCTGGTTAGCCTAACATTAACTTACGTTATATAATTAGCAAGAACGATACACCAAAATGAGTTTTGGTGATCGATATACTTAGTGTACATAGTGTTTTTCTACTTTTAGTTACTCTTTATTGCATTTACTTAATTATTGCTGGCAAATCGATATGGGCTTTGCGACCCCTGGGCCATGACATTGATGTGTATTATGAGTTCAAAATTTCAACAACTGCTCTGTGCAAATATGCTCCCCTCATTTATGTTACATGCCTCAACAACTACCGCCACGTTATTCCGTTAGCTTCAATACACGAGGAAGGAGAACTCTCCAGCTGTAGCACTTACGAGGATAAAGGTATGCCAACGTTTTTATGATACAGATGTGCTAATTTGCTTTTACGATGTAAAAGTTACGCTTCAGATATTTTAAACCGCTATTTTACCAAACGTATGCCACTGTTACATATTGCCACATTGGATGTGATTCCGAAATTCAAGTGAACAGGTTTGTTCCAACATTGGGATTTAATTTTCACATTTATATGATACCAACAAAGGACAGATATAGATATTTAACGATTTCAGGTTATTGTACCTATTAAATAAGCGAAGACCTATGACCTATATATCATTAGAGGGAATATATTTATCCCTAGGAAGGCTTATAAATGATATTCTAAATCATATGCTTACATACCAAACCATCACAACAGACGACATTCTGACATCATACCAGTCGATGTCATTTCATACCACCATCATAACAGACATTCTGAACATGGAAAACCGAGTGAATAAAACATAACACTTCTATTCTCTACATTCCTCAATAATAAGATATGCTAATTTGGAAAGATGCTCAGTATATTTCAAGTCAGATCTGTTAAGTAGTCAATTTATGACAGAGAAGGCGGACGAATGCTCAACCATCCAACCAACCAGTAGCCATCGGCTCATCACATCTACGTACAGAATCATATTGAGGGTGGTTGGAACAAGTACCAAATATCCCAAACACAACAACACGAAAGCATCCCAGACCATCGTTAAGCCTCCACGGCCTTGTAGAGGTCCAATCTGCCATACCGGATTCATACCTTCATGATTCTCTCGCCATATTCACAGCCTCCCATCGGTATTAATTAGACGGATCGAGACTCATCACTCCTACACATTTCAAGTCCACTAGTGTCTATTCTCTATATTCGCTTGCCCAGGTAAGAATGGCAACTCGATGGCATGCATTTAGGAAAGGTAAACTCGTGTGTCTACGGCTTCCGAAGCCCATATGGTGAAGGGAGCGATACACGAAGCTGTCTATGTCAGAAATTTTACCTATATTATTATGTGAAACAACTGATTAACGACAAGCATAGTGCTAGCTGTATGTGCATTTACCACAACTTCTTCACGTAAGCCCATATGCGGCGCAGCGCTATTCAATTTGCATAGCCATGTCTATCCCTAATTTAGTGGCACTTCAGTGTAGTTACAACTCATGAAGCTTGGACATACGTGTAACGATTTCAATAGAAAAACATGAATTTACTGCCGAAAAAGAGAAAAAAAGACATAATATATTGGTTCAGAGAAAACAAAAACAAATTCTAAAGGTTTTATTGTTGTTACTGGATTCTTTTATAACGGGAAACTTAAAATAAGGAATGTAGAAACAAATATCAAAATTAATTCGATTACAGTCAGAAATAACTTTAAACACCTATATTCAAAGACGAAACTCCATCCTTTATCCAAACAATCTTGACTGTATTAAGATCCATCAGGATAAGGCTACAAACCATACTTCTAAATCTACTGCTTTATGTTTTGAAAAAAGTGAGATATGAAACCGAAATTGAAGCTATTCCCTCTAGATGCATATCCCCCCAAATATCCTGATGTGTCTCCTATGGATGCATTTCTGCTTTTAAAACAAGCCCTTTATACGTGGCATCCCCAAACATTGGATGGAAGTGGAACATTGTGAAGGAGAAGTGGCATAAAATCAACCTTGATGTTTTCAGAAAAAGGCTTTAATCTTGGAAATCAAGATGTAATATGATGGTTCAACAAAAGGTCTCTCAGATGGAATATATTAGAAAATGGAATTTTAACGTTTGTTTATATATATAATTCTTTGCAAAATCCTTAAAACGTTAACTGAACACACCCTGTACTCAGTGATTTGCGATAGTTATGTTGAATTTTCAATTTCAGACTAAAGGTTTGAAGATTATTCTTAGGGTTTCCTTTATTCTCATTTTAATTAATAATGCCTCATAAATATTTATTCAAATATATGAAAGTATCTGAAAGGTTCATTTTCTAATTTATAAAATACGCTGTTTTTAAATATTCTTAACCCAGACGGACATTAGCCCGCATTCTGTCCAAACGTCTATGTGTGCAAATGAAAAAACGATTCCTTTGGGTGCACAACAAAGTCTGAAAGCTTTCAGTTTAATATTTGTTTTTGGTATATCTGTGGGGGTGTAAATTCTTTCACTTCCAGTATATATCCAATCGGGACATTTTTATAAAAATTATTTAAATTAATGTCTTTCAAAATTCATGTCATGACTGATTTGTTTGAGTAAAAGTTAGGTTATTTGAAAAGGGCAAAGAAAAGGATGGTTACCTGCCTGGCGCGAGGGATGGCTTTGCGGAGAACGTTCCATGCGAAATTGCCTAATATACATCGAGATAAGGAAAACTGCAGAAGCCAACCATGGAGCCAGCACGTTTGCGGGGAATCAAACAGGTAAAACTCTTAGCATTCTTAATCACAGTGCATATTGCTATGGAACACATATTGAAAATACTTCGTTTGAAAAGAAAGCAATATATTCTTATTTATTATTTCTAGTAAATTTTGACATGAAGGCCACAGAGAGAAAAAAATCTAAAATACAAAATAGCATCCTTAATCGTGTTTTAATGATAATCTGGAGATTTTTTATTCGAAATGCCGACAAATCACTTAGGAAATAGAAAAATTAAGTAGCTGACGGTCACTTCGAATTGCGAGCACAGACAACAAGGGAAAATATGCCTAACAAAAATTTCAATAATAGCTACAGCTTAACTTAATTCTATGAGAAATTATAGTTAAAAGTAGAGCATATTGGTAAATCATAACTGACTTTGGCGTGTAAGCTAGTAAATTAATTTAAGAGCACAAGGAAAACCAATTTAGCAACCGCATTTAACTGCAAATAATCATTTTAATTTCAGGTACCATATAATTTCATTTAAATTTTGCAGTTCTGAAATGTAGCTCTAGAAAAGAATTTTAAAATGATTTTCTGTTTCCATTTCAGCTGTAGCGCAAACGATTGGATTGAAAACCCCTTTCCTCTCTCTTATCGAGAAAGGCAATTTTTTCCGTCCAAATCCTATGCTCAGTCAATAAGGACGTCACTTAGTCAGTCATTGGTCAGTCAATGTCCAATTTTTATTCAGTCACTGGTCAGGCAAGGAGATCTTCACTTTCTCAGTTCCTGTTCAGTGAATACCCAATTTTTAGTCTGTCTGTAGTCAGTCAATGAGATCGTCACTCAGTCACTGCTCAGTCAATGTCCAAATTTATTCAGTCTCCGGTCTGTCAATGAGATAGTCAGTTAGTCAGTCACTGGTCAGACAATGTCCAATTTTTAGTCAGTCAACGGGCAATTAAGGAGATTGTCACTTAGTCAGTCAATGTCCAATTTTTAGGAAGGCCCTGGTCAGTCAATGAGATCGTCACTTAGTGACTGCTCAGAAAATGTCTAATTTTTTACTCAGTCACTGGTCAGTCAATGTCCTACTTTTAATCACTAAATGAAATTGTCATTTAGTCAGTCACTGGTCAGTCAATGTCCAATTTTTAGGCAGTGACTGGTCAGCCAATGAGATGAGTGTCATGGCAAACAAATTTATGACGAATACAAACTGAAATTGTGTAAACTTATCTCAGATCTATATAATATGTTTTAAGTCCTTTGTTTATTTTTAGTTTTTTAAAGCAGAAATATTTCAGTAACGTTTTTCTTATGTTTGAAATTTTGAAACGCTTGCTATGATTTGAAGAAGGATGTTGACAGTACTCGTCATCAAAGCAGATAACAGGGACGGTACCAACGACGAGATCAGCAAAGTGTTCTTCAGAATCTTGAATTGGTTTCAGTTCTGTTCTGTCTACTTGATCCACTTTGCCATTCATTTTTGGTTCATTATTTGTGTTAAAGAGATTACCAGAATCGGTGTCTCTTTGTGCTCCAAGATCGTTATCCGATACAATGCATTCAGCATCAAATGATTTAATAGAGGCATTCAAACTGAATTCTTCCTGGTTCAAGATGGTTATACTGCTGTTCGTGCCTATTTGATTACCTGAGTTATCAGATTTTGGAAAATCAAAATCCTTTTTTGTTTCATGTTGGAGGCAATTAAATTGCTTTTCATCGCTGATATTGTGCACATCGTAAGAATTATTATCGAAATCTTTGGCAAAATGGTCGATATGGTCAGTATCACTATCAACATGCAAATTAAGAAGATTATTATCTAAAGCTTCGTTATTAACTTCGAGGAGATCGGTGTCACTGTCTATATCCACATCAAAGGAATCATCATATAATTGATTAATATCAGCATATGAACCAAGGAAATCTAAATTACGTACCTTGTTTCCGGCATTAAACTTGTGTTCACTACGGTTAATAGAGTTTTCATTATTATTTTCCCGAATTCTCTCTTCTCTTCGAGAAAACAAAAGGAAGGCAGTCGCAAAACAAATAAGTATGCCCAATAGGCTGTCGATAAAGGGTGTTGGTATAATAACGCAACACAATACTGTCAAAAAAAAGAACTCCATTTCTAAAATGGTTCGAATGCGATTTCAGCATTAAAAATAACAACTTTAAGCAAATAAGCTCTACACGTAAGATTTTAGCACCACTAGATTTGATATCTCTAATGATTATGGTTTATAAGCATTGTTAAAAATGTATACATTAACTTTGTTGTAATTTAACAAAAGCCTTAAACAATAATTGGTAAATTCATTGTTTCGAACGTTATTAAAAGGATTCTTTGAATATGTAACAATGAAAGGTACTCTCATCTATAACTCTACTCATAATAGAGGTAAGATTCTATGTGTCCGTCTTTCGTTTGGTCTGCGTGTAAGCTAATAGACCCAGGCCTACGAATGTGCTACATAGCTGCATCTAGACAAGAGCCAATGCACCTCGAAACGAGGTTTCCAAAAATTGAATGACATTTTAATTTTATTTTATTTATTTATTTATTTATTTTGATAAAATCGCATAAAATCGGTAATTTTCTCTCATTACATCAGCAATAGTGGCACGCAACCATTTTTGCTGTTGTATCCCTGTCGCCATTGTTGATGATATCAGCACTGTTGCCATTCGGAAAAATGAGGGCGAAAATTAGCGTATTAAGAACTTTCAATTAATATCTCTGATTTTTGCTATTTTTTTGGATAAAAGTGGAAGCGGAAAAGTGGAAAACGAACCAACGCTAAACTGCTGCTGCCATACATATTCAAATAAATATTTCTTTTCGGGGGTTTCATGCAATACAAAGCTTAAACGTAATCCTTATATGTACATATATATTTATATATATATATATAACCAATGATTATTATTATTAAAACGAAAATACTTGAGTACTATGGGAAAATATTTTTTTATACAAAAAGTACTTTCAAAACAAGAATTTTTCTTGGATTTATTACTGCAAAGCACAGAAAATCGTGTTTACCTTCCACTCTCATGGAAAGGGTTTCATCTACCTTTGGCTGGGTAAAAAAAAACCAAATATATACACAATACAAAAATATATCAAACTATTTTTAATTCTTTAATAGCCACCTCTTTAAGATAAAATCATCTGGTTAGCCTAACATTAACTTACGTTATATAATTAGCAAGAACGATACACCAAAATGAGTTTTGGTAATCGATATACTTAGTGTACATAGTGTTTTTCTACTTTTAGTTACTCTTTATTGCATTTACTTAATTATTGCTGGCAAATCGATATGGGCTTTGCGACCCCTGGACCATGACATTGATGTGTATTATGAGTTCAAAATTTCAACAACTGCTCTGTGCAAATATGCTCCGCTCACTTATGTTACATGCCTCAACAACTACCGCCACGTTATTCCGTTAGCTTCAATACACGAGGAAGGAGAACTCTCCTGCTGTAGCACTTACGAGGATAAAGGTATGCCAACGTTTTTATGCTACAGATGTGCTAATTTGCTTTTACGATGTAAAAGTTACGCTTCAGATATTTTAAACCGCTATTTTACCAAACTTATGCCACTCTTACATATTGCCACATTGGATGTGATTCCGAACTTCAAGTGAACAGGTTTGTTCCAACATTGGGATTTAATTTTCACAATTATATGATACCAACAAAGGACAGATATAGATATTTAACGATTTCAGGTTATTGTACCCATTAAATAAGCGAAGACCTATGACCTATATATCATTAGAAGGAATATATTTATCCCTAGGAAGGCTTATAAATGATATTCTAAATCATATGCTTACATACCAAACCATCACAACAGACGACATTCTGACATCATACCAGTCGATGTCATTTCATACGACCATCATAACAGACATTCTGAACATGGAAAACCGAGTGAATAAAACATAACACTTCTATTCTCTACATTCCTCAATAATAAGATATGCTAATTTGGAAAGATGCTCAGTATATTTCAAGTCAGGTCTCTTAAGTAGTCAGTTTATGACAGAGAAGGCGGACGAATGCTCAACCATCCAACCAACCAGTAGCCAACGGCTCATAACATCTACGTACAGAATCCTATTGAGGGAGGTTGGAACAAGTACCAAATATCCCAAACACAACACGAAAGCATCCCAGACCATCGTTAAGCCTCCACGGCGTTGTACAGGTCCAATCTGCCATACCGGATTCATACCTTCATGATTCTCTCGCCATATTCTCAGCCTCCCATCGGTATTAATTAGACGGATCGAGACTCATCACTCCTACACATTTCAAGTCCACTAGTGTCTATTCTCTATATTCGCTTGCCCAGGTAAGAATGGCAACTCGATGGCATGCATTTAGGAAAGGTAAACTCGTGTGTCTACGGCTTCCGAAGCCCATATGGTGAAGGGAGCGATACACGAAGCTGTCTATGTCAGAAATTTTACCTATATTATTATGTGAAACAACTGATTAACGACAAGCATAGTGCTAGATGTATGTGCATTTACCACAACTTCTTCACGTAAGCCCATATGCGGCGCAGCGCTATTCAATTTGCATAGCCATGTCTATCCCTAATTTAGTGGCACTTCAGTGTAGTTACAACTCATGAAGCTTGGACATACGTGTAACGATTTCAATAGAAAAACATGAATTTACTGCCGAAAAAGAGAAAAAAAGACATAATATATTGGTTCAGAGAAAACAAAAACAAATTCTAAAGGTTTTATTGTTGTTACTGGATTCTTTTATAACGGGAAACTTAAAATAAGGAATGTAGAAACAAATATCAAAATTAATTCGATTACAGTCAGAAATAACTTTAAACACCTATATTCAAAGACGAAACTCCATCCTTTATCCAAACAATCTTGACTGTATTAAGATCCATCAGGATAAGGCTACAAACCATACTTCTAAATCTACTGCTTTATGTTTTGAAAAAAGTGAGATATGAAACCGAAATTGAAGCTATTCCCTCTAGATGCATATCCCCCCAAATATCCTGATGTGTCTCCTATGGATTAATGTGCATTTGTGCTTTTAAAACAAGCTCTTTATACGTGGCATCCCCAAACATTGGATGGAAGTGGAACATTGTGAAGGAGAAGTGGCATAAAATCAACCTTGATGTTTTCAGAAAAAGGCTTTTCTCTTGGAAATCAAGATGTAATATGATGGTTCAACAAAAGGTCTCTCAGATGGAATATATTAGAAAATGGAATTTTAACGTTTGTTTATATATATAATTCTTTGCAAAATCCTTAAAACGTTAACTGAACACACCCTGTACTCAGTGATTTGCGATAGTTATGTTGAATTTTAAATTTCAGACTAAACGTTTGAGGATTATTCTTAGGGTTTCCTTTATTCTCATTTTAATTAATAATGCCTCATAAATATTTATTCAAATATATGAAAGTATCTGAAAGGTTCATTTTCTAATTTATAAAATACGCTGTTTTTAAATATTCTTAACCCAGACGGACATTAGCCCGCATTCTGTCCAAACGTCTATGTGTGCAAATGAAAAAATGATTCCTTTGGGTGCACAACAAAGTCTGAAAGCTTTCAGTTTAATATTTGTTTTTGGTATATCTGTGGGGGTGTAAATTCTTTCACTTCCAGTATATATCCAATCGGGACATTTTTATAAAAATTATTTAAATTAATGTCTTTCAAAATTCATGTCATGACTGATTTGTTTGAGTAAAAGTTAGGTTATTTGAAAAGGGCAAAGAAAAGGATGGTTACCTGCCTGGCGCGAGGGATGGCTTTGCGGAGAACGTTCCATGCGAAATTGCCTAATATACATCGAGATAAGGAAAACTGCAGAAGCCAACCATGGAGCCAGCACGTTTGCGGGGAATCAAACAGGTAAAACTCTTAGCATTCTTAATCACAGTGCATATTGCTATGGAACACATATTGAAAATACTTCGTTTGAAAAGAAAGCAATATATTCTTATTTATTATTTCTAGTAAATTTTGACATGAAGGCCACAGAGAGAAAAAAATCTAAAATACAAAATAGCATCCTTAATCGTGTTTTAATGATAATCTGGAGATTTTTTATTCGAAATGCCGACAAATCACTTAGGAAATAGAAAAATTAAGTAGCTGACGGTCACTTCGAATTGCGAGCACAGACAACAAGGGAAAATATGCCTAACAAAAATTTCAATAATAGCTACAGCTTAACTTAATTCTATGAGAAATTATAGTTAAAAGTAGAGCATATTGGTAAATCATAACTGACTTTGGCGTGTAAGCTAGTAAATTAATTTAAGAGCACAAGGAAAACCAATTTAGCAACCGCATTTAACTGCAAATAATCATTTTAATTTCAGGTACCATATAATTTCATTTAAATTTTGCAGTTCTGAAATGTAGCTCTAGAAAAGAATTTTAAAATGATTTTCTGTTTCCATTTCAGCTGTAGCGCAAACGATTGGATTGAAAACCCCTTTCCTCTCTCTTATCGAGAAAGGCAATTTTTTCCGTCCAAATCCTATGCTCAGTCAATAAGGACGTCACTTAGTCAGTCATTGGTCAGTCAATGTCCAATTTTTATTCAGTCACTGGTCAGGCAAGGAGATCTTCACTTTCTCAGTTCCTGTTCAGTGAATACCCAATTTTTAGTCTGTCTGTAGTCAGTCAATGAGATCGTCACTCAGTCACTGCTCAGTCAATGTCCAAATTTATTCAGTCTCCGGTCTGTCAATGAGATAGTCAGTTAGTCATTCACTGGTCAGACAATGTCCAATTTTTAGTCAGTCAACGGGCAATTAAGGAGATTGTCACTTAGTCAGTCAATGTCCAATTTTTAGGAAGGCCCTGGTCAGTCAATGAGATCGTCACTTAGTGACTGCTCAGAAAATGTCTAATTTTTTACTCAGTCACTGGTCAGTCAATGTCCTACTTTTAATCACTAAATGAAATTGTCATTTAGTCAGTCACTGGTCAGTCAATGTCCAATTTTTAGGCAGTCACTGGTCAGCCAATGAGATGAGTGTCATGGCAAACAAATTTATGACGAATACAAACTGAAATTGTGTAAACTTATCTCAGATCTATATAATATGTTTTAAGTCCTTTGTTTATTTTTAGTTTTTTAAAGCAGAAATATTTCAGTAACGTTTTTCTTATGTTTGAAATTTTGAAACGCTTGCTATGATTTGAAGAATGATGTTGACAGTACTCGTCATCAAAGCAGATAACAGGGACGGTACCAACGACGAGATCAGCAAGGTGTTCTTCAGAATCTTGAATTGGTTTCAGTTCTGTTCTGTCTACTTGATCCACTTTGCCATTCATTTTTGATTCATTATTTGTGTTAAGGAGATTACCAGAATCGGTGTCTCTTTGTGCTCCAAGATCGTTATCCGATACAATGCATTCAGCATCCCATGATTTAATAGAGGCATTCAAACTGAATTCTTCCTGGTTCAAGATGGTTATACTGCTGTTCGTGCCTATTTGATTACCTGAGTTATCAGATTTTGGAAAATCAAAATCCTTTTTTGTTTCATGTTGGAGGCAATTAAATTGCTTTTCATCGCTGATATTGTGCACATCGTAAGAATTATTATCGAAATCTTTGGCAAAATGGTCGATATGGTCAGTATCACTATCAACATTCAAATTAAGAAGATTATTATCTAAAGCTTCGTTATTAACTTCGAGGAGATCGGTGTCACTGTCTATATCCACATCAAAGGAATCATTATATAATTGATTAATATCAGCATATGAACCAAGGAAATCTAAATTACGTACCTTGTTTCCGGCATTAAACTTGTGTTCACTACGGTTAATAGAGTTTTCATTATTATTTTCCCGAATTCTCTCTTCTCTTCGAGAAAACAAAAGGAAGGCAGTCGCAAAACAAATAAGTATGCCCAATAGGCTGTCGATAAAGGGTGTTGGTATAATAACGTAACACAATACTGTCAAAAAAAAGAACTCCATTTCTAAAAATGGTTCGAATGCGATTTCAGCATTAAAAATAACAACTTTAAGCAAATAAGCTCCACACGTAAGATTTTAGCACCACTAGATTTGATATCTCTAATGATTATGGTTTATAAGCATTGTTAAAAATGTATACATTAACTTTGTTGTAATTTAACAAAAGCCTTAAACAATAATTGGTAAATTCATTGTTTCGAACGTTATTAAAAGGATTCTTTGAATATGTAACAATGAAAGGTACTCTGATCTATAACTCTACTCATAATAGAGGTAAGATTCTATGTGTCCGTCTTTCGTTCGGTCTGCGTGTAAGCTAATAGACCCAGGCCTACGAATGTGCTACATAGCTGCATCTAGACAAGAGCCAGTGCACCTCGAAACGACGTTTCCAAAAATTGAATGACATTTTAATTTTATTTTATTTATTTATTTATTTATTTATTTAATTATTTTGATAAAATCGCATAAAATCGGTAATTTTCTCTCATTACATCAGCAATAGTGGCACGCAACCATTTTTGCTGTTGTATCCCTGTCGCCATTGTTGATGATATCAGCACTGTTGCCAATCGGAAAAATGAGGGCGAAAATTAGCGTATTAAGAACTTTCAATTAATATCTCTGATTTTTGCTATTTTTTTGGATAAAAGTGGAAGCGGAAAAGTGGAAAACGAACCAACGCTAAACTGCTGCTGCCATACATATTCAAATAAATATTTCTTTTCGGGGGTTTCATGCAATACAAAGCTTAAACGTAATCCTTATATGTACATATATATTTATATATATATATATATAACCAACAATTATTATTATTAAAACGAAAATACTTGAGTACTATGGGAAAATATTTTTTATACAAAAAGTACTTTCAAAACAAGAATTTTTCTTGGATTTATTACTGCAAAGCACAGAAAATCGTGTTTACCTTCCACTCTCATGGAAAGGGCTTCATCTACCTTTGGCTGGGTAAAAATAAAGCTAAGTATATACACAATACAAAAATATATCAAACTATTTTTAATTCTTTAATAGCCACCTCTTTACGATAAAATCATCTGGTTAGCCTAACATTAACTTACTTCATATAATTAGCAAGAACGATACACCAAAATTAGTTTTGGTGATCGATATACTTAGTGTACATAGTGCTTTTCTACTTTTAGTTACTCTTTATTGCATTTACTTAATTATTGCTGGCAAATCGATATGGGCTTTGCGACCCCTGGGCCATGACATTGATGTGTATTATGTGCTGAAAATTTCAACAACTGCTCTGTGCAAATATGCTCCGCTCACTTATGTTACATGCCTCAACAACTACCGCCACGTTATTCCGTTAGCTTCAATACACGAGGAAGGAGAACTCTCCAGCTGTAGCACTTACGAGGATAAAGGTATGTCAACGTTTATATGCTACAGATGTGCTAATTTGCTTTTACGATGTAAAAGTTACGCTTGTAAGGATCTTAAGTTTTACTAACGTTTATTTTATTTTAAATCTTTACTATCACTTCTTATTTTCTACTTCCGGCCAGAATTATAAGCTTGAAGGTTTTTATGCAAAGTTTGTCTGGCGAACGCCAAGTATTTAAGTGTGGCCTTTTTGCCAAGCGAAAGAGAGGAATCAGTGAGTTCGAAGCAGGCCGCTTACCTTAGAAGTTACGCAGTTGCTGTTTGCCTTCCAGGCCAGAGGTTTTAATCCTCTTGATAAATTAAACGTATTGTAGTGTTCACAGAGTCTGTGCTACATACGCTTCCTGTTATTATAAGGCCAATCTTCCACGTGTATTATTCTAAAGTTAAATTAGAGTTTAGTTTTATTTTTATACTTTTACGTTAGACCCCGAGTGGCGGGTCATTGTATTCCGAAGTACGGAAGTTATTGTATATAGAGAAAAATAAAGGTTTTGTATACCCTTCGTCTGTATCCTGTCTACTTACTACAATTAGTGAACATAGCTTTAGTAAGCTCTCTGTTCCTAGTCAGGTCCTTGTATGTTCCCGAAGAAGGTTAGAAGGAACATTGATCCTGATAGTGGCGCCCAACGAAGAAGAATAACCATGGCCGAGTTTCAAGAAGATCCCGTGCTGCCTGCAGAAACGGCTCAGAATCCAGAAATGCCAGCTGCCGCCCTGGAAGGATTCGGTTACATCGTCCAGATCATGCGCGCTTCGATGAAACCAGAAGCAACGTTTAACGGAAACTCACCGGTAACCAGTTTTTTGGAAAAATTGGATGACCACTTCATGCTCTACCCCGTGCACGAGTTTCAAAAAGTTGCCTTAGCTACCAGCGCTTTGAGGGGCCAAGCGCTTAACTGGTTCAAATGTATCGGCAGAAGTCTCTTGGGTCAAGCAGGAAGTCCCACCTATACTTACGAAAATTTCAAGACTGCCCTACTAAAGCCTTCCCTGTTGTAAGGGATCGTGCGAAATTAGAAACGGAACTTTTTAGTATATATCAACAAAGAATCGAAAACCTCTCGAGCTTTATTTTAAGAAAAATTCACGTTTTCAAGCTCTTGTATGGAAACCGTCCGGATCCTGAAATAATTCAAGTGATTTTGCCGAGGTTACTGCCCCAAGTGCAAGACTTTATTGAATTAAGAAACCCGACTACACTGGAAAAATTATTTGAGCTAGCAATCCAGTTTGAAAGTAGAAGAACGGCGGACGTCGAAAGAAGACGCCAATATCAACAGCGAAACCAATTTGGTACACCAAGACTACAGCAAACTCAAGCACATGGCTACGGAGAAAAAGCGAATCAGTGGGCAAGGAAACCCGAGCATTCAAAAACAGCCGGCGAACGTCGACAGTTCAATAGCAACCCAGGAAAAAAGTCTCAAGGCCAGGGGAAAAAGAAGGAAAGCACGGAAAGGAAAAATAATTTAAACTAAAACGGATTTCTGCTGACGAGAGGGTGCGGAAATCCGAAGGCCACGAAAACCCCTCTTCCTACAAGTTAAATACAGTAATGGTGAAAAATTTGACTCTTCCGAAGATTGAAGTCTTGGTGAATAATATCCCGGCCACCGCACTCCTGGATACCGGCGCGCAGTGTTCCTGTGTGGCAGAAGTCTTTTTTAGAAAGTATTTTCGGAAACACCGCATATATAATGCGGATAATACGACAGTATTAGCGGCGCAAGGAGAAAAATGTAAGTGCGTAGGTAAAGTACCTTTGTATATCCGTATCAAGGACGAACAAGTAAAGGTGATGTTTTTTATAGTAAAGAATCTGCAAGCACATTTGATCTTAGGAATAGATTTTCTTTCAGAAGCACAAGCTACACTGGATTTTAATGAGGCGTCCCTTAAGCTGACAATGAAACCAGTGCGTGTAGAATAGGCTGCACCGCCAAGGTTAAATCTTGACCACCTGCCTAATGATGAGCAAGATAGAATCCGACAAGTGGTAAGTGAATTTGCTTCGTTATTTAGTGATATTCCAGGATTTACTCAGGTTACTAACCATAGTATTGACACCAGAGATGCATTGCCAGTTCGTCAAAAACCATACCGGTATGATAAGAATAAGGAAAAAATTATAGAATGGCATATTACCGATATGCTACGTAAAAAGATCATAACGCCCATCTCAAGTAGTTATGCTAGCCCGGTGGTTTTATGTAAGAAAAATAATGACTATCCTTTGGAGCGTCCAAAAAGGTGGAGATTCGCTATTGATTACCGTAGATTAAACTCCATAACTAAATATCCGGTATATCCGTTACCGATCATAGAAGAAATTTTAAGGAACATAAAATCAACCAAATTTATGACGACTTTAGGCTTAACGACTGGTTATTTTCAAATAGGGGTGAGGCCTGAGGACGTGCCTAAGACTGCTTTTATAACCAAGTCTGGCACTTATGCATTTTTGCGTATGCCGTTTGGCCTTTCAGGCGCCCCGGCAACATTTCAGCGATGCATGGACATTGTGTTAAGACCTGTTCTTGGAAAGTCCACATTTATCTATTTAGACGATATCATTAATACTAGTGATAATCTAGACCAACATGTACAGGATTTAAGACAGGTGTTTTCTTTATTAAATGAGGCCGGTCTAAAAGTTAATGTCGAAAAGTGCAAATTTGCAGCCCCTGAATTAAAATATTTAGGTTACAAAATATCTCAAAAAGGGATCGAGACAGATGAATCAAAAATAATCGCTGTACAAAAGTATCCGACTCCAAACACGGCAAAGAAGCTCTCTTCTTTTCTAGGACTTTGTTCATATTATAGGTCCTTTATAAAAGATTTTGCGGCTATCGCTGAGCCATTGTTAAAATTAAAAAGGAAAAAGGCAAGATTCTCGTGGACGGCCGAAGCCAATAGTGCTTTCGAAAAATTAAAACAAGCATTAACGCAAGCCCCTGTGTTGAAATTTCCTGAAAAGGATGAAAATTTAGAAATTTCAGCGGATGCTTCGGATTATGCGGTAGGAGCGGTACTTTCGCAAAATCAGCAGTCCGTGGCATTTTTTAGCCGAACTTTAAATCAAACACAAAGAAACTATTCCGCGACCGAGAGAGAGGCACTTGCAGTTCTGTTAGCGGTGCAAAAGTTCCGAGTCTATTTTGGAAAGGCGCCGATAACAGTGTACTCTGATCATGCGGCGGTAACTAGATTGTACTCAGGAAAAAATTTATCCCCAAGGTTAATAAGATGGGCACTCAAGCTGCAAGAATATAATCTGGTAATCAAGCATACCCCTGGAAAGGAAAATATCGTAGCAGATGCCCTATCAAGGATTAAAATAGACGAACAAGGCAATGCCGTAAAGGTGGCAATGCTCACAGCGTGTACAATAAATTCCCGAGAAACTGTAATAGCCGAACTGGGTAAGGATCCTGAGTTTGGAAGTATTTATGAGTATTTGAAGGATCCTGAAAATTTTAGCCACCAAGATATTGTGGCGATAAGAAATAGGGCGGCCCATTACGAACTAATAGATGGTCTATTATTTTATACAAAAACTACGAATTCCAACAACGAATTTCGACCTGTTATCCCAGCTAGTCTTAGATTAAATATCCTGCAGGAGCTCCATGACAGCCCTTTAGCTTCTCATGCTGGTATTCGAAAAACTATCCAACGCGTACACGAGGCAGTCTACTTTCCTGAACTGCAAAAGTTAACAAGGGCGTATGTCCAGTCCTGCCCAACATGTCAAGCAGTTAATTATATTAATTTCCGCCCGGCCGGGTTTCTAAATAGTATTAAATCCGAATTTCCAAATGAAATAATTGGCATCGATTTATTGGGCCCTTTCCCAAAAAGTCAGTTAAATAAAAGTCGCTATCTCCTTGTTATGGTTGATCATTTTAGTAAATGGACCGAAATAGTTCCCTTAAAACGAGCCTCCGCGAAATTAGTTACTGATTCTATTTTAAATAAATATATTTTAAAATACGGGGAGCCCCTAAAAGTTATATCGGATAATGGTCCTCAATTTGTAAGTAATATATTTGAAGACATGTGCCAAAAACTGGGCATACGTCATTTAAAAATGGTCCCGTATCGGCCGCAATCAAATATAGCGGAACGGGTCAATAGAAATATAGTGAAAATTATCCGTAGTTATGTTAAAAATTTTCATAAAAGCTGGGATAACTATGTCAATGAATTTGCTTTCGCCCTTAGGACCGCAAAACATGATACAACGGGCAAAACTCCTGCTGAGTTATTTCTAGGCAGAAAGATTATAACACCGTTAGATAAATTATTTTATGTGCAACAAAGAGCCCCAGAATTTAAAATGGGTGATATAGAAAAACTAATAAAAGAAGCAAAAAAGAATACGGAAGTAGCACAAAGAAAACAGAAGCTATATTATGATTTGAAACGACGGGGAGTAACTTATAAAGTAGGGGATGAAGTTTTAAAAATTAAGCATTCACTTTCTTCAGCACCAGAAGATAAAACTGCCAAATTTTTTCCACGATTTGAAGGACCATATGTTATAGAAAAAATAACTCACGCTGTTGTAGTGTTAAGAGCCAGAAATGGTGAAACCTGTTCCGCAAACATTGATCAAATCAAGCCCTACTTCGATCGTAATAAAATGCAAATCTTTTCAGATCTTTTTCAGGATCCGGCACGGCAGACACCGCAGGTACAAGTTCCAGAGGTGGAAAAACGACAAGTACAAGGGCAAGCCAATGAGAGACAGAAGCAAGTGAAAAGAAAATTGCCCCGCGGAAAAATGGAAGGTAACAAGAAAAAGAAGCCGTTCCACCGTCCAGAAAACAGAGTTCACGAACACCCCCAGAATGAAGAAGGGAGAAGGACGACGTATGTGAAGAGGACCAGGAGAAATGACGGCAACTATAACCCGGCTTTAAAACGGAAGATCTACTCATCCGACAGAACTCTCCGCAGCAAAAGTCGCCGAACTGCGGAAGGGCCATCAGCGGCGGAGGAAAAAGTACAAGAAAAATTTGAACGGCCAACAACGAGGTCCAAGCAGGATCACGACAGAAGTTTCCCGGTTCCGCCAAGACCAGCTGCCATCAAACGGCAAAGACCACAAGCAGAGGAGAAAAGGAAAGTATTCAAGAGTGGCCGTACTGGTGAGAAAAGGAAGCTTCCAGAGGAAAGCACTGAAGGGCGAGCCCGTACAAGAAGGAGGATAAACCAAGCTACAATCTGCAGTACCTTTAAAGACTGGGCCCAGAAAAGGATGTCCGAATATTTCAAAGATAAGTAAAATTTTATGTTACTTTGCAAACTTAAGTTAATCTTTCATTCTTACTGCAAGTGGCAGATTTCAAGAAGTTTTACCTCATGCGAGGTCTACCTTTATCGCCAAAAGGGCGAGAAATGAGTTGTGACCGATTTTCGTATTATGTTTTTAAATTACTCGTGCGTAAAACTAAAGTTGATGTATAATAGCGTTGTGTAAAGACTTAAATATTGTAAAAAGTTATTGTATAAATTTTATTTAAAACATTCTAGCAAGAAAGAAGTTTTAGTCTGAAAGACTTTTTGAAATGTAGTATTATTTCAATGTAGAAAGAATTGGCACTTGCTTTGAAAAGAATAGAAGTTAACAATGTACTACTAATGTATGTTTTCAAATGTGTAAAATTAACGGCATGTTGATATGTTCTTATATACATGTGAACTGTTATTTTAAATGTTAAGAAATACCGTGATATGGTAAAAGTGAAAGTAATGTTAAAAATTTGTTATTCGTGTGACTGTAAAGATTAAATCATGGCGAATATGTGGTAAAGGTTGAATGATGTAGTTAGGCTCTCTGACGCTACACTTTAGAGTTAGCCACTTTTAGAATAGTACCTCAGGGTTTAGAGTTCAAAGTAGGGTGTGTTAAGAGGTCTCTTTATGTTGAATTTTAACACGTTAGTGTTTTGATTGTAGGATGAATTGTGGCACACGTAGACAGAAACACATTCGTGTTTGATGTTTTTTTACAACACATGTCAGAGAGCACGGGGAGAGATAATTAAAATAGTCATGAATGAAATAAGAATGTTAAGAGAAGTATATTCTATATGTTATTTGCAATGTCATTCTGTAACATTTCATTAAACTAGTTTTCCTTCCAGATCTCTGGAAGGAACCAGAATTGAATAAAGTTCCTGTTTAGATGCAGTACAGATGAAAAAAAGATTGTTGTATATCCTGGGAGCTGCTATTGTAACAAATTTCTTTCTTTTAAATTTTCTAGTTTCTAGCAAAGTTATGGTTGTAAAAGGTTGGCCTCGCGTTAGATTCTAGAGCTAAAAGTTTTCAACAAGGTCGTTTTAGACCTCAGTTTCAAACTAATTAACTCTGGCGGGAAGTATGTAAGGATCTTAAGTTTTACTAACGTTTATTTTATTTTAAATCTTTACTATCACTTCTTATTTTCTACTTCCGGCCAGAATTATAAGCGTTAACGATTTTATGCAAAGTTTGTCTGGCGAACGCCAAGTATTTAAGTGTGGCCTTTTTGCCAAGCGAAACAGAGGAAGCAGTGAGTTCGAAGCAGGCCGCTTACCTTAGAAGTTACGCAGTTGCTATTTGCCTTCCAGGCCAGAGGTTTTAATCCTCTTGATAAATTAAACGTATTGTAGTGTTCACAGTCTCTGTGCTACATACGCTTCCAGTTATTATAAGGCCAATCTTCCACGTGTATTATTCTAAAGTTAAATTAGAGTTTAGTTTTATTTTTATACTTTTTTACGTTAGACCCCGAGTGGAGGGTCAGTGTATTCCGAAGTACGGAAGTTATTGTATATAGAGAAAAATAAAGGTTTTGTATACCCTTCGTCTGTATCCTGTCTACTTACCACAATTAGTGAACATAGCTTTAGTAAGCTCTCTGTTCCGAGTCAGGTCCTTGTATGTTCCCGAAGAAGGTTGGAAGGAACATTGAACCTGATAACCTCTTTAAGATAAAATCATCTGGTTAGCCTAACATTAACTTACGTTATATAATTAGCAAGAACGATACACCAAAATGAGTTTTGGTGATCGATATACTTAGTGTACATAGTGTTTTTCTACTTTTAGTTACTCTTTATTGCATTTACTTAATTATTGCTGGCAAATAGATATGGGCTTTCCGAACCCTGGACCATGACATTGATGTGTATTATGTGTTGAAAATTTCAACAACTGCTCTGTGCAAATATGCTCCCCTCATTTATGTTACATGCCTCAACAACTACCGCCACGTTATTCCGTTAGCTTCAATACACGAGGAAGGAGAACTCTCCAGCTGTAGCACTTACGAGGATAAAGGTATGCCAACGTTTTTATGCTACAGATGTGCTAATTTGCTTTTACGATGTAAAAGTTACGCTTCAGATATTTTAAACCGCTATTTTACCAAACTTATGCCACTGTTACATATTGCCACATTGGATGTGATTCCGAACTTCAAGTGAACAGGTTTGTTCCAACATTGGGATTTAATTTTCACATTTATATGATACCAACAAAGGACAGATATAGATATTTAACGATTTCAGGTTATTGTACCTATTAAATAAGCGAAGACCTATGACCTATATATCATTAGAGGGAATATATTTAACCCTAGGAAGGCTTATAAATGATATTCCAAATCATATGCTTACATACCAAACCATCACAACAGACGACATTCTGACATCATACCAGTCGATGTCATTTCATGCGACCATCATAACAGACATTCTGAACATGGAAAACCGAGTAAATAAAACATAACACTTCTATTCTCTACATTCCTCAATAATAAGATATGCTAATTTGGAAAGATGCTCAGTATATTTCAAGTCAGGTCTCTTAAGTAGTCAATTTATGACAGAGAAGGCGGACGAATGCTCATCCATCCAACCAACCAGTAGCCAACGGTAACCTGTGAGAGGCGCAGTTATCTCTCTGAGATTCTCAATTTCCGTGTGAATGACAGGGACATAAATGGATGGAGATGATAGCTCATCACATCTACGTACAGAATCATATTGAGGGAGGTTGGAACAAGTACCAAATATCCCAAACACAACAACACGAAAGCATCCCAGACCATCATTAAGCCTCCACGGCCTTGTACAGGTCCAATCTGCTATACCGGATTCATACCTTCATGATTCTCTCGCCATATTCTCAGCCTCCCATCGGTATTATGCCCTTCCGAAGCCCATATGGTGAAGGGAGCGATACACGAAGCTGTCTATGTCAGAAATTTTACCTATATTATTATGTGAAACAACTGATTAACGACAAGCATAGTGCTAGCTGTATGTGCATTTACCACAACTTCTTCACTTAAGCCCATATGCGGCGCAGCGCTATTCAATTTGCATAGCCATGTCTATCCCTAATTTAGTGGCACTTCAGTGTAGTTACAACTCATGAAGCTTGGACATACGTGTAACGATTTCAATAGAAAAAGATGAATTTACTGCCGAAAAAGAGAAAAAAAGACATAATATATTGGTTCAGAGAAAACAAAAACAAATTCTAAAGGTTTTATTGTTGTTAATGGATTCTTTTATAACGGGAAACTTAAAATAAGGAATGTAGAAACAAATATCAAAATTAATTCGATTACAGTCCGAAATAACTTTAAACCCCTATATTCAAAGACGAAACTCCATCCTTTATCCAAATAATCTTGACTGTATTAAGATCCATCAAGATAAGGCTACAAACCATACTTCTAAATCTACTGCTTTATGTTTTGAAAAAAGTGAGATATGAAACCGAAATTGAAGCTATTCCCTCTAGATGCATATCCCCCAAATATCCTGATGTGTCTCCTATGGATTAATGTGCATTTGTGCTTTTAAAACACGCTCTTTATACGTGGCATCCCCAAACATTGGATGGAAGTGGAACATTGTGAAGGAGAAGTGGCATAAAATCAACCTTGATGTTTTCAGAAAAAGGCTTTTCTCTTGGAAATCAAGATGTAATATGATGGTTCAACAAAAGGTCTCTCAGATGGAATATATTAGAAAATGGAATTTTAATGTTTGTTTATATATATAATTCTTTGCAAAATCCTTAAAACGTTAACTGAACACACCCTGTACTCAGTGATTTGCGATAGTTATGTTGAATTTTAAATTTCAGACTAAACGTTTGAGGATTATTCTTAGGGTTTCCTTTATTCTCATTTTAATTAATAATGCCTCATAAATATTTATTCAAATATATGAAAGTATCTGAAAGGTTCATTTTCTAATTTATAAAATACGCTGTTTTTAAATATTCTTAACCCAGACGGACATTAGCCCGCACTCTGTCCAAACGTCTATGTGTGCAAATGAAAAAATGATTCCTTTGGGCGCATAACAAAGTCTGAAAGCTTTCAGTTTAATATTTGTTTTTGGTATATCTGTGGGGGTGTAAATTCTTTAACTTCCAGTATATATCCAATCGGGACATTTTTATAAAAATTATTTAAATTAATTTCTTTCAAAATTCATGTCATGACTGATTTGTTTGAGTAAAAGTTAGGTTATTTGAAAAGGGCAAAGAAAAGGATGGTTAAATGCCTGGCGCGAGGGATGGCTTTGCGGAGAACGTTCCATGCGAAAATGCCTAATATACATCGAGATAAGGAAAACTGCAGAAGCCAACCATGAAGCCAGCACTTTTGCGGGGAATCAAACAGGTAAAACTCTTAGCATTCTTAATCACAGTGCATATTGCTATGGAACACATATTGAAAATACTTCGTTTGAAAAGAAAGATATATATTCTCATTTATTATTTCTGGTAAATTTTGACATGAAGGCCACAGAGAGAAAAAAATCTAAAATACAAAATAGCATCCTTAATCGTGTTTTAATGATAATCTGGAGATTTTTTATTCGAAATGCCGACAAATCACTTAGGAAATAGAAAAATTAAGTACCTGACGGTCACTTCGAATTGCGAGCGCAGACAACAAGGGAAAATATGCCTAACAAAAATTTCAATAATAGCTACAGCTTAACTTAATTCTATGAGAAATTATAGTTAAAAGTAGAGCATATTGGTAAATCATAACTGACTTTGGTGTGTAAGCTAGTAAATTAATTTAAGAGCACAAGGAAAACCAATTTAGCAACCGCATTTAACTGCAAATAATCACTTTAATTTCAGGTACCATATAATTTCATTTAAATTTTGCAGTTCTGAAATGTAGCTCTAGAAAAGAATTTTAAAATGATTTTCTGTTTCCATTTCAGCTGTAACGCAAACGATTGGATTGAAAACCCCTTTCCTCTCTCTTATCGAGAAAGGCAATTTTTTCCGTCCAAATCCTATGCTCAGTCAATAAGGACGTCACTTAGTCAGTCATTGGTCAGTCAATGTCCAATTTTTATTCAGTCACTGGTCAGGCAAGGAGATCTTCACTTTCTCAGTTCCTGTTCAGTGAATACCCAATTTTTAGTCTGTCTGTAGTCAGTCAATGAGATCGTCACTCAGTCACTGCTCAGTCAATGTCCAAATTTATTCAGTCTCCGGTCTGTCAATGAGATAGTCAGTTAGTCAGTCACTGGTCAGACAATGTCCAATTTTTAGTCAGTCAACGGGCAATTAAGGAGATTGTCACTTAGTCAGTCAATGTCCAATTTTTAGGAAGGCCCTGGTCAGTCAATGAGATCGTCACTTAGTGACTGGTCAGAAAATGTCTAATTTTTACTCAGTCACTGGTCAGTCAATGTCCTACTTTTAATCACTAAATGAGATTGTCATTTAGTCAGTCACTGGTCAGTCAATGTCCAATTTTTAGGCAGTCACTGGTCATCCAATGAGATGAGTGTCATGGCAAACAAATTTATGACGAATACAAACTGAAATTGTGTAAACTTATCTCAGATCTATATAATATGTTTTAAGTCCTTTGTTTATTTTTAGTTTTTTAAAGCAGAAATATTTCAGTAACGTTTTTCTTATGTTTGAAATTTTGAAACGCTTGCTATGATTTGAAGAAGGATGTTGAGAGTACTCGTCATCAAAGCAGATAACAGGGACGGTACCAACGACGAGATCAGCAAGGTGTTCTTCAGAATCTTGAATTGGTTTCAGTTCTGTTCTGTCTACTTGATTCACTTTGCCATTCATTTTTCGTTCATTATTTGTGTTAAGGAGATTACCAGAATCGGTGTCTCTTTGTGCTCCAAGATCGTTATCCCATACAATGCATTCAGCATCCAATGATTTAATACAGGCATTCAAACTGAATTCTTCCTGGTTCAAGATGGTTATACTGCTGTTCGTGCCTATTTGATTACCTGAGTTATCAGGTTTCGGAAAATCAAAATTCTTTTCTGTTTCATGTTGGAGGCAATTAAATTGCTTTTCATCGCTGATATTGTGCACATCATAAGAATTATTATCGAAATCTTTGGCAAAAACCTCGATGTGGATGATTTACAATTATTGGTAAATTCATTGTTTCGAACGTTATTAAAAGGATTCTTTGAATATGTAACAATGAAAGGTACTCTGATATATAACTCTACTCATAATAGAGGTAAGATTCTATGTGTCCGTCTTTCGTTCGGTCTGCGTGTAAGCTAATAGACCCAGGCCTATGAATGTGCTACATAGCTGCATCTAGACAAGTGCCAGTGCTCCTCGAAACGAGGTTTCCAAAAAATGAATGGCTTTTTAATTTTTTATTTATTTATTTATTTGTTTATTTATTTTGATAAAATAGCATAAAATCGGTAATTTTCTCTCATTACATCAGCAATAATGGCACGCAACCTTTGTTGCTGTTGTATCCCTCTCGCCATTGTTGATGATATCAGCACTGTTGCCATTCGGAAAAATGATTGCGAAAATTAGCGTATTAAGAACTTTTAATTAATATCTCTGATTTTTGCTATTTGTTTGGATAAAAGTGGAAGCTGAAAAGTGGAAAACGAACCAACGCTAAACTACCGCTGCCATACATATTCAAATAAATATTTCTTTTTGGGGGTTTCTTGCAATACAAAGCTTAAACGTGATACTTATATGTACATATATATATATATATATATATAACCAATGATTATTATTATTAAAACGAAAATACTTGAATACTAAGGGAAAATACTTTTTTATACAAAAATACTTTCAAAACATGAATTTTCGTGTTTCAAACACAACAACACGAGAGCATCCCAGACCATGATTAAGCCTCCACGGTCTTGTACATGTCCAGTCTGCCATACCGGATTCATAACTTCATGATTCTCTCGCCATATTCTCAGCCTCCCATCGGTATTAATTAGACGGATCGAAACTCATCACTCCTACACATTTGAATTCCACTATTGTCTATTCTCTATATTCGCTTGCCTAGGTAAGAATGGCACCTCAATGGCATGCATTTAGGAAAGGTACCTTCGTGTGTCTATGGCTTCCGAAGGCCATATGGTTAAAGGAGCGATACACGATCATTTTACAGACTGTGAAACTGTCGCCTGCTTTAGCTAGGTGGTAATTTGAGCTAATATTTGGCTTCGTTGACCATGTACAATACGGCTGAGACGTCTCACACCACGATTGTTCTAAGTTAATTGTGCTTTGCACTTTGCCCGATCGCTAGTTCTTTTTCCCAACAACCGTGTATTCTCGGTTTGCTCTTTACACTGTCGACCGCTAAAATCCTATCCCGCTGCGGACTTTAGAAATTGTATGGCCCATGCGACGAGTGACTACTATCTGCCCGATATTGAAGCTGTCTATGTCAGGAATTTTACCTATACTGCTATGTGAAACAACTGATTATCGACAAGCATAGTGCTAGCGTTATGTAGCGTTATGAAATTATAGTTAAAAATAGAGCATAATGGTAAATCGTAACTGAATATGGAGTGTAAGCTAATCAATAAATTTAAGAGCACAAGAAAAAATTATTTAGCAACGGCATTTAACTGCAAATAATCATTTTAATTTCGGCCCACCAGCGGCTGAGCGTTAAAGTCGCTGAGCACTGGTAGTTCGGTCCGAGGTTAGAATCCCGCGAACGGGTTGGTTGCATGGGCGTTTTTGTGGTTTTCCCCATGTGTAACGTGTATACGAGATAGATTCCCTTAGAACGTCCTCCACGAAGGCGTCCCTTCCCTTAGGCAGATAGCCCTAGTGTCCTTTGCCATAATTAAATACAACAAACACCATTTTAATTTCAGGTTACCATATAATTTCATTTAAATTTTGCAGTTCTGAAATGTAGCTCTACAAAAGAATTTTGAAATGATTTTCTGTTTTCATTTCAGCTGTAGCGCAAACGATAGGACTCAAATTATCTTTCCTATCTCTTATCGAAAAAAGCAATTTTTTCCGTTCAAATCGATTGCTCAGTCAATAAGGATGTCACTCAGTCAGTCATTAGCCAGTCAATGTCCAATTTTTATTCAGTCACAGGTCAGGCAAGGAGATATTCACTTTCTCAGTTCCTGTTCAGTGAATGTCCAATTTTTAGTCTGTCAGTGGTCAGGCAATGAGATCGTCACTGAGTCACTGCTCAGTCAATGTCCAAATTTAATCAGTCTCAGTCAATGTCCAAATTTAGAAATTTCATGTCAATGTGATAGTCAGTTAGTCAGTCACTGGTCAGAAAATATCCAATTTTATTCAGTCAACGGGCAATCAATGAGATCGTGACTTAGTCAGTCAATGTCCAATTTTTAGGCCAGCGTTGGTCAGTCAATGTGATCGTCATTTAGTGACTGGTCAGAAAATGTCTAATTTTTAGTCAGTCACTGGTAAGTCAATGTCCAATTTTTAGGCAGTCAATGGTCAGTCAATGTGATCGTCACAAAGTGACTGGTCAGAAAATGTCTAATTTTTAGTCAGTCAATGTTCTACTTTAGTCACTAAATGAGATTGTCATTTAGTCAGTCACTTGTCAGCAATGTCCAATTTTTAGGCAGTCACTGGTCAGCCAATGAGATGGGTGTCATGGCAAACAAATTTATGACGAATACAAACTGAAATTGTGTAAACTTATCTCACATCTATATAATATGTTTTAAGTCCTTTGTTTATTTTTAGTTTTTTAAAGCAGAAATATTTCAGTAACGTTTTTCCTATGTTTGAAATTTTGAAACGCTTGCTATGATTTGAAGAAGGATGTTGAGTGTACACTTCATCGAAGCAGATAACAGAGACGGTGCCAACGTCGAGATCAACAAGGTGTTCTTCAGAATCTTGAATTGGTTTCAGTTCTGTTCTGTCTACTTGATCCACTTTGCCATTCATTTTTGGTTCATTATTTGTGTTAAGGAGATTACCAGAATCGGTGTCTCTTTGTGCTCCAAGATCGTTATTCGATACAATGCATTCAGCATCCAATGATTTAATAGAGGCATTCAAACTGAATTCTTCCTGGTTGAAGATGGTTATACTGCTGTTCGTGCCTATTTGATTACCTGAATTATCAGGTTTCGGAAAATCAAAATCCTTTTCTGTTTCATGCTGGAGGTAATTAAATTGCTTTTCATAGCTGATATTGTGCACATCATAAGAATTATTATCGAAATCCTTGGCAAAATGGTCGACGTGGTCAGTTTCCTTATCAATATGCAAATTAAGAAGATTATTATCAAAAGCTTCGTTATTAACTTCAAGGAGATCGGTGTCACTGTCTATATCCACATCAAAGGAATCATCATTAAATTCATTAATATCATCATATGAATCAAGGAAATCTAAATTACGTACCTTGTTTCCGGCATTAAACTTGTGTTCATTACGGTTAATAGAGTTTTCATCATTATTTTCCGAATTCTTTCTTCTCTTCGAGAAAACAAAAGGAAGGCAGTCGCAAAACAAATAAGTATGCCCAATAGGCTGTCGATAAAGGGTGTTGATATAATAACGTAACAGAATACTGTCAAAAAAAAGAACTCCATTTCTAAAAATGGTTCGAATGCGATTTCAGCATTAAAAATAACAAATTTAAGCAAATAAGCTCCATACGTAAGATTTTAGCACCACTAGATTTGATATCTCTAATGATTATGGTTTATAAGCATTGTTAAAAATGTATACATTAACTTTGTTGTAATTTAAAAAAAAGCCTAAAACAATTATTGGTAAATTCATTGTTCGAACGTTATAAAATGATTCTTTGAATATGTAACAATGAAATGTATTCTGATATATAACTCTACTCACAAGAGGAAAGATTCTATGTGTCCGTCTTTCATTCGGTCTGCGTGTAAGCTAATAGACACAGGCCTACGAATTTGCTACATAGGTGCATCTAGACAAGAACCAGTGCACCTCGAAACGAGGTTTCCAAAATTCGTATGACTTTTTTAATTTTTTTTTTTTTTTTTTTTTTTTTTATTTTTATTTTTTATTTTTAATTTTTTTTTTTAATTTTATTTTATTTATTTATTTATTTATTTTTAATAAAATCGCATAAAATCGGTAATTTTCTCTCATTACATCAGCAATAATGGCACGGAAATATTTTTTTTTTTTTTTTTTACAAATTTAAAAAAAAAGTACTTTCAAAACATGAATTTTTCTGGTGTTTATTAGTGCAAAGCACAGAAAATCATGTTTACCTTCCACTCTCATTTAAAGGTTTTCATCTACCTTTGGCTGGGTAAAAATGGAGCTAAATATATACAGAATACAAAAATATATCAAACTATTTTTAATTTATTAATAGCCACCTCTTTAAGATAAAATCATCTGGTTAGCGTAACATTAAATAATATTTCCCTGTAACCGTATTTTTCTGGCATTTCTTTTACTTCGCTTTTTCAAGTATTTCTTATTACATTATACAAAGGATGCTCCATTCCATGTATAATATCATTAAAATTATTTACATATATACAAATTTTCTAAAAATATATACGTGAGCAGTTTCTTATCAGAAAAGCGTACAAAAATATACTTACATCATGAAATATATGATAAGAATGCAATACTAGCACTCAATCCTTTCTAAAAATATATTCTTATATGTCGGCCTGTTATCTTGTTGACAAGATTCAACTTACAGAAGAACAGATTAAAACTCAACAAGCTTTTATTAGATTACAACCGAACATAGAAAAATGAAAGGTCGATTGCTCAGCAAAACCTGTAACAAAAAGGCGATTTACGCTCCTACATATGAAGAAAGTTTAAAATCTTAAATATGACACAGACGTTTTGTTCTTATCTCACCAACTGTAAAAAGGGATCACTTATTATCTAAGATTAATGATATTTTATCTTATACTTTCAAGAGGAAAAAATTACAATGAAATAAGCTATATCTCTTAATACAAATATTAATTATCTAATAAAAAATTTAACCAACGTTCCGTTGAAGGAGAAAAATCATGCAAAACTTTTCAATATCTTACAAACAGTGAAATAAGCAAATAATAACATGAAAGCAACTCAAAAATCATAAAATTCCGCGCAGATTCTTACTCTGCAGAACAATTTTATAAAAAAATCAATAAAAATGTATTATATATATATATATATATATATATATATATATATTGTAGTAAGCTCGCCTAAAAGTTACCAAGAGCTGCTGCTCCAAAAGGTTTAACACGTTTTCAAAAAATTAATACACATGAAAATCAAATCATTAGACATGTAAAACATTAATAAAATTAAAAACAGAAAAAGTTAAAAAGTAAGCGGAAAATGGTAAATTAGCCCAATTCGACTTCCAAATAGGCTTTTCAAGGGAAATTTCATTTATTTGAACGTCGAATCAAGCCAACCCCATTACGCGTTTCGCCGAAACAGACAATTGAAACTTTTTCGCTAAATTTTTTTTTTTTTAATTTAGACAAAGTGTCTTAGAAATTTTAATAGTCTCAATTCTCTGTTCCAATTTCCCGACGCGTCCGCTCAGAATGACACATTAAGGTGTTAAAAATATGTTAATCAAAAGCTAAACTTCCTAAATCTAGACTAAAATTAAAATTAAAATCAAAAACGAAAATAAATAGCGATGAGCTATTAGTCCTAAAAATACAAAAACATACGGGCTGGGCCTGCAAGCTTAAAGATTAACAATTTAATTTTTAAATAATAGATTTTAGAAAACTGTAATGAAAACCTGTTATTAATATAAAATAAAACAAAAATTAAGAAGAGAACAAACTAAGTGGGTTTTGCTAAGACCAAGAAAAAGTTGTAACAAAAGAAACAAAAACTGACCTTTGGCTATGCAAAGCTGTCCCTCTTAAAACTTGTTGAAAAATGGCTGCTATACTTCTTGTGTCTTTCATTTGGATGACGTACGTAGGGGGGAGCGAAATGCTATGGGCATTTAGCCAATGCGAAGAGATTTTCGTTATCTGCAACTCGTCTCCTATTATCGAAGGGGGGCCGGAAACCTCGGAAACCGTGTAAAGATCTCAAAAATGGCGCTTGGCTTGTAGTAGGATGGAAAAAAAATTTTTTGGAAGTGAAAATGGCTAATTCAGCTAAAACTATAAAAACTTGGCCATTAAAGCAAGAGAAAAAGGAAAAAACAGTCATTTGTTAAAAAAGTCGTAATTCTTCAAGCTAGCGGGCGATCAAGCTACTATGAAAAATGAAAAAAGCCCGATTTGTTAATAAAAGCAGGAAAATTGGCCATTACAGAAATTTAAAATTATGTACACAATAGTATTTAAGATTAAAGTGCCAAAATTTTTTGGAGGAAAGAGAATGAATAAACTAGAATTATCTGTACATTTTTACAATAGATTCTCTGAATTAGTCATCCTTCTTAAACCGTCCGTAGCTTTAGGTATAAAAAATCATTATCTAATTCAAAAAATCTAAAAATAGGTAAGGCTAATGCCAGCTTTGGTAAGGGAATTTTTAATTATTTTATGTGGTATTTGGTTACTTTTTAAAATAGTTACGAAGTATAGTATTTCTTCTTGTAAATGTTCCGCAGTATTGCAAATTCTTTTTATTCTAAGTAGCTGTGAATAAATTGTGTTGATTATGACTCTTTTGGAAATATTTGAATTCCAGTTAGTTAATTTAAGTGTGGAAAAATTAAATTCTCTTCTTTTGTCGTAAACTTTAATAAAATGGTAATCTATAATATGTAAATCAAGGTAGACTACATTATGCTGTTCTGTATTGGTTTTATTTAGGTTTAAGCAAGCAGGGTAGATATTAGCGATTTCTATTTTGTTGTAGTTATTAAACGCAATGACATCATCAATATATCTATAGATGTGTTGGAAAAAGAGACTTTCTTCCGTACTGAGTGAACGTACATAGGTCAGTTCTTTAGTAAACAGGACTAATTCACAAACTGAAGTTGAAAAATTCCCGCCCATAGGTTTTCCCTGTATATATATATATATATATATATATATATATACTGGTGTGCAAAAATTAAGGACGAAGTCGAAAAACTAGCATATCAGCTGAACGAAGAGGCAAAGCGGACAGAAAGACCAGTCAGGAGATTAAGTAAGGTGATGTACGGTAGCACATGCGCAGATATGCAGGTAGACGTATTGGGGGAGTGTCTGAGTAGTATAAAGCATGTTGTCGGTGTAAGATCAGTATTTCTGGCAAAGATATTGCACGCCGTATAGCACTTAAAATCACACCGAGTTGCTGCCTCAGCGAGAAATGGCGATTAATCAATCTGTTAGACGACATCTGGATGCTTTTACCCGAGGTCGAATCATTGGGAAGTTGGAGGAAGGCCGCAGTGTGACAAGTGTGGCTGCAGAGTTCGGAATTGCTCACAGCATCGTTTCACGACTTTGGAGACAATTTCAAACTACAGGAACAGCTATCCGGGGGTTTAGTAGTGGTCGTCCACGAGGAACCACACCCGCAGATGACCGGTATATTGCCTTACAGGCCAGAAGAAACAGGCAGCAGACAGCGGGAGAAATCGCTAGACACACAACACAGGCGACTGGACGACCGATATCGCGTTTTACCGTGGAAAGAAGACAGCACGCTGGTGGTCTGTTTGCACGACGCCCTGTACGGTGTGTACCTCTAACGCCTGCCCATCGGAGAAGGCGTTCTTAGTGGTGCCGGGAATACCGGAATTGGAGAGACAATGAATGGGGACGAGTCCTCTTTACAGATGAGAGCAGATTCAGTCTGAGTAGCGATTCTCATCCTCCCTCGAACATCATTGAAAGAAACAGGTATGGAGGTGGCGGTGTTCTCGTTTGCGGAGGCATCATGCTTGGTAGTCGTACAGACCTTCACATCTTCGACGCAGGTTCAGTCAACGGGACCCGTTATTGTAACGAGATTCTTCTTCCATATGTGCGTTTTTTTAGAGGCGCTATGGATCCGCAGTTCCTTTCCATGGACGACAATGCACCATGTCATCGCACAGTAGCTGCCGAACAGCTCTTAGAGAGTGAGGATATTGAACGTATGAATTGGCCGGCACGATCTCCTGATCTCAATCCCATCGAGCATGTATGGGATTTTCTAGGCAGACGCTTGGCAGCTCGTACCTTACCACCAGTAACGATTCCGCTGCAAGACTTCGATTGGCGCTGCAAGACGAATGGGCAGCAATGCCTCAACAACTCATTGACACCTCCATTCTCAGCATGGGCAGACGCTGTGAAACCTGCCTAGCAGTCAGGGAATATCATATCCCCTATTAAAGACCGGATGTTTCTTGCTGGACACCCATCACAGGGATGTTTCGGCCTTGAGTCGCATTGCGCTCCATGCTACTTTTTCAATAAAGCTTCTTTTAATCCCTCTGATTTCTCTTTTAGTAAGTGTTGCTTCCATTACTCATGTCCTTACGTATTGGGGATCTTACGGTATTAAATGTGTTGATTTGGAAAGCTTTTGTACAAAGTTATATTGAAAAAACCGTCCCGTCCTTAATTTAATGTACACCAGTGTATATATATATACACTGGTGTGCATTAAATTAAGGACGGGACGGGATATTAAGGACGGGACGGTTATATATATATATATATATATATAAATGACAAAGAAATATGCCAATCTCTTAAAAACAGTGACATAAGAAATGCGATGAAAAATTGTTGCCAAACCCATATTTCTAAAAGAATGAAACTATTCAAAATAATGCGATTTCATCAAAAATCTATCAACAATAAGACAGAAAAATTGTTGCCAAAATCACATTTTTAAAGATGTGAGAAGTGTACTCAGAAGCGTCATTAAAAAAAGTTTTAAAAATACAAAATATTATCATTTTTCCAAAATTCTTTTTGTAAAAACAGTCGCAAGGATGAAAGTTTAACGTGTCCAAAAATCAAAGAAAATTTAACTGTACATTTTCAAAAATAAATGTTTTTAGGAAAAAATCCCGTTGAAAAGGTGTTGAGCTCCCTTTGTTAAATAAATTCGTATTTAATCGATTTATTGAAACACGAAATTTATTTTAAGTTCGTAAAATAGCTAAGTGCCCACGTTTCATGACGATGAAAAATTGGAGTGTGTAGAGTAAAATCTCGCTTTCCTGTAGCCCATTATGTGTCAAAATGACGCGATTTCGTCACTAAACATAAAATAAAAAAAATTCGAATTCGAATTTCGAAAAAACAGCTTCGAGGTGCACTGGCTCTTGTCTAAATGCACCTATGCACCAAATTTCGTAGCCGTGGGTCTATTAGCTCACGCGCAGCGCGAACGAAAGACACACACACAGACAGACTCTTTCTTTTATTATATGTACAGAAGAGATGACAACGAAGCTCAACCATAGAACATGCAAATAAAGAAGGAAAGCGTAGACATAATGTAAATCAATTTGATTACTGCGCCGCTAAATCGTGGAGAGGCAAATTCTTATCATCAGATCGTCAAGTATACAGAAAATTGAGGAATATGGTACGAAACCAAAGAACTTATAGGATTAATTCTTTGACAAAACTTTTCACAATAATTTAAACTTGGATTGTCGCAGAATATTTTATCCAAAATAAATAATCCATTAATTAATCTACTTGCGCTGATCACTGATTTGATTTAAGTCGATAGGGCGGAAGGTGAAAAAAAATGTGACTTTCGCACTGCAACACGGGTTCGACAGCTATTTCGCTCATGAGTAAAAAGGTATTAAGGCTGGATGGGTAGCCCCTGTAAAGCAAGCTTCGTGTGTCTTTTTCCCTCTGCGGTCTGACGGAGCTACTCCTGCTGTGGCGAAGATTTCGTTCTTAATATTAGAAGTTCTTTGGCTCGACTCTACGTCAAAGCAATATTATTTCCTTTCCAAATGCACTAAAACCGGATCAGAGCAAACAATTTCCAAAGCATTTTTGCTTTTCATGTAACCAAGCAGGATTTGCAGCCAACATTTCTTGGTATCTAACCTTCTTACAAGGGTTTGAAGGTTGCATAACTTTCCAGTCCCAGCGAATATATGTCATAATTGAAAGGGTGAATACGTGAGTGATATATGTGTCATGGCACTGATTAATTAAAATTTTTAATCTTTGTTTTAGATAACAGGGCATTTTCATGTTAATTCTTTCGCGTGTCTTTCAGGTAACCCTCACCAGAATGCAATTAGGAGGAATTTAGATAGCGATAAAATATGTAGTTTAAAGAGACAGCAGAAGCAACATGACCGTTACTTTTTATTGAATTTTTAACCTATACGTTGCTCTGATTCGGGCGGGTGTTTTGTATTTGCTAGATCTCAGCAATAACTGCAGCTTGGTTGAAAGATTCTCACTAGTGTATTTCTCAGTTACTGTAGAAAGTGACGAATCTTAAGAATTAGTTAGCGAATAATCGCTTAAGTTCGTGTGACAAGAAACAACAAGATGGAAAGGTAACTAACCCTTTATTATTCCAATAAGATTTAACAAAACTCCGTCTTGGAGTGTACAATAAAAGCCGACACTTGGGCTTGAACTTAAGAGACTAAAAATTAAACTAAAACTAAGATTAACTAAAGAAATATAGCCGAAGCTATCAAGATTCTAACCGAGTTGGCCCCTATTTGACTACGAAGCTTATCAAGGGCCTGAGTACGGCCGAGCGTAATAACAGCTTTGAGAGAGAGAGTAGCCAAAAGGCAAACGCGCGCAAACCATAAACTCTGATTCTTTCTAACTCAGCAAGTAGACTTCACGGTTTAAATACCACTCCTCCTCATTAGGTATTCAGAGTGATTCCAAAACTACGTTCTGGCCGGAAGTAGTAAGTTAAAGATTTGATAAGAAAGGAACTTAAAACTTAACTGCTAATAAAATAAACATAATCCTTACAAGGTTAGTAAGGCACTGAAAGTTACTTTTGGCATTATAAATATTCAAATATTTATAATTCTATTCACCATTAAATAGCGTTAATCCAGTTTTGTTAAATTAAAGTTAAATTATAAGGAGTAGCCTTTAACGAACCTTTTAGTAATGTTTTATTTTATCTCTTTGCGTTCTGAGTTTTTACATTACAATAGAGTTAATGTAATTGGTACAATAGAGTTAATGTAATTGGTACAATAGAGTTAATGTAATTATGTAATTGCCAATTACAATAGAGTTAATGTAACTGGTAAGTTTAGAAGTAAGCTTAAACAGATGCTGTTTAATATCTAATTAGAGGTAACTTCAAAAGATGTTAGTAGATCTAAAAAAAGCGTCACAATTAATGAGAGCAAATTTTGTTAACCTTCTTGCTTGGGCCATAGTAAAAAGGCATCGAAGGTTACCCAGTGTTATATATGAATCCTGCGTCTCTTTGCACAGCGCAATCGCAAATATTTAGTCAGCAGAATGATGGATATACGAAAAGAGTTTGCACAGCTGAAACTAAAGGCAGAAAATCCTGAGGGAATTTAGCCCGTATATGCCAGATACACAGAAAACACTCCTCTATCGATCTATCATTCTTTCCTTTCAGTGCCTTGCCTGAAATCCATTTTTCCTAACCTTCAGATACTCCATTTAATTTCCCGGAAGCCATTGTTTTTACTTCGTCGTTCCCTCAAGAGCTGCATATATGTTTTCTTCTTGCATAGAATTCTTGGTTATGAGTGCTAAATAAAGAAAAAAAGCTGTAGAAATAAAGCTGCATATGTGTTTTCTTCTTGCACAGAATTCTTGGTTATGAGTACTAAGCAATGAAATGAGAAGAGAAGACACAATGTGTCGAATGAAGTGCTCACATACATAGTTCGAAAAACACAGCTTATGATACTACATTTCATTTATTGTGTGGTAGAAAAAGAATACGAGAATGTATTTTGCAAAACAAAGGAATGAATTTCACAACTGATTTTATGAAATATATATTACATATACATACTAACTACTGCAGAACCTGTATCTATATTTGTCGCACCATGGAGAGACAGTAGCACCTAGGGCAGATAAATTATGAACTTATGTAGTTCTGCAACAGAACATGTGCATCTCGACGCTCGAATTCTGAATCTAGAATGTATTTATTTATTCATAAGCTAAAAGGGAAGTTAGTCTCGAATGGAATATTAGTCTGAAAACAGCATTTTGCATTGAATACAAGCAAGTCAGACCAGATGGAGGTGCCCTAAATATCCCTGTGCAATGAAAATTTCAAATGTGCAATAAAAATCTCTCTTTTCAGCTATAAGTCGTTGGCTTTCAGTTATAAGTCTGTTCTTCCGGCAGGTTTGGTCGGTAGCATAGAGTATGTGCATGACAACAGTCGTCGAACTGTTATAAACAAGCTGACACGTTCAGCGACACAGCTTTCAGGTTATCAAGCTATTACGGCGGAGGCAGCTTCACTGCAAAGCTCCCAACTCTGCTTGGTCGTTCTAGGAACTTTACGTACTCTCGAGACTCTCCACGCTACAATTCGCAATGCACTCGACGACACACGAGGACAGCTCCCGACTCTTCGGTTCAGTCGTTCCCTGTGCTTAACAACACGCTCTCTCGACGATGCACTAACCTCGCTACACTAACAGACTCCTTCGGTGCACTCAACGACTCACTCGGCACTCGCTGCCCGGCTGTGAACTCGATCGAGTCCGCAGGGATTGACTCGCTAGACGAGACACACTAACTGACTGCGGACCAGCAGGGTTTATATAGCTTTCGGCTTGTGTTCGAGAACATTCTGGGCTAAGCCGGTAAGAATACGTTCCAGAAGGTTCTCCATCCGTCCATGGGATACCGCCGATTTGGTCGCCAAATGGGCGATTTCTCGCCAAATGTGACAATCCTGCCTTCCCTTGCCATTTTATGGCAACCCTAAAACTGCTTTGCGGGGAAGCCATCTTACCGCGCCTAGACATTTCGTAACAGTATTTTCGCCCTTCTTTCCGTGTGCCTTTGTGGTGTGATTAGAAGCATACTCGACGCGTATTTGAGAGGTCCCCAGAGTTCGCATCCCGGTAAGAGTGTTATTTATTTTTCACTTCTCCTGCTTCCTCCCCCCTAAAAAACCTAATAATTCTACAGCATAAATGATTTTCTACGTAGTACATGGAAAATCACATAGATTATAAATAACTGTTTCAAATTCAGTAAATTTTAGGTACATGAAAATGTGCAAATAGTAACTATAAGGCATAGTAAAACCTAGAGCATCAGCGGAACGTTCAACGGTGTTTTACGCAAATTATGCCTAAAACACTTTTATGAACCTCCAGACATCGATATTTGCTCTCAAAGTCAGTGTAACTTTATTTAACAATATGCCTCGTAATATTATTCGTACACTGTATGACTGGCATGATATGTCATGACGTCAGGTTATCGACATTTCCTTCACTTCATTTTCGTGACGTCAAGCTTACTCCGTCTATTCTAACATCCTTGGTTTAATCAGTATAAACGGCGCATTACTTTTCAGGTTGCTACTGATAAATATTATCGTTCTGTATTATATTTAAAGAAATTAAATAATGAAGTATGTGCGTAAATGTATTGTTACGAATTTGGTATTTAAAAAGCTAATGTTAGTTCAATTATAAATTAAATGGTTTTATTTCTCGCGCAGTGCAGCGCGTGACGAATATTAAAAGAAAGCTAAGCCGGAAAAATTGAAAATACAAGAGCGCGTGCATTAAATAAATAAATATCTCTTTTTGATTTCGAGAAAGTACTGGAAAATTCTAGCGCGTGATTTTAAAATCTTATAAAAGGAGGAAAACATCTCAGTTTGTAGTAGTTGCTTAGTTTGTTTGTTGTTTAGAAAACTGCTCTTGTTGATTGTAGCGAATTCGCGGATTAGCGTTCTTTAGCTGTTTTGAATTGCGTTCTATTGGATATTTGAGTAGTTAAAAGATAACTACTGTGAGATATTGTAATACTGCATGATAATTTGAGAAAATTTAAGCATTTTTGTTGTGATAATAATAAATTTTTGTTCCTTTTTCATCGGACTTGTGCATTCATTTCATAGGAAACCCGTACGCACGCAACAATTTTTGGTGTCAGAAGTGGGATTTGAATGCCAATCACAAGAGCGATGGAAGAGCAATTAAGACAGCTGATATCAGCGTTTGCCTCGTTTAAAGAAGAAATGAAAGCAGAGATGAAATGTAATCAGGAAAAGATTGAAGCAGGACAGGAAAAGATTGAAGCAAGACAAGAAGAGATGAAAAGAGAAATTACCAGCGTAATAGAAAACAAATTCGAGGTTATGGAAGGCAGAATTGACGCAGTTGAGAATAAAGTTGGAAACTTTGAAGAAAAAGTTTCTTCGGTAAAAGAAGAAATAGAAGAGAGAGTTTCTGCCGTGGAACAACAAATTAATGATAGAGTTTCTGCGGTCACCAAAGAAGTTGATGATTTAAAGAAATTCGTAGCGACGGCAGGTAGCAATCCGGAAGGTTTCAAATTTTTATCGATGCCTGCTCGTTCCGTTCTGAAACTATCTACATATGATGGGAAGACCTCCTGGCAGGTGTATAGGACACAATTTTCTATCGTTGCGGATGCGAATGGATGGGATTCCCAAGCTAAGGCCTGTCATCTCGCCGCTTCTCTGAGAGCAGACGCAGCGGATATCCTGCAGACGCTTCCCGAAAATCAAAGGCTAGATTTCGAAGCTCTATCCGGCGCTTTGGAGCTGCGCTTCGGCGAGAAATGTTTAAAAGACTACAGCAGGCTCCAATTAAAATCTCGTCAACAGAAGCCTACCGAAACACTTCAGGAGCTCGCCGCGGATGTTGAAAGGCTGTCCCATCTCGCCTTTTCGGAATGCCCGACAGAAACGAGGGAAATCCTGTCCCTGCAATATTTCATCGATGGCATCCGGGACCCTGAAATACAGAAAGCACTGCGAATGGCGGATGTTAAAGATCTGAAAAGCGCTTTAGCGTATGCTATGAAATTTGAGGCAGCCCAGCAAGCAACTCTTAGGGATAGCTACCCAGTCAGAGCTGTGCGAGTCCACGACCCAGGGGACCAATTGATGGCTCGTTTAGATGATTTATCCAGACAAGTCGATGCTTTGATACGGAGTAGCAGTGAGAACAAAGTGGCTGTAAGATGTTGGAGATGTGGTTCTGAAGGTCACCTACGACGGCATTGCAGAACACCCCAGGGCACGGATAATAAAACGGATGAGTTGACAAGACCAGTGAATGCTTTAAGACGGAATAGTGGTGAAACAAAACCGACCCTAAAGTGCTGGAATTGCGGTGTTGAAGGCCACCTACGAAGGAACTGCAGAACTCCCCAGAGCACGGAAAATAAGGCATACGATTTAAACAGACAATTAAATGCCACGGCAAGGAAAAGGACTGACAAGAAACCAAAGTGCTGGAACTGTGGAGCTGAAGGCCACGTACGAAAGAATTGCAGAACACCCCAGGGTACGAAAATTGAGACAATTTCTGAGCAACGACGCAGGAAACAAATTAATGACCATATCAAGGAACGGAGGTTGCCAGATAATGAAAAACCCTGTTTTAAAGCGCTTAAGATCTCTATAGTGAGTGGCAACAATAACGGACTGTCCATCAATGGGAATATCGATGGAGTTCCTTGCAATATGATCATTGACACAGGAGCTAATGTTACCATCATTAGGAAAGATTTAGCTGAACAGTTTAAAGATAAACTTATTTGGACGCCATCCTGTGTTACCCTTCAGACTGCGTCTGGTGACAAGGTCGACATAACTGGGAAGTTAAACGTAAACATCACGTTTGGAAGTGCCGCCTACCATCACACGGCATATGTGGCGGATATTACAGATCCATGCATACTCGGATTGGACTTTTTAAGGAAATACAATTTTTCCTTAGATTTCAAAAACAATAAGCTGCTTTCAGCATCTGATGGCATGACTATCCATCCTCAAAAGGGATCCTCGCCTGGAAATGTCGACGCCCTGTCCGAAAGATCGAGCTCGGGAAGCTGCCGAAATCATACCAGGGTCGAAAAGAAACGCAAGACTACCAGCTATTCTCCATCCCAGAAGCTCTTCGGGCGAGACCTTCGTCTGCCTTGTGACCGCCTGTTTAGTCGCCCTACGGATGCGCCTTCATCGCCTGAGGAACACATCCAAGATGCCCAGGCCCGGTTTGAGGGAAAGCACCGTTCTGCACGAAAGCGAGTCAACTTGGCGACGGAGAAAATGAAGATCAGATGCGACACAAGAACTACTAAACAGAGATCCAACAAAGGAGACAAGGTGTGGTTGTGGAACCCAATTCAACGAAAAGGACTGAGTCCTAAATTACAGTCACCTTCGGATGGTCCATATACAGTGCTGAACACGAATGACGTCGTGGTTCGGATCCGTGAGTCCTCGAACTGTTACGACAGGTTAGCTTATTACTATGGCCATAGTACATAATGTAGATAATTGTAAATAGTATCAGACCATGGTCCTTTTTGTTTATAAATGTGTATTTGATTTGATTTGTATTTAGTATTTGATTTGTATTTAGTATTTGATTTGTATTTAGTATTTGTTTTATATTTAGTATTTGATAGCATTTGATTTGTTTAAGTTAGTTATTGCATTTATTGTTTATATTGTTTGATATTGTAATGTAATGTTTATGCCTCAGTTGCATTTATGCCACAGTTGTAAGTTTAGCTTCCTGTCCAGGGATTGTACTGCCCGGGACGTGCAGTCCTTGGGAAGGGGGCAGTGTTACGAATTTGGTATTTAAAAAGCTAATGTTAGTTCAATTATAAATTAAATGGTTTTATTTCTCGCGCAGTGCTGCGCGTGACGAATATTAAAAGAAAGCTAAGCCGGAAAAATTGAAAATACAAGAGCGCGTGCATTAAATAAATAAATATCTCTTTTTGATTTCGAGAAAGTACTGGAAAATTCTAGCGCGTGATTTTAAAATCTTATAAAAGGAGGAAAACATCTCAGTTTGTAGTAGTTGCTTAGTTTGTTTGTTGTTTAGAAAACTGCTCTTGTTGATTGTAGCGAATTCGCGGATTAGCGTTCTTTAGCTGTTTTGAATTGCGTTCTATTGGATATTTGAGTAGTTAAAAGATAACTACTGTGAGATATTGTAATACTGCATGATAATTTGAGAAAATTTAAGCATTTTTGTTGTGATAATAATAAATTTTTGTTCCTTTTTCATCGGACTTGTGCATTCATTTCATAGCGAACCCGTACGCACGCAACAGTATGTTTCTCGCATTGTGAAAAAACAATGGTACCCAGGGCTATCAAATTTTGAATAACTTACTCCTCCACTCGAACATGGGCACATGGCTGCCCGAATTTTGAATTTCGAATTTGTTTTGTTATCTCTTTCATGTTTTGTAAAATTTAAACGAACTTTTGATTAGCAAACTCAATGATTTGAAAGCGAGAAGTGGCAACAGTGTACGGAAAAAAAAAAAACATTTTTATGCCCAGCGCACGAGACTGTCTATCGGAAAATCTAAAGATATGCTGTTTTTAATATTTTGTAATCTTGCTATTAATTCGAATTGTGTATGGCGTAAGAGCCAAGAATGTGATATTTAACACATAAAGTAAACACGCAAAACATTAGTAATAAAAACACAAAAAAACAAGTTTTGTGAAGTCATATTAGTAAGAAAACTGAACATTGATATGACGACCTGAGGAAAGACTGAAGAAAAGAAAAGGGAAAGGAAAATGTATGCCAACCACTTAACACTGCACTGGAAATTTTAAACGTACATTGCTACGCTGCTTTTAAAGTATTCGTAATTTGGCTGTTGTTTAATGCCGTTTAGAGTAAGTGCGAAGAAAATGAAACTAAAAAATAAAGCTAAAAAAGTGGATTAGCAGGACTGAATGCAAGAACAGACTGCAAGCTCAGCAGAAGCGAAAAAAAATCTTAAACCCTTTTGGGAATCTGTTAAAATCTGAAAACTTTCAGATCTCTTTTTAGCTCTTTTTTGATGTTCTTCGAAAAATCATTCAAGTTTCGTTGAACAGGCAGGAAGAAAATAGGAGTTTAACACGGAAATAATACACATGACGATTGCTAACGAAGGACTGTGTTTCGTATCGTAGATTTTTTTTCCAATAAAAACAAAATTTAATCATCTATATTTGATCTAACAGCAGTATTGCTACTACATACTAAAGCATGGACTAATTGTTATATACTGAAGTACGGAAAGTTACTGCTATATATAGAGAGTACTTCGAGTTAATTTTATTGTACTGTCTCTAGAAAAGCAATGGAATAAAGAAGAATACAATCGATGATTGTATGTGCGTATGTGTGTATTGAGAATACGGCAAAGCACACTAGGGCTATCTGCCTAAGGGGAGGGATGCCTTCATGGAGGACTTGCTAAGGGAAACTGGCTCGTATACACGTTACACATGGGAAAAATCACGAAACCCCCATGCAGCCAGCCCGTTCGCGGGATTCGAACCTCGAACCGAACTACCAGTGTTCAGCGATTTTACCGCTTGGCCGCTGATGGGCTAATCAATGATTGTAATAAGAAAAGAAATCAAAATTAAAGGACGCTCTAGAATGTTGGAATTAAGTTTTCATTTAATTTTTTTTAAATTTAAAGCCCTTTTAACATTTTACAGATCTTTTGGTGTGCATTGAGATAGGAGGTAAAAGGATTGCCCCAGGAAGCAAAATTAAGGACCCTGCCACTTGCCGCGAACCTCTCATAACAGCGCTTGGAATCCTTAGAATATATTTTAGTAACAAAATAAGTCTTTTAGCCTTGAACCTAAACCAAACTTGAAAAACTTTTCTCAAGAAACGCATGTGAATATTCTTATCAAGAAATGCGTGATAGTAAAAGACTGACTGAGAAGTTATTACTTCACTGAGAAGTAATAACTGTGTCAGTCACTTTTAATCAAATTGATGAGAAAGTTCTCATCTAAAGCTGCTCTGAATTAAAGTAAAATAGTAGCATAAAATAAAGCTGAGCAAATATTATTTATTTATAAGAAACGTTTCTTAAATTAAATTAGGTTTGTTAAAAGGATTCCTTTTATAGAAAATATATCATGGGGCAAAGCAAAAACTATATAACCTTCTCCTCTCATTCTGAGAATAGAGTGATCAGAGGAACATTTCTGTCCTCGCCCTAAGTTTTGAAATTAGACTCTACCGCACTTGGTAATGAATGAAATGGTTTGGTATATTTGATTACGGCAAAGCCCTCGAGGGCTATTTGCCTAAGGGAAGGGATGCCTTTGTGGAGCACTTTCTAAAAGGAAATTAGTTTATGCAGGTGGAGAAAACCACAAAAACGCTCATGCAGCCAGCCCCGGTTACCAGGATTCGAACCCTAGACCGAATTACTAGTGTTCAGCGGCTTTACCGCTCGGCCGCTGGTGGGCTATGATAAATGAAATGAAAGCTATGACTCTGAAGCCACCATGGCATAAAAATGGGTAATCCAGTCCGAGCTGTAACCCTGGATGTTTCTAAAATAAGTGTTTTAGAGATATTTGTTTATTCCTTATTGCGGAAGAAAATTCTTGTTCAATAGTAAGTAAATTATATTTCCATAAAGCAATATTGCAAAAACAGAAATGTCAAATTTGGGAAAGAATTACTTTATTTAATCCTCAGGAACATAGAAACGGTTTATTTAACAAAAATATTCATGTAATTCAATCTTTTTCTAAAGAGCACTTCTTTAGCTAATGCAACACCGTGGAAGCAATTTTGATTGACTAACTGCATAACAAAAGCTAACGTAATTGACAGGCGTAGGCAACCATTTAGTTAGCTGCGAGTCACAGCCAAAAGTATGTACCTAAGAGGATGTTTCAGGTCAGTGATATTTTCATTTTAAAACAGTCTTTCTGGGTGAATAATAAATTTTATTGAGGAAATCATTATATTACGCTTTAAACATAAAAATTAAAATTTTAATTATCTAAAAAAAAATACACTACCTTTTCCTGTGCGCCCACCAGCGGCCGAGCGGTAAAGACGCTGAACACTGGTAGTTCGGTCTGAGTTTCGAATCCCGCGAACGGGCTGGCTGCATGGGCGTTTTCGTGGTTTTCCCCATGTGTAACGTGTATACGAGCCAGTTTCCCTTAGAAAGTCCTCCACGAACGGCATTCCTCCCTTTAGGCAGATAGGCCTCGTGTGCTTTGCCATAACTGAATAATCCAAATCCCAATCCTTTTTCTGGGTTCGATATTAATGACTCACCTAATGTTAAACTTGAGACGGCAATGTAGTTAAATCTGGCTTATAGTAGGTTTTATTACGGAAGATTACGGAAAAGCTTTGAAAGCTATCTTCCTGAGGGTAGGGATGCCTTCGTGGAGGACATTCTAAGGGAAAATGGCTAGTATACACATTAAACGTGGGGAAAGCCAAGAAAAACGCCCACGTAGCCACCCCGTTTGCAGCATTCGAATCTCGGACCGAACTAACAGTGAACAGCGACTTTTACCGCTCAGCTGCTGGTGGGTCCCTCTGGCTTATAGTTAATTGTTTTAAGGGGACTCATACACCTTAAAACCCATAAGATCTTCGAATATGTGACTGTTGCAAGAATTGGGATAACTTATTTATTTTAAAAGCAATTACTACCAACTTTTTACAGCTGTCTACAGAATATAGCTGCTTTCTGAAATAGCAATCAGAAAGTTTGTGTTGCCACAAATATTTTTATAATTTAATTCGCTTTGTGACAACATTTTTCGTCATGTTTCCAACTTGCGCGCACGGTTTAAAACATTATGTTTTATAATTTAATTCCATATTTAATACATAGCTTTTATAACGTCTAGAAACTACTGTGAACCTAAAATTCTAAAACTTTCACGTTAAATTTTTATTTTATTTTGAGTTGTGTTTATAAAATGTATTTTATTAAAAAAATTTGTAATGTTTTCGTCCATAAAATTTTTCAATATTAAAATATTCCTCAGATTGTTCGTTCAGTTAGAAAATAGTGCCCACATAAAGAATTCCATCAAATTTCAAGTATGTACCATTAGCCATTTTTAAAATATCATGCGCGCAAGATGGAAACATGGCGATATATTTTGTCACAAATAGGATTAAATTACAAAAATATTTGTGGCAACACTAACTTTCTGGTTACTAGTTTCCAAAGCAGCTATATTATGTAGTCAGCTGTAAAAAGTTGGAAGTAATTGCTTCTAAAATAAATAAAATATTCCAATTCTTGCAACAGTCACATAATTCGAAGATCATGAGGGGTTTAAGGTGTATGAGTCCCCTTAAAGCAAATACAGGCATCTGAATTTTTGCTAGTTAAGGTGTTTCTATTCATTTTAAAATAATTTCATGTTGTATACTTTTTCGCATTGATATGTTGAACGGAATGCAGACAAAACGGCAAAGGTAATTTTTTGCAATTATAGATTATGGATCGGCATTGCCAAATTTATCGATTTCTTCTTCGAATGCTACAATTTGTTACAATTGTTTTATTCGTTACTGCAACTTTGTAACCAAACAAAAACGTCAATGTTATTACTTATTTTCTGTGTAATGCTTTCATGGATTTTTCAGGTTTTCGCTTCATATTTATGTTTTATGATTTATTTTTATATATTATACCTTATTTTCTGAACTCACGTGGGTTTTTTTTAAATTACGAAATGGGTCACTCGGTGACCCACAGTTCGAGGGTTGCCGATGCCTGAACTAGAGGTTAACTCTACTAGTAACGCCAGATTATCACACAAAGCTTAACTGTTTTGTTATCGGAACCGGATTCAGAAATGTATGAATGTATGCGGATGTGCATATATGTATGTGAATATATATATGTTACGATGAAACACCGAAGTCTGAAGAATGTCGACTTTCACCGGTGAATATTAACATTCACATAGTCGCTTGGTGTATGTCCGAAATATTTTCCAAATACTCTTATTTCTGACTTACACCGGTGAATGTCGACATTCACCATGTACTAATGGTGAATGTTGAACATATAACAATATTATATTTCCTTCTCCGTAATTCATTCGCGAAAAAACGCACTTGAGACTCAGAATAAGAACTTGAGAATATAAAAACTTAAAACACACAGTACATTCAAAATGAGAAAGGAAAATAATAGAAGTTATAAACTTACCAAATTATGTGATTCAAATGTTATTTATTGCAACAACTTAAACTATTATGACACTTTGAATTGCACAAGAGACGCTTGCTTTTACTACTGCATTTATTTGTGGAACACTTCCTTTTGGAATGGAAGCGTGTACATATACTCCTCTCTTTTCGACCTACACCAGAGCATATCTGTGATTGTCGACATACACCGGTGAGCATATTTCACAAGTGCACATCTGTGTAGCTACCGAAGGAGTGGCTTCTAGAATGAACCAATGAGCATCCAGTAATATTTCTGTCATGTCACATGACGTTTCGCGTGCTTTAAGATTTAAGCAAAAGGGTTGAAAATATTCTGCCACGCAATTTTATGTGAAAAATAATTAAAGCATCCTCGATTGCTTCTGAAACTTTTCATTGCGAAGTTAAATCAATTATAGGAAATTTTGAAGATTTTACTGCTTGGTTGAAATAAATACACATGTGGATACTTCGCAAAAATATCGGTGTGAAATATTACTTAATAAGTGGTAAATAAGATGAAGAAAGAAATATGTGATAAACATCTGAGCCCAAATGCAATCTTTACATAAAATTATGCATATGAGAAAAATATTTACAGCAGTTATATATGTAACTAGAAGTCAGCACTTTTTATCGCAGTCTATATGAAAAAGATGTTCTATAATAATACCCAATGCAGAATTTTATTCAAAGGGAACTTTACTAATTTGCAATCGAATACATTTAGTGTGTTAAATTTCACATTTAATAATTGCTCACTCTTAAATGTACTGTCTACACAAGAAATACTCATGAAACAGAGTGAATTTATTGTGTTCACAACGAGCATATTCAAATTATTCACATATAATTTTTAATGTTAACCATGAATATAATCAGATCATATATATATTCTGAATCTCACCTTTTAAAATCAAAAGAATACAAGCACTGAAATAAGAAATTCATTCTAATACTTTCAGTCATTCTCAGCTCTGTTTAAAAAAAAAAAAAAAAAAAGAAAGAAAAAAGAAAAAAAACATACACTTGAGTTCTCTTAATCCACATAATATGCCCAATCCTAACATTAATACATGACAAAATTAGCGAAAGTGAAATGTCAGCGATTAATCAAACTCAGAAAACGAAAGCACTACGAGGCCATATAATTTATAACTGCGAAACAAATGCAAATTAAAACGCTCACATGCACGAAGATTTAGCGTCATAAGAGCAATAGCAGCTCATTGGTCCATTTTCGAAACTCCTCCCTCAGTAGCTACGCTGATGTGCACTTGTGAAATATGCCACCGGTGAGGGTCCGAATGTACAAGAATGTAAAGAAATATTCGATCTTTCACCGACGTATTTGGTGAATGTTGACATTCTCCAATTTCGATCTTTCACGGTAACATATACACACACATACATTCATGCTTAAATATATACAGTGGATGGACAAAAATATGGAAACACCTTGTGAAATGCATGTTTGAAAAGAAAGATTGTTTTTAATGAAATATGTAGGTGGCGCTGGCGTTTTTGACTACTGACGCCACCTATACAACTTCGTAAATGTGCTAAACAGTTCAGTTGTTGTCGGAATACTGTTATGTGAGGTTGTTATTGCATTATGTCAGACTTAACAGACTTCGAACGTGGGCAAATTGTTGGAGCACGTACGGTAGGTGCTTCCGTAAGCAAGTTAGCCGAGGTGTTTAGTGTTTCAAGAGGTACTGTATCGAAGATTTATTCCGCATATTTGAAAAGCGGAAAAACATCATCTGCTAAATCACAGCGCGGACGAAAGTGTGTCCTGAGTGATCGTGACAGACGATCATTAAGGGCAATGGTGACGAAAAATAAGAAGACCACAGCTGCAAAAGTTACTGCTGAAATGAATGTTGTGTTACCGAACCCTGTGAGTACCAAAACAATTAGAAGGCAGCTTCATAAACAGGGAATTGCTGGCCGTGCTGCAATTGAGAAGCCACTCATCAGTGATGCTAATGCCCGTAACAGGAAAAGGTGGTGTTTTAAGTCATAAAGCCTGGACTATAGAGCAGTGGAAGCGAGTAATACGGTCTGACGAGTCCTCTTTCACATTGTTTCCCACTTCTGGCCGAGTTTACGTCTGGAGAACGCCATCTCAAGCCTATAATACAGACTGCTTGTTGCCAAGAGTGAAACATGGCGGGGGTTCTGTTATGGTTTGGGCAGCCATATCGTGGTTCTCTGCTAGCCCCATGATAAATGTGTCAGGGCACATGACTGCCAAGACTTATGTGAACATTTTGGCCGATCAAGGTCAACCCATGGTACAAACTTGGTTCCCCGATGGTGATGGTGTCTTCCAAGACGACAAAGCCCCTTTTCACATAGCTCACATTGTCCAGGACTGGTTTTCTGAGCACGAGGATGATTTCTCCCATCTCCCCTGGCCACCACAGTCACCAGACCTGAATATTATCGAACCTTTGTGGTCTACATTGGAACGGAAAGTGCGTTCTCGTTATCCACCGCCAACATCGTTATCTGAACTTGCCACCGTTTTGCAGGAAGTATGGTATAATATCCCCTTGCCAAAGATACAGGAACTATATTTATCCATTCCGAGAAGACTGCAAGCTGTTTTGGATGCCAACGGGTTTCCTACACCATATTAAGCAAAGAAACATGTTTTTTTAAAGGTGTTTCCATATTTTTGTCCAACCCCTGTATATGCATACATGAATACATACATTTCTGGATCCGGTCCTGATAACAGAACAGTACCCACAAAGTTTACATTCCAGATGCATGTGAAAAATACGTCCTCGAGAGATTAAAATTATACTTCTTAATGTAATCTAAGCAAAATACCTGAATCTTTAACAGCAACTTGCATTCCATTGGGATCAAATGCTAGCCAGGTGTGAAGGTTGTGAACTGCGCCGTGCACTCCATTCACTTCCCAGATGTCCAATGCTTGTGCAATATCTTCTTTTCTCATTAGTCGTACTTCATATTTGGTATCACTTGTTTTCTTTTTAATAGTAGACGATTTCTTTGCTATTAAAATATTCAGAATAAGATGTGGCTTAAAATATTTTCTCTTTTTATAGTGTGTATATAAATATAATATAACTGGCTGCAACGATAAAATTTTAAACTGTAAAGACTTGTTAGAAGTATTGGTACTTATGTCGTCTTAGTTAGACACAAAACTCACTTGCGCAGAGATGAACGAAGAAACAAGAATGTGACAAATCGCCATTTATGGTTTATATTTGTAAAATTGAGAGATTGTATGACAATTATTATTTAGAATTTATAGTAAATGTTATCTATGTAAAGAAGTTTGTTTCTATTCTTATAGATTTAGGTTAATCTTCGGATTATGGTAACTTGGCAATATTTTTTTGGCGAACATTTGGCGACCAACCCTGCTACAGCAACCTGCTAGTTTTGTTTTGGCCGCCATTTTGTTTTCACAAAGTAAAGGCATGGTTTTTTTTTTTTTTTTTTTTTTTTTTTTTTTTTTTAGTCCAAAGGGATTTCAGTCCCGAAGGACTATTGTTTTCGTTTTGGCATTTTGCGTCGGACTCATAAACGTCGGTTCACTTTTCAAACTGTTGCCACAAAATGTTAGAGTCCTGCATTATATTTGAAGAAATTAAATAATGAAAAATCTGCATAAATGATTGTCTATTTCTCGCATTGTGATAAAACAATGGTACATAGAGCCATCGAATTTTGAATGACGAAATCCTACTGCGAATATGGGCATCTGAAATCCCAAATTTGGAATTTGTTTTATTATAGATTTTATATTTTGTAAAACTTTAATGAATTTTTGATTTACAAACTCAATGCTTTAAAAGCGAGAAATGGCAACGTTATATAGAAAAAAAATACTTTTATCTCCAGCTCGCGAGACTGTGTATATCGGAAATTCTAAAGATATGCTTAATTTAACATTATTTTGCGATATTGCTCTTGAACTGAATTTTATGGTTTAAGTGCAAAGAACATGATATTTAATAAATAAAGGTAACACTCAAAACGTTAAAAAAACGCCCCTTTGGACGTAATTTAAAATCTAAAAAATTTCAGTTTTTTTTTTTTTTTTTACTTAACATTTTTTTCCAACAATCTGCTAGCCGAATTACGCTTATACTAGAACTTTTATGGAACAAAAATGCTTAATCATGACGAAGATTAGGTGCGAAATTGGGAGAAAATGCAGAATCCCAAACTGCTTGCCGCGTTTTTAAGAATTGCACATACACGATATCCATGTACACGTCGACATATTTTCACTTAAAAATCATCCCAGAATTGCACAAAAATGGCATTGCGCTTACTCTTGACTTTATCCATGTACACTGCTTTATCCAGTCCTAGCTAGTAACCTTTAGCGCCTTACCAAAATGTCGCCGAACTACCTGTTACCATGTTCCAAAGATTAGCCTAGATTTACACTTTTGATTTATTGCTAATATCTTTACTTGTTAGGTAGCAATCACTTTAGCAAATTATCATTTATGTTCAGCTAATACACAATACCAATATCAAAGTATCAACACACGCATCATGTAAATAAGCATGTATTATGCAATACTTAACAATTTAATCATTTTTAATACTGATGAGTTGGTAAAAAATTAAGAGTAAGTTAAACCTAATATTAAAATTTGATGAGCTTAATTAATTAAACCTAAATTTATTAATCTGAGCTTTCCAATTTACATTTTAAGTTATTGATACCTTTAAACAAAGGCTTTACTGAACAATTTAAGTATTTACAAATAATGAGAGAGCGTAATATAGTTATGTGCATGTAAGCATTATTCGTCAAAGACGATGAGGATAAAGTAGAACATAAAAAATAGGTTGTTTTAAAATTACATTTATTTTTTCTACTATTATTATCAACATTATTATTACTATTTCAATTAAGAGAAAATGAAATAAGAAGTTGTTTGAGTCAACGAGGAATAACACATTTAATTTATCCTCCATGTTAAAAAGGCGAACATTTGGCGACCAACCCTGCTACAGCAACCTGCTAGTTTTGTTTTGGCCGCCATTTTGTTTTCACAAAGTAAAGGCATGTTTTTTTTTTTTTTTTTTTTTTTTTTTTTTTTTTTTTTTTTTTTTTAGTCCAAAGGGATTTCAGTCCCGAAGGACTATTGTTTTCGTTTTGGCATTTTGCGTCGGACTCATAAACGTCGGTTCACTTTTCAAACTGTTGCCACAAAATGTTAGAGTCCTGCATTATATTTGAAGAAATTAAATAATGAAAAATCTGCATAAATGATTGTCTATTTCTCGCATTGTGATAAAACAATGGTACATAGAGCCATCGAATTTTGAATGACGAAATCCTACTGCGAATATGGGCATCTGAAATCCCAAATTTGGAATTTGTTTTATTATAGATTTTATATTTTGTAAAACTTTAATGAATTTTTGATTTACAAACTCAATGCTTTAAAAGCGAGAAATGGCAACGTTATATAGAAAAAAAAATACTTTTATCTCCAGCTCGCGAGACTGTGCATTTCCCATCATTGTAAGAAAGTGAATCATTTAAAAACAATCTATGCATAAGCATAGATAATGCAATATATGAATTGGCATAGGCGTGTTATCAACATTTATGCCATAAAAGTTGTTTCTGACTTTCTAACTCTATATAATATGTGCACAAAGTAAAAAAAAGTTGGAGAAGACGCACTCAGAATGGCTGAAGTAAGCCGATTGAAAAGTAGCCGATCGAAAAAAATTAAATTGCTTTTTGCGTGTGTCTCAAAAAGCTGAGTTAATATATATATATATATTAAAATTAAATATAACACTGCTATAGCATACAGTTTTTCAAGATAAAAACTCTTTTTTTTTTCGGAAATGACATACGTCTTTTTCTTCATAACTGAACTCTACCACCTCAAAAACGTTGATACATTATTATTACAACTATTGTTATACTATAGACACCTAGAATGAATAGCTTGTATTTCTGTTTAATTAAAGTTACTGGTGGCAATATTATCGCCAATAAATTTACACTCATGTCCATAAATTAAGGATAATTCGGAGTCACGCGGAAATCGAACTCTAAAATAAAGATATCACCTGTAAAATCACTACACACATCTTCAAGAATCATATGTAAATTTCAGGAAGTAACCAGATGACACCGATGGTACCACCGATGGTAATGAGGAGAGTATAAGAGAGTTATATATAAGGAATACAGGCAAAGAAGTAAAATTGTTCGCAGGCGCTTTATAAGCATTTCAGTGCAATAACCGAATAGTTATGACACAAAGAACGCATTTGGAACATTGTTTACGTGGTAGAATTATCGGCCGTCTGGAATATGGGCGTACCCCAACTGAAAGTATCAAACGAACTTGGAATTGCCCAGAATGTCATCTTCAGGCTTTCGCAATGATTCCAAGATGATGGTAATGTGAGTAGACGTTACAGTACAGGTCGCCCCAGAGTTACAACGCCGAATGAGGACTGGTATTTGGCAGTTACTGCCAAAAGAAACAGGCGGAGCACAGCCTCAGACCTGTCTCGTCAGCTCTCTTCAGCAACTGGTACGATAATTTCAAGGCAGGCCGTGTACAGACACTTAGGGCAGATTGGTCTATATGCTCGTAGACCTGTCAGATGCGTTCCACTTACTGCAACTCACTGTCGCCTGCGGTTAGCCTGGAGTAGAGAGCATGCATTGTGGACATCGCAACAGTGGGCTTGTGTGATGTTTTCCGACGAGTCCATTTTTAGTTTGGAGTCTGATTCTGGCCGGACTTTCATATGGAGAGCTCCAGGTACCCGTTACCACCAAGAAAACTTCACTGAACGACACCGTTACGGTGGTGCAGGAGTGCTCGTTTGGGGTGGAATTATTCTGGGTTCCATTACTGACCTGCATGTTCAAATTTAACCATGACAAACCAAATCTATCGGGACGTCATTCTGGAACAACATGTACGTTTGTTTCGTGGCGCCATTTTCGCACAATTTGTGTTTATGGATGACAACGCCCGTCCTCACCGTGCAAACATCTTAAGCGAATGCCTTCAATCGGAGGATGTCACCCGTATGGACTGGCCAGCATTCTCACCGGACTTGAATCCAGTAGAGCACGTGTGGGACATGCTTGGCCAACGAGCTTCAGCCCGTCAACCTCCTCCTACATGTCTACTGGAACTTCGGAGAGCATTGCTTTTTGACCGGTGTAATATCCCCCAAAATCAGATCGATAATTTGATACTCAGCATGCCTAGGCGTTGTACGGACTGTATTGTATCGTCTGGGAGACATACAATGTATTAACAATCATACCAAACATGTAATATTCGTTTTTTGTAAATAGTTTTTTTTTTAATTTGCTCCAGGGAGAAAAAATTGCTAATTTTTTTAATAATATCAAACATATAGCATCTTTTTTTGCTCTTTACATTTTGTTTAATAAATAAGCTTTACAAATAAGTTAAATTTGTTTTGCTTCTAACTCTTCCTTTGCCTGATTTTGCATTATCCTTAATTTATGGATATGAGTGTATATATCAGTGAATTTACAGGTAACTGAAAGCCTGGTTAAATTCTAAAGCAATAATCACCAGACACAAGGCTCAACACTGTGAAACAAACCAAATGTCTCAACTCAATTAGCCCTCGTGAATAAGCAAGTCTGGAGCCCATCAGAAAAATCGCTTCTAGAGCTTCAGAAATGAGTTTTCCAGAAACAGAAGAATATAGACTTCTTGGTGAAAAGAAGTTATATCTAAGGAGTAGAAGTAAACACAATCTAAGGGGTAGAAGTAAACACATTTATTAGCAAGTAAGTAGAGGGATTTCTATCCTTATCTCGGGATCTACTTGAATTAACGTCATAATATCCATGTGAATCGATTTAGAATACAAAAATTCTATGAATAATACATAAAATAAATACACAGAAACAAGACTAATTGGTAAGCACAGTATTGAATAACTAAAAGTACAATTATTATACAAAATGAACTAACTAAATATATAAAAATAATTACGTTACAATGCAAAAATACATAAAATCAAAATTACCAATAAATCCTAAACATGTTTACGCAAATTACTACAATATTCATTTCCTAAATCTGTATCCAATAGTCATTCAAAACTGACTCAACAAAGTTATTTCGAATTTATAAAATAAAACTTCTCAATAATGAATATTTAAGAAAAAATTCTAAATCTCAGTTTTAGAAACTATTCTCCAACTTTTGGCATAAAATTCATTTCTTTTATTTTTATATATAAAATATCCGTCAGGATTGTAAGCAAAAGTCCTGCAGCACCGAAAATGAGAACAAGAGATAAGTAAAATTATTACAATTCAATAATTCAAATTTCTGTTATTAACAATTTATTTACGTACCCATTGGTAAAAAATTACATGCAGTGTTAATCATCCTAGTTAGCATTGTACATGAGCATTACCAAACAAAAATTAGACTGTGCATGGGCAACACGTTAATATCACGTATTACGCTGTAAGAGGTCATTATACCCTTCGTGAGATTATGTAAGCTGACGGTGAGGTATGTGGTATGTGTGGCATAATAGTAACATATAATACTGCATTTCTTCTTTGCTGTAAAATGGCTCACAAGAAAGATGTTATCCATTAACAAACAATTACTGGATAACTTGTTATCCACTAACAAACAGGAGTAATCCAGCTATCCAGTTACAGGAAAGATGTTATCCAGTAACAAAAGGGAACAAGTGCTTTTTCCTTTTCACAAGAATTGGCCAAATTAATACAATGCGTTTTTGAAAAGAGGAAGGTTAGGTTAGGTTAGGTCGTTTAATTACGGCAAAGCCTCGAAGGCTATCTGCCTAAGGGGAGGGATGCCTTCGTGGAGGACTTGAAAAGAGGAAGGAAAAGCAACCCTAATCAAACAATGCGGCATTATGGTAGCTTATATACATAGCTAAATGTGGAGGCATATGCACAAGCATACCTAATGTAGCATACCTAATGTACATACCTAATGTGGCATATTTAATGTATATAATGGGGCATATTTAATGTAAATAATGGGGCATATTTAATGTAAATAATGGGGCATATTTAATGTATATAATTGGGCATATTTAATGTATACAATGGGGCATATTTAATGTATATAATGTGGCATATTTAGTGTATATAATATGATACATGTATATGCATATAAGCAGGCAGTGTACCTAATTGTTGCATACCTTATGTATATTATGTATATGTATACCTATACCGACATTAGAATATGTAAGCTGAAATGGTGAGGTATGTGTGGCAGTATGGCAGCTTATATATACTGCGTTTCTGCTTTGCTGTAAAATGGCTCAAAGATCTTATCCAGTAACAAAAGAGAACAATTGCTTTTTCCTTTTCAAAGCGATATATTATGCAAGAACTGGCCAAATTTAGAGAAATGCGTTTTCGAAAAGAGGAAGGAAGCACAATCCTAATCAAACCAGCATATAAATATGTGTTCATTGTTCGGGATCGCCGAAGATTTTGACGGGAAGTTTTCTAAAACTAGTTCCTAGTGAAAAAATAATTGCTTGAAAACTTCGATGTGAAACCACATGTTCCAGTTGAACATCATACAGGAAACTCCATAGTATAATCATATGGAACAGAGTACCAAAGAAGATACGTAAGCTAATACTTGGCCATAAATAGGCAGAGATGTTTTGGACTCTCTAAAAACTAGAATGTTAAAGACTGAAAATGCTTTATTTGGTTTACTGAAGTCAGGTTTTCATACCTTTGCACTTACGATATAACATGGTGGGCATTATAAGTGCATGATGAATGGCTGCTTAACGAAATTTGGGTGCAACGCGTGCTGTAATAAATATGCTGAAATTATTCACATCCTACAAACTGAGCTTTTATGTCACTGTTAACATGCAGTTGAACTAGCAGAGGTATACTTAGATTTTAGATTGCGAGGTCATTTATTCACTACTTGATACAACACTTATGAATGAATTGATTTTGTAAGATTAAAATATATGGCTAATCTTTAGAATATGGTAACAGTTAGTTTGGCGACATTTTGGTAAGGCGATAAAGGTTACTAGCTAGGACATTAGCAATAATCTGAGAAGTACACAGTTCGAATCACAGATTATTTTGTCTCAGAGAAATGAGAGATCATGAGACATGTCATGTGACATTTTCCGGAAGATTCCGATCGTGATTTTAGCTCATAAGCACTTAGAAACAATTTCGCTGGTAAAGTGCAGAATCGCCCACTTATTTGTTTGGCGCTTTTTACAAGAGTAAGAAGAATTGGATTTCTGTCAATATTCTTTGACTTTTTAAGTGAAAATAGGTCGATGTGTACATAGATAAAGTCAAGAGTGTTCGCAATGCCATTTTTGTGCAATTCTGGGATGTTTTTTTAAGTGAAAATAGGTCGACGTGTACATGGGTACCGCGTATGTGGAATTCTTAAAAACGCGGCAAGCAGTTTGCGATTCTGCACTTTCTCCCAATTTCGCACCTAATCTTCGTCATGATTAAGCATTTTTGTTCCATAAAAGTTCTAGTATAAGCGTAATTCGGCTAGCAGATTGTTGGAAAAAATGTTGAGTTTAAAAAAAAAAAAAAAAAAAAAAATGCCTTTACTTCGTGAAAACAAAATGGCGTACAAAACAAAACTAGCAGGTTGCTGTAGCAGGGTTGGTCGCCAAATTTCGCCAAAAAATCGCCAAGTTACCATAATGTAAAGATTCACCAAATATATTATGTCTGAACTCATTGACATATGGAATAGAAGCCTTGCGATGAACTCTATTATATTTCCCAGCCAGAAAATTCCTATATTTGTGACTAGTGAAAAATCTATGGGATCACGTGAAATAGCAATTCAAGAGAAGCAAGAGACATCTCAGGAATATGATCCAACTTCGGGGCCAAATAATGGCAGATTGGTATCACGTAAGAACACTATCCACAAATTTAAAGATTCCATAGTTCGAAATTCCAAGGGTTTTTCTGCGATTATTCCAATTGTCTAACTCTTTGTCCGGTAAGCCTGAAAGCTGTATTTGCTACATCAAATTCGATATCTTTTATATGAAATTTGCACTTACCTTTAGACATATCACTTTCCTTAAAATGCCATGAATTTTCATTGTGAAAATTTCGCAGTGGTGCGAAAGAATGAATGGCAAACTTTCTACAGATCAAACCCGCAAGAACTGTGCTTAGAATAGTTCTTCCATTTGATAAGAAGTGTAATTGTGGCCTCATGTTTCAAAACTGTCACTAGCACTGCTGTCAAAATTATCCTGCAATGAAAATAAGCATTATCAATAGTGCTCTAGCAGTTGCTCAAAAGTTAGCACATTACATTTAAAATTTGCTTTAACTTACAAGTCTCATTTAATGCTGGATTAAAAAAGTTCATAATTTTTTTAATATATAGAATTGTTTCAATCTTAGACGATAAGTAATAGCTAGTTCATCTACTATTTATCGCCTAAGATAAAAACTGTACTCAAAGTTTTAAACTTTTATGTCTAAGATTAAAAGCTTACTAAAGAGTATTACTTATCGTCAAAGATTAGAATATAATCATAGACGATAAGTAATAGTTGATCTCAGCTATAATTTTCCAACTTACAGCTAAGGAAAAGAATCATCATTAAAATTCCCTGACCGCACCTTCCAGATATCACTGTACAATGTATACACGAAAGTCCTTATCTAGCCTTTATTTTCACAAATGTTTGTCGTAGACATATAGTACTTCCAGTTACAAAAAAGGTTCACCAGCGACCAAGAGGTAAAGTTACTGAAAATTGGTAGTTTCGACCCCAGTTCCAGGCAAACGGGCTGGCTACATGGGCGTTTTCGCTGTTATCCCTATGTATAACGTATTATGCGAGCCAGTTTCCCTTAAGCAGTTATCCACGAAGGCATCCCTCAGGCAGATAACCCTTGAGTGCTTTGCCGTAATTAAATAAACCATACCCGTTACAAAAAGGATTTAAATGATGCAACGTTTTGTGTTTCTAAATTTAAAACTTTTATTTTATAAATATTACGAAATCTAACCTTTTGCACTTCTCTCTATATTTAAATTTAGGTTTCTATACTATCTATAATTAGAGAACTTCTGTATTCATGACAAAAACAAGTTGGATTCCTGTACAAAAAAAAACTGATTGATATATTTAAATTTCAAAATCATTACGTTAAAGTCGTTAATAAAGTGAAAGGAATGAAATAACTGACCATATAAGTACTTTGATTCATAGTTTGATGGGAACAAGGAATTAAATAATTATCTTTATAAATTCGATCTACAGTTTTGTATCTCGAATAATGAAAGCTTCGGCGCCTAAATAACGAAATTTATTAATCGAATTGCATAGTCAAAAGTATAACTCATTAATATTTAAAAATTTCAAGACGGCACCATTATTCGTGAATCCAACAAAATTCTAGATTTCAGAGTTCTCAACAACTCGCTTCAAAGAAAAAAAAAAAAAAAAAGTCTTACGCGCGTTATTCAAACAAGTCGTTGTTACAGCAAGCATTTAGCAACAACCTAAAATCTGGTTTTTGTATTTTAATTTGTTTTATTGATTTGATTTCAGTTTGAATCTAATGTAAGTTCATATTATATAAATTAAATAAGATTAGATATATCTAATACATTTAATCTTTTATCTAATTTGATTTAGCCTTTTATCTAACGGAATCTCATATTATATAAATTATATATTTAATCATTTACTCCCTTTAATGAGAGTTTCATCTTCTAATTTTTTCAGTGCCTCTTTTTAACATAATATTCTAATTTAAACTTTAAAAAGGGGATCTTTCCCAATCTTTATTTTACGCAATTTAATAGAAATAAGTAGTATCTTCATCTATAATACTTGACTGTTGTTGTTTTGCTAAAAAATTTTCGGGTAGAAATACCTAAAAAATAATTGGATTTCTTTAAAATTCTTTTACGATAGAGATCGTTGGCTGCTTCATTCCGCGCAAGCTGCAATCTTGGAGATATCTTGAGAATTGGAATTAAATAAGTTTTTATTAATGAAAGAATCTGTTTGAATAAAAGAGTTGGACACAAACTGCGAAATTTACCCCAACCAGAAACATTAAATGCCCCTTTCCGTAACAATGGGAACGTCCATTCTGCTCAGCGGGAGGAGAAATTCATCTTGAGGAAACTAATCTGCGCATTACCGGTGTTATCTTCTTCCCCATCCTCTCTGTCCCAAATCGTGTTTCTACTTTCTGTCACTCCGTCATTCCCCGGAGAGCGGCGGTTGCTCCTTCTCCTTTTGATGGAGTTTTAATTGTAAGAAGAAGAGTTTCTCTCTAATTAGTTAATTAGCCCTTAAAGGAATGCGGAATATGTTTACAGGTCCGCTTGTTTTATAAATCACCCCTTTGTTTCCATCTCCTCTGAGTTAATCAAGCTTAAACGTGAAAGGTTTTTCCATTATTTAACAGTTCCTTTACTCATTATTTTTTCTCATTCTTTACTCATTATTTAACAGTTCCTTTACTCATTATTTTTTCGTTTCTGAATACAAGTGATTGGGACCAAAATAAAACTTCTTATTCCTTTAATGATAAATCTAAGGATATAGATCTAATGAGGTACAACAAAATTCTTCTAATGCATTTATTTACTCTTAATTTTTTAATTGCAGTTTTGCATCAAAATGCCACGGGTTAACGTGACGTTTGTTTATTCTTTCTCCGCGAGCCACTCTCTAACACGACTGGGGTGTTGTAAAGGATTAATGATAGTTTCAAGATTGGATAACTATTCTCAAAACCGCTATTGTTTGTACATTTTTTGCTTTAAAAATGATTGAATTATGTTGCTTTTATCTTTCGGTTAAGGGTTTTATGCCTTTAGTAAATCTGTATGCAATATTTTTAGAATTATCAACAATTTTAAGGTTGTTTAAGTGTCGTTAAGCCTTTTTTTGATGGCGGCCATTGATTGTTTACATTTGAAACAGCAGACTAGTGGATTTGTTGCCAATCTAGAGAAACTTAGCTTCGCAACAACAAAGATAACGCCTTCATTTATTATTGCCAATTAAATCATGCTTAATCCTTTCTGGAATTTTTTCGAGGAAATAAGTGTTTAAGATTTACTTCGTAATTTTTAATATAAATATTTTGAGTTTTTATGTATTTTTGCCTTCTCGCGAAGTGAGAAAATTAATTGAATGAGAAACACTCAATCGTCTGCGAAAACCTGTTTCTTTTTTGTTTTGTTTGCTTAATTTCTTTTATACATCATTCTAGCTTTATTGTAGTATTTGAATAGAGCATGTGGCAATGAGTAGATAATTCTATTCTTTAAATGATATACATTTTGTGCATTATGAGTTATAATATGAACGAAATATAATACTGTTAAGTGAATCTAGAGCCAGAGTGTCGCTATGGTAAACAAATACTAGAGTGAATTTTAAAGAATGCATTTATTCTACTGTGGTTTATGCGCTGTCGGCGAAGTAGATTTAATTCAGTCCAATAAGTTTAAATGAAATGCAAGAAAAATGCGTATAATTTAATATTCCGTACAAGGAAGTCTTGTGGTGTACACATCAGATTTTTTCTTTTAAGATTATTTTTATATTTGTTTCATATACAAAGGAATACGTATTTGACAAAATTTACGTCACAAACTTTCAGAAGCAAGCAAAATTTCAAACGCATTCTTAGATGTTTCAGAGCAATAATTCTATGTAATTAAACCACAGTTTTATCTATTTTATTACAAAACAACTAAAACTAATGCTCTTGGAAATCTCATTTTTTATAATCATGTAAATATTAATACGCTTTCTGACCATTTGTACACATTATAATTTAGGCATGTTTAATTGATTGAGATACTGAATAAAGGGCTTCTCGAATGCCACAGATGGAACTGAAGGTGATTTATTGTGGAAAATATAAGTTCGCAGCAACAATAGCAAAAACGGCAATGAAACCTATATTTTATATATTTTATACCAAAATTTGGATGTACTTGGTTACATAAAAGTACACAAGAATTACCTGCCTAAGATACAAGAAATCTTTCTGGCAAAACCTGGCTTGAGTTAACGAGGAACCTCGGGAAAACCACGAAAGCGTTCATACATTCAGCCTGTTTGCTGGGATATAAACCCGAATCAAACTAACAATGTGTGTGTGTGTATGTGTGTGATTATGGCAAAGCTTCGAGGGCTATCTGCCTAAGGAGAGGGATGCCTTCGTGGAGGACTTTCTAAGGGAAACTGGCTCGTATACACCTTGCACATGGGGAAAACCACGAAAACGCCCATGCAGCCAGCCCGTTCGCGGGATTCGAACCTCGGACCGAACTATCAGTATTCAGCGTCTTTACCGCTCGGCCGCTGGTGGGCCCTAGAGATTTATAGTAATTAAGCGGGCTTTTTGAATTTTCATCATTTTAAAAGGCGTTATGTGTTATTAACATGCTTTTTCCAATCATAGGAAAAAATTTCCAGACTGGACCTGAATAAGAAAAAAACTTATTTATACTTCAACTATTAGGTCCATCCTAACTTACGCCCCACATGCCTGGGCTGGGGTTACCGATAAGGACCTCGGTAAACTGCAAATTGTACAATCTAAGTTTCTCCGTCTGATGACTAATGCACACTATTACGTGCGTAACGACCAGCTGCATAAAGACCTCAAGTTGAACTTTCTAGACAAATATCTCAAACGAACTAATGAACGCTTTTTTTAGGAAAGCCTTGAGTGCGAAACTCTGAGCTATTTCGGTACCTTCCACTATGAACTGTGTTATGTTATGTAAAATGTTATCGGGACTTGTATATAGTGTAAATAATGTATATAATTTATCTTATCCGTCTTAATTTTCATATTATATTACTGCTTGTAAAAAATCCTGTATAATATCCTCACCATAAAGCAGGAGACACAAGACAGCAAATCAAGACTTCTCCAGACCAATGAGTTGAAACTTCAAACACCCACGTGGCAATAGTTACGTCCCTTACCTCACCCTCAGCGCTCCGTCAACCACGACAGCAGTCAGTCAAAAAATGCTATAAACCAGGCGTCAAACGACACTACTTCAAAAAGCTGGATCACGTCATGCAAATTTGCATGATAATTCGGGCATATCAGCGAAACTAGGAACTTTTGTCATTTCACTGTGCTTCTCGTGGATTGTGTGAGTAAAATGGCGTCGAAAGAGTTGAACATCTAGATTTTACGTATTTGATTCGGTTGCAGGATGCGCATGTGCTTTTAGTGACGTCAGAAGTAAAATATGCTTTCTATAAAGTGCTTAATACGCTTTATCATAAAAATGTTGATAAATACATATGTTACATGCCCTCTTCGAAGCAAATAACTCAACATAAACCTTTATACAGGAATTTTTTAATTTGGGAGACCATTTTAGTACAAGAATTTTTAATTCCTCATTTTTTATACGTATTTCATTCTTCAACTCTTACTGTTCAATTAAAATAGGTTCTGCACACTATTCAAAACCTTCGCTTAAGCCTCTATCCGGTATGCCTTAATAGTAGGAGAACAACTTATTTTATTATCCTACTGTTATGTTCGAAAAGGAATTTCTTGCTAAATGGTGGTGTAGGTGAATAACTGCTGTTATTCTCATTTCTCTTTCGTGTTCTCGTCATTCATTATTCATTCTGGCCACTACTTCGCTTCGGCGCCATTGGACTGTGAAAACTGTATATAGTGAACTGTAAAATAATGCTTTAAAAATTATAATATAATACAACTTCTTTCTATGTCTCATTGAGAGAAAAGGTATTCATTACTAACTCAACCAAAAACATATGTAAGTATGAAAATCGACTTGATGCATACGGGCGATCGCAGATTTAAGTTTACCAGCGTACATTCAAACATAGAACAATTGTGGAAGAATGGATATGCTTATCTATCTCATTATAGTGAGTGCCAACATGTAGTTAGCTTTTAGTTACTATGATAATCCGAAATGAAGCCTAGAATTTCGAAAAAGATTGCTTTCAAAAGGCCAAGAATAGGATGTTACGTACAACATCCTAATTTATAAAAGTGGTCCTCGCTTCAACAACGTTTGAGAAAGGCTTCGTTGTATATGTGATTCGATTAAGCCTTTTCCTATTGTAATTTGTAACAAAGATATTTTATAATGCTTCAATTGTCTCCCTTGATTTTGGTCCGATTCATTTAGGGGACCTATTTTTGGTGCATCTTCTGTAATAACCCTATTTATATTAATCTTCATTCAGTTTGCCGCGCATTATAACAGTTACAATATATTTAGCAATCCCTGGAACTTGTTAAATTTCCTATATTTAATAATTTGTACCATAGTAAGTAAAAAGCAACTTTGCCTGTAAATGTAATTTACTATTAATTTACTAAGCACTAGTGAAATATTACATTTAGTCTCAACAATTTGCAAATTATTTATCAGGAAAGATCTTATCATTGCAGAGCAGCTATTCTACAAGGCGTAGGAAAATATTTTGCTTTATGTTCTCCATTATATTAATATAGCTGTAGTATAATTATTTCTATTACTTTCTCTCTCTCACGGTATTGTATGTATTCTATAATATCTGTCTTCAGCATTTAACTGCCTTCATTTTGCGCCAAATCCTTCTTTACTAACATTCTGATGACCTCGTCCTCGTACATTTCCGTATAGCTAGCAAAACTTAGAGTATAATTCAGTGAATGTAGACTGTTAATAATTATAATTTATGAAGTTATATCATTTGTATACATTCCTCATCTTTCCGCGGACATTTAAAAGGTACTCGTATTGTGTGATCTGCTTTTAAATGTCAATTTAATGTACTCTTATCTGTATCGCAGTGAAGCCATTCTTAAGGACAATTAATTACACGTTTCAGTTTTCTTTAAATACATTATTGTATTATGTTTTTTCCCTAGTTAACGAACAACAGATAACATAAAAGCATATTTTACATATTTCTGTTAACAATAATATCGTGAATTCTCCCATAAGAAATTTTACTTCACTATTTGTATGCTTATATATTTATTAATGTTTAAATTTCCCTTTTTTATACAGTGGTATCTCGGTACACATCATTAATCCTTTCCAGATCCTTGGACACGCCCATGGCACTGTCTCGTTAGAAATGTTATCTTGTAGTATTGTGCTACAAGAGGTACACAAGCGCAGTGCGAGGAGTTGTGACTCATCGAACTCGAGTAGTATTCCAAACAAATATCATATACGAGACAAACATTTCGCTTCCAGACACGATGTATACTATGTTAGACGTACCTCAAAGCGGACGTATACCGAAATATCATTGTACAACCAATTTTTTCCTCTGCTTATAAGTTTCTCAATCTACCAGAAAAAAATATATGTGTTGCAGAATCTAATTCTTTATAATATAACGTGTGATTCCACACAAAATGCCAGCTTCCAATAATTAATTAGTTTGCTTAGTAAGTTTGTTTGCACAATCAACGAATCAGCCACAGATTATAAAAATCAGACAAAGAAAATCTTCTGTCCTCAGAACGCAATGTCACCAAACTAATGCCGAAGCCCATTGATGAATTGACGACCAAAAACAATATCAAGTGGAAGGAAAATGACAGCTAACAATATTCAGCGTTTTTCTTTATGCAGCAACACCGAATCGTTATCTCGCCATTATGGCCTTTGAAAACAAGAGGCCTGCAAACTTCTAAGAATTCCAGAATGTGCAAGAGACATGCAGCGTCAAAACATACTGATCATATAACTGTGGCCAGTATGAGGTATACAGTTGTAGAGCAACACAACTCTGCTGCATCAGCTGGTCAGAGAGCAATCCTACAATAGCATACCCGTCCTACTCTATCTCATGCTCTAATATTCAGTCGCAACATCAACCAACCGACTGTAGATTACTGTAGACCTCGGGAACTGACTACATTCAATGCACCCGAATAAATCTGCAGTGGATGTAGGCAGCTATAGCACATGCAACCAGAAAAGGGACAGATATAATCTTAGCATATAAGAATCATATTTCAAAAATGCAAATTATCCAGTGTTTCGTTCTAATGGAATGTTTATCTCTACATCCATAATTCCATGAGCCAAGCATCCAAGGACAGAATTATCTGTTGCAATCAAATTCTTCTTAGAAAAAGAACTAGATGCTTCTCTTAATTTCACCGACAATCTTAATGCAATATGCTCATCTCTTTTAAAAATCTACCAAGGTAACTACAATATGCACAGGAGAAGCTGAGGATACGAAAATAAAGTGAGCCCTGGTACTTCGTTTTATATTAACGGAATTTCAATACACAAAGAAAGTTCTATAATTAATTTATAAAAAATTCTATAATTAATGTAGCATTCTAGTTAGCAAAACTGTAGTGCTGGTATGCTTCACTTTTCAATGGAAGAGCATACTGGGGGGAAAATTTTGACTCGGCTGAGACAATTTCCTCAAAATGCAATCTGTGTAGGAACAGTAATTTAATGGTAAATTTTAATTGAACTTATTTGGCGGAGGATATTCGGACAGACCCCGCTGTTCAAGAAGGCTAAGCCAATATCAAGATGCAAATGTCCATAAAGAACGATTATAGAGAACTTATCTTTTTTTTATTGTCCATTTATCTCGATGAATTTACCCACTTTTCATCTGTTTTATTAATATTTCATTTGATTTTTGTCACTTTAAAAGTGAGTTAAGAATGAATTATCCCTTAATTAACTTTTCTTTCGTATTATTGTTTCATTTAGCTTTTGTGATATTTTAATATATTGCTTAACTTGTTTATCATTAATTTAAATAAGTATATTAATAGATTAAATTCTCTCACTTTATTTGTTTTAATTATTAAAGATTTATTGTTTTAATTATTTATTTTTGTTCACTGCTTCTGCTAAGTATTTGGCATTTCTAATTTTAGAAATGATGTCCTGGGTATAATACAAAGGTATAAATGAATTTAGATATTATACCATTCAACATATATATATATATATATATATATATATATATATATAATAAAATGATAAAACTTATTTCAAATAGTGCCTTCAACTAGTCCTATTTAATTTTATTTTTACCTCTTCATGTTCTAAAAATAGTCTCCTCTCATGATTGCTTCATAACGTTAATGACGCGGGTAGTTACAATATGCTTTAGTGAACAATGATTTCAAATTTACAATCGGAAACTTAGCGAATCAAAATAAAGGTTAGATCTGAATCATATTAAACTGGATTTTTATCATCCTGGACACGTGGTATTGTCTCTCGCTTCTTTGCTATCAATTCGTTTACTGCTTGCTGCTCTTTAGTAATTGAAAAGATATATATTATACTTTAAGCATTTTGAGGCGTATGCTGCCAACGTAAGTGATTATTACGTTAATTCACAAAAACGACCTGATATGTTTTGAAATTCCAAAAGATCGATATGTTAGGAAATTTTAAAGTACTCGAAATTATAGATTTCAGCTCCATTTTATGTTAATCTATTTAAATTCATGCCTATTTTACAGTTTATTAATTTTATTTTATTCACTTATTCGTTATGTATTCATTATGGGTGAAGAAAATCAGAATAAATAAAAATCAAAGCGTTTATCCTTGTAAATATAACAGATTTAGGTTTATTTTTATTGTTTCTGAGTGATACTAATAGATGGCAGCACCTCACATTTGTTATGTTGCACTTTTTCATGGACAAATTATTTTTATTCGAAGACATGAGTGGAATTTTAAATCCCTGTTGCACTGCACAAAAAATTATTACTATCGATAATTGAAAAAATCTCTTAGATGGGGACAGGGTCTTCAGGCACGGCGCCAGTAGGAAATATACAGGTTTGTTCAAAGATGTGAGCGAAATTTTAATTCACGGAATTAAATTTTTACTTCTAGAAGTCAACGCAGTCGCTCTCAAATGTGAAATTATTTAAATTTACATTTTTCGAAATTGTGGAAAAAGTTTTTCAGTTTTTAAATACTCTCATTTTCCCGCAATACCTTATTTCCTCAGCATATTCTGGTTTTTAATGTAGTATATACGCTGTATTTGGTTAACATATAGGAAATGTAGGCTTCTTTATTCCATGTATTCTATTAAAATTTTTTCTAAAATTTTGATAAGTTCTATATCATTAGCATTCCATTCTTTAAAAGGTTCAATTTATTTATTTAATTTATTATGTACTTCTAACAGTTTAATTTCTTCCAAATATTGATGAATGAGAAACAAATTAACAATGAGGTAAAACCAATAATAAATCTTCAGGAATTGAGTATAGTAAACATAATCTTGTAGTCTGAGCTGAACAATTTAGATTTTAAATTTCTGATATATTTAAAAATTTTAAAACACATTCTATTGCGTACGGTTCAAAAATTTAGTCATTTCCAAATATTAATGACTACATAACTATGCATTTCTGTGCATATTTCGCATTATTCGTCAAAATGGTATAAAGCTAAAATAGAATAGTTAACATACATTTTTAAACTGCGTTTGTTTACTTATTTTTTATTTATTTTATCTTTATGATAAATATTAATATTATTGTTATCTAAAGTCAGCATTTCTTAATCATTTTATGAGTGCATGGAACCCCTGGCTTGCTTCAATAGTACGGTTTTCATGCAATATTCTGCAAGTAGATTACTTTGCAATAAAAATAACAATTCTTTCAAATGCTTCAAATCGTAATTTTTAGTTTAACCAAAAGTTATTAAAGTAACTTGTTCTTTAGCTCAAAAATGCAGGTTAGTATCTTTCTTCGAGATAACCATCTAACTTCAATGGTAAAACGGGACATCCATGTACACTTCTATTAATTTTTTTTTTTTTTTTTTTTTTTTTTTGGCAGCAAGGGTTTGCCTATGGGTCATACAGTGACTGATACGCAGTCGCATGGACCTCCGACCTAAGGTTCTACACCAATCAGAGTTATATGTCCATGCGACGGAAAAGAATCTGCCATCCACCGCCAGCGGCATTCACTGAATGAATGATAGTAATATTACAATGCTAAATTGACAATGTCATCTATACGATAATTGTTACATAATAATCCGTATGAAAATAAATATACGATCAATTAATAATTACATTATCATGGATAGGATCTATGTTGTGGAGAGTGGAACTTGTATATTAACCAGTTTTTAAACCTACGTCTTCTTCAATACGTCATAACTTCATGTTCTTATCAGTTACACACCTAATGATGTGTGTCCGTATTATTTTTGCAGTTATCCACAGAGTAAGCCAGTCACATCACTTCAGGCAGTTGATAGTTCCATAGCCCAAAGTATATGATGTTGCTATGTTCACTTAGTGACTATTGGAAATGTTTGTAGTTAATTGAAAAGTTAAGACGTACAACCCTGTTGTTTATGCTACTCCATAGATGGCCTTTGCTCCATTGGTACAGATATCAATGCAGTCGTCTCAAGATATTTTATTCTCTTGAAAAACAAAATTTAGGAGACTAAATATTTCCACTCCAGTAGTGCGTGTTTGTACAGATTTACATAACAGAAGATCCTCCAATAACGCTTTTTCATGCTGGTACTTAATGATGAGATTTAATATTGAAATTTCATCTACATCGAAAGACTAATATATTTTAAACAGAATTTGCAAGATTCAGACAAAACATAAGCTGATTCTTTGTATTGGCTGCTGAATGTCTCATGCGCTGAGCTACCATGTAATTCGAAAGTGGGATCTTAGATATTTATTTTACTGATTTTTTTTTTTAATCTAATATACGTTTTAGCATCTCTATAGGGGAAGCTTTTCTCCAATTAAAAGGGCTTTTCCGCTGGGAACATCTGCTTCATCGCCTTCAAATAATATTGTAAGTATTTGAAGTAATAGCTTCAAATAACAGTAATAGCTGATTAAGTGACAGCCTCATTCGCTGTTTTATTCATTGTTTTTACGGTCTGAAACATGAACCTTTTAAATTTATGATTTTGTTACTCTTCCAAATGAAGGATTCAACCTCTTTTTCTTTAAACCCACCATGAACAGTTCCATATGATGACATATTGTAGCTGGAGTCATACAGCTGATTGGAAGACCCCCTGCTGAGAATTACCATTATTGTTCATGAATTCTAAATATATGTAACTTTCATCATACTTCCTAGATGTTTCAGTAAGTGCTCTGGGTTGATTATTTCTAGAAACATTAACAGACATAACTTCTGCTGCTGCGATTTTATTTGTATCATTCTTGTTTTTACCATCAATATCTTTAGCAAAATAGCAAGTTCTTGCATCTGAAGCATAACAGCCAAGTTCTGCAATAGAACGCTTTAGGGTGCCTTCTGAAAGCACCTCTCCATGCTGCAACAAAATATCGAAAACGATTTTAAGACAAAAATATATAATGACAGCTACTTTTTAAGTACGTATGAAGTTTAAATGGTTTCTTTCAAAAAATTCTTAACAGTAAAATATAAAACACAAACTGTTAATATAACATTATAGATTTTTCAAACTTCAAAGACAGCATATAACAAAATGAAGCCGCAGTTGTGATTCTTCTTGTATGTATGCTTGAAAATAAATGCTTGTCTATTATCTTGGTTGGATTTCTTCATATAATTTACATTATAATCCCGAGAGGTTGTGCTTATCACTTCTAATCTTATGGCAGAGTATGTGTGATGTGATGTTTTAAGTACCAATAAAGTTTATTAATGGAGCAACCAATTAGAATATAAAAACTTTCAATCAATTTATGTTTTATAAGGCACACATTGACAAATGATTATCATGCCGGGCTATTCCCAGCACCGTTTTTATAGTTACGTATATGGGATTCCTCTGTATTTTTAATGCTAGAGTATTATTATTATTATTATTAATATTTAAGTGCTCCACCCTAAGGCACTGCACAGAAGGGAGAGATGCCTTCCCGAAATACTTTCTAAAAGAAATTGGCTCACATTTACATAAATACGTTACACATGGGGAAAACCACGAAACCATCCATATAGCCAGCACATTCGCGAGATTCAAACCTCGGACCGAACTACCAGTGTTCAGGGCTTGGCCGCTGGTGGGCATGGTGGAGTATTCTCCTGCATTTCTAGATTAGTGGGATTCTGCATAGTATGGCGATCAATAAAGATTTGAGCCAGGGAGTCACCGATATCGCGATTCCGGTTGATTCCCAGAGAGTTCCTATAAAATATCAAAAACTGTCCCGATGAAGTGGTCATATTTAGTGATGTCGGTCTGTCGCATTTTCATTGGATATCCAGACTACTAAGGGAAATTGAGTGTTAGCTCTTATTATATTTTTTAATTGCGTAGAATCGTTAATTTTTATTGCTTTTTTGCGCTACTTTATCTTCCAAATTATCCTCATCAGCTGAACAAAGTAAATCCTTTTTAAACATTCATTTCTTTTTTGTAGTACATTGCAGCACGTATATTAAATAATTATGCAATACAAGACGTTTCTAACACTATTTTATATGTATACTAAATGAAGAAAGGAGGAAAGGGACAGTTATGTTTCATCTATTGATTATCAGTTACTCATCCATAAATCCATGCTGATTCCCAATTTTATTACGCTGACCAGTCTGGGCTTATACCTGTAAAACAAATCGCAAGCAACTGGACTGCCCAGAACCGTATCCTTCGTCAATTTACATAGTCGTCCTTGTAAATTTGGAATAACAGAATCAGAGCTGAAAATTATTTAGGGAATATTATTATCCCTTATTATTTTAAGGGAACATTATTATCATTTTGCAAAAGCTTTGACACGATGAACAAACCTGCATTTAGAATATATAATTATAAGTGGAATAATCTAGATCAGCAATTCTCAAGCTTTTGACTAGCACGAACTGTCTAAACAAAAATTGAAAAACCACCACTACATTTTACAGTGATTATTTTTCAATTTCTCAATAGAAATATTAAAAAATATATTTTTCTATTTGCATTAAATATCTGGAGACGTTAGGATTTTTTTTAACCAGCAACAGCTATTTCTAGCAGAATTATATTCAGATTTTTTAGTTATGAGCTATTACCCCACACCTCTTAATGACACAGACGGAAAAAAACTGGCTGTTTAGGATGGCAGCTGTAAAATCCATCGTGTTCGAATTCGGATATTTTAATTCTATGAAAAATTTATGGGATCATATGAAATAGGAAATCAAAAGATTAGGTTAGGTTAAGTTATTTGATTATGGCAAGGCTCTCTAGGGCTATCTGTTTAAGGGGAAGGATGGCTTCGTGAATAATACAGTAAGACCCCGCTTAACGCTGTTTCGTTTAGCGCTGTTTCGGTTTAGCGCTCTTTTATTTCAACTCGGGGATTCTCCGAAATAGTGCGCAGCGCTAGGTTTCCAAATAACATATCCGAAACAGTGTAGTTGTGTTTCTTGCTTGGTGGACGCATTTTTATCATTTGAAACATTTGTTGACATTATTGTAAGTTTAAATTTGTATAATACTATAAACGATTAATACAGTGACAAATATTATGATTAGTTTTTATCATGGGTGATAATAAAAAACAAGAAAAGAAAGCAACCAGAAAAAGCATTTCACTGGAAACTCAAATGCAAGTGATTAGAAGATTAGATTCTGGTGAACGTCAATCTCAAATTAGTGCTACATTGATTTTGGCAACTTCAACAATAAGGACAATTCTTAAGAATAAAGAAAAAATACTGTCATCGGCAACTGCAACTACGTCAAGCTCTGCAACTAGAATTACCCGTTCTAGAAATAACATTATAGAGGAAATGGAAAAACGACTGTCTATATGGATTGACGACGAAATTGAACGCAATATGCCATTAAGCCAATCTATCATAATGCCTTCTTGACAAAAAGGCAGAAAATTGGAAACCCAGAATAGACTGAATGATCTGACTGAGAATTTTATTTGTTTTTAAAAGTATATGCGTTTATATTGTTTTTATTTTTGTAAGAAATAAATGTTTGATTTTATTTTTATTAAAAAAAACATTATTAAATTTAATGCCTAACCATTTTTTATCCGTCTTCCCCTAACCCCATTATTTACATGTTAAGATAGCCTCGCTTAGCGCTGTTTCGCATTACGCTCTACTTCGATGGAACGTATCCCCCGCGTTAAGCGGGGTCTTACTGTACTTGCATTTAATAACTCCATTATTTAATAACTTTTTTTTTAATTTCACTATTATCTATAGGGGGTATTCGATATGGTCTGTAAGCTACAGGAAGGTCTGAAGTTAGCACTACCCTTGGAGGTTTAATATTTATGTAACCTTTATCATATTTACTTTTTTTGCAAAAATATGGCTGTAAGTATTTAGTAACTCATTCAGCTGGTTATTTATACATGAATTTTCACAATCAGTAGTTGCATCACTACTGAAACGATCTTTTTCTAGTTTAATACTTAAGATAAATGCAAGAAATTTATCTTGAAAGGATTATTTCAGTGACAGTTGAATCCTTGCAGAAGAGAGGAACCCTTGCACTCATTTCATGCTGCAGCAGACGGTGACAAACCGTGAAGCTAGACAACATAACACCTGTAGCAGTGCTCCAACATTGTGGTAACACATGAGAGGACGCTGTATGATCCGTCACAGCCATGTGGATTAGGTGTCTGTCGTTTCCTACCATAGTGCTAGTGAGGCCGCACTGCTAGAATTTCGCCTTGTTTGGTTCTCCTCTGTCCATTTCTTCCAAACACTCATAACTGTTATGTCATTACGACGCGTGCAGGCCGCAGTTACTCAACACGAAAGTTCACCCTCTCGTATACCGACGAAGCGACCTCGTTCGAACTCCGTTGGTTGTTGGTATTGGCACCTTCCACTTCTGACAAGGAATATTGACCACTAATTAAAAGTTCTTCGCAGGCAGAGGCAGTAGGAGGCACTATATACGTAGGTGGTATTGACAAAGAAAGACAAACAGATTTCAACGCAACTTTACTGATCTTTATATACATGGAACAAGCGGCCGGTTCTCATTCCACGCTAACGTAATCGCTTTGTAATTCTAATCATTTGCATGTCTTTTCTCACTTTACGTATCCTGTAAGTTTGGTTCAGTTTGCGTAATTCCTTCATGGTGTTGAAATTTTCACAAACATTAGTGTAAAACACTTTTGCATTTTATGGCAGTATAAATTTATTTAATTTCTTTGGAAATGTACCTGAGATATATAATCGTTCTGTAATTTTCACATAGTACAAATAAAATGTACAGTTCGTTGTTTAATAATTTTTAATGCCGTAATGTTTAGATAATCGAACAAAAAATCGAAAAGAACCGAATATGTTTTTGTTTTTTATGGTATTATAAATTTATTTAATGACGTTGGAAATGTGTCTGAGATATATATTCATTCTGTAATTTTCGCACAGTAGAAATAAAATTTCTAGTTTATTAGTCCAAAGGGGCTTTGTCCCTGAAGGACTATTGTTTTCGTTTTGCGATTTTGCGTCGGACTCATAAACGTCGGTTCACTTATCAAACTGTTGCCACAAAATGTTAGAGTCCTGCATTATATTTGAAGAAATTAAATAATGAAAAATCTGCATAAATGATTGTCTATTTCTCGCATTGTAATAAAACAATGGTACATAGAGCCATCGAATTTTGAATGACGAAATTCTACTGCGAATATGGGCATCTGAAATCCCAAATTTGGAATTTGTTTTATTATAGATTTTATATTTTGTAAAACTTTAACGAATTTTTGATTTACAAACTCAATGCTTTAAAAGCGAGAAATGGCAACGTTATATAGAAAAAAAATACTTTTATCTCCAGCTCGCGAGACTCTGTATATCGGAAATTCTAAAGATATGCTTAATTTAGCATTATTTTGCGATATTGCTCTTGAACTGAATTTTATGGTTTAAGTGCAAAGAACATGATATTTAATAAATAAAGGTAACACTCAAAACGTTAAAAAAAACGCCCCTTTGGACGTAATTTAAAATCTGAAACATTTCAGATTTTTTTTTTTTTTTTTTTTTTTTTTTTTTTTTTTTTTTTTTTTTTTGTTTTTGTTTTTGTTTAATATTTTTTAACGACGCAATGTTTAGATAATCGAACAAAGTTCGAATATTTGTCTAACTGTAAGTCAAAAGATTTTATCCTTTATTGTTAACAATTCCGTGATTTTTAACTGATAATAAGATTAGTTTTCTAAATCAAATATAAATTTATACCAATATGTCTATTAAAAGACTACCGATCGAATGAAGATTAGAAAGAAACTTAGTTTTCCTTCCTCTCTGCACTGAATAAAACAAACAGTTTTTCCTGCGTTCAGAAACAATCATTTTTTACTTTGCTATTTATTTTCCTATTCCATATATTAAAACGTATAAAATAAGATATAAAAAGTACTTTTAAATTACAAGGTTTTAATTAAAGCCTGAAGCTTGACATTTGGCATTTTTTTAAATGTTGCCTAATTATTAGCGTATTTTGTTGCATCGACAAACTTCATATTTTGCACTTGTAAGGATTTAAGAGTTGAAATTAGAAGGACGAAATTGTAACTGATGTAGGCAGATTTCCTCCAATTTTGTACGTGGGGAAAACGTTCTGTGCAATTTGAATCGAAGCAGCAACATAGCTGATCACGACTGACTTCACAGTTTGAAATATTTCGCTACAGTACATACACGCATTGAAACATGTTACCTATCATGTTGCAACAGCCTTCGAAGGCAAAACTAGATTAAAAGCCTGGGACTTAAGACATTATGTACGATATGGTGCTTTTAAGAACATTTTCCTTACTTTAGGTACAAGCTTGTCAATTATCCGGGTGATCTGCAAGGATTTCTTCAGTGAGATCAGCAGCGCTTAAGCAAGGTAAGTCACCTGCACTAGCTTGGGATAAAATCCCTTTACTATTTTCCTGCTTTAACCCTTAATGATACAAGCACCGCTTAAGAACATGTGATTGTGTTGTGTGCCACCTCGCAATAAAATATTTAGTGATTTTTCAAGCATTTGACAGTTGCAGAGTGGTTCACTTTCTTGCAATCTAAATCTGGATTCAGGGTACCTACTATCACACTGCACGCGTGACGACTATCAGCATCATTCAATCCATCAAATGAACACCTTTTTTCCTTTTGCATTTTTTCTAATTTTCTTCTTTGTTTCCGAGAAATAATCGTCTCACAACTTTTATTCAGCGTAGATTCCTGAGGTATAATTTGGCCTGCACATTTTTCTAGGAAGTGGTAATCTAGAAATACTTAGTTTTGTAAAGGAATGCTTGCGGATACGAAAACTTCACATAATTCTTTATAAAGACGTTAAGATATTATTTAATGGCTAACTTTTTTTTCAGTTTGCTTGAATATGCGTCAATATGCTTTCTGGGGACGCCCTAAAAGGCTCTACAAATGCTCTCGAAAATTAAAAAAGGCTTTAAAAGTAAAAAATACTGAAAAATACAAAACATGCAAGGAAAAGCATATTTGCTAGATTTGGCGACAAAATTGGCGATTTTCCATAGACGCAGCGAGATCATTCTAGAAGGAATTTGTACCGGTTTTCCCTAGAATGTTCCCGAAGGCAGGTCAAAAGCTATATATACCCTGCCTTTACGCTGAGAGAATATCTTTAGTAGAGTAAAACGATGAGTTCACTAGTAGTATCTTGAGTTCAGAGATGAGCTCAAGAGTGATCAACCGAGTCGGAAGACGCACTTTAGTGCTTTGCCGTGAAGCTGTCTTCACCGTTATAGCCTGAAGGCTGTGTTGTTGATTGTTTTAGCTTGTTTATCATAGTTTTTTGACGGCTGTAAACGTCTCTTTGGAACTGTCCTGCGTAATACGGACGAATAAATTGTGTTTTGATTCTTCATCCAATGTTGTCATCAGCCACTCCAAATCCACGAACCCGTACCGAACAATATAATGATTCGTTCAGTTTTACTAACCAGTTATTTTATTTTAATTTACTTTACTGTCTTTATAGCTTCTCATTTTTCTGCCAGAATGTAAATTTCTAGTTGAAGTGTAGTCAAGTGAGGTAGCAAGAAGACAGTATTAAAAGGAAGGTTTTAAAGGGTAGAATTACAACGATTTCCGTTTGGTGAGGGCCACGTTTGCTAATTGATTCTCTTGAGAGCAGTGTTCTGCGGCGTTGCATTATTCTCATCATTAGGCTTTTCACATCCCCCAGAGCCAACCTGCGCGTTTTGTGTCTGTGTACCAGATGGGTTAACGTCAAATTCATAAAGTAAAATTCATTACTCTTGCTTTAAGCCATGTATGTTGGCTGCCCCGTAAGCAAGAATCAGTGCCATCTCTTAAACTTTCCTTTAAGTTAAATAAAAGGGTCTTTTACATCCTCCTTAGTCTCTGTAGTACTTTACAAGATATAAGAGATAATGCATTTTAGGTCTTAGAAATTTCGAGCATTTGATGCTACCAAGCAACACGAAACTTCATATACATATCCCTCATTTTTTATATTACATGCTTTACATTTGTATATTACTTATTCAAAATTAATATCGTAAGGTTTATCTTAATTTTCTAACAGTTAATTTTGAGTTATAGTTACTTTCCTGTCTTTCCTTAATTTCAGCTTACAGCTTCCGGCCAGAACGTATTTTCAGAATCGCGGAATGAGGAGAAGAAGTATTTAACTGTGAAGTTCTACTTGCTTTGTTAGAGAGCCAGAGATTCTGATTAGCGCGCGTTAGTCTTTTGGCGATACTCTCTCACAACCTATTATTACGCTTAGTCGTACTTTAGCCTTTGATAGCTTCGCCGTTAAGGGGACATCTCTGTTAGAATCTTGATAGCTTCGGCTATATCTTTTTAGTTAAATTTTATTGCTTATTACTCCTGAGTTCAAGCCCAAGTGGAGGCTGCATTGTAACTCCAAGAAGGAGTTGTTTGTTAAATTTATTTTGAATAATAAAAGGTAATTAATCCTTCGTACATTTACGTTTCTATCTCTCTCAGCTAAACGATTATTCACTTATCAGCTCTCAGTGTTCCAGACATATTGCAGTACATTCAAAGTTTGGAACTTTTCAGCATGATTTGTTTACATTACTAATGAATGTCGCAGTATTCGTTAGTTAACCCCATACATGTTAAGATTACTGCACAATGCACTTCGCACACTTGCTTCAGAACACTCCTATGTCAGAGGGAAGCATCCTTCATTTATATCTGAATTTCTGAGTGGCAGTTTTGCATAAGAAAAAGAAAGTGCAAGACAGTCTGTCATATTTGAGTTTAATTAGTATAAGATAATATGCAAAACAGACAATTAATAGTCTAAAAATTGAATTTTGAAATGCATTTTCTCTTGTCCCAGCATTAGTGCATTCCCAAGGCAGAACTCCTGGGTCTTGGGAGCTGCGGTTTAAGATAGTGGAGGGCGTGGGACATATACCTGCTTACCTTTGTTAGGCACCAAGTATTCCCGTCCTCCGTCCCCAACAACCCCTCAGCAAAATAGTCAGACACTTGCTTCTTAATGTGGATGGCTGAAACCATGGATTATTTAGCCCTCTGATAACAAAGCATCCGTGAAATAAGGAAATGGACACACACAACAACCAGGCTTTATATGTAAGAATCTACGCTTAGTTTCGGCCAAGAAGTCAACTTCTAATAATTACATCATTCAGAACTTAAACTAGAAGCCCAGTAATCAACTCTTTTACCTTTTACAGTTAATATAAAGCAGGGTGTCTTAAACTGGGGGTTGCGGGACCTGCAGCACATGGAGGTAGGAAGTTAAATGGAGTGGCCCTAAACCGGTTTTCCCATACCCTGCTTTGAAGCACTTTCGATCCCTTCATTGGTGACCAAAACATTAGGTAATTTACCATTAAATTCAATGGGTTTTGACACGATCGGATGTAACGCACCTATGTCAGAGGGAAGCATCCTTCATTTATATCTGAATAACTGAAAGTAAATTATTAAATTAAAATTTTTAAAGAAAAATTCGCCTTTCCTCTGAATAAAGGAGATTTCTAAAGGTCAAATTCGTTAACATATTATGCATCCTTGTATGTGCAATTGCATGAAGCTTGTAAGTTCTTCAGAAGAGAGTAAAATGCATATCGAAGAGAGCGAAAATTCTATTTGTATCGACATTCGCCATTTCTTTGCGAGTGAGCCGCGGACATAGTTCCAACTTTGGGCAGCCAAGTTTCTTTACAAAATCATTAGCGGGTACATTATTACTGACGGTTGCCATGTAGAGACCTTTTATTTCAGGAGTAGACACAATGAGCCTCCTTAATATTACTTCCGCTACTGCAGCATCATTGGCATACAGCGGACCTATGTGATGTACTCCTCGATAAGTCTTCTTGATAACTCCAAACCCAACACATTCACCATCTTTGGTTGCCACTAATGATTCGGTGTCTTGTTCTTGAACCATGAATTTAATCGCCAGATCACGTCTATAGCCCACGAGGTTGCAATCATATTCGTAAATTAAAGGTAGATGAGCGATTCGACAGTTTTCGATGTAAACACCTTTGGGAACTTCATACGATAAGTTTTCAGGAGAAATGTTTTCATATATTTCATTGACTAATAAGTCCCATTTGTTTTCAACTATAGAGAATCCATATTTATCTCGATAAAGTTCCAGTTTTCCTGGTACAGCGTTCAGGCCTGCATTTCTTGCACCAATATGCTCGTTGCACGCAAGATATATCTGAAAAGATATAAAGAATATAAATACACAGTATTTTTTAAGAATTCAAACTAAATTATTAATATTCTTCAATTGCAGTAAAGCATAGGTCATGAAAATCCGCTGCGGAGTTATTATTAGAAAACTGGGTGTTCAGTATTGTTGGTTACAGCTGAAAGCATCGCGGGCGTCGCGGAGAAACGTCGCGGAGAAAACAATGTAAGGAGAAAACGTCATGGTACAAAACATCATGGGAAGAAACATCGCAGTTCTAAAATATCGTGCGCGAGATTAAAGCGATTCAAAAACTTCGCAGCTTAAAAATATCGTCGTCGAAAATATCTTGGTAAAAATAAAGTACCTACAAATCATTGCATGAGGATAACATCGCATACACGCGTTTAGAATAAATGGAAACGAAACGATACGTAATTTCCATTATAACAATATCAGATTAACAAATTTAAAATAAAATAATTTTATCATTAACTAATAAATGTTTATAGATGTAACGCAGTTATTTATCTTCCTTTTTCTAAAGACTTTTAGATTGTATTTTTCCTAAAAGATTGTTAGTTAAACTTTATATAAAAGTGTAATTCATTAATGACTTTTGTTAATTAACTATATAAATCTAAAGTTCTATTAATCTTTTCAAGTTGCATTAATTTTCTACTCATTTTCAATTTTCATGCTCAGGTATCATGGACAAGTTAAAGAGAAAAATGTTTGCATTCGTATGTAAATAAATATGAATATCAGTTTAGAAAAGAGGTTTCTCAAGTTAATATATAAGATGTGAGACTCTGCTCTGCAGACTGAATTGATCAATATAATATTTTTCAAAATCAAGACCTTACTTACAGAATCTAATAGAATTCGTGTGGTAGAATTTACAGAGGTAGATTACAGTATCAGCACTTAGCCTACTCGTATCATTACTGTTTGCATAAATTAAAAATGAAAATATACTTCTGATTTAATGAATTTTTATGCAATTCTGCAGCAATGAAGCTGCATTAAATATTAATCATTTACTTTTAGTATTTGAAAATTTACAAATTACTTGTGTGAAAATTCTTTCGGCGTACCATTTGTGCAAAATTAAAAATTAAGGAATGTTACTCACAGTAAATAACAAAACTATATCACTGAATAATACTAAAAAGAAAAAAATCAACATCGAATTATTATAATATATTTTCCAACTGGCTCCACCGGGAATGTAATCCAAATTTTTAAATTAAACTATTAATTAAACTATTAATCAAACAGTTTTTAACTGCTTAACAAAATTAACAGTTTAAATTAAGCTGTTAATTAAACTATTTGTTGTTAATTAAAATGTTAATCAAATTTTAAGAATATTATTTTTTTATGATGAGCATAAATTTACTAAATTAGCTATTATATAGACTGGGGGAAGTTAAACTCGTAGTTTTTATAAAACTGAATTAAATTTTCAAGTACCAGTAGATGAATAACTGGATCATTACAATACTTTTATAGCTGAAAGCATATATACCTATTAGAAATAATTATGAAAATGAAGGCCACATAATGATTTTCATGGGCGTGTTTATACAGTTTCTGATGTATTTTAAGATATGATGCAAACAAGTAATTTATGTTGTCTGTTGAAAACCGTCTTTGTAAGGATTATTGAGTTTTTTTCAGAGAGGACTATGTGAAATTCTAACCGTCTTCCTGCCGGGAAACGTGAGTGAGATCTACCATTTGCCAGTTGATCATTGTTTCACGACGCTGTATGGCAAAGTCGCTTTAAATTTCTCATAATCTTTCCTTTTACGATTTTGTTAGAAAGCACAGTTTTCGAAGTAAAAATTAATAACACAAACTTCAACAAAATACTTACGTATTCGAATATTTTATACAATGTATGCGGCGTTAGGTTGCTGACATACCTTGAAACCTATTCCTTGACGTTGGTATTTCTCACGCACACTGTACGCACCAAAGAAAGCTAAATCATCATGATTTATAACTCCAGCACATGCTCCTAATACTTCCCCTGAAGAAGGAAGAAATACAATATCAGAAGAAATTTCGATATCATTACACTAAAAGTGGTAATGTTGATAGTGGATTTTCTGACGCTTAATTTCAAAGGTTATGATGTGACAATACAAGTTAAATATACACAAACACTAATTAGATGTATATCTAAGTCAGCACTAAAAACAAGTTTAAACAAAATCCGACGAATAAAGTCATATGAAATAATATAAATGATGAAATTCTTAATGTATGGAGCTCAGATAGTGGCTTCCAGTGTAAACAGGGATAAAATCACAAAACATGATATACATTAAAATGCATAAAATTAGTATTAAAAACTAAAAGGCATTTTTAAGCTAAATCAAATTGAATAATAAAAACCCAAGCACTTTTAGGCACTGAAATAAATTGGAATTGAATTCTTTTCTAATTTAACAGTCTTTTAAGCTAAATCAAATTAAATAATAAAAGCCAAGCACTTTTAGGTACTGAAATAAATTGGAATTGAATTCTTTTCTAATTTAACAGTCGAGAAGTAGGTCACAGGCACTCAAATACTTCAATCTAAACCAGTATTTATTCTGTTACAGTATAAATACTCAGTTAAAAACGGCGTTCTGATAGAAGAGTGTTACGGTATGAACAAAAATACTTGTTCTTCAATTGCAATATTTGTTCAATTTTTATTTGTTCTCCAATGTTTTTCAAGTAATTATGTTGATTCCAGGATGACCAATTTTAAGATGGGTTAAAATTACTTCCTCTTTCCCGCTTCTACTGGCCTCCCAAGATTTAAAGCTTCCCAAGCTGGAAAAGGCTGATCAACCAAGAATAATTACCATTTATTCCCAATTCTTAGCCTTATGACCATTCTGGTAACTCCATAAGGAAAATCCCCATTCCAAGAAATTTCTCAGTTGACTTTCTCATCCGCCAAGTCGTTTTCCGTTATCTTTATATGTCCAGGAACCCAGAATTAAAGAATTTGATGCTCTTGGCGTTCAAATTTATACCTAGAGTTTCATCAATTAATTAGTTCCGAGCATCTGAAAACGTTTCTAGAGCTTTTAGCGCACTATACTCAGTATAAATAATAAAAATTCTCTGGTTGCTTAAATTTAAAGGAAAGAATATAACACAGAGCAATTAATTCTGAAGTGCATATCTGATAATATTTGCAAGCCTCATGCAAATATTATCCCTTGGTATGGATTCCAATCACGAATAGTGCTCCAACAAAATTGACAGTATTCGACCCACCCATGTATATGGGAAAGCTGTAAGGTATTTCTCCCGCCTTCCTAGCATACCTTCGTGGTGTAGTGGTCAGTACGCTCGACGCGTATTCAAGAGGTCCGTGGTTCGACTCTCGGCGAAAGCATTGCTCATTTTCACATCTCTTGCTTCCACACTAACCTAATGTCTCTACAAAGTAACTGATACATTTTTTCTGCACTCAAAAATTAATTTATATATGATCTTATTAGTGTTTCTTTTGTCTAGATGCTGAAAACATACCCACAGATTTTCTGAATCTTCCCAAGGAGGGATTTTAAAATGTTTTACTGCCTGGGTATTCCAGCAGAAGAACCTTACAAATATTGTTAGGTTTAGATAATACGTTAAAATAATATTGAAGAGACAATTGTTCACGTCGCACGTCTGGCGTAGAAGTTCCTTGTAAGCTGAGAGAAGTAAATCTGTTGTCCATTGTTTAGCAAGCATACTGGGTCTCAGGCAGTTTGTCCACCTAGTGAATTTCAATCCTGCAATTTTTATAGAGAGGCTTGTGACCATTAAATTCTCTTATCAGAATTAAAGTTTCAGGCAATTGGTCTATAAGATCATTTGGAAACAAATAAGCATAAATCAAAGTAGGAAAATGCATTTTTACAGCCACAGCTTGCAAACATATTGTCATATAAAACGCAGACTAAAAACTAAAGGAATGGAAGAGACCCACTCTTCCTATGACACGCTTATGCACCAGACTATCTTTTAATGGCAATAGCATACCTTTGAATCTTTGCTTCTTCTTGTTTCAGCATCGTTTTACGCAAATACACGGACTAATGAACATCGATCACATCCTTCACGTTGACGAGATTTCGGTAGAAGCGGACATAGTTCCATGAGACGAGGATGGTAATTATTCTGGATGTTCTTTTTTTCAATCCTGCATTTTGGTTTTACGTGAAAAGATGTGTTTTAATTCCTCTTCTATTTCCATATTACCCAACTAGAGAAATTTAGATATCATATCTTCTATTAAATTGTTAACAATTCGACTTTTATTTATTGTTTTTAAAGCGACATTTTTGTTTTGTTTTAATATTATTGTTTTTTTTTTTTTTTTTTTTTTTTTTTTTTTTTTTTTTTTTTTTTCCTGTAATATGTGCGTTGGTTCTTTCTTTGTTTTTAAAGAGAAATTTTTTTTTGGTTTGTTTTGATATTATTGTTTATTTTGACTGTAATATGCGTGTTGATTCTTTCTTATTCTTATTATTGCTTACTGATTATCAACTTATTGATAATGCTTCTTAATACATAGAGAGAGGTTTGTGTAGCAATATATCGAATTGACATTTATGGCATTGAGGCAAAAGACGTATTTGGTCGTGGTTGTGAGCCTTCAACTATCTTAAGAGGTGTTTGGTGTGTGTGTTTGGTGTGTATTTAATTATGGCAAAGCACACGAGGGCTATCTGCCTCTATCTTAAGAGGAATTTAAACTATGTTAACAAGGAGTATATCTTAGCCTAAACTTCTGTTCCCGATTTGCATCTTGAGCCCGATTGAGACAATACTGTGTGCTTACCCTTGCAATTTACACACAAGAGTGCAGCAGTACAATTATTACATAACCAATAACCATCGAGCATCGGGCACATGTCAGGTTGATACAATAGGACATCTTTGATTGGCCAAAACCCTAACACTGGAGGAACTACATAGAGTTTCGGTCTTAAATATTCTTAAACAGATAACGCAGTTTGAAAGTTTGAAAGTCAAGATCATGTGTTTCGTGTTGACAAATTGACTTTACTTACGTACCTTGACTCACCTAGCATCACAGACATTTTGACCAGTAAGCTCGGAGATAAGCTCTCCCTCTTAAACGAAAAGAAGATCGATTTCCGAGATCACGGCTCGAAAAAAGTGTAGTGTTTTATATGTTCAAACAGTTACAGCGGTTTGCCTAAGTTTAATTAATCGTAGAAAGGCAGCAAAACGAGCAACCGTAGCAAAACTGTAGCAATAAAAAAATCTTCAGAAAGAACATTTTACATTGTTTGGCCCCCAACTGAAGAATGAATGTATTTGCTTATAACCAAAGGAGTCATATTTGGCAGTTCTACAAAAGAGTTAGATATAGTAAAGAAACTTTGACAGTTGTTAGGTTCATTGGCCTTTGCATTCAGTGGGTATCCTCTTGGCAATAGATTTATCAAAAGATTCCACTATTGTTAGTCACACTCCCCAAAAATGTTAAATCTAAATAAATCTATAGCGAAAACTACCTTTGTGATTTAAGAATGAAAGTAAATACATATAAAAGTAGGATTAGATGTTTTCAATGTCACAAATTACATCATACCCAGAACAACTGTAATTACGTATCTAAGGTACGTAACGTGGATACGGACATTTTCCGTACGATTGTCCTCGCAAAAATAAAGATATTCCCCCTCGTTGTGTAAACTGTAATCCCTCTCACACTTCAAACTTTAGAGGATGTGAGAAATTCCCTAAAAGGAACAAAGGAAACCCAAATTATATTCAAATTGAGTGGTAGAAAACAAATAATTGGACAGGAGCTTTCCATAGGACTGTGCACTGAAACTATTAATGCAGCTGCAAATGTTTTCGCAGATCTGGTTGAATTAGTGGCAGTAATTAAAAGCTCTGGGTTTCTTATTTCCTAAAAAATGCGACAAACCGAGCACAAAAGTCAAGACACTGTTAATGCAAAAAAATACTTTTAATGGACAAACACCACATTAAAAAATTTATAAAATTACTATTATAAATTTTTTAATGTGGTGTTAAAATTTATAAAATTACTATAATTAATTTATAAAACACTCACTGCGTTCACAACAAAATTAATGGACTCCAAACATTTCTTAACAGTTATGATTTTGCTATACATTTATTACAAAGAAGTGTGCCTCACTGTTCAGGAGAATTAATATTCATAATTATCGTACTTACAATTGCGATCGCCAGAGTCTCAGACGTGTAGGGGGTTGTTATTTACGTAAGAAAGTTTCTTCAGTCATGTCTAATCAATGAAGGATCGAAGCATTGGTCACGAACTGGTGACAGTTTCAAGTCTTCTCCCATTCAACTTTTCTATAACCCGCCAAACACTCAACTTACCATGTAATATACTATTCTATGTAGCATCCTGCAAAGGAAAATGAGCACTGGAAAATCACTGACTGAATGCCGTTTTCAAGATCCACTTTAGATTAGCCTGCCTAACATCGACATTCTTAAAACTTATCGAGATATCGACAATGCTATCGATACACTTACAAGCAGCATTTTTGAACTGTTTCCAACGTTAAGTCAATAATTTCATTTCAAATGGTCTTTTGTAAATATGATACCTGTCCCTGTTTTAGGGGCTCTAACTAGTATTTGTTGAATTATGTATGGAAAGCAGAGATATTAAATGAAAATAATTTCCTTGGCTAGGCAGAGGACACTTGGTGATCAGGCGCTGCTAGGGGTTTCGTTAGACACACTTAAATAAAGACAGTTTGTTAGAAGATATAATACAACGTCCATTATTATGTGCAGGATCTCTCTCCATCAACCTTTGGATCACGAATTGGTGTGTCCTCCATAAAGTAAAGATTCAAGATGAGTTTGGGCGAATCCTTGGGAAGGCCGCAGTTATAAATAAGTCCCTTTATTCGGAACACTACATTCTAGGACACAATACATTCAAGCTCATAAATTCTTCGGAAATAGTAATGTTCTGGTGACAGAAAATCCCATTACATGATCCCAGACAAAAAGGAATTTTTTCCTCCAATGCAAAAGAGAGCCAGAAAAGACGAGAAATCAATGAGATTAATTCTGAAAAGACGGAGGAAAATTCGGCTTTTGAAGACAATAGTGGTGAGGAGGAAACTGACGGATCTCATCTTGAATCGACAAACAAACGACAGGCTCAGAGAGAGAGCTGATTGAGCATACATCAGAAGATTTGAATACTGTCATCGCAAGTGTAGGAATGAGTTAGCTCGTCATTATTTTTGGCGGAACTGTTATACAGAAATTGATGACTTTATACGATACTGCTATGGATATCAAGAGACAGGAAAACGTATAAAAAAAGTACACTGTCTACCAATAAGTATTTGGACACCTATGCAAATGACGATATCTGCGATCCTAAACGTCACGGACTCTGCCAGTATATATTGTGTAGGAAACAGCATCGGCTTTAGTCGCATGCAAGATGCCTCGCAGTTCGGAGCTCTCTGATTTCGAGAAAGGTATAATTATCGGGTATCACAAATGTGGCCGATCCTTAAGGGACATATCTAGCGATCTGAAGTACCCAAAATCGAGAGTGGCCTATGTGATTAAGAAGTGGAAGGTGAGCGGTGATTGTCGGAATGTGCCCCAAGTCGGCAGACCAACGAAACTGGGAGATAGAGACCGACGAGTGCTGTCCAGAGAAATTCGGAAGAACCGCACCCAACCCATGGCCCTCATCCGCGAGGAGTTTCAACAGGCATCCGAGAGTATTGTTTCAATGAATACCATCCGTAAGGAAGCACATCTGCTTGGTTTTCATGGTCGGGCTGCTGCCCATAAGCCTTTGATCACAATGTCCAACCGCGCTGCTCAGTTAATGTGGTGCAAAGCACATCGAAACTGGACCGTAGATCAGTGGAAACGGGTTCTTTGGAGTGACGAATCAAGGTTCACCCTTTACCGTTCGGATGGCAGGGTCTGGGTCTGGCATCTACCTGGAGAACGTCTCCTTCCAGAATGCATTCTGCCAACAGTCAAGTTCGGCGGAGGTGGAATTATGGTCTGGGGGTGTTTCTCCTGATATAGGCTGGGACCCTTGGTCCCCATTCATGGTAAGCTCAACTCCGATGCCTACTGCACTATTTTGGATGACAATGTGCTTCTTACGTTGTGGCAGTTTTACGGGTTGGACCTCTGTTACTTTCAGGATGACAATGCCAGTTGTTATGTTTCGACGTTAACCAAGGCTTGGTATGGTGCCAATGGAGTTCATCGAATGGACTGGACTGACCAGAGTCCAGACCTGAACCCTATCGAGAACCTCTGGGACGAGTTACATCGCCGAATTCAGGGGTGCAAAATCGGTGAAGAAACTTCTATGTCTTCTCCAAGCCGAGTGGAAGAAAATACCACTAGCTGTCACACAAAGACTTGTGGAAAGTATGCCCCGGAGGGTCCACGCTGTAATTAAATCTCGTGGAGGCTCTACCAACTATTGATTTTGAATAAAGTTAGTTTTTCTTTTCTATCACAGGTGTCCAAATACTTATTGGTAGTCAGTGTTTAAGATCGATTAAAAACTTGTACCAGTTATCCAAGAAAAAATCTAAAAATTAATGTAGATGAATGTAGTCCCTTATCAGTTGGGAATAGGTACATAATAACTGCAGTCTGTTTGGCCTCGAAAAATAGCTGAATGGGAAGACCAGACCCACCAGAGAAGCCCTCCCATCCCCTCCTCCCCAGAGATATAGGATAGGTAGCAGTAACTGATGCGCTATTAGAAATATTTAGCAGTATCGGTTTCCCGAAAGAAGTTCAGTGCGAATTAGATAAATCATAGCTACCTGACTTCTGAGTTATTCGGCCATTTGGATAAATCATAGCTACCTGACTTCTGAGTTATTCGGCCATTTGGATAAATCATAGCTACCTGACTTCTGAGTTATTCGGCCATTTGGACATCAAATTAAGTCCCAGCTCGGTGTCGCATGATTTTTGAATGAGAAACTCCCTTTTAAATATCTCTTTTTGTACACAATGTAGCTGGCGTTACATCATACTGTGCATGCGCTGGAATGATAATCATTTCTATATCCTAACATGTTGTACTTTTAATGAAAATTTGAAGCTTGTTACATGGCCCCTTCATAGTGTAGCAATTTTAATAGTCAGTAATGTACATCATAAGTGAATTTTCTTCTGTAAGAGCAATTACTAGGAATTGTAGAAATGCATAATAATAATCGGAAACTAGCTAACACAATAATGTAATCCCGCGAAAGCAAGCCTTAACGACTAGCTTCATGAAGAAAGCTAAGGTGGTTAATTAGGGGTTAATTTTAGTATTAGAAATGACAGATTATCATATATTCATATCAGACAAAGTTTCTATTCCTTATTCATGTGTAATTATATCTCTTAACGTGTCTTTATATTTACTAAAGTGTTTGCATGATAATGTTTTCTTTGATAATGGAATTTAAGGGACATACCTGAATCTGTAACAGCAACATGAATTCCCTCGGGATCAAATGCCAGCCATGTGTGAAGATAGTCTCCTCCATACACTCCAGTCTCTTTCCAGATGTCCAGTGTCTGGGGAATATCTTCTTTTCTTATAGGCCTTACTTCATATTTAATGGCAGTTATTTGCTTTTTAATGTGTGATGCTTTCTTTACTATTAAAATACAGAGAATAAGATATGGCTTAGAAATATTTGCACTTTTTACACTATGTGTATAAATACAATATCAATTGCCATAATAATATAATTTTAAAATATAAAGAATCTTAGTAGAATATAAATTATGTTCGGTAAATTATCATTTATGCCCAGATAATACATAATTGAAATATTTAAAGCACACGTGATATTAATAGTTTGTGTGTCCTACTTAATAGTTTAATTATTTGCAAATACTGATGAGTACGTAACAAATTAACAGTAAGGTAAACACGATAACAAATCTTCAACAAGAGTTTAGTTAACAAAAATAAACTTGCAGGCTGAGCTGTCCAGTTTAGATTTTAAATTTTTGATGTATACAAATAATTTAAGAACAAATTTTGCTACATACTGCTTGAAAATTTAATTATTTCCAAATATTAATGAGTACAAGACTGTGTATTTCTATTAAAATACAGAATTCTATGCATACATGCATTATTCATCAAAACATCATGCGGCTAAAACAGAATAGTAAAGACCTTTCTTAGTTGTGTTTATTTATTTATCAATTATGATCAACATTATTATTATTATTACTTTATCCCCGGTTCTTAATCTTTTTTATAAGTGGAACACTTTCTAATGTCCACCTTTATCATGGAACACTATAATTTGTTTCAATAGCATAGTTTTGATGCAACATTTTGTAAGTAGATTATTTGCAATAAAAATAACAATTCTATCGAATGTTCCGAAACGTAACATTAAAATTAACCTATAAGGTATTTCTCCCGCTTTACTAGCGTGCTTTTGTGGTGTAGTGGTTTTGCACGCTGGGCCGGTATTCCAGAGGTCCGTGGTTCGATTCCCGGCGAAGGCGGTTGCTAATGTTTCATCCCTACATCTTTTCCAATTAACCTAATATCTATACAAAGTAACTGATTCTTACTGCACTCAAGAAAAATTAATTTATATATGATCTTATTATTGTTTCTTTTGTTTAGATGCTGAAAACATACCCACAGAATTTGTGAATCTTCCCAAGGAGGGATTTTAAAATGTTTTACGGCCTGGGTATTCCAGCAGAAGAACCTTACAAATATTGTTAGGTTTAGATAATACGTTAAAATAATATTGAAGAGACAAATCTTCACGTCGCACGTCTGGTGTAGAAGTTCCTTTGTATGCTGAGAGAAGTAAATCTGTTGTCCATTATTTAGCAAGCATACTGGGTCTCAGGTAGTTTTTCCATTTGCCCACCTAGTGAATTTCAATCCTGAAATTTTGCTAGATAGGATTGGGACCATTAAATTCTCTAATCAGGATGAAAGTTTGAGGCAATTGATCTATAAGATATATATATACATTAATTCATTATACATAAATATATATATTAAATAAAGTTATAAGAAATATTTTGATAAATATACATAAAAATTAATTAATTCTAATATGAAAGTTCTGTAGCAGCTTATGAGATGAAATATCTTGAAATATGAAATATATTAAAACAATGAAATATCTTGAATCTTGGATGTTCCTTTTAAATGTTCACAGTTTTCTATTAGATATTTGTTTAAGTCATGCAGCTTATTACGAAGGAAATTACTTTTAAGAAGTTGCTTCAACCAGATTTGTGCGTTGACAGCTGTGAAGAGGCGAAAGTGGAGATCTTTGGTTATTGAGCATTGAAACATATAATGATCTATTATTCCTATTGAGACACAGATGCAGTTGTCAGTATGATGGAAGCCAAAATGATGAAGATATGAAATAAAAGGTCCATGTGAGGTAAGGAAATAAGTTATTGCATTATTTGAAGTTATTAAATTCCTTGATGATTTTCGTAAGTATGTTCGTCTGGCCTGTACTGTCTCTTGAACAATTCGCATTCCATTGTGTTATTAAATCTTTTTCCAGTCTTGATTTTAATAATAAAAACACATTGACAGGCGACAGGTGACGGAGGACGGGGACGCCTGAAGTTTAACAGAGGTTAACAGGCATATGTCCCGCGTCCTCCGTAACACATTGACAAGTGGCCATTATGTCCGGCTGTTCGCAGCACCTTGTAGAGATATTAGGTTATTTTTTAAAGCAGAAATGATGAAAAATGAGCCTTCGCTGGGAATCAAACCATGGTCCTCTGGAATACTCACCCAGCGTGCTACTACTACAAGCATGCTAAGAAGGCTGGAGAAATACTTTATAATCTTTTTATAAAGTATATATGGGATTCCTATGTATTTTAACACTGGGGTATTCTTCTGCATTTCTAGATCAGTGGAATTTCTAATATACTATAGCAATCAATAAAGATTTCAGCCTGAGAATTCCCGATGCCACGATTCTGGGTGATTCCCCACTAATATTGTTAAATACTGTAAAATATTAATGGGAAATAATAAATACTGTAAAATATCAAAAACTGACTCGACGGTGCGGTCATAATTCACAACGTCAAGCTGTCGCATTTGTATTGATTATCCAGATTGTTGCGTAAAAAGGAATTTTTAGTGTAATACTATCCTACTTATTTTTCATGCTAACTGATTTTTTCAATTTAACCTTTCACTGGTGCCACAAAAATAAAGAGGAAATAAATATTCGCTGGTACTCAGGTAATAAAAATACTGTCTCTCATTTAAAAAAAAAAAAAAAAAAAAAAAAAAAAAAATCTTTCAATTCACATGAGCTAAATACTCATTCAGTTTCATAACATTTTCAAGAGATAATCAGAAGATAATTTCAAAGAACTCGACCTCGCAAACACCAGAGAAGAAATACTCATACATATCAATAAATCAGTTCGTCTAAAATATCGTAATAAAACTCAAAGGGTTTAAATAGTTTCTTGGCACCTTCAAATAACCAAATAATTCAGCAGTAACCATCCAATATTTTAATAATAGATAATAATTATTAAAAGGTGATTAGTAGATGTATAACATAGTTTGAGCTGTGTTTATAACTCTTAAAAATAATTAGCAGTACCCTAAATAAATCAGTAGCCGTGTTTCTAAAAGAGCCCTTAGACTTAAATACATAGAGTGACAGACCATCAAATAAATAACAAAATAACACATACGATATTTAATCACTAACATATTTATTAATTTCTAGGTTAAATAAACATTCAAATAATTGGGTTAATTGATCAGTAATATTTCTTTTACAAATTTAGATAGTTAAACATTATTCACAAATTTAGATAGTTAAACATTATTCACAAATTTAGATAGTTAAACATTATTCACAAATTTAGATAGTTAAAGAAATTTTCTAATCATTCAATTACATAACATTAAAATAACTGATCGTTACGTAAATCTTCTAATCATTTCGTTTTCATATACATTAAAATAACTGATCATTACTTAAATCTTCTAATAATTTCTTGTACATGTATATTATAATTATTAATAATTTATTCCTATAAAACAAATCGAAGTCTTCTCCAGACTGCCCAGAACTATGTTCTTCGGCCAATTAGACTCACACTTTGTATTTTCGCAACAACAGAGAATTTATAACTATAATAATTTAAATAACAGCAAAAGGCCGGTTTTAAAAGATGAAATGCTTAACATGCATTTTTTATAGAATTTGCTTTAGTCTGTAAACTTTTGTTATTTATTTTCTAACGTATAGTTTATGTTAATAATTTCTGGCACCACCTTATTAGCATTTACTCTGTTGAAACTTTTACTGACTGTCTTCGATGGCTTTCATATCTGCTCATCTGAATTGTGTGTGTGGCTTCGGCTTGAGTATTCTCTTCTTAAGAAATTGACTCCTATTAACCATCTCGGTTATCTAACAATGCAATCAAGTATCTGGTATCTAATACCATTATGAAATCAAAACACTGATATATATATATATATATATATGTGTATGAGTATATATATATATACATACTGATATATATATATATCAGTATATATATATATATATCAGTATATATATATATATATATACATATATATATATATGTGTGTATGAGTATATATATATATACATACTGATATATATATATATATATATATATATATATCAGTATATATATATATATATATATATATATATATATACACTTATACACTCATATATTTACACTTATATATATATAATCGTCTTTCTGAAAATCGATTTTTTTCATGGCTACTTCTACTCCTTAAAATATCTTGATAACATATTTTTATTATAGCTATTGATTTTTGTAATTTATTAGACACTTAAGGTACACATGCCTTGCCTGTATTTGATTGACGTTGTTGGTGGCAATGGTATTATCAGCATGTTTATAGATCACCAAAATACTCAAAGATCAATTTCTAACGTAATAATCATTAAGAAGAAACTCAACAGCGTGAAACAATCGTCTCGATCATCCGTCTCATAGTCTCTTGCACCTGCCATCCTTCAAGGAGGGAACAGCAAGTCTAGAGCCTTTCAAAAGAATCCTTTCTGGAACTTCAAAAACGCGCATTTTCAAAAGTGAAAAACTAATTATACTTAAGGCTTCTTAAAAGCATTTCCATTCATACCTTGGGTTCTACATGAGCTGTCCTTACAATCATGTCGAATGGCCCAGAATTAATTTTGTTTTAAATAATACACAAAATAAACATATACAAATATGGCAAACCGGTGCAAATAAAAGATAAACAAAATATTAAATAAAAAAACTCAATTATTATTCAAAATTGCTAAACAAGTAAATAAAAAACAGAATTTTAACAGGATACGAGCTGAGCTCCAGGTTAAGTTGCCCATACACGATTTGAAATTATTCATGCCAGAGGCGATCCGAGGGGCCGCTAACCAATCGGTGAAGCCGGGAAGCCGAAGCAATCCAAGTCGACGGTGCGACCAATAACTAGCAACCCCACCAAGGGGGCGAAATACACAAAATACTGCCATCGACGGACACCGACCACCCGCGGACAGCAGCTCGAAGTCAAAGAAAACCCAAGTCAATGAGCATGGGACACCACTCAGGCTGGAAAACAAAGTCAATAAAACTTCAAGGCTCCCCACGGGCAAGGCCGCGAGGAAGAATATGGACAGCATAGTACTGAGGTTCCAGACGCCCGCAGGCAACCTCGAGCGATCAACAAGGCGGCCCAAACTCGCCGACTTCACCAAACGGGGAAGTTTTTCCTCGGACAATAAAACTATCAAACCATATAGCTCCACAATGGCCAGCGGAATGGACACGACAGTACCAGTACTGTCCCTGCCAAGCCCAAACCAACTTCCGAATAAACGGGGACTCTACTCCTGTGAAGACAAATTATATACCCCTGCGGTTGAGAGATCCTAGTCAGTACTTCCCAGGAATTCTTTTGAGTCAAATCCCCCCAGGGGGAACAATACTTTAACAATAGCAATAAAGAGAAACAAAATTTTAAAACAAATATCTACATAAGCTTCTAAGGCTGAATCTAATCGCCGTGCAAATATGGCTGTTAAAATTCAAAATTTACCATAATGAAAGTTTACGAGTAAATACTGAATTTCAGTACTGAAAATTATTCAAATAATTCCTATTTCTGGAAGAAAACACAATTTTTTCCTTGAGAAGATAAGCAGATGAGTACGCCTATCATGCATATCACATCAAACAAGGATTCGGGAACCTCCAAATCTGTCTCTTGTGATGAGGTTGGAGACGTTATTGCATTTCCATTCTCTTTCCAGATGTTTATACGTTCAGAATAGCTCGTCAGACTAAATTGGTTCTCAACCGTAAAGCGTACTCGACCCCACTCCTATTGTGTCCAGTTTTTGTGTTCCTGGCCACACAGAAATCAACATCTCAGATTTGCAAGCGTTACTGGCATACCCTTTACTGGTCGTGCGTAAAGACCATGTTTGTGCAATCTCCCAGCCACATCAAACGATTTAGATGACGTACAATTGTCTATTCTAAGTGCCTTTCGATTTCTCTCGCTATCTGCCACCTGTAGACAATATACCAGTAGTCCGTCGCCGTCGTAGATGACCACTGCCGAATGTTCGGACAGCTGTTCCTGTCGTTTGAAATGTTAACCAGGCTCATGAAATGATGCTGTGACTGATCCCGAACTCTTTCGTCGCGCTTGTCACACTTCGACATTCTCCATATATTCCAATGTTTCTATCTAGGATAAATTCATCATGGTCCGGATATGGTCCCCACTTTTCCAATCATGAATTATGATGTGATATAAGCCTGTTGGCTATATCACATTATAGTAATAGCAGTTTGATATGAATTAAATCACTGTAAACCGTGCAACAACTTTCACTGAATTGCTGCGTGTACACTGTCTGTGTATTTATAAACTTCTGAATCTCCTCCTCCTTCGTCATGCGCCATGTATGTGCTTGCCCTATTGGACGTTCCCAAGTCTATTTCCTAATTGGTCTTTCGGTCCGTTCTGTTGCCATGTTCTGCTTTTAAGTTAATTTCTCCTCCTAGTCCTTAGTTTTTCCACTCCATTGTAGATATGTTGAAAGATTCTGCAACGAAAATGTATCGCAGAACTTTATTTACACTAACAAGACACTACCACTTCTTGCCCATTGCATTCTTTACTGATGAGTTTCTTTGTCTCTGTTCTTACATGCTTGGCTGTTATTTCTATGGCTGCAGCGGCATCTGTAAGTATAGATTTATAGGTGCCGCGGCAGCCGTAGAATAGTGGGGCCATCCCATGTCCAAAATATGAGTTACTACATATTAAAATCATCATTACTCATGATCAAAATATGAGTTAAAAAATTACAGGCAAAGTTAATCACCCTGATTATCACTCTGTACTCACTGTACCTGAGAGCATGCACACACAAAAAAGAAAAAGAAAGAAATTAGATCATTCATGATCATTCATAATATTTTTCATAATATTGATCATTCATAATATTTTGTTTTGGTAACACATAGTAGTATTCTATTTTGCTCTGCAAGAGGTTACTTTACCAGTCATGAGAACATGTAAGCATATAGGGAGGTACGTGGTCCATAGTATGTGTAAGAAAATTGTAATATGAAGAATGTTTTTTCCTTTTCTGTAAGATGGATCCCGAGAAAGATGGCAAAACAGCATAATTGATTTCTGCCTTTCAAAGGATATAATGTGCAAGAAGTGGCGAAGTCTGGTAAAACGCATTTCAAAGCAGTGGGAGAAAACGCAGTCCATATCAAATCAGCATAAAAGTATGTGCTCACTAATCAGTATCGCCGATCAATGAGCACTTGATCGGGATTGCCGAGTATTGGACGTCAAGTATCCAAAAACCAGTTCCTAACATCTGAGCACAAAGAAGAGGGAGGCAAAGGATTAAATTTAAAAATGGGATTGTAGAAGACTGAAAGCAGTTTCTTTGAACTCTTGAATTTTATTCTTTTTATACTATTTACTCAATTGATGCTAAGAAGGCATTCCACATCACTTAATTCTCCAATGAAGTTTTTGTACAACATGTGCTACAACCAAAGTTAATGTTTGATGTTCCAGGGGTGTTGGAATGCTCTAATCTGGGTCCGTATGTTGCAGTTAACATGCAACTACCAGAGTTATATTCAGATTTTTTAGCTGTGCGGCATCCCTTTAAGCCTATGTTTTAGAACAATAGCTGAAAAATACATCGGATTCGAATTTTCTCTAACTGGATTGAAGTACATTTCAAGGAGCTCTGTCACATTTCCTGGCCAGCAAATTCCTGGATTTGGGTTCGATAAAATATCTATGGGGTCACATTAAAAAGCAAATAAAAACGTGAGGTGAGGTTAGCTTATTTCATTATGATAAAGTACGCAAGAACTAATTGCGTTTAGGGACGAATGCCTTTGTGAAGGACTTTCTAAGGAAAACTGACTCGTATTCATGTTACCCATTGGTAAAACCAGGTAAATCAGTCACGAAGCCAGCCCTTTTGCCTGGTTTAAACACAAATCAGATTACTAATAAGCTCGGCTAGTTCTTGACAGAATTACTTCACGTCGATAATGATATCATCCATAAGTACGGTGACCAGACGTCCTTTATTTCAGAGGCGTACGCGTTGATTTCAGATTGCGTAAGTTTATATAGTCCTTTATTTGAAGGCTCTGTCCTCTAACTTTATTTATTTCCTGAAATAAGCATATTGTCCTTTATTTTGAGAAATTTTTAGTACATTACAAGCCAGCATAGCTGTAAAATTTAACTTTGAAATGAATTGCCTTGAATTTCACGACTTTTTGAAGCGCGAACCGGCACTTTTGCGAAAAATCCATACATCTGGAAAGTATGAGCAATAAATTATTTAATATTCTATATTTACATATTACATTATTTAAAACTCGTTGAACATATTAATGTCTGTTTCTATTGTTTTAATAAACCTTTTGAATTACTAAGTTTTTTGGAGTTTTTTTTATCAGAAGGCGTCCATAAATGATCGCAATATTTGGGATAATTTTGACCCTGCCCATCCCCAATCCCCATGTCACAATTTGTCACACCTTGGAAGAACCCAAATTAACATTTGTGACGTCACACGAACGCACAAACCCCCACCCCTAACACAAAATTATTGAGCACGAATTTAAATTACCATAAACCCCCTCCCTCATGTCACGTTACAAGTGTCCTTTATTTTCTCCGAAAAAATATGGTCACCGTATCCATAAGCTTGCGAAGTCCGTGCCAAACTGTTGCCGCCATTTGCGACAAATTAGATGCAGTTCAATTTATAATTTATTATAAGTGTTGAGATCCGTGTTAGATAAACGTTAAGCCATATTTGCTACATCAAGTTCAAGTACTTCAAATAAAGTAGGATTTTATATGAAATTTCCACTTACATTCAGCCATTTCAGTCTGCTTAAAACGGCATTTTTCATTGAGACAATTTTGCTCCGTAACATCCGATGCTGGGTAAGAGTGTGTTGAAAATATTCTGTAAATCAGACTCGAAAGATTTGCACTCAAAATAGTTCTTCCTTTTGATAATAAATGTGACTGTGGCATCATAATTTTAATTGTCGGTATCACTGTTGTGAAAATTATCCTGCAAGAAAAAACCCATTATCAATAGTCTAGAATAAGTAGGGCTAGGTTTTATTTTATGCATTCACAGGATCTCAGTACTCAGCATATTACAAGTAAGACGTATTTCCTTAAATTTACAAGTCGCATTTAAAGTCGGATTAAAAAATATTTTGGTACTATTCGGTTTTGAGGGCCGTAAAAAAATTGCAGCGAAAATGTATGCGCAAAAGCGCCAAATCTAGCGTACGCGTTGATTTCAGATTGCGTAAGTTTATATAGTTCTATATTTAAGACGCCATTGACATACTAGTTTAATTTTTAAATTCTTTTTTGATTTTAAATTCATTTTTGATATCCTATTGATTTAACAATTTGGGAATTGCCCATGACGAAAAGTCCGCAATAGAATTTTGGGTAAAGAGCAGAATCACCCACTGCTTCACGGGTTTTTAAGAATTGCACATACTCGGCATCCTTGTGCACATCGACCTAGTTTCACTTTAAAAAAAATCCTAGAATTGCATAAAAATGGCACTGCGCACACTCTTGACTTCATCTAAGTACACATCGACCTATATTTTCACTTAAAAAGTAAAAGAAAATTGACAAAAATTCAATTTTGTTCCCCTTGTAAAAAGCGGCAAAGAAATAAGTGAGCGATTTTGCACTTTACCGAGAATATTTTTAAAGAAAAGGCATCATTCATTATAGAAAATTACGTTTGAACAACCAACGAGATGAAATTATGCTTTAGCGATAAGTCGGTAGTGAAATAGCGATGCAGGCATCTATTCAGTTATGTTTAGCAATTTGTATATAAATTATAAGAATGATCTGAAATAGTTATTTACTCTTATGCTTCCATTCAGTCATGTTTAGCCTTTTTCATATAAATTATAATAATAAAAAAGTATTATATGAAATTAACCTTTCATCTAAATTAAAACATCAATCTTAGATAGTTATTTACTATTATACTTCCTTTCTTGCCGCAATTATTAGGGTTGCCGCAATTATTTTTGGCAACCTTGGCATCAACAATAGTTTGGCGATTTTTTACGGCCCTCGAAACCGAATAGTACCAATATTTTAATTTTTTATTTTCTGTAAATCTCTTAAAATTTTAAATATCTTAGGCGATAAATATTTCTCACTTTATAACTGAGCAGCGGCTATTTAAGCAACCCTAACCACATCTCTAGGAAAACACTATACATAAATATCGTAGCCAAATGTTTAGTGACAGTATTCAAGAAACGAAATCTAGTGAATTACCGAGAATATGATAATAAAAGCCTACAAACACGTTGTTCTTATGACAGTTCTATGAAGTCTTGGAATGTAAAATACGTCTCGTCTGGAATTTTGCTTAGAGCTGTCGGGTTTTGAACAAGGATTAGTTCTGATAGATTTACCTAAAGTGATAAATAACAGAACGATAGAAGTCGAAACGATAGAAGTCGCTCTTTATTTCCGATGTTATATATTATTAAATCCGTTTGTGAATGTAATAATATATAACATCGGAAGTAAAGAGCATTTAAAGCAAACAAACATCCATTTGTTTGCTTTCAATTTTTCATGTTTCGACTAAAACAAAGAGAATTTATGCTATTATTAAGTGTTAATCCAAGTTTTATTTTCTATTTTAATTACGATAAAGCAAGAGAGACCTCTCTGTGAAAAGAGGGAAAAGCTTTTGATGAGGACTTTCTAAGGGAAACTGGCTCAACTCCACGTTGCACACAATCAAAGCTGCTTAAATAAAATAATTACCTTTAGGTTAAGAACTTGTTAGTTGTCCCTAAAAAAAAATGTATGCAAAAATGTTAGATTCATTACGTGCTCTGAAGCAGGTATGTTTGTTTTCTACAAGAGCAACTTTGTGTTCGTTCTTAGTTAAGATTTCTCATGAACTGAAGGCGCACACAAGCACGAGATTCGAATACCATCTTTTCTTGAATAGAGACCTAAGATGGTTCACCTCCTCAGGTGAGCCTTCTTAAATTATATAAAGGATGTTAAATTAATTTTAAAAAGCGTAACTTTCATAAAATTATAGAATTTAAGAAACAAATATATAAGGCTCCTGAAGCTGAGATAGATAGTGAATATTATTGCTGATATATCTAACGGAGATGATAATATTTATATTCATTTGTGATTTAGTAAAAGGAGCATACATAAACGGATAAACACTGATTTATTTATTCATTTAAAATCTTAAATCATCCGGGTAGTATGATTTTTAAAACATTTGATAAACCGATGTTTTTACCCATTAAGTTAGATGGAATTAGTGGTATTCATATGCGGAGAACTAATCAAAATAATGACCTCATTGATTAAAATAATCAGGAAACTAAACATAATAATTAGTTGAAGAAGACGAAAATTATTTAAAAAAGATTTACGGGTTAATCTTTGGATTATGGTAACTTTACGATTTTTGGCGAAAATTTGGCGACTAACCCTGCTACAGCAACCTGCTAGTTTTCTTTTCACGAAGTAAAGGCTTTTTTTTTTTTCTTTCCTACTCAAATGCTTAATTATGACGAAGATTAGGTGCAAAATTGGGAGAAAGTGCAGAATGGCCCACTGCTTACCGCGTTTATAAGAATTGCACAGTATCCATGTATATCCAAGTTTTATGCACGATATCCATGTACACGTCGACCTATTTTCACTTAAAAAGAAAATCCCAGAATTGCACAAAAATGGCATTGCGCACACTCTTGACTTTATCCATATACACTGCTAAAGTCCTAGCTAGTAACCTTTATCGCCTTACCAAAATGTCGCCAAACTACCTGTTACCATATTCCAAAGATTAGCCGATTTAAGATCCCCTGATTTTTACCAAAAGTAAGTGAATAATTATAGGTTATACAGAAAAAGTTAAAAAAATTGAAGGAAAACGTTTTTTTTACAGATTTTTCCAGCTTTGTTGTCTAATAGGTCACACAGGAAGTCCTCAGCTTCGCTGTGTGTGACTTCTCAATAACACGTCCTGTGTGATAAATCAAAGGAAACACTTTCAAAGGAAGGAGTAGGTTTTTTAAGTTATATGTAAATAAACGGAAAAAAAATCTTATGACTCAGCAGCTCGAAATATCATCAGAATGGGGGTATTGGGAATTAAAAATTTATAGAATTTAATAAGGATGAAAATACAACAGATCAGTCTGAAAAATGCTATTTAAAATTTTACTATAAAAGGAAAAAGTAATATTTCATTTTCAAGAAGTTTCTTCAATTGGAGCTAAAAAATTGTAAAAAATAATAATGATAATATTAGAGAAGAAAATGTAGCTTTTAGTAGTCTAAGAGGATTTATTTAGTATGCTACACAACTATCTATAGCAATTAAATGAACTGAACGTCAAAACGTAGATGCTTCATTAATGATTCGTACTATTTTAACGTTTCATTGTACTTCTGATTATTCTATATCAGAAGGTTAAAATACTTTTTTCTATCCTGAAACTTCAGACACACGTTATAAAAATGTTATGATAAAAATGATATTGCGGTCCTTAAATTATCTGATGTAATAAATAACATAAAGTTGAATTAATATTATAATAAAGGCTATTTTAAAAGATGGTCTATTACAAAAATTAGCAATATTATAAAAATACAGATTCCCTTAAAATATATATTTTTTCTTCCGAGAGTATAAGAAGGAATTTACAAATTTTGAAGTTCAAATTCAATTTGAGAAATAAAATTGAAAATATGATATACTAGTGAATATAGTAACTATTAAGTTGTAAGGATCCTAAGTTTTACTAACGTTTATTTTATTTTAAAACTGTACTATCACTTCTTATTTTCTACTTCCGGCCAGAATTAAATGCTTTAACTTGTTTATGCAAATTGTCTTGCTAACGCCCAAGTACTTAAGTTGTGGCTTTTTGCCAAGAGAGAGAGAAGGAGTTTTAGGAAGTAAGCCGCTAGCCACTGCAGTTTTACGAGTTTTCACTCGGTTGCTGGTTGCCTTTAAGGCCAGTGGTTTAGCCCTCTTGATATTTGCAAACGTATTGTAGTTTCAGCTACTCGGCGTACTACATACGTACTGTAACACATTTAAATAATATTAAAATCTTGTAGTTTAAATAATTTAAATAGATGAACATTAAGGTATTTGTGAATGGCAATATTTGAAACCAGACTCTAGTGCCTCGTGCGACTCTCGCACGAAGAATGTAATTTATTTTTAAATGATAGAATGTGTTTTCTCTTCTTGTTTGTATGTCGCCATTTTTTTGAGTGTTAAATAAAAGTTATTGCTGTGTTCCATCATTGGAGTTGCTTCATTTCGCCAAAGAAGTATTTCAGTCTTAATTATTTTGGAGGCACCGACGAGATCGAATAATCGTGCGTATTTTTACTTCATTAGTTCATCACTGAACATAATATTATTAATACCAGATTATTACTTCCTGTTAATATTGAATTGCTTTATTTTATTAGTTCATCACTGAAGGCAATATTAGCGATACCAGATTATTACTTTCTGTTAATATTGAATTGCTTTATTTTATTAGTTCATCACTGAATGCAATATTAGTGATACCAGGTTATTAATTCCTGTTGATATTGAATTGCCTTATTTTATTAGTTCATCACTGAACGTAATATTAGTAATACCAGATTATTACTTCCTGTTCATATTAAATTGCCTTATTTTATTAGTTCATCACTGAACGTAACTTCCTGTTGATATTGAATTGTCTTATTTTATTAGTTCATCACTGAACATAATATTAGTGATATCAGGTTATTACTTCCTGTTAACACTGAACTGCCTTATTTTATTAGTTTATCACTTGAACGTAAACTTAGTGATACAATTTTAATGCCGTTTCTACTAGAGCTCAAAGGAAAAGAAAAATAGCTGAAGAGCAGATCTTTGAACCGATGAAGGAAGAAAATAAAGCATCCAGAGATGTATTTGAAGAACAAGTTAAATCACCAGAATTAAACGTGGAAGATTTTCACGAAAATTTGAAAAACGATAAAGAAATTAATATTGAGAATCATTTTGCAATGCAGCGTTGTCATCATCTTTCGGCTTTTGATTTAATATCAAAGCCGCTACTAATAGACGAAGAAAACAATTGTCGAAAGCAAATGACAAATGAATATTATCCGAAAGGCGCAGATGAACTGAGGAAAGGCTTTGCTGTGAATTATAGCCGAGGAACTGGTCCACCATGGAAGAGATCTAGGCGCCGTCAAGAAAAAAAAAAGAAGACTATAATTTGAACACTGTCCATTTTCTTCCTATTTAAATGTGGTGTAAAAATATTTGTTTAAAACTTAAAATTTTCGGCCTGAAAATTTGGAAACTTATGAGAGAAGTTATCTTTTCTCTTTAAGCAATTGAGCAAGCCGAGCTTATAAACTTTCGAAATTTACAGAACTTTTCCCTTCGGTAAAAGTCTCTCCGTTGGGGGAGAGGTTGTAACAGATTTAAATAATATTAAAATCTTGTAGTTTAAATAATTTAAATAGATGAACATTAAGGTATTTGTGAATGGCAATATTTGAAACCAGACTCGAGTGCCTCGTGCGACTCTCGCACGAAGAATGTAATTTATTTTTAAATGATAGAATGTGTTTTCTCTTCTTGTTTGTATGTCGCCATTTTTTTTAGTGTTAAATAAAAGTTATTGCTGTGTTCCATCATTGGAGTTGCTTCATTTCGCCAAAGAAGTATTACAGTACCCTTTTTAAATAAAGGCCAGTCTTAGTGCTAGGCATTTGTATACTAATTCAAAGTCAGCTTTTAGTTATAGTTAGTAGTTTTATATTCTTACGTTCAGACCACAAGTGGTTGGTCTCTGTATTCCGAAGTTCGGAAGTTCCTATAAAGTATTGAAAAATAGAGGGTTTTGTATACCCTTTCTGCTTGTGTCGTCTGTTATACACAAATCTTGAACATAGCTTGAGTAAGCTCCCTGTTCTTATTCAGGGCATACCATGTTTCCAAAGCAAATCAAGAGAAACACAAGTCCTGACAAAGTAGCTGTTGAAGATTTAAAACTGATGTTAGGTCATTATAAATCAATAAATGAAGCAAAGATTCTATTTGAAAAATTTTAAATTATAAAAGAAATAGAAATTAAATGGAATCAATTCATAATGTTAAAATCCTCTCAAATTTCATCTTCATATAGTACGTGTAAAATAATTTCTACTTCAGATGATGTTTTAAGTTTATATAGGCTCCCATAATATACTGAAAGAAAAATGAAGCAACACAAAAAAATAATATGAAATTTGATAGTTTAGATATTTTTGATTGTTATTTAATGGGTAAGGAAAAGGAATTTTGTAATACAAATCATGAAATTTTTCTGATAAGTTTAATTTTTTCCTAAAATATGTAACAAAAATAGATCATAAACATTTTTTAAAAGCAGGATTGAATTATATTAATTCTGAAACAGGATTATGATAGATCTTTTTAAAAATTTGAAACACTCTATCCTATTTTTTGTTATGATCTCCCTACTCATGAAAGTTATATTTCTATCAGAGATACTGAAATCAAATTTAATCGGATATTAAGAAATAATCCTTAAAAATAATATAGGTTTTATTTTATTCTATTATAGAAAAATAAATGTATTTTAAATACAACAATAAGAAATATTACTGTGGTAGAAACAGTAAAATTATAATTGTAATAACTTATTATTCATCCGTTGAAAATGAAAAAGGGCCTGTAAATCCTTTCGATACTGCTTTTAAATTAATGAATGATAGAAATTATGATATGGAAAATGAAATTTTAAAAAATTGTTTATATGTTATAGATAACCTTGATACTAATAATAAAGAATTTGTTTTAAAGTATATAAAAAATAAATATTTTGAACTAAAAATTAATTAAATGAAAAAAATTAGAAAATTAGATAACAGTTTCATAAATTTTACTCGACAAAATGCAAGACATATTAAAGTCATAGAAAAAACAATTAAAGAAAAAAATTCCGATGATAATGGAATAAATGAATGCATATTAGAATTTAAAAAGAAATTTAAAGATAAATATTTGCACATTAAAGATGTTATATATGCAAAAGGAAAAAGAATAGAAAATTTTGCAAATTCTATTAAAGATCAAGATGCTGCAACAAAAATGTATGTTTATGAGATGGTATCTTTATATGTTACTAATTAAAATGCTGCTATTAATACTGAACCTAATAAATGGAATATTATTCATTTTCCTAAATTTATAAAATATGGAATGTTGGCTTAAGAATGTAAATTCTTAATAGATGAATATAATATTAAAGTCACATTATTTTTTCAAAATTTCTTAATATATATCTTAATCTATAACGATTTCTTAATCTATAACGATTTCTTAATCTATTTCTGGACCATATGAAAATAAAATAAAATCATGTAGGGAGTATCCATGCGAATTGCATTGGTAACATTAATAGAACTTAATAGGCCAACAGAAGTGATACTACAGAAACGACATGTACAAGAACTATTGCAGTCAGTACACCTGAATTCGTCTTTGGCAAATGTGGCTTAAAATCATCCTTTGTTATTAAACCCGCGACCTATTTTATTCGCCTGTGTTTAACAACCAAAAAGAATATTTTGATAACTAAAAAAAATTTTCCCCGTTTTATTGCGTTCATTAAAAAGGCGTGATTCCTGGTATCTTTTTTATATTTTATTCTTATCTTAAAACAGAAAGTTTTATAAAATTTAAGATCTTTATTGCAGTGATAAAATAAAAATGTTAAACCAGTTTTGCGTTCTTAATGTAAAATGCACCCTTGGTGTCATTAAGAGAGAAAGCAAATATGAACTTACGATAATTTCCGTCTGGTCCTATTCGAAATAAAATTCCATCTACCAAGTCAAAAGTTCGTTTTTGAATGCAGCAAAAGAGATTTATAATGTTAATAGCGTTGTAATTTCACTGATAAATATCCAGTGACACAGAACATAAAACTGCAGATTTATCTTTTATACTTAAGTTTAAAACTGTTCTTTGAAAAAAAAAATGTAAAATCATTTGCCAAATTTTTTTACTAGGATCTTTGATTTATAAACACCGTTAGTTACAAAGCATTACAGAGGCAGATTCAGCATTAATTTTAAAGAATTACATAGAATTTTTGTCTCAATTATTAAGCGTGACACTAAGGATTTTTTCTGCATTTTAAGAAAGACACATTCGCAAAGAGAACAGCATTTTCGGCATAGTTTGCTTTTTTACTACCGAAAAGTTTTTTAACTTTTTCTTGCTATTCAAGCAAGAAAACAATTATCCGATGTGGAGAAGATGTACTGACAGAACGCCAGTGGCAAAAATGGTTTGCAAAATTTCGATCTTGCAATTTTGACCTTAAGGATGCTACACGTTCTGGAAGGTTCGTTCTGGAATGCTGATGAAGACACTGTAACGGCATTGATTGATGAAAACCGGCGAATAACAACTCTTGAGATCGCTAAGAGATTGAATTTATCGAATTCGACCGTTCATGATCATTTGAAACGCCTAGGTTCAATCTCAAAGATTAACAAATGGGTTCCTCATGTTCTTATGAAATGATTTGTGCCGCCGCATTGACGTTTGTGATTTGTTTCTCAAACATCAAGAAAATGGTCATTTTTGAAGCACATCATCACTGGAGACGAGAAATGTGTTGTCTATGACAATTTGAACGCAAGAGATCACGCAGTAAAAAAGATGAACTGACTCAAAGCACTTCAAAAAGCCAAAATTCATCAAAAAAAGGTGATGCTATCCGTTTTGTGGGATTCCTAGAATGTTTGTTGGACTTGCTATAGATTCAGATGTGTTAATCCCACCCTCGTAAATCAAATTTTCTTTCAGCCATAATTTCAGTCGCAACTTCAATAAACTGCTTCAAGTCTGATTCAGTTTTAACTCTAGTCAAGCAGTTATCCACACAAAAGCTGAGTATCAGTTGTCGGATAATATCTTCAAAAATATTTTTCATTCTCTTGCTGGGCTTCATCTAGTTTCTTTCCTAAATGGTACCGGATAGTTGACCGAAGCAAGAAGAGACTACAGAAAACACCAAAAGTAAAACCTCTGCAATGAAAATAATGTTTGAGCTTCCCATTTATATTGTACCATAGAAATCGGAGAAAATCTCTATCTTTTTTATACAGACTTATTTGCAAAAACGCTTTGCACATGTCAGCTGTTATGCCAAATTTATACAAGCGAAATCTCGTTAATATGGAAGGAATTAATTCTATCAAATTCAGCCCCTTTTCAACACAATCATCGAGACTGGAAGTTCCCTTTTCTTTAGAAGAAGCATCAAACACAGGTCCAATCTTAGTCATACTGCTGGCCTTCACCACATGTCAATGGAGCAAAGAGTGACAAGATGGCATAATCTCTTCTTTAGAAACCTCTACGATGATGCCTTCTTGCTCCAATTCTTTGAATACTTCTCCATACTCCTCATATAACTTTTCAATTTTAAGCTTACGAGTGGTCACTTGCAACTTTTAGTGCCAGATTAAAATTGTCCCGTTTTTCATAAAGATTCCGAACATTTATATAATACATTGTTTAATTAATGAATTATTAACTGAAATGAAAATCGAACTTGCATAAGGATGCCGACAATCAAGGAGGAAGTTTCAAGGGAGAAACTCATCTTCAGTTTGTGCGCGTTACCTCCAGCTGCGGCACCGTTATGAAGAATTCCAAAATTTGATTGTATCCTATCCTCATGATAAAGTTCATTGAATTACCTCAAAAAATGATAGTTCAGCATTCTAATCGTTACGTAGCGTAGGATTGTTCCCGGCACGGAGAGAATTTTAAATATATTTCCTCGAAAACTCACACCTTGAAAAAATAGCAAGCGATTTTTTTTACGTTTTCAAAAGTTTATTGAGGTCATTATGTTTTAATTGAAAATGATTTATGCAACTTTTATCCTGTTAAATAAAATAAATTTTAAAATAAATCTTTCTTGTGATAGCAAAAAAAGTGTAGAATTATGAGACGCACCTTTTCAAATTTTTTTCATGGTATGCACCTTAAAATATAATAATTTAACGATAAATAAAGAAAAAAGAAAGAAACATTCTCCACAAAGGCATCTCTCCTACTAGGCAGATAGCCCTTGCGTGCTTTTCTATATCTGTATAACCAAACCTGCAAACTAGCAACAAAAGAGAATAAAGTATGATATCTCCGTATACAAATATCTCATTCCTTTATAATCATTCGCAAGTACCATACATTCGGAAGTACCATTCTGCGCCAATGAAATTATCAGAATGTATTCTTTTTTAATACTAGTAAAAATGGTGGTTGAAAATGATAGGGCATTTCGAAAGGGAGCACTTTCGAAAGTAGCTCTTTACGTAAACAAACAGATTATTTTTAATTTTGTGTTCAATCGAAAACTTGTTCCAAACGCATTGTGCAAGACCGCCACAAAAGTCTAAACGTATGCAACCACTTGTGGCCCCAATAAAAGTTCGTTTACTCATTCAGTTCCCCCCTTTTCCAAATTTGTCTCCATGTGACTAATTTTTCTTTCAAAATTAAAACTACTGCTGAAGGAGTTTTTATTTTGATAAGAGAGTCAAAGAACTGAAACATGTGTGTTTAGAAAAAAACGTACTCTGTGGGAATTTTTTCGTTCATTATCTAATCACGAACATCCACGCAAGAGGTTTATTTTGAATAATATCCATTAATGTAAGTCCCCAATATTGATGATTTCCTTATTAATTGCTCCGGGTTAATTTCTATGTTATGTACTTTTCCATTTTAATTGCCCAACTTTTACTGATTTTACATTAAAGATAATTACTTCTCAAAGAATTCTCGAACAACTTATAAATCGTTTCCTATCTTTCACCACAATCTTTTCAATACTATAAAGAACTTAAACATATTTCAAAAACACTTTGTGCTTTCAACTTAAAATTACGGGCCGATTGATCTCTTTAAGCTGTATTTCAAACTAATGATATCTTATCTTCCAAACTGTTAATAAATTTAAATCCATAACCCATGATTGGCAGAGTAAGTGAAATCATGGGACACTGGTAGTTTGATTGAAGTTCGAATTCTGGCGGAAGGGTTGGCTTCATAAGAATTTTCGTGATTCTCTCTATGTATAATGTGACTATGAGTCACCTTTCTTTAGAAAACTGTCTATGAAGATTTCTTTCTTCCACTAATCAAACTAGTCACGTGATTTCTCATATTCGACTAAGGAAATAAACTTCCATGTCTTTATATCATTAATTCATTCCGGTCCCGATGAAAATACTACTTTCACCTTGTTTTAGCATCATTCAGTATCAAATCCATTCGAATAGAAGCTCAATTCATTACTTGTACATTATATAAGTAACACCTTCATTCACATTACTTCTCAAATGTATGTATTAGTGGACGCATTCTCAAATAGAGACAACGATTGTAACCTACTTCGATGAAATCATTTATCTCATATTAGCGTTAAAAAAAGATAGTCCTCACAAAGTTAATTCAAAAAACGCTTCATTTCAAAATTGCCAAAGAGCATCAATATTCCTGCTCATCGTCAGATACATTTCTCAGATATCTGTAAAATATTCTTTCCTTTATCATTACTCTCTACCTGCTAGATATGACAGTACACAAAAATGTGAAAAATATTTAAAATCCTCCAGATTAAAACTTACTCAAAATTGCTTCATTTGTACAATTTAAACAGAATAATAATCTTCAAGTACGTAGATAGCATCATTATTCATTCAAGTTAAATTGCATTTCTACTCGTATGTAAGTACCTCATTCTTCGATGGCTGTAAAAGTGGGCCAGTTTGGAAATTATCGAAAAAATTTGAGGATGTATAAAAACTAAAACATATGCATAATAAGGCGAAAAGTTTATATAGATGAGTTGAGCTAATTTCAGCCTGCCTTGATATCCAAGAGTTGACACATAGAACCAGGGCTATCATCTACTGACAGAAAGCAGCTACCAATTGCTATCGTAAAACATAATCCTAAGTCTCTCGAAAAGTCTATTAGTTGCGGATTTCATCATATGTTGTCTTATCAGTTGCTTTGAAGAAATCATTATTCCTTTTCATTGTGTAGCTGTGGATTATTTTAAAATCGATATCCATATATAATGATTCTAAGAATTTTATTTTAAATGATTTTATATCTTCTTTCACAGTAGAGATTCCATAAATCACAATGGCATTATGTTTAATTAATATGTACAAGTATACTATATTTGTGAAGCAATCCTATGGTATAAACTTGTATCAGTTTCTGAAGCAAAATGGTGTTATGTCAACTTAGCTTATGACAAAGAGTTCTCTCGAAATGGCAAAATCTAGCGGAAAGAAAGAAGTGCAAAAGTTTTTCTTCTCGTGCTGTTACTTGAAATTGCATTTAAAATATCGCATTTTATTTAGCGATTGTAAATTATAAAATTATTTTTATCTTTATAAAAATAGCTTTATCAGTACATAGTGTTCAAAATTCCCCAAGAAAATAAGAAACTTAAATATTAGCACTAAACATGTTTTAATCAAACCAACCAAATTGAATTAATCTCTAATGAATTGCAAATCAATCTTAACGCAGCACATTATTTTCAACCCTTATAATAAATTAATTAACAGTTTATGCAGCATTCTTCTTAGATATTATTACGTATTCAGTCATGTTCTTATTCACTTATTATTCTAAAATCACTCTGTAGAGTCATTAGGTTAATTGGAAGCAGAAAAGATGAAAAATATGCGACCGCTTTCGCCGGAAATCGAACCACGGACCTCTGGAATACCGGCCCAGAATGCTACCGTTACACTACGAAGGCACGCGAGGAAAGTGGGAGAAATACCTTATATACTCCCCTTTTTAAAGGGCGACTGGGGCTTTTAGGGGACCCAATAGCCACATCCTGGGTGTGAAGAGTCATCATCCACAACCTTTTTAGTTCGGGCGCCACTGTAGAGACATTAGCATTTTTGGAAGCCAGAGAGATGAAAAATTAGCAACCGCCTTCGCCGGGAATCGAACCACGGACCTCTGGAATACCGGCCCAGCGTGCTACCGTTACATCACGAAGGCACGCTAGGAAAGTGGGAGAAATACCTTATAACACAGCATACTCGCAAATTCACATTCACAGTATATGCTGATAACTTTATGAACTGTACTCAAAACGCGCCTTCAGTTCAATGGAACTAGTTTTACAAGTGCACATACATACACTAAAATTCTAAACCAAAATAAATGTGTAATTTTAAATTAACGTTAATAGATTGTAAGTCATATTATTCATCTGTAAAACGAACGTCTGTATCTTTATCAAAATATTCATCGGCACTAATCTGAGACCTTTCTGAATGTAAAGAAGCTACATCGAACATACTTAAAAAAATTTAAATAAATGACTAAGCGAATACATTGACAGAATTAAGATATTTTTCTTTGAATATGTATAATGAAAACTAGAAAACTAAGACTCAAAGAAGAGGTCGTTCTTTGTTACCTTGAGATATAAGATGTAAAACATTTGAAGCATGACTATGGATTATGTTAGATATTGCAAAGCAAATAACTTATCATTATGCATTACAGCAGATATGACGTGCTGAAAAAAAAAAAAAAATCTGAAATTTTTCAGATTTTAAATTACGTCCAAAGGGGCGTTTTTTTAACGTTTTGAGTGTTACCTTTATTTATTAAATGTCATGTTCTTTGCACTTAAACCATAAAATTCAGTTCAAGAGCAATATCGCAAAATAATGTTAAATTAAGCATATCTTTAGAATTTCCGATATACACAGTCTCGCGAGCTGGAGATAAAAGTATTTTTTTTTCTATATAACGTTGCCATTTCTCGCTTTTAAAGCATTGAGTTTGTAAATCAAAAATTCATTAAAGTTTTACAAAATATAAAACCTATAATAAAACAAATTCCAAATTTGGGATTTCAGATGCCCATATTCGCAGTAGGATTTCGTCATTCAAAATTCGATGGCTCTATGTACCATTGTTTTATCACAATGCGAGAAATAGACAATCATTTATGCAGATTTTTCATTATTTAATTTCTTCAAATATAATGCAGGACTCTAACATTTTGTGGCAACAGTTTGAAAAGTGAACCGACGTTTATGAGTCCGACGCAAAATGCCAAAACAAAAGCAATAGTCTTTCGGGACTGAAATCCCTTTGGACTAAAAAAAAAGAGTTGTATTTTTCTTCTTCAATTCTCCAAAGAAGAGAAGATGTACAGTATTCTATCCCAAATATTGCAAATGAAACATAAGATTAGAACAAGTGTTGCTAACTTACTAACAGGTCATACTAACTTAAAAACTGAAATCACAGGCAAAGTATTGATACTTTCTCTCAGAACACATAATGAGCACCAAAGACAATAATTTCAAACAGAAGATTACAGCTTCAGCACTATATTTCAAACACTTTCAAGGAATGTATAAAACATTTCAAAGCACGATAATTCATTTACAGCCTAAAATGTGAAAAAAAAGTCAGTTGTGTTCAGTAATTTCTTAGTAAACTAAAAGAAAAATGTAGAAAAACAGGTGAACTTTAAGACATAATAATAAACAATGAGATAGCGCATAAGTATTTTCTTTCGTATAACAAGAACCAGTGGGAACAATCTCAGAAAGAGATATCTTCCATATCTCAACTTGACAAATACGCTCTGGTACTTATATTCTAGTTCTAGTAAAAATATTTCATTAGTAGTTCTAGTACAAAATATTGTTGCGTGCGTACGGGTTCGTTATGAAATGAATGCACAAGTCCAATGAAAAATGAACAAAAATTTATTATTATCACAACAAAAATGCTTAAATTTTCTCAAATTATCGTGCAGTATTACAATATCTCACAGTAGTTATCTTTTAACTACTCAAATGTCCAATAGAACGTAATTCAAAACAGATAAAGAACGCTAATCCGCGAATTCGCTACAATCAACAAGAGCAGTTTTCTAAACAACAACAAACTAAGCAACAACTACGAACTGAGATGTTTTCCTCCTTTATAAGATTTTAAAAATCACGCGCTAGAATTTTCCAGTACTTTCACGAAATCACAAAAACAGATATTTATTTATTTAATGCACGCGCTCTTGTATTTTCAATTTTCCGGCTTAGCTTTCTTTTAATATTCGTCACGCGCTGCACTGCGCCAGAAATAAAACCATTTAATTTATAATTGAACTAACATTAGCTTTTTAAATACCAAATTCGTAACAATATGTTACTGTACAATATTTTTTATTATAGCACATACTGTAAAAAGTTTCAGCTATTATAAGAAACGCTGAGTCGTGTTCTGCATTTTCAGAAACAGATATATGCACCAATTACCTAAAAATCAAATCTCATTATATAAGGATTTAGAAACTGAAAGTGGCAGACTATAAGTATTTTCCTTATGCATAATGAAAATATGAAGAAACAAACGGATAAAAGAACTTATATCCGTTCTCTAGAGCGCTAAGTTCTAGAATTTTCGAAGACTTGAAAATTTATTTCAATGCGTAATATTCCTCATTTGCAAAGCAAAATTTAGAAGACACCAGTTATTATCAGAAAAGCCAATATTATTCATTTTCAGAATCAGAGGAGATATAGTTACTGAATAAAATAAATGACTAAGCGAATACATTGACAGAATTAAGATATTTTTCTTTGAATATGTATAATGAAAACTAGAAAACTAAGTCTTAAAGAAGAGGTCGTTCCTTGTTACCTTCGAAGCTTAGCAGAACGGGATGCAATGATTTTGAGACTGTATGAACTGTCACAATATAGATGTTTTTTTTCATGCATAATAAGAACGAGAAAAAGTCTCAAATATAAAATTCAGCACTTTCAAGGAACTGAAGACTTAATTCAATACGTAATATTCACCGTTTGCAGAGAATACTGTAGAAGGCATCAATTATTTTTAGAAAAGCAGAGATTCTTTATTTTCAGAAGCGGAGGAGATATGCATTAGTTATTTAATATATTGAGATCAAAACTCAAGAGAACAGAAGGTAATGATTTGGAACCTGGATGAACTGGCATAGTATAGATATCTCCCTTGTGCGTAATGATAACTAGAAAAAAATCTCAAAGACTTGTAGGGTTTATATTTATTTTAACTGACATTTATTTTAAGTTTAAACTATCTTTCCTGTAAAGCCTTACTTTCCCCTGGAACTGCCAATGCCAGAGTATGTAAATTTTAGTAGAACGCGCAAGGATTCAAATTATCAGCAGAAGTATTCTGAGTTAAATAGAAAGGAAACGAGTTCGAGGTGTGCTGTTCTTACTTCACGAGCACGGAGGTAGTTAGCCAGAAATTGAAGAACCCCGCGTTTCGGCCTGTGTGCTTGCTTAGGAGAATTGTTAATTGTTCAACGTGATATTCAAAGTTTGCTGAATTAGCAGCGGTATTGTAAAATGCAGTGAGGTTAGTTACTTTTAGAAAGCCTCGTAGTTAGAGTCTTGTTATTATTTCTTTTTCAGAGTCTTATTTTTATTTTACCGCCGGGTCGGCGTAGTTTGTGAGCGTCAAGAGCACGCAATTGTAACTTCTTAAGTTGAATAAAAAGGGACTTAAACCCTTAGCAAGACTCTGTCTATTTTCCAGTTTCAACAGTCACCTCTTGGTTGCGTGCAGGTTGGAGGCGCGCAACTCTACATTGGCGCCCGAACACTTATCGAACTGAAATGGCCGAAAATCGGATGGAAGCCGCGGGACAACACCAAGAAATGGCAAGCCAATTGGAAGGATTTGGATACCTGGTCCAGACTTTGAGAGCGTCAATCAAGCCAAACGTCAATTTCGACGGAAAAAATTCGGTGGCGAAATTTCTAGAAGGCCTAGAAAATCACTTTCAGCTCTACCCTGTGCCTGAAAGACAAAAAGTTGCTATCGCCACATCCGCACTAAGAGGACAGGCCGCGCTATGGTGGAAGAATATAGGCAAATTTTTATTAGGGGAATTTGGAAGCCAGACATATACATTTGAAAATTTCAAAAAATCGTTAGTAAAGGCCTTCCCCATAGTGAAAGATCGAGCAAGGCTGGAAGCCGAACTATATAGTTTCTATCAACGGGATATAGAAGAGTTGACGGACTTTATTTTGCGAAAAATTAAGCTGACGGATATGCTGTATGGGAAGAAACCCGACGCGGAGATTATTGAAATATTCTTACCAAGATTGTTACCTGCTGTTCAAGACTACTTCGAAATTAGAAACCCAAGCACATTGCAGGAGCTCTTCGAATTGGCGGTGAAGTTTCAAAATCGCAGAATAGCGAAAAAAGCTAGAGGGGCATCGTATTCTCAAAGTACCCGAAGGAAATCTTCAAATGAGCAAACCAGAAATGCAAACCGCTCTTATGGGGGAAAGAGCTATCAAGCTAACTCATCGAACCTCGAAGGTCAAGGCCCAAAAAGAAAATTCGAAAATAAACATCCGCGTACCCAGAAGGCAGAACTTGAAAGGAAGGCTTTAAACGAGTAGAGGGGCCTGTGAAAGCGAGGGTCCAGACCCCGGAAGTTTTTAAAAAACCCTCAAAAAGACATTTAAATACGGTCATCGTAAAAAACTCACATCTACCAATTATACAAGTCCTGGTTGGCAATGTACCAGTAGAAGCCCTCATCGATACAAGAGCAGAAGGTAATTTTATGAGCGAAACATTCTTCAAAAAGAATTTTTATAGGTTACGATTATTTAAAACCAAAAATACCGAAATTATAGCGGCGCAAGGAAAAACCTGTCACTGCATCGGGAAATTATCATTAAACATACAGGTAAAAGAGGAAAGCCTCAAAGTATTAATTTTTGTAGTGAAAAATCTGCAAAATCCTCTTATTTTAGGTATGGAGTTTTTAAGGGCCGCGAGGGCCAAACTGAATTTTCAAGACAGTTCTGTGGTGCTGGAGATGGACCAGAGGGTGATGGAACCTGTGGAACAACCGCAAGTTGACTTTAGCCATTTGAATGACCATGAAAGTCAAGCCATCCAGCAAGTGGTGAGTAATTTTTCTAACTTGTTTTCAGAAAAGCCTGGTCGCTGTCAAACAGTTACGCATCAGATACAGTTAACTGCCGAAAAACCTTGTAGGAATAAACCATATCGTTATGATAAACAAAAAGACGTAATCATCGAAGAACATATTCAGGAGATGTCAAAGAATAAAATAATAACGCCCATAAATAGTGAGTATGCGAGTCCAGTCGTACTATGTAGGAAAAAGAAATAGTTTCCTCCTTCGGATAAAAGGGCTTGGAGGTTTGCTATCGATTACAGAAAACTAAATAGTATTACTAAATTCCCAGTTTACCCTTTGCCGGTTATAGAGGAAATTATTAGAAAGATCAAATCTACAAGATACATGACTACATTGGACTTAACGTCTGGCTACTATCAAATAGCTATGAGACCCGAAGACATATACATAAAACCGCGTTTATAACAAAATCGGGCACTTATGCATTTTTACGCATGCCCTTTGGGTTGTGTAGAGCCCCATCAACATTCCAGAGAGCTATGGACATTGTTCTAAAGCCTGTCCTAGGAAAATCAACTTTAATCTATCTAGATGATATAATTATAACGAGTAGTACGTTGGAACAACACATTAAAGACTTAGAAGAAGTTTTTAAATTATTAAAAGAGGCCGGTCTTACAATTAACGCCTCAAAATGCAAGTTCGCAACTAAAGAACTTAAATATCTCGGTTATAAAATTTCGCAAAAGGGTATAGAAACGCAAGATTCAAAAATAAAAGCAATCAAGAATTTCCCACCGTCCAACACCGCCAAGAAACTTTCTTCTTTCCTTGGGTTATGTTCTTACTATCGGTCTTTCATAAAAGATTTCGCTAATATTGTTGAACCACTCTTAGTAATTAAAAGAAAGAGAAGTAAATTTACGTGGCCAGCGGAAGCAAATACAGCATTTGAAAGATTAAAAGAAGCGCTCATCAATGCCCCTGTCTTGAAATTCCCGGAGGGGGACGAAAACCTGGAAATTGCAGCAGATGCGTCGGACCATGCGGTGGGTGCGGTTCTTATGCAAAATAGCCATCCTCTGGCTTTTTTTAGTAAAACGTTGAATCAGACACAAAGGAATTATACAGCTACAGAGAGAGAAACATTAGCCGTATTAATGGCTGTACACAAATTTCGAGTTTATTTCGGCAAAGCGCCAGTAACAGTCTTTTCGGATCATGCGGCTGTTGGTAGACTTTACTCGGGGAAAAACCTAACGCCCAGGTTAATAAGATGGGCTTTAAAACTCCAAGAATATAATCTAATAATAAAATATAAACCGGGTAAGGAAAACAATGTAGCTGACGCACTTTCTCGTATAAAACTGGACGATGAAGGAAATGAACTTAAATGCGCTGTGTTGACTTCAAAAATTTTAAATTCTAGAGATACGATTATCACTGAACTGAAAGCTGATCCTGAATTTGGAAATATCTATGCATATTTGAAAGACTTCAAAAGCTTTGAGCACACAGATATCGATGTGATAAGAAATAGAGCAGAAAACTATGAAATAATAGATAATTTATTATTTTATACGAAAACAACAAACGAAAATCTCGAGTACAAACCAGTCATCCCAGCCTCGCTTCGATTATGCATTTTGAAGGAATTACACGACGCGAAAACAGCGGGTCATTTAGGGGTCAGAAAGACATTAAAAAGGGTACGCGAGGCGGTATATTTCCCGCAATTATACAAAATAGTAACTGCGTATGTCAGGTCCTGCAATCAATGTCAGTTAATAAATGATATTAATTACAGCCCGGCCGGGTACTTAAATAGCATTCGCGCTACATTTCCGAATGAAATTTTAGGCATAGATCTTCTTGGTCCCTTCCCCCAGAGCGAGTTAAAGAAAAATCGTTTTCTTTTAGTAATAGTAGATCATTTTTCAAAATGGACAGAAATTGTTCCACTTAAACGCGCGTCAGCCAAAACAGCCGCAGATGCATTCTTACACAGATACATTTTAAAATACGGTGCACCGATAAAAGCCATTAGCGATAACGGAAAACAATTCATTAGTCAAATATTTGAAAACATATGCACTGGACTTGGCATACGCCATATCAAAATGGTTCCGTATAGACCACAGGCAAACATAGCAGAAAGAGTGAATAAAAACATCGTAAAAATAATTCGCAGTTACGTTAGCACACATCACAAGCGCTGGGATGGCTACATAAAGGAATTAGCTTATGCTTTAAGAACGGCAAATCACGATACTACGGGAAAAACCCCAGCAGAATTATTTTTAGGCCGAAAGTTAATTACGCCTTTAGATAAATTATTCTTTGTGCAACAAAGAGAGCAAGAGTTTAAACAGAAAGATGTGCAAAAACTTATTGATCAGGCGCTTAAAAGCTCGGATACGGCAAGAAATAAGCAAAAAGTATATTACGATAGGAAACGCCGTGAAGCAGATTTTAAAGTTGGGGATAAAGTATTGAAGCGGAAATTTTCTTTATCAAGTGCCCCAGACAATTTTACTGCAAAGTTAGCTCCAAAATTTGAAGGCCCCTATGTAATTCAGGAAATCAAAGGAGTCGTATTGTACCTTAAGAACGAGAGAGGGGAGATCTGTAAAGCAAGTCCCGACCAGGTGAAAAAATACTATAATCCAAATGATTTTGAAATCCTTAAAAGTTTCTTGCAGGACTCAAGTCTAAAAAAAGTAGAAGGTCCAGAAATAACGACAACTGTTCCACCACCCAAGAAGCAGAGAACTGAACAGAGACCTAGCCCTTCTACAACCCAGACGACGGTACCAAAAAGAAAAAGTGAAAACTTTCAGACTCCAGCATTTAAGAAAAACAAGAATGTAAATCCACCGCGTAAAGAAACCTTGGTAAAGAGGAAAACACCACCTACAACGTATCGCAGTAGAAATTATACATCAAGGATAACGCTCCCAGGGCCAGAGAGTCAGGTGCAAGCAAAGCCGCCGTTCCGGAAACTGAAAAGACAGCAGGAGGAACGAAAATACCAGGAACAACAGAAGAAATTCAAGAAGGACTCCAGACCGGAGGACGTCAAGACCAGCCGTCCAAGAGAAAAACGAAAAAGGCAGCAACCCGACGATTACTCCGCCAAGAGGCCAGCATGCAGAGGACGCAAAAGAAAAACTAATGTGGACGACACTCGGAGGTCAGTAAGGAGAAGATTGACGTCCATGAAACCTATAACGTGGGAACAATTTTGCCAGAAAAGAATGACGGAGTTTCAATCATCGAAAACTCAAAGATAAGTTAAAATCTTCTATAAAATATTTTCTTTTGTTCCGAAATGTTATGCATAAGTACGAAGTTCTATGTTTTGACGAAAGTCAATATGTCTCGGTTGAGACTTAGTTTTGTTTTACTTTATTTAGCTAAGGCAAAAGTATTATTTTCTTTAAGTGTAAAAGCTAAGAACAAGCTTTTTCTGTTGGTCGAAAGACTAATTCTGTTATGTTAAAGCCAAAATTTGGCCGAAGATAAAAATAACTTCGTATTCTTGTATTAATAAAAACTTTAGTTTCAGTGCCGCCAGCTTGGCGAAGAATGAGTAGAGTAAAAATTTATTTTCTCTTATTCATTTTATGGTAAATTGTAAAAATCATATGTATTAAAATTTTGTAAATATACGTAAATACTTGAAAGTTATGTAAAAGTAGAATTTAGTCTAGAAGCATAAAATTTTAGATGCTAAAAGTAAATGCTTAAAAGCAATGAATTCGAATTTAAGTATTAAACTGTAGATAAAATCATGCTTTAGAGCGAAAGCCTGCATGTCTAAAGATGAATGAGGGGGAAGTTAGAATGAATGTGTTTTGTCGTTGAATTCTAACAAATCATGGTGGTTAGGAGAAGTGTTGTAAGACTAAAACACGAATATTCCCGTTTGACACCACATATGGTGGAGGCCCAGGGTAAAGTTAAATTAATGCTTGAAAAATTGAATGAATGTGAATTAAGCAATAACTAAGGAAAACGAATCGTTTAAAAACAAAAATTTATTCAGTGTCAAGAAAGTGTAAATTATAATGTATTTAGAAAGATACTGATACTTATTCCTTCCAGATGCTGGAAGGTAAAGAACAAGATTGATTGATGAAGTCCAGGAAAAGTTGCTGTAAGAAGAGAAATTTATATAAGTATCGACAGAAATTTAGTATACATTTTGTTACATAAGATTTTTTTGTGTAAACGAGGCTCTTGAGAGTTAGTTCAGAATTATAGAAACTTTATAACAGGTCGTTTGTAGGACCTGCTTCCAAGTTTTCCAAATTCTGGAAGCGGAAAATGTAGGGTTTATATTTATTTTAACTAACATTTATTTTAAGTTTAAACTATCTTTCCTGTCAAGCCTTACTTTCCCCTGGAACTGCCAATGCCAGAGTATGTAAATTTTAGTAGAACGCGCAAGGATTCAAATTATCAGCGGAAGTATTGAGTTAAATAGAAAGGAAACGAGTTCGAGGTGTGCTGTTCTTACTTCACGAGCGCGGAGGTAATTAGGCAGAAATTGAAGAACCCCGCGTTTCGGCCTGTGTGCTCGCCTCGGAGAATTGTTAATCGTTCAACGTGATATTCAAAGTTTGCTGAATTAGCAGTGGTATTGTAAAACGCAGTGAGGTTAGTTACTTTTAGAGAGCCTCGTAGTTAGAGTCTTGTTATTATTTCTTTTCAGGTTCTTATTTTTATTTTACCGCCGGGTCGGCGTAGTTTGTGAGCGTCAAGAGCACGAAATTGTAATTTTTTAAGTTGAATAAAAAGGGACTTAAACCCTTAGCAAGACTCTGTCTATTTTCCAGTTTCAACAGTCACCTCTTGGTTGCGTGCAGGTTGGAGGCGCGCAACTCTACAGACTAAATTAAATATCCTTTCTTTAAAGCACTGTGTGCTAGCACTTTCGGAGAACTGAAAATTATTTTAGTGCGTAAAATTCTTCATTTATAGCGAATATTGTAGAAATCATAAACTTCTATATTATAGGGGATGTTCTGTATTTACTTAATAAACTAAAATCAAAACTTGGGCTGTCAGAAAATAATAATATAGAAACTGAACGAAATGGAAGAGTATTGTTACCTTCCTTTTACATAATGAAATTGACAAGTCTGAATCAACAAATATTCCTTTCGCTGGAGCACTATGTTCCAGCATTTTCGCAGAATTGAAAAATCATTTAAATGCATAGTTTTCTTAATTTACTGAAGCACATACTCATCTGTTATACAGAACGTGGACTTCCTACCTTTATTTTCAGAAAAATATGAGACATTCAGTAGTTAATTAATAAACTTAGTTATAAATATTTCAAGAAAGAAGATTCAAGAGGAAGTAAATTATAAATCGAACTTCTTGGTAATAAAAGAAAGAAAACAGAAGACGGAAATACTGGCAGAGGGCATTCATTGTGTGTACATATATATATTTCTTATGTTTTCTAATTTTCTAATGTTTATTTCAATTACTTTGAATTCTAGTTCATAATAACAATTTCCAATGTTTAATTTTTACAAATAGTTTTGAACTAAAATGCATAAACACGAGGGTGTCGGGGGACAATTACTCGAGCGTTATCAATTTTACTGCAGAAATTGCTTTTCACTCAAAATTGAATTAGCTAAAATGCTTAATCGGAATGAGTTCTTTGGTTCTCTACATTGGTTCTTAATCCCTTCTTTTCACGGAAATGTTTGGCCTAGCTTGAATTGCCGGTTTAGCATCGCCTTATTGCTCGAGTAAAGGACGAAACACTTTCGTATTTATATCTTAATTATTGTTCATTCAACGGGAGTTAGTTTGTTCCCCTTGAAAAGTCAACCAATTTCCGATCAATGGCAATGATTACTAGCATTTAATTTAATTACCTCCTTTTAATTTATTTCATTTTACAATTGAAATTTTGTTATTCATGATTTAATTCAAGCCCCCATTAAACATTTTTAACAATTTACATTCAAGTTAATTTAAAACATGGATTCACTCTTTTAAGATAATTCTACTAAAATTAATCTTAGGAGATAATATAAGCAATATTCTTTAGTAAATAAATTATTATTAACTTACTTTGCAGCAATCGCGCAAGTAGTAGAATAACTCGATTTCGCACTAAGTGAATTTAAGATCATACAACATATATATATATATATATATATATATATATATATACTATAAATCATGTCTGCATATGCTTCAGCATGCATCAAGTATCGTATAATGGCTAGATTTTTTCTTCCTAATTTCTAGATGCTAACATCTGTTTTTGTGTTTTTTAATTCGCTTAGGTCGGAATGTATTGGTTCTCGAGTACCACTAGCTGCATTTGTAGAGGCAACTCTTCTGCTCTTAGTCTTCATATGTTTGCGTTTAGTTTCAGTTTTTTCTATATTTAGCTTTTCCGAGCTCAGACTTTTTTTATAATTTATTTTTTCTATTATATAATGTAGTTCCCGGGTATCTAAAATTTCGTGTAGCGCACATTCAAAGTAAAATGAAGTGAGTTTGGAAAAAATATCTTCCCAAAATCTCTCGTTTTTCTCCATTCTGACAGTTATCTTCTTGACCTCAATGAAATAGATTGCACCAACTTCGATTAGTAATATTCAGTTGAACTTGAACTTGATAGTAATATTTATTCGTATTTGGAAGCTAAAATGAGTCATTTGCATTCAATTAAAATCCCTGCTTGAAGAATTCCAGCAGATTACTGTAATCCCTAGTTGTGTAGGTGCATTTTATTTCCACTAATCCGATGTCTCCAGTAAGACTATCAGGGAAGGTGCAAAGGAAAGGGTTTGCGGGATCTATAAATATTCCGCGTCTATGAACATATAATTGTTGGTCAAGTCCATATTGCGCCAGAGCTTTAGCTTGCTTAGCCAAACCATACTGCATTGCCTCATTTGCTGCCGTGTTTTCATGCACAATTCTTTTCAATAGGTTGGCACTCCGTGTTATTTCTCCTCTGGTTACAATCTCTTTGAAATAAGACGAAGATTTTCGTCTCTCCACCTTTCTGATAAGGTTTGCCCTCTAATTTCTGATTCCAATTCGTCTTTACGCAGAACTTGAATAGATGACATGGGGTTCTTTTTAAGAATATTCAGTGCTTCTGGAGATATGTCTGGTTTTTGAGCAGAAATACAGTAATGATGATTTCCTCCACTTTTAGCGTGAAAAAAATCTCCTCTAAACGCTTTTCTTTTTTCTTAAATAATCTAGGCTTTTTTATTCAATCTAAATCGTTTTTTTTTTTTTTTTTTTTTTTTTTTTTTTTTTCTTCCTTGAATTTAAAGATTTGTATAAAGGAGTTTGGGGACTTCTGCTCGATACTGCCTTATAAATGCCGCTCTACCATGGATATGCAGGACTTTGAAATGCCATGAGAGTTGTAATTAAGATAAAATAAAATAGATAATAGCTATATTTGCATTTCCATTTATGCTTCCTGCTTTTGCATAATCGACTCTTTTTCCTTTAGTCTTGCATAGCTTGCTCATAAAGTTTTCTACAGGGTTATTTGTATTATTCCAGATTAGCGTGTTAAAACATACTATTAAAACACAACCAATTTCTACTTCTATTGCTTGCAGCATACCTGAAGACTCCATTGTCTCAAAAGCAGATTCATCTGGATCAGCAAACTTTCATTTGCAGAAAGAACCACAAGCATCGTGCTTTCCGAAGACATGGTTTAGTCAATTTCGCAACTCCTGTACTAACAGGTTCGTACACATTTCTGCACACGGAAATTAAGTACTTTTAAGGATTTTTAAGGATCGTTAATGAAAAAAATTAAGGACCTATAAGCAAATGGGAACTGAATAAATTCAATTAAAAATATTACCTATGCTGAACTTCACTTTTACAATACCATTCTAAAAATAAAATAGATCCATAAGTAGGATGCATTATTAGTAAATATAATTATTAATAAGTTTGAGAATAAAATGAAGTTTATGAAATTTATCAGGTAGCATTAAATATTTTACACTCATAATAATTGGACATATTTGAAAGAAGATAAGTGACATTTTATTTAGGTTTTACTAACAGTTAGCTTAGATTTTTTTTTAATGTCTCATTTTGTCACATACTTACTCAGTCTATAGTGTGGTGGTGTGGTGTATTTAATTACGGCAAAGCACACTAGGGCTATCTGCCAAAGGGAAGGGATGCCTTTCGTGGAGGACTTTCTAAGAGAAACTGGCTCGTATACACGTTACACGTGGGGAAAACCACGAAAACACCCATGCAGCCAGCCCGTTCGCGGAATTCGAACCTCGGACCGAACTACCAGTGTTCAGCGACTTTACCGCTCGGCCGCTGGCTCAGTCTATGAGTTTAGTAAATAGTAAGTAGATTTTATGTCAAGCGGCATAGGTTAAAGTGAGAAGTAAAATCACAGTCAGCATGATTCAAAACGAAAGACTGGCTGTTGTCACCGCTCTTGCTTGCGTAAAGAGAGACTTGGTGATCAAAACAAACCTGAAAGGCCTGATGTAAGCACGGTTCGCCATTTTGAAAGTTGGCTGAGCTCTGTCTGACGCAGTTAGTGTCGTAGCTTCTTGTAGAGTTCCAAGGGTTGTAACTCAGTTAATACAGTTTAAGGTCCTAATAAACCACTAAAGTACCAGAGGTGACAAGTTGCTTTGACATATTTTAAGTCTCACTAGATGCAAAGAATAGGTTTTACATGAATTTCTACATTTTTGTGTTTTATCTTGTAGCCACGATAAGGGTAATAAAAGGCATTAACTAGCTTTAAAATGCAGAGTTACTTTAAAAGTAACTAGTTAGTTATAAGTCATTAAATTAGGTATTAGATAACCTTAGTCATTATGGATTTACATGGCCACTATTAAATTTTATTTATTTTTTAACAATATTTGTTAAAAAAGCACAATTAAATCACAATGTAATAAAATTTCACAGTTTAAAATACATGTAATTTATGGCATTGATTCTTAAACGATATTAGGATAGCACATTAAAAGCTACAAAATATTTATATTCTTGTTGCTACAAAATATAGACATGTTGGCTAATTTATATCAATTCCCTTCTCTTTAAGCATCTTTTCAAACAGTTAGAACTTTGTCTCAATACGCAAGACATGTTCTCTCTAGTTCCTACGTGTTGTATCTCCTAACCTCTCAACCTCTCCAAAATGAACCTATGAGAGTTTATATGATATGGTAAACGTTAAATAGCCCAAAAAGCCTCCATACAGATGTGAAACAAATTATCGCTACATCTGAAAATAACTACAAAGATTTAAATAAGCTTCTTATTTAAAGAGCTTATATTTATGCCTCTTTTTAAATAAGCTTCTTATTTAAAAAAATATGAACATAAAGCATGTTCTTATGCTAAAAAAAAATCAATTACAGCTCGTGGTGATGCAGTTAAACAAGAAGAATCAAATTCAAACTAAAAATATGGACTAGTGATCAAAGACAATTTAATTTCATTTTAAGCTGGCTCAGTAACTCTATCGTCATAACAAATTCAAATGTCGGCAGCGGTAATGTAAAGACGAATAATTATCAGAGCTAGCAGGAACTAATGCAGGGAGCAAGTGGAGGTCAGAAACACATCTTGTCTTACACTCCAAAAACCTCAGTTTAAAAACTGTTTAAGTGATTTGCATTCTCGTGAGAAAATAGAAACGGGAAATTATAGTAAAGGCTGAAATTGTAAACAACTAGGTAATTTACGTAATACTATCTGTACATATCTTTGAAGAATAATTTTCCTTTCTCTTAATGTATTCGGTTTCTTTCACGTTTCCTTTTCATTTAAAATTTTTGGAGTTAATTAAAGATTTCTATTATTCTAAAAACACTAAATGCATTTATAATGTATAAAGAAAGCTTCTAATTTTATTTCTTCAGTAATATGAACATTCAGAAGAAATATGAAATATATATGGTAAGGTCCGGTTACAGAGCTGGTGCTGCAGAATTTTTTGAATTTAGTCACATATCGAGCAACAAAATCCAGAAATGTCAAAACTTTTAGAATTTAGAACAGGCATTGGAAGCAAAATTTAGAAAGGCACCAAGCAGCAGAATTTAGGCTCCACAAAGGTTGCATCAGGTGGGAAAATGCCTAGCGCCATTCCTGTGTATGATGCATTAAAACATATTAGATGAATCGTTTAAATTGTCAGTTTTCAATTTCTTTATTAATAAAAAAAAATTAATTTCTATAATGCCTGTCCATATGATAAGACTAGAAGCATTTTTGATATTTTATGCTTGTGTCTAATGAAAAATAAAGGGAAGATAAAAATGTTACGAAAACGATTCTAGCTAGAACAAAGCTAGAACGATGTATAAAAGAAATTAAGCAAACAAAACAAAAACAGTTTTTCACAGACGATTGAATATTTCTCATTCAATTAATTCAGTTCTCACTTCGCGAGAACGCAAAAATACATAAAAACTCAAAATATCTATACTAAAAATTAGGAAGTAAATCTTTAGCACTTATTTCCTCAAAAAAAAATCGAAAAGGATTAAGCATGATTTAATTGGCAACAATAAATGAAGGCGTTATCTTTGTTGTTGCGAAGCTAAGTTTCTCTAGATTGGCAACAAATCTACTAGTCTGCTGTTTCAAATGTAAACAATCAATGGCCGCCATCAAAAAAAGGCTTAGCGACACTTAAACAACCTTAAAATTGTTGATAATTCTAAAAATATTGCATACAGATTTACTAGAGGGATAAAAACTTTAACCGGAATATAAGAACAACATAATTCAATCATTTTTAAAGCAAAAAATGTACAATTTACAAACATATAAGAGTAAAGGACCTGAGATCACTGAGCCGGGTAAGAGAGTGGATATGTATATATAAATATATTTATATACGTTTGGTGCGGCCGATTGCAACCAAAATACGAGGTGCACATCTACATGTTATAGCAGTCCTATATACAAAATTTCAACTTTCTGAGGCTAATCGTTTTTGAGTTATGCGAGATACGTACGTACGTACGTACAGACGTTCGTACAGATGCCACGAAAAATTCTCTTCAGAATTCATTTTAAAGCAGTTTTATAATTTTTTTGGAGGAAACGAGTCTTTTATTCTGTTCTTACGTACAGATACCACGCAAAAACATCGTTAAATTGCATTCGATAGCGGTCAAAATGGATATTTTCGTTGAAATATGCTGCCTGAAACTTTTCGCGATTACAATACTTCCTTTTTACTTCGTACAAGAAAGCAAAAACTCAGCAATATCCCATGAAAATTTAGAATTAAGTATAAATTATTATAAAAGCAACCTTTTATATAAAATTTTTTCAATATTATAAATGCTTCTAATATTACAGCTGTTGGTATCCTTAATATTTACAATAGAAGGTATTAAAAAAATTAACATTCTGATATTTATGTTTATTCATTAAAAATCGATTACTACAACTGAAATATTAAAACATATCCCGATGAAATTAATAAAATTTTAGCTGCATAAAATATTCTATAACACTAATTAATATTAACAAGAGAAAATTGGCTTTGCATTTATGCTCTTGCAGATAAACAGATCTTTCACGAATTCGGCTATTCCAGTAATTTAGAACAACTACTTATGAACTATGAATATATCATTATTGCACATATATTTAAAAGTTTGGAAAGCGTTATTCAAGGTCTCGGGAATATATTTCAATTAACTGATATACACTTAATATTCTTAATGAAAACATTATTAATACTGGTAAGCCTCATGCATGAGAAAAATTCATAAATTTTACCTCGCTTTCTGCAGAAATTTGCACAGATGTTTCATAATTAATTGATTTCTTCATTTCGACTTTAACGCAGCTTGTTATAAGTACCGTGCTCGTGCTATCCGGCATTACTTTGAAACAAATATTATTGTTCACATGTTTTTCTTAGAATAACGAAAGACCATTCTTGTTGACATCAAGGGAAGAGAAATCATTTCCAAGCGTATTTTTAATTTCTCGCAGTAGTCATAAATTTGTAAATTCGAAAAATCAATTAATTTCAGCGGAAAATCTGCTATCGACTCCATTGTAAACATAGCAAATGCGGATGTTGTTGTTATTAGACCACGTTTTTTCTCTTCTTCTCTTGCGGAATGTATCTCATTACGGAGAAGAAAATACAATATTCTTATATGTTCAACATTCACCATTAGTACAGGGTGAATGTCGACATTTACCGGTTAAGTCAGAAATAAGAGTGTTTGGAAAATTTTGAATGTTGACATGCTTATTCACAAAGCCTACAGACAGTTTCTACTGCTGTTTGCTCCGATTGGTTAAAACAGGAAACGTAGGGTTACAGAACCTAGTGCTTGGCGACTTTTAGTTCATCGCCTTTACAATTTGCGTTTGAACGTATTGTACCAAAAGTTGTACACAACCAACCGGAGAAACCGCAGCTGAGCGGTAACGAGCGCGGAAGAAATTCTCGGACTTCTAGAGCGCCGGTTCCCCGCTCGTAGCTTACAAAAACTCTGCTCTACACGGATGCATTTTTATTTTAACTTTATTGAATGACTTTGTCATTGGTCCTATCGCCTTCGGGTGCGGTGTTAAAAATTAAACGCCTTTGTCGCGCCACTATCGAACTCCATGAGAGGTAAGTTTCTCTGTTACGGAATGGCAACGAGAGAGATTGTTGTTCAAAAAGATGGATGATCGAACTGCGTTGTAACGATCATTTTTGAGGATGTTGCGTACTGTAAAATGAACCTATTACACTGTGCTGAATAGTATTAAAATGCTATATATTAAAAGATCTTTCATCTGATCTAAATTTTAACAAACCGCTCATTATTTTCTCTTAAACTCACAATGTTCACGACATTTCTGGCGCCCCCGGGTGGGCGTGTTTGTTGGAAACATGTTGGATGAAAGAATAGATAGGGTAACTTGATTACTTTATACTTCCGTTTTGAAGTTATTGATTATTGTTTTACTGAAGTTTAAAATACTTTTCTTGCCTAATTTTTATTTGAATATTTTAAACTTTTATGACAAAATGGAAGTGATGAAAAGAAACAAAACTGCGCAACGTTCAGCTTTTACTAAAGCATATAAAAGACTAGATGATCTTTTAAATGATGATAATGTTGATTATGAAGAAGCAGAAATGTGCTTTTATTTGTTCAAGAAAAAGGCAGAAACATTAGAATTGACGCACAGTGCTTATTTAGATACTATAACTGATGATAAAGAATTCGAAACAGAATTTGAAATAACAGAGGACTATCGAGAGAAGGCTGTTAGGATACAGTTAAAATCGGAACGATTTCTCGATAATATTAAGAGTAAATTAAACGAAATCCAAAATACATCGTCAGAGAGTAGTCAGAAATTAGTTACTGATGAAAATACATGTAAAACTTTGTGCCAACGCCTACCGAAAGTAGAACTTTATAAGTTCGCAGGTGATTTAAAAAATTGGCTTACGTTTTGGAATCAGTTTAAAAACATACATGAAAATAATAACTTAACGAATGCAGACAAATTCCATTATTTGATACAGTCAACAAAAATTAAATCAGAAGCTAGAGATATTGTAGAATCTTTTCCGGTGACGAACGAAAATTATCCTTTGGCTATAGAAAGCCTTACTGAGAGATATGGGCGTAAAGAACTTTTAATTGATTTTTATGTTCGAGAGTTAATAAAACTTGTTTTGGATAACGCAGCGAAAAGGAAGCAGGATTCTTTGAGTAGTTTGTATAACAAACTTTCAACACAACTTAGAGCCCTGAGCAGTCTTGGTGTAACGACTGATCAGTGTGGAACAATTTTATATCCTCTTGTGGAAAGTGCTATTCCTATTCACGTATTGCGATCGTTTGAAAGACAACGAAAAATTACTGAATCTGAACGAAACATTTCGAGTCTTGATGCAATAATTGAATTTCTGAAAAGCGAAGTTCAGTCAGAAGAAAAAATAAAATTAAGCAGAGCGGATATTTTTTCTAAGTCTGATCGTAAGCACTTGGCAACTAGCCAAAATATTCCTTCCGCGTCGGATTTGATGAATCATGAAGCAATACCTTCTTGTTCGTTTTGTTTAAAAGATCATGAAACGCGTAATTGTAAAAAGGCGTTTTATATTCCGTTAGATGAAAAAATGTCTGCGGTAAAAAAGAAAGGTTTATGCAGAATATGCTTGGTTAAAGGTCACCTCAGTAACCAGTGTCGATCAAGTGTTAAGTGTCAGATCTGTTCAAAAAGACATTTGAAATTTTTTTGTCCTAGTCTTGAATGTAATAAGTCTAGTGAAATGCATAACCAGGAAAATGATGAGAAAAAAGAGAAAACAATCGATTCTTTGCATTCGCGTGCTACGAATGAAGTTTTCCTTCAGACCCTAGTTGTGAACATAGAGGGTAAGAATAAAAGGCGTAAAGTTAGATTAATGATTGATACGGGTAGCTCAAAAAGTTATGTTTTAAAGTCTACTGCAGAAGAAATGGGTTTTGACTTGCAATGGGAGGAAGAATTTAGTCACTCTTTATTTGGTGGAAAGAAAACTGAAATTTATAAACATCAATGTTACAAGATTTATTTGAGTAGCCTTGATGGTAAATATTCGTGTAAATTAGATGCTGTAGACCATGATGTTATTTGTAATGATATTTCAAGCATAAGATACGGTTCTTGGATTCGCGAATTAGGAAATAAGGGAATACGCTTAACTGATACCCAAGGGAATCCAGGCCCTATTGAAGTACTGTTAGGGGCAGACGTTGCAGGGAAGTTATTTACTGGCAGACGAGAAGAACTAAGAACAGGTTTAGTGGCTATAGAAACAAAATTGGGTTGGACTTTGATGGGTAAAGTACCTCAATCCGAACATCAGCACAATGTAAATATGACTATAGTTTCTATGTTATCTCAAGAAGACCTACCTATTTCATCGTTGTGGGACTTAGAATTATTGGGTATCCGAGATCCTGTTGAACAAAAAACTAAAGAAGAGTCAAGAAGAGCTATTATGGTTCATTTCCAAGAAACAGTTCGTCAATTAGAAAATGGTAGATACGAGGTTGATATGCCTTGGAAGGTTGAGCATGCAGTCTTACCTGACAATTATGACCTATCTTTGAAAAGACTCGAATCTACTACGAAGAAGTTGAAAAAAATCGGATATCGTGAAAGGTATCATGAAGTCTTTAATGAATGGCTGCAGGAAGGAGTGATTGAAGAAGTTCCCCAAAAGGAGTTGTCTTTACCCGTTGTTCATTACCTCCCACATCGTCCAGTCATTAAGGAAACGTCCTCACTATCTTCCATGAAAATTAGACCCGTTTTTGATGCTTCGGCAAAGCTTTCTAATCAGCCATCTCTAAATGATTGCTTAGAGACTGGAATTAATTTGATTGAAACTATTCCGTCTATTCTAGCAAGATTTCGCTTACATGAAATTGGTGTGATTTCAGACATCAGAAGAGCTTTTTTACAGATATCTCTAAATGAAAGAGATCGAGACTTTTTACGATTTCTTTGGTATGGTGATGATGGTAGAGTGAAGACATTTCGTCACACCCGTGTGGTATTTGGCATTACTTGTAGTCCATTTTTGCTGATGGCGGTTATTGACCATCATTTATCCAAAGAAACGTGGAAAGAAAAATATCCTGAAGAATTTCTTAAAAAATTACAAAATAGTTTTTATGTCGATAATTGCGTAACTAGTGTACAAAATAATGACGAACTAGAAATATTCATCGAATCTGCAACTAATGTAATGAAAGAAGGAATGTTTGATCTCAGAGGATGGGAAAGTTCTGGCATTCCTGCATTTTCAGAAAGTCAAACATCACCGGTATTAGGACTGGTTTGGGACAAAGATTTAGATACCTTGGAAATAGACACCGAATTTTTGAAATTTGATGAAAGAGAAAAAGTAACTAAAAGGAAAATGCTTTCATTAGTTAGTCGAGTATTTGATCCCATAGGTTTCCTTGCACCTGTTATGATTCAGCCTAAGATTTTGCTGCAGGTCGCTTGGAAGAGCAAAGAATCATGGGATGGTGAAGTGAATGATGAAATAAAGAAGAATTTTTTAAAATGGACAAAACAACTGAAATACCTCAAAAATATAAAAATTCCAAGATGGTTAGGTGTGATGAAGGAATCCAATTTAAGTATCCATACTTTTGTCGATGCCAGCAAGACAGCTTATGCGGCATGCATTTTCTTAAGAAGTGAATCCAGTATGGGTTCAGTGACTGTTCAATTACTTCAAGCCAAATCACGAATAACTCCAACGAAGACTATTACTATACCACGACTTGAACTAATGGCTGCTACCATAGGTGCTACGCTGTTTCGTTCTGTGAAGCAAACTCTAAAACTTCCCAACATCAAGACTTACTTTTGGACAGATTCTTCCACAGTTCTTGTGTGGATAACTCGTCGAGAACAGTGGTCGGTATTCGTTACAAACAGAATAAGTGAAATTAGAAAATTGACAATTTCGGAAGATTGGTTCCATATTTCGACTGACCAGAATCCAGCAGACATTTTGTCAAGAGGTTGTGGACCTAGGCAACTTCAGAAACGCAAGTGGTGGCAAGGGCCAGCCTGGTTGAAGAATCCGAAGGAGCAGTGGCCAAAGTCAGCTGTAAATATTAACGAAAAAGAAGTAGAGATAGAGAAACGAAAGTCAGTCATCTCTGCTAGTAACACACAGCTAGAGTCAATTCCATTACAGTTAGCCAGAAGATTCTCTAGATTTTCAAAGATGATTAGGGTTATGGCTTGGATACTGCGTTTTCAACCAAAGGCCAAGGACTTAAGAAAATGTAAGGAACTTCAAAATGAAGAATTGTTAAATGCACAAAGGACTATTTTCCGTGTAATACAAAAGGAATGTTACTCCAATGAAGAAACACGAAAAAATTTGAAAGGTCTTCTAATATTTGAAGATGAAGAAGGAATTTTACGATTGAAGTCCAGATTGATAAATGAGGAAGAATCGAAAGATTTTATTTCTCCAATAATTCTACCATCGAAACACCTGGCAGTGAGAAGATTTATAGCCCAAGAACATATTGCTAACAAGCATGCTGGGACATTAACTCTACTGACTATTTTACGGGAAAGATTTTGGATAGTGAAAGGGAAAAGAACTGTCCGGAGTGTTATCAAAGAATGCTTAACATGTAAAAGGCAAAAGGTAAAACATCTTGAGGTACCTTTTCCGCCTCTTCCAAAAGACCGAACAGAAGTAGCAGCAGTTTTTCAAGTATCAGGTGTAGATATAGCTGGACCTCTGTTGACTAAATCTAAACAAAAGGTGTGGATAGTACTTTTTACTTGCGCCGTATTTAGAGCTGTCCATCTTGAGCTAATACCTTCACTGAGTACCAAAGACTTCATCCAAGCTATGCGTATGTTTATAGCCAGAAGAGTACGAATTTCTGTGATGTATTCAGACAATGGTACTAATTTTACAGGACTAAATAATGCTCTGAAACAATTAGATTGGACTACAATTGAAAGTGAATTTAGAGTCAACGAAATTCGTTGGAAGTTTAACCCACCCTCCTCTCCATGGTGGGGAGGCTTCTGGGAACGCTTGATTGGGATTTTGAAAGATCTTTTGAGAAAAAATCTTGGACGCTCCTGTTTGTCTTACGAGGAGTTGCAGACTCTCGTCTGTGAATGCGAATCTATCATGAACAGCAGACCGTTAACTTACATATCCGAGGAACAAGATCTGAAGACCTTGACCCCCTCAATGTTTCTTCAGGACATTCCATTAAATGATGTTCCTGATTTGGATCAAATTGAAAAGACTAATATTGTTTTGAGATGGAGACATATTCAAAAGGTTCGTGAAAATCTAAAACGAAGGTTTAAAAGGGAGTATCTGGGTTTCCTTCGTTCTTCAGTTAACAAAAGAGAAGATAAAATAAATGTAGGTGACATAGTGTTAATTGGTACAGATGATAAAAAAAGGCTCCATTGGCTGCTAGGGAGAGTACTGGAACTCTTTCCAGGAAAAGATGGAATCATCAGACTTGTGAAACTACGAACTGAAAAGGGAAACATATTAAGACCAATCCAACGACTGTATCCTTTGGAATTGACCCCAAATTACGAGCAAGTCGTATCGGAACCTCAAAAGGTTCCGGAAGTGGTAGCTGAAAATCCTGAGCTTAATACTGACTCTAATGAAACTGTTCGCGTGTCTCGCTCAAGACGAAAAATAAAACCAGTTAAAAGACTGGATTTATAAACTTCTAAACAAACTTTTGAACTTTCTGTGTTTGAACTCTAAAATATTGATTTCTATTTGCATTCTAATATTTTGAAATATTTCTATTATTATTACGTACGTTATTATTATTTCAAAATTGTATGTATGTATTATCATTATATTACTGTTTTGAGTTTGTATCCCCAAACTCAAGGTGGGGAGAATGTCGCGCCACTATCGAACTCCATGAGAGGTAAGTTTCTCTGTTACGGAATGGCAACGAGAGAGATTGTTGTTCAAAAAGATGGATGATCGAACTGCGTTGTAACGATCATTTTTGAGGATGTTGCGTACTGTAAAATGAACCTATTACACTGTGCTGAATAGTATTAAAATGCTATATATTAAAAGATCTTTCATCTGATCTAAATTTTAACAAACCGCTCATTATTTTCTCTTAAACTCACAATGTTCACGACAGCCTTTATTTTCTCTATTTTTGTTAATTTTTCTTATTTTGATTTACTGGTTTGTACTCCTTGTAGGAGGTACGTGTAGCAAAATTACGATCCAAGATCACGAAAAGCATTTCAATAGAAATAGCGCATAATGGAATAAAATATAATTTTAGTTATACTTACTTTTCATAATTTAGGTAAAAAAGAATAGGTATCCGACGCCCTTAAATGTTTACTGAATGTTTTCATTTGGTTTATTTTTTAATATCCCTTTATTTGTATAAATTAATGCGCTATGGAAATTTACACAACAGACTCTTTCTAACAGAAATGAAGAAAAAGTGCACATGCTATCTCCGTGTAAACACCTTTTTCTTGTAAAACAATTACGCACTTTTAAAATTTTAAATTCAAATACAAATAAAATATTAATGAGATCAGTAAGTTATTTAAAATATATTCCACACAATTCCTCCAAGCTTTCATTCATAAACTAAAAAAATATCGAATGAAATAAACGCTGTTTCCGTTTGTTTGGCGTTAATTACTGCGCCTACAGAGCGATAACTCGCCATTCCAAATATGATCGCCTATCAGATGTTTCATCCAATGAGAGCAGACTGTAGCAAATGGTCTGTAGGCATTGTGACTATGCTGTTGACATTCACCGGTGAAAGTCGACATTCTCCAGATTCCGGTGTTTCACCGTAACACACACACACATATATATATCATTCATTATGTAATCATCAATTACTCCAAATCCACGAAGCCGTAAAACGCAACAATATTTTTAAAAATTGATGATAATATATGAAAATATTGTTCACACGTATTTACATCTAATACGTGCAGAGGCAAGTCGAAATGATCATTGAAATCTAGGTAAGCATACTTATTTAGGTAAAGACCTTTCTTCTACTTTAACATTAATTATTATTTAATGATTTACAATCAAAGAGCTGAAATCAAAAAACTGAAAACACTGCGCTTTAAACATTACGTAAAATCTGTAGCAATCTTGCTTTTAAGCAAGAAAAAAGGAGATGAGGACTTTCGCGAACGCCGTTTCCTCCAGTCCGTGAGGATTACGTAAAAACGAAAGAATATTTTTCTTAATAACAATAATAATCGTTGGCATTCAACAACAAAAAAAGTACCATAATTTCCGGAAGAAACGCCGCGGCGTTTACGTGTTTAAAACTTAAATTTTCAGCGGGTGCGGCGTTTCTACCCATGCGGCGTTTAGGTGCACTAAAAATAAAATATTTCCTATGATGGTCATTGTACATAGTTTGGATGGCCTTGTCATTGTGCATAGACTGGTGCTGTTCCCACACAAAAGACCACTCAGTTGCTTTTTGAGAAAGTTATTTTGTTTACATTCTTTCCCTTGAACAGACCTACATGCCTTATTCACCCTAAACAATATCTCAGAACAATAACATTCTTCCCCCTTTCAAATCAACATTCTCATCAGTTTGAATAGTCTCTCTCCTCTGCCATTCGATGAATCTTCCAGGACCCATCCTCTCCCCACCCTTGCCTTTTCTGCAATTTTTTTCAAAGGCGGACACGACTCCACCTGCCTCGCAATAACGAACTCTGACGTATTTCCCCTTCAGCATGAATGGATTTTTCTTGGCATTCTGCCAAATACAGATCCCATCAGTTTGGGTACAAGTACTTGTTGGACAGTTTTTAATTAGTGAGCGGAAAATTTTTGAAAATGTCTCTAAACGGCACAGAAGCTATACATTTCTTACCTTTAATTTATTTTTGAGTTATGGTTTCATTTCATGCATTTTTCCTAACTGGTATGTCATATATCAGGACTTAGGTTGAGTTTTTGCATCTATACGGCCCACGCGCAATTTAATCTATTGCGGCGTTTCTGTGTAATTTTAATTTTTTTTCCGCCATTTTTCTCGAGTGCGGCGTTTACGCTGATGCGGCCTTTCTTCCGGAAATTACGGTAATAGCAAAAACAAAGTTAAAAATTATAGGTGAAGTAGTAGTTAAGTTAAAATAAGGATATTAATTATTGTACGGTCTTTAACAGCTCTCAAACAGGATTTGAACCCTAGCCGAATCCTTTGGCCCCCAATAAAAGCAGTTTTACCTCTCCACGGTGCATCCTTTGTATTTCTGTTAGTATGATACTATAAAATGCCGTACTTCAAAGTTTGCGTTTCTTTTTGATTGAGGCTATAAAATCCAAAGCGGATGTTCTTACTCTAATTACTCTAATTCTGTTGATATATAAAAAGATGTTTTTTTTTTTTTTTTTTTTTTTTTTTTTTTTCGTTATGAGTAGTTGTACTCAGTGATTCTCAAGCTTTTTAGACTCGCGAACCATATAATATAATTAGGATTTACCGTAATCCTCATGTGTTTAGCTGCTCAGAAAAATATAATAATAGTATAATTGGAAATTAGGTATGATCGAAATACTTTGAAGGAACTGATGAAACAGATGTTTTGCAGACATCAGGACTAATATTTACAGTTTGTTTGGCAACAATGGAATAGAAATCATGGCGTCTGCTCTGCATTGGATACCTGATAAACTTTATAATTACTGTATTACAGCTGTTGGAGCTAATTATTATTTATTCCAAACAGAATTAAGGACATTTCATTGTGATTTATTGTTTGATGTGCATTATAAGGTTAGTTGTGTTACTTTATAGTCCAGCGCAATCATATGTTGAGTATTGTTTACACTTCTAATGCGTGCAAACATACAAATTTCGAATGATCACGTTGAAATAGATCTACTAAGATATTACTCATCGTAACTCATCGTACTCTCATGTAACTTTTCATTTGCAGATTTTTTTATTATTGCGTTTTCGTATCATAGTTAAATAGTTTTTGCGCAAATAAAAAACATTAGTAATTTAATATGCACTATTTATATAAGAATATAAATTTTTGTAAACATTCTGTGCATTTTTGTAAACGCAATATTACTCGTTATTTGTTATCTTGTCTCAAGAAAGCAACGTTATTTATGTGTAAAGTGATTGTAAAATGAATGAATTTTATATTTAAAAGTACATTTTAAATGTTAAGTCTATTTAAAATTTAATGAAGGTAGTAATGAAATATATTCTGTGTTATTTTATCTCTGAATGAAAGTATGTATTTCAGTTATCAGTACAGTTATCAGTATTCCTTCAGTTATTGTAAGAAACGGTCTTATAATTTTATTTATTTATAGCTATACAAAGAAGGACGTTTGTTTCAATTAAGTACTGAATTTGAAGATTTATCAGTGTTTGAAAAAGTATTAAAAGTAAAAGATAAAAGGTAATTAAATAATATTTTCTTCATCGCGTTTTCTTTTCTTTTTTTTTTTTTTTTTTTTCTTTCTTTCTTTTTTTTTTTTAATATTCAATATAAAAACTTGAAAGTTAAAATGTATTTTAATGAAATTTAAATAGACCTTATAACAAATGCTTTGATTGTCTGAAAAAATAATCATTTATTCTTATTTTCTTTTTTACTAAGTTTTATTACTTATTTATTTTCTGAAATCTTTAATGATTATTAATCAATAGTATATTTACTAGGTTTTAAGGTTGATCTTTGGATTATGGTAACTTGTCGATTTTTTGGGGAATATTTGGCGACCAACTCTGCTACAGCAACCCTCTATTTTTTTTTCGCCGCCATTTTGTCTTCACGAAGTAAAGACATGTTTCTTTTCTTTTTATTTACTCAACACTTTTTCCAACAATCTACTAGCCGAATTACATTTATGCTAGAAATTTTATGTAACAAAACTGCTTAATCATGATAAATATTAACTGCAAAATTGGAAAAAAGTGCACAATCGCAAACTCCTTGCGCGTTTTTCAGAATAGCACATACACATAAACCATTTACACGTCCACTTATTTTTACTTAAAAAAATCCCAGAATTGCACAAAAATGGCATTGCACACACTCTTAACTTTATCCATCTACACTGCTATTTTCTCATAAATTACAAAAATTTTCACGAAAATGCAGGAAAATTTTCTGAATCTTTAAACTCGGTAAAAAGCACATATATGAAATTACCTGATCGCGAAAAAGTATATACCCTTTCCAAGGATGAACATTTCCACGTATAAAATAACTAAAATATCCAAAAGCTTTTACCTCTAAATTATCTATTATATTATAAACGTCACTAACGAATTTATACCGCAAACATTAAAAATAGTTACAAATACTTAGTATCAAATATTTAAATTATTTCCATATACGTTTACTTCAACTGAAACGTATACCAAATTGCTACAAACATAAAATTCACAAAATAACTATCATTTAATTAAAATATCACTAAACCATGTACACATCGACTTATTTTTACTTAAAAAAAATCCCAGAATTGCACAAAAATGGCATTGCGCACACTCTTCACTATATCCATGTACACTGCTTTTTTGTCATAAATTAGAAAAATTTCACGAAAATGCATGAAAATTTTGTGAATCTTTAAATCCGGTAAAAAGAACATATATGAAATTACCTCATCGCGAAAAAGTATATACCCTTTCCAAGGATGAACATTTCCACGTATAAAATAAATAAAATATCCAAAAACTTTTACCTCTAAATTATCTATTATATTATAAACGTCACTAACGAATTTATACCGCAAACATTAAAAATAGTTACAAATACTTAGTGTCAAATATTTAAATTATTTCCATATACGTTTACTTCAACTGAAACGTATACCAAATTGCTACAAACATAAAATTCACAAAATAACTATCATTTAATTAAAATATAACTAAACCATGTACACATCGACTTATTTTTACTTAAAAAAACATCCCAGAATTGCACAAAAATGGCATTGCACACACTCTTCACTATATCCATGTACACTGCTTTTTTCCCATAAATTAGAAAAATTTCACGAAAATGCAGGAAAATACTCAACATATACTACTCAAATATATTCCAAAATACTACAAACATATAACTCACAAAATCACGATCATTAAATTAAAATATAATTAAATTAAAAAACACTACTTAAAATATAAATAAGCACATATATTAAATTAATAAAAAATAGATTACAATCCTAATTACTTTAAACTAAATCATTGTGCTAATAACAATTTTCCAATAATACCATATTAATTTATTTACTCCTTACATTTAGAACAATGCATAAAAATAATATCCTCAAATGATTAAAAATACTAACTTACCTAATCTTCTTCAGAATCTTCATTACGTGGCATGCACACTTCCCTACAGAAAGAGTTCCAATTGGCTGCAGTACTAATGCTAATTTCTAAATCCGAAATCCAGTAATAAACTGGCAGTCTATTTACCAAGTAATAAGAAATTAATAAAATTTCACCCATACTCAAACTACTTTCAGTACCCTTCCTTACACTCCGTTTCACAAAATGTCCATTTTCACCAGATTACTTGCACCACCATTCAAACTTGTCTGTAATATCCTTCCTTTCACACAATATCAACTTATTATTATCAGATAAACACATTAAAAATTTAGAATTCACTTTACATAGCGCCATGCAATCCAAAAATTAATCAACACTATTTCACACAACACACGATGAAGCTTAATACAAAATAATTTTTCCAAATTTACCCCCTTTTCCGATTAAAGAACTGTAATTCATCCATTAATGTCACATGACATATCTCATGATCTCTCATTTCCCTCACACAAAATAATGCGTAATCGGAACTTAGTACGTCTCACATTATTACCAAAGTCCTAGGTAGTAACCTTTATCGCCTCCAAAATGTTGCCAAACTACCTGTTACCATATTCCAAAGATCAGCCGGTTTTAATTGTAAATTGTATCTTTTTTTTTTTTTTTTTATTCATTTGCTTTAAAATCAGCATAAATAATATTCTTTACATTTTTGTTTAGGCATCTGCTTCATAATTGCTTTCAAGCATTAATGAACTATGGTTCTCAAATCGCGTCTAAACTTGCTGAGAAATACAGAGTCCGATGCTCAGATGTTTGTATTTCATCTCTTAATGAGGGGAAAAAACTGATTGAATTTGGGTTTGGTCTAGGTATGTTTATTTAAATTTTACAATACTTAGAATTTTTTTTCTTGTGAATTACTTTCAAATCTTAATTTTAGCATAAAAAGTTTCATTTTTGTAAATTTTGTGTTCATTTATTTTGCCACCTATTGGACGTAAATAAACTAAGTCACATAACCAGGGCATAGACCCTGGATCTCCTTACTTGTGAAATTACATAGAAAAATCTAAGAATTTTAAGTAATAAAAATTTTTGGCTCTAGTGTAGAATTAGGTGCCCCTTCAATTAGCGATATTTTTATTTATTTTAATATTGGCAATGAAACCTCATTTCTGGTTACGAAGATAGTTTTAACTTTGTTTTAACTTCCTGTTGTTGTTTTTTTTTAATGAAAATAGATTGATGTGTACATGGGCAAATTTCAGGCAGTGCGTGGTGCCTAGTTTGTGCAATTCTGGGATGTTTCTTTAAGTGAAAACGGGTCGATGTGTACATGAACACAGAGTTTGTGCAATTCTTTGACTTTTTATTTTGGTTTTGTGTCACAGCCATCATGAAATTGTGCCTTTCTGCCGCCAATCTTGGTGTCAAAAAAGAATCTCCAAAAAACAAGGGGCACCCAATTGTAAACTTTTACCAATTTTTTTTTTTAATTATGAGAAAAACGGTATATATATTTATATACTACATAATTTTGTTTTCAATAAAAATTTATTCTTTATTCATTGTTAAAATAAATGGTATAACTAAGCTCAAGTTGTAATCCATATAAATATTTTTTCAGGCATACTTCTAAAAAAGGAATATGAAATTCTGAATGAGCTGGAAACAAATTAATAGTATGCTAAAATAATAAATTTAAAATTTCTGAATTTACATCACATCAGTTTCACTTTGAATTTCTTTCTAATTTTTGTTTTTTATAAAACATTTATGTATCCTTAAAAGTACTTAGTGCAGATGAAATTTACATGTTAGATAAGTTATAAAATGTTTTTATATGTGTGAAACTTCATAATACTTTAGTGCAAAGTTTTTTTGTGCTTTCATAATACTATTAGTACAAAGTCTGAGATCCTGAACTGTGGGCGATTCCAGATTTCTGAGATTTCTAGATTTTAGATCATCAGTTTAAATCTAGTAAGATAATACAGGGTGTTTATAAAGTCTCGGATCCATTTTGATGTTTAATAACTCATAAAATAATGAAGATATAAACAAACTTATGGCATTTATTGATGGAATAACTTATATATTTTCCTTTTCAGGCTTGAATATCTTTACTTTTGTAAATATCATTTGTGCGTGTGATTAATTTTAAATAATTTCAATTTCCAATCTAAATATCGTCTGCTTATTAATTGCATTTTTTCTCTTTTAATGTCCCTAATGTGCACATATGGGGAGCTGAAAACCCCCATGAATACCGTGAAGCACAAAGGGATTCCCCAGATGTTAATGTGTGGTGTGGACTAATGCACGACCGAGTCATTGGGTCTTTCTTTTGTCTCATCAGTCGTATACTTAGACATGTTGGAAAACTTCGTATTTCCACAACTAGAAGAGCTTGAGCCATATGTCTTTTTGCAACAAGATGGTGCACCACCTCATTGGGGTACCATCGTTCATAGTCCTTTGAATGACCATTTTACAGGAAGATGGATTGGACGAGGAGGTCCAGTTCCTTGGCCACACAGATCACCTGATATAACGCCACTAGACTTTTTCCTTTGGGGATTTATAAAGGACAATGTTTACAGGAGGAGAGTGTTGAACATTGATGACCTAAAAGCCAGAATTACAACCGCAATAGCTTCTGTGGATGCCAACATGCTTGCCGGTACCTAGCGTGGAATTGAATATCGAATTGATGTTCTCTGTGCGACAAAGGGGGCCACACGTGGAAGTTCATTGACAAGGGTCATGAAACTTTTTGAGTCTATGTAACCATTTATGTTATTAATTTTAATCTATCTTTATTATTTTATGAGTTATTAAACATCAAAATGGGTCCGGGACTTTATAAACACCCTGTATGTAGATATGTCTATATTGCATGCTTATCTCTAACAGGTTTGCGTGAAAGCAGATGCAACCTCATCTGGTAGCAAAAATTTTACAATTTAGATGAGCACTGTGCAGCAAAAATTAGGAGTGGGAAAATGTTTAGAATTTAGGAGAGGCACTAGGCAGCAGAATTTAAGGGCAGCAAATTCATAGCCTCTGGTGCCGTCCCCCCTGATCCCCTACCCGCAACTTTATAAGGGCCGAAAGTGTAATCCTGGTCATTAAAAAGCAAGAATTAAGAATTAGTTATTATTTTGGTCAGCATCAATACACCAGTGTGTGAATGTATATGGTATTTAAAATCTCTTATATGGATTGAGAACATATTAGATTTTGACTATATATGGTAAATTGGAAGTGGTATTAACAGATTTTCATGAAAAATAAAGAATCAGTAAAATAAGGTTTGCCAAATTGTGTCACTAAGTGATAAGTTACACTTTATTTAAACTTCAAACAGAGGTAGTCAGTCATATTTGAAAAACATGACCTTCGTTTCAGGTGTAGTTTCAAGTTTCAAAAATGCCAGTCTGTAGTGGTTTTAGATGTAATAATCATTATTTTCACAAAGCAAAATAACAGTTGAGGGAAAAGTAAAATTTTTTTAAATGTGAAAAATTCTGACTTTACTGTTACCCAGAGAGTTTTTGTCTTCTTTATTTTTTATTTTTAGCCCATAGGGTGTTAACTCAGAAGGGCTATTAATTTCGTTTTGACATTTTGCGTTGGTTTACTATAAATATCGATTCACTTTTCGAATTGTTGCCACCAAATATTAGAGTCCTGTGTTATATATAAAGAAATTAAATAATGAAGAAATTAAATAATTAATAATGTATGTATGTAATGTTTCTCGAATTGTGATAAACTAATGGTACCTAGAGCCATCACATTTTGAATAACGTAATCTTCCACTGAATATGGACATCTAGAAGCCCTAATTTGGAATTTGAAATTTGTTTTGTTATCTGTTTCATATTTTGTAACACTTTAACAAATTTTTGATTAACAAACTCAAAGTTTTCAAAGCGAGCAATGGCGATATTGTACAGAAAAGAAAACATTTTTACTTCAGCGTGCGATACTGTGTATCATAAATTCTAAAGGTATGCTCATTTTAAAATTATTTTACGATATTGCTGTTGAATTTAATTGAATTTTATGGTTTAAGTATAAAAACATGACATTTAATAAACAAAGGCAGCACACAAAACATTAAAGAAAAGGCCTCTTTGGGCATAATGTAAAATCTGAAAGCATTCAGATTTTATTTATTTTTTAATCTTTCTTTCTTTCTCCCCCTCCCAGGTTTAAATATGGTCTTTCTGATATCAAAGTTCATCAGCTTTGCTGTTAGGAATACTCATTTTTTTATTCTGTTATCCCATACAATGGAAAAAACTATATGTGTTCATGTACACATGCATTCCCATGCTTTGATTTGAAAACTCTGCATCAATAGTAGTATGTCTTGTAGTGGTGTATTGTTTTGGATTCCCAAATCAATGACTAAACAATCACACAATTTTTAAAAGCAGTATACCTTTAGAATTTTCAATAGAATGTAAGTTTTGCTGACATTTTCTTTTTTTTCTCAGAACATGATATTCATGTCCAGTTTTCTTAGTTTTCCTGAGGCAAATAAGAAATATGACCAACTTTTTCATTTGTTAATTATTTACTTATTCAAAAGGACTTCCTTCACATATCACATTAGTTTCAACAACAAAAATCACAAAAATTAGTTGACATAAAATTGAAATAGACACAAAATTTTAAATTAAGACTAGTAGCCAAAATTTAATCCAAAATTTAAATGTAATCCAAAATTTCTTATTATAGACCTTTATATTTATTGGAATAAATTATTTGATTTTGTTTACAAAATGATCAACCGGAAGTGATACTTTATTAAAAGCTTGTTGCTATTTAAAACATGAAAGTGATGGTAGGTTATGTGCTGGCCATATCAGATTTTTATTTTTAAAATGCTCAATAAAAGTTTGTAAAATGGGCAATAATATGCTTAGGAACTCATTATGTAATTTCGTGATAGGGGATTATTTCGCTAAATGAAAAGAAAAAATAGTAACAAAGAGATTTTTGTCTATTCTGAAATTCTTGAAGTCAGTTGAGCTTCTATATAATTTTCATACAGAGATGGATATTAGTCTCTACTTTGTTATAAGTGTTTACATGAAATATTTGCATTCAGACTTATTTAGGACTTTCAATTTTTCTGTCTTTAAATGATACATAATCTTTCTTTTTGACTTTACACATTATGGCTATCTAATAAAATATTCAGGAAACCATTAAAAAAATTGGATATTGTTAATTTGTTCTCTTTTCCTTTTAAGCCTTTGATATATAAGCAATTATTTATCTTTTATTTTATTTTAGGTAATTTTTTAATGGATGCTGGTTGGTTTCTAGAGAGTGAAATTGTTTTCAAATCATTATTAGAGTTATGCTACTCATGCGACAGATCCGAAAGATTCAAAATAGCCCAGGATAGTGATAATAAAATAAATATATATCCTATCATTTTAGAATGTTATGTCAGGTATGTATATTTTTTATATATATTAATGTGAACTTTCATTCTTGTCTTGTTGTTTAGTAGTTTATGTAGCATTAATTTGATGCTGTAAATAAAATACAACAATCCTACTTGTGAAAGCCATCACTGAATAGTGCTGAGAAAAAAGTGTGAATTACAAACCAGTAATGTAATGCAGCTAAAACAATAATGTTTTCAATTCTTTGTTGAACTGAGCTTGGAAATAGCTAATAAATATTTTGTAAATGATAAAAATTATAAATTTAAATTGATTTCCATATTTCATTAATAATGTGCTATTTTAATTCAGTTTCTTAAAAAAAAAAAAAAAAAACTTTCTTATAAATCAGAAGGTTATTGTTTTACAGTCAAACGTCGGATATATATTCGGTCACCCATAATCTGGAATCATCTATAATTCGGACCTCAAAGCTACAAACTTTCTGCGCATGCGTTGACGCTTGCGCATAATACCTTTTCGCCTGCGCATATGCGAGTACGCATGCACATAATAATGTTTACGCATGCACGTTTAATGTATAACGAACAGTATAAGGTAAGCTAAAATTATCTATTTCAGTTAATGTTGCAGATTGCGTTGTTCCTTAATCTTTGAATTGGATACGGCTTATTATTTTTTGCAGACTGTTAGAAGAATTTTATAAAAGTAAGTTGGAACTTTCGATTATGTCAAATAGAATTTCTGATGCTGGAGCTGCCAAAGAAATCTACAAAGCGAAAGTATGTTTCCACGTCCATCAAACAAAAAGTGGAATTGCTGCAAAAAATGGATAAAGACATATCCTTTGTTTATCTAACCATTCCAAAATCTGTTTATCAATTTCACGCTGCTCTGCGTGGGGAGGGGAACGTCGTGGCGCGCAATGAACTGGAAGTTGATCTGTCAGCACTATCCTTGTCTTCAGGGCAGATGTTTTTATTTTATTCGGCTTATAATTCCTTACTAAATGCAGTATTTCATCTCGATGTACTCCGTCTTTGATATGATTTAAATCCAATTCCTCATCATTATAAATATCATGAATACAAATCAAATAGTTTTCTGGTTGCAATTTTCTAATTTCGGCTATGCGTAATGTATGCTTTACGCATGCATGCGTTGAAAGAAATGTTTAATAAAGTAAATAAATAAATATTAAGCTTTTTTTAAAAAATTTTGATACTCTTTAGATCATAATTGCTCTTTGTTTCATATTTTTAATTTTATAATTTCTGTATGCCATCTCACCAGATTTAAACTGATGATCTGTAATCCGGAAAAATCGATAATCCGGAATCGCCGAAGTCCCGACGAGTCTGGATTAAAGACTTTTGACTGTATTACTTAAAAAATTTCTTAAATATTTTCAGGAGAAATAGTGAAATTTCATGAAATCTTCATGTTCCATGATATATACAGTTTCATGAAAAACTTCATGACTCAGAATTAATTATTGTAATGAGCTGGCTGGGACCAAAGCAAAATTTACAAGTTCTATGTACAACTGAAAGGAAGATGCATAAAAACATTTCAATATGAATGATAATGGTTCATTCTTTCCAGTCCATTCATAAATATATATATATATATATATATATATATATATTTGCCAAACCAGAAAACAAAAGCTTTTGACATTTCAGAGGTTAATATGTATACATGTGACATCATGATTTAAACTTAATGTAATATAACGCCTTTTTTGCAGTGTCAGTAAAAGAATTAACCTGGCAATAACATACCATGTCAATTATCCTAACCTGAAACAAAAGAGTTGCCAAAGCAGCTACTTATTTAAAATGCTGACATTAACGAAAAATTTTCAACATACAATGACGTCCCATGCAATCGCTGGCTTTCTTCAGCTTCAGAATATGACATTATATAATAACATATTTAATGTTTGGCATTGCTGTTTTTGTTTTGTAAAGCTTACAAATTCTTTATTAACAAACTTTGCAGTTTGAAAGCATGCAGTGGTAATACTTTTCGAAATAAAGCAGATTCTTATCTCCAGCATGTGAGACTGTTGCCACTCTGAAAAATGAGGGCAAAAATTAGTGTTTTCTGAGTTTTAGTTTTTAATTAATATCTCAGAGGATTAAAGTCGTACGAAGATGAGAATGGTCGAAATGGCTTCCCACTTTTTGGAATCCGAGGGTATCTCCCTCAGAACTGAACTCGCCACTGTTCAGGAAGAGATAATGCTACAAACAAGCAGACAGACATGCACAGATCTTAATAGTATAAATTTCCAAGAAAGAAAGAAAGTGTATCAGATATGAAGCAATAATACAAATGAACAGTGTGTAATTGAATGAGCATGGTATTATATTTTTAAAATTGAAATTTATTTTTATCAGCCTGACACCTAAAGCAGAGATATATGAAACCTGAGAAAAATTTATTCATGACTTTTACAAAAAAAAATATGTATGCATTCAACTCCTGTGAAATAGCTTTTTTTTTGGGGGGGGGGCATAATATAAAAATCCAAAACTAATGGAGAAAATTAATGAAATATAAACAATAAAAGATGCAGATTTGTAAGTTTGGCATGGTGATTTGTAAATTAGTCATGGTCTATGTACATAATCAATACCATCCTGTGATAATTAAAATAGATTAGCAATAGCCCCTTAATGCTTAATTTTAATTTGTGTATTTCACCTCGCTAGTCTAAATATAGTAGCTTTTCCTGAATTGTGTTGAGACTTGTCCATATCATATGACTGTTACATAATGTTGGTAACTAAAAGAACTAAAATTCAAACAACCAATAATAATTTTACAGCAATATTAATTATCCAATCAAATGCATTGAAACCAAAACTAACTCATTCTGAATAAAGATTTCATACTAAACAAAAGGTGCTTTTGTTTCTACCTCTGTTGCCAAAAATACTGCTGCTTTGTCTTTTGCAAAACAACAGATTAAATATTCATTTTTATTTCATTCACTTGAAACATTATTTGTGCCTGTTCCAGAACAGTTACATTTTGATATTGTTTTGCAGAAGAAGGGAAAGCAGCAAGCAGCAGTCTTTGGGGCAGCAATTTAAATTATAATTTGTATTCACACATTTTTTATCTTATGTGTAATATATATGCATTATTAAAAATTACATTGTTGCTGAAAACTGTTATGTGAGTTTGAATTTGAATAAGTTTGATGGCTGTGTTCATTGATGTAAATTAATTCTTTTTTCCCTTTTAATAGGTGCTGAAATGAATCAGTAATGTATGCTGTTTGTAGTTACTTATAAGAATATTTTTTATTTTAAAGATTGCTGCGTGCACAAAACATATATTGCAAATTTAAAGATGCCCAAGAAACATTTTATGAAGCCCAAGCATGCATAGAAACAATCAAAGAATTGGAACTAGATGTTAATTTTGCCAGTATTTATGGAGAGTTTTCTGTCCTAAATTTTGGTCAAAATAACTATCAAGAGGTAACTATAGATATGTTTTATTACATTAAAATTTTTAATTTATTTTTAAAATTTTCTGTTTATTATTATTGTTGTTGTTATTTTGCTCAGGCTTATGAATGGAGTTTGGAGGCCCTGAGGGAACTCGATTCTTCTATGTATCCAAGAGTAAGCATCACTATTTTGATTCATAAAAAATGTAACTTTTTTTTAGATATATGCCATTTATCTATAAAATAAAGCTGGTTGCTTTCAAGTTAGCTGAATGAATTATTTATTTATAATTAAAATAATTTTAAGGGCAATTAATAGCTTTTATTAAAATGTAATTTAAAATTTGTTAAATTAAAATGTAATTTAAAAAACATAAATCAACTGTATAAATTATGTGAACAGTTACTCTAGCAAATACAAATTACTTTTACCATAAAAATTTGACATAATTCGAAGTATTAACCTCATGCAGAACAATTTTGCTTAGATTAATCTAATCTACATAGATTTTCATATGACTAGATTTGTTTAATAAATGTTATCATTATATAAAATTTAATTTATCTAAAAGATGTATAAAATGGTTATTAGTTAAGTGATTGTTCTCTAAATCTTGCATATTAATGCAGAATAATTCCCAAGTCGCTAAACCCAGTACAATCAGCTGACTTTTGTATAACTCTTGACGCAATGACCCATCAAGATATAACAATTGTGGGGGAAGGCAATGACCATAGTTGATAACACAGATTTATTACTATCTACAAACATAGATTACATTAGGATTACAATTAATGAAATAATATACGAGCGGTTGAGCGACGTGTGCTCCGCTTGCCAGCTAGTCCTCATCTTCTCCCGAAGGCGGGAAACACATGCTGACGCAATGCATATGTCACACAGTAGGGGATTAGGGAATAACATGACATAACATTTCCCGCATTCAGCCATCATGACCAGACAGCTGACCTCGCCTGAAGCAACATAGTATATCATCAAATTAAAACAAAATTATTATAATATAGTAACATAGGTATGAGAAAAAAATAATCTGTAGATACAAAGCTGAGGATACTTGCACAAATGGAGCAAAAAAATAGATTAAACACACCACAGCAGTTAACTAAAAATAAAAAGAACATTAGTTATGACAAAGTGAATTAAAAAGTTGATATGAGGAAAGAAAAATATTATAAAGTTCTCAGGTGTCATCTGTCCAAACACAGGAGGACCTATAATGCTGACAGTTTAATAAAAATCAAGTGATACATTCAATATTGTTGGACCAGGGTTTCATGTATTCAGCACAAATGGATGTTTTGGATGGTCCATCGAAAAACGCTCACTTTTCCACATCATATGTGTCATTTTGTTTGAGCTTGGTGACTTTATAAGGTCTGAGAAATTTCTGTTTGAGTTTTAGACCAGGGCCAAACTGAGTTCGCTTGATTGCCATGAGGTCATGAAGTTAAAATTTTTGTGCTTGTTTTCGTCGCAAATTATAAGCATGGCGATTTTCGTCTTGCACTTTAGAGATTTGCTGTTTTGCATCCTTACGGAGATCGTCACGTTGCTGAATGAATGCAGATTTGATCTCCTCGTCGATAAGAGCAGCGATGTTGATATCATTTTGCGATTTCATTTTAGTCCCAAAGAGAAATTCAAAGGAAATGGAATTGATGCTATGTTGAAAAGTTGAATTAATAATTTGTTGCATGGTGAGAACATGGCGGTACCATTTTTCAGGGTTGGTGATGGAGAGTTTAGAAAGGACAGCAATAATAATGGAGTTCAAGCACTCAACTTGACCGTTCGATCGTGGACGGCCAGCTGTAATAAGAACGTGCTTTATTCTCTGTGTGTCACAATAGTTTGCAAATGTAGTGGATTTGAATGCAGGGCCTCAATCAGAGATAATCCGTGAAGGATTTCCGAAGACTGATCTTTGAGTTTCCAGCCAATTGATAACTTCATCTGCATCTGTAGACTTTGTCGGATAAAGCCACATGAATTTGGTAAACGAGTCTATAACTGCCAAAATATGTTTGTATTTCTTTGATGTGGTGGCAAGGGGATCTAGGTGGTCGATATGGTACGTGTGCAAGGGTATATCGTCTTCGTCAATGGGGGGGGGCAGTAGTCCGTCTTGTTTGCCATGCTTTCGATTATTGAGGATGCATGGAATGCAGTTATGTATACACCGCTCAATTTTTCTTTCAGATTTGAGATAAAATATTCTTTGTTTAAAAGTTCTTGAGTGCAGATTACAGCGAAGTGGCCTCGTTCGTGAGCTGTTTTAATGACATTTGCCTGCATATCCTCAGGTACCACAAGTAAGTCAATGCCATTGATGTTTTTGTACAGAAGATTGTTCTTAATGAGAAAGTTATCATACGAAGGCGTTGTTTGAAGGAGAGCTTTAATAACCGGAATATGCTCGTTGGTTTCTTGTGCTTTGCGAAATTTGAGAAGGACACTGTCTTGGATAGTCATGCAACATGGACTGCGACTGAGGGCATCCACGTGAACCATCTTTGAGCCGGTACGGTGCTCAATTTCATAGACAAAATCTTGGAGATATAAAACCCATCGGGCTATTCTCGAATTGAGTTCCTTTTTATTTAAAGTTTGCACAAAAGCGTTGCAGTCAGTGATAATTTTAAAATGTGAACCAAGGACGTAAATATGGAACTTATTTAAAGCATCAACAATTGCAAGGACCTCGAGTTCATAACTGGTGTATTTACGCTCATTGTCCGATTTTTTTTTTTTTACGTGTAGTAGACAGAATGAAAGCTGTTATCGTTCATAGATTTTTGTAGTAGAACTGCCCCAAGCCATCAATGGATGTGTCAGTATGAATTTCAATAGGACTGTTTTGATTAAAAAACACTTAAAACTGGTTGCTGAGAAAGCAAATATTTTAATCTGTGAAATGCGGCTTTCTGATCAGCATGAAATTGAAAGGGGGTGTCCTTACGAAGGAGATCACTAAGAGGTTTTGCAATGCTAGAATATGAAGGGAGGAATTTCCTAAAATATCCCGTGAGACCGAGAAAGCGTTGGACATCTTTCATACTCTTAGGTTCAGGGTAGTTAATTACAGATTTTGTTTTCGAAGGGGAAGGGAAAAGTTTACTGTCTTCAACGATATGTCCAAGAAATTCGATTTTTAACATTCACGAAAATTAATTTGTAGACCATATTCACTAGCAACTTTGAGTACTTGATTGAGACGATGAATGGCCTCATTTTCGTCTTTGGCTGGAATAACGACATCGTCTATGTAGGGTAAAACATAACCTTTGACAATTAAATTATGAAAAAGATAATTTATAAAGCACTGGAATACTGAAGGGCAATTTGAAAGACCAAGTGGCTTTCAAAGAAACTGGAATTTTGCATTGTGAGTTACAAAAGCTGTATATGGTTTACTTTCATCCACTACTAGCACATGAAAAAAGTCGTTACGTAGCTCAAGAGTACTAAAAATTTGGGCGTCTTGAAGTTTATCCAAAATGTCATCAATAAGAGGAAGAGGAAAATGATCCTTAATTAAAAGTCAATTAAGTTTCCTATAATCGATGCAAACACGGGGTATACCGTCTTTTTTACGCACCACCAGAACTTGACTGGCATATGGAGATGAACAAGGTTCAGTAATTTTAAGTTTCAACCATTCATTTATTTGTTTGTCAACAATTTCCCATTCAACAAAAGGAAGGCGTCTAGGAGGGTGAAAAATCGGTTTATGATCAGATAGAGTGATATTAAGTTTAATATCTGTCGTCTTTGTTTTAATTGGGACATAAGAATTCAGCAATTGTTCTGCCACAGCACGAGTTTCTTTGGAAACATTTGAACCAATACCAAAAGCTGGAACATCGTCATTTATTGCAAAAATGAAAGATTCAGGAGTAGTTTCAAAGCATTGCTTGGGAGGTTTTGAAAAATATATACCATCTGGTTAATAGTTAATTTAGCATTTTTAATTACATCACATCCTACAATAAGAGAAAACTGCATAGAATGATTTGGAACAACTCTAATATTAGCCGGAAAGTCCTGGTTATCAATGTTGATAATGGTTTGAAAATAGCTAATAATAGGATTTTTCGAGAATTCAAAACCAGTTAACACTCCAGAATTATTTGAAAGTGGTGGGGAACCAAGTTGAATCCATGTGTTTTGGTTCAGTAATGTGACCTCACTTCCAGTGTCAATTAATCCAGAAATTGTGCTATTGAGTATAACGACAGTTTTACACATATGAGAGGTTTGTACTGTATTTACTCTGGCAGGTGGAGTGGAAGTCTCATTTGGAGTAGTGGGGCGGCAATCCGTAGATATGTGTCCAAAGCAACCACAAGTTAGACACTTTGGGCCAAGAGAACGATTAGGACAGAACCATGAGAGGTGTCTGACCTCATTGCAGTTAAAACAAGTTTGTGGTTTAGTTTTAGATGAACCAGTATTATTAAATTTTGTGTCGTGTTGTTGGTCTAAATTTTTTCATCCAGTACCATGTCTGGATACATATTTTTAAAATTTGATGGATGAGAGATATTTGTATGTCTAGTCGTAACTACAGTTTCATAAGTGCGTAGCTTTTCCTTGAATTCAGAGTATGATTTTGCACCGTAGAGAATAATTTTATCGGATGGGGTACCTAATATTCCTTGAATGGTATACTGAATGACAGAAGTCTCGTCGATAACACCGTCACCACGATTCGCAATTTCGCGCATTGCGATAACATATTGCATAAAGCTTTCATTCGAGCACATTTTTCTTTTGAGTTGTTTATGAATTTCAATAGTTGTAATTTTATCAGAGAACTCATTAAGTAATACTGTTTTAAACATGTCGTATGAATTGAGATTCCATTATGAAAACAAAAAAGTTTTAGCAGTACCCACAACAAGTCATTTCGCAAAAACTAATTTTTGCTGGTCGGTAAGATTTGGGAATAATTGGAAATTATCCTCGATATCATTGAAAAAAGCACAAACTGAATAGGAATCATTGCCTGAAGAGTTTCTGCAAGTGTTTGAAAGATCTTTCAAAACAAACCAAAAGTCATGACTCATCTCGCAAATCTCGGTGCTCGCCATCAAAACACCGGAGCGACTCGAATTCAAATTTATTACTTCTGCATCAGAAGAAACAACGCGATTTGGGCTTGGCGCCGTGGAGGGAGGAGAAAGGGGAACAGAAGAACTTAGACCTACAGGCATAGGTGCACTGTCGGTGTTTGAAATTGAATGATTGTCATCGGATAAAAAACTAACATCTAGGGAATTGTGAAAATCTGTCAGATTAGTGAGTGCATGAAATCTGATAAAGAAAAATCTTTTAATAGAAGTTCTTTATGTTTTGCCAAATCGAAACTGTCTGGGAATGCGGCAAAATTTCGCATTCTCTTTCACGAAGAATGATCAAAATCGGAATATCCGAGCACGGTATTAAATAATTTAATAACTCGTGTTGTGCCATATTTAAGAGAATTCGCTATCAATGGGATATCACCTAATTTTAGGGCCATACTTTAAACAGTAAAATAGGACAATATGAATATGAAATAAGGTATGTATGAATGAGAATTAAACAGTATAAACGCAGCTTAAAATTGTAATACTAATAAATTATGAACGAATCAGGGAAAAATGGGCCTACCTAACTTCGGGACAGTCCTTATAATCCAATATATTTCTTGGCCAATCCAATATAATCCAAAATCGAATTTCGATTTAATGTCCAAAATCAGAAGAATGGTCAAGTATCATGTAACATCATTCACATATGTCGTCCAGCTTGAAGAATATTAAATTATCATAAAGGCACGTCTTCATTCACATATGTCATCCGGCTTGAAGAAGAATATTAAATCGTCATAAAGGCAAGTCTTGTCTTTGTTAGCTTTCTGAATGTCTTTAGTGATTGCTGGTGCTTAGGTTCGACTAACGCATGCACAAAAGGCACAGTCAAGCCCCCAAAATGTAGGGAAAGGCAACGACCATACTTGATAACACATATTTATTACTACTCTCAAACATAGATTACATTAGGATTACAATTAATGAAATAATATATGAGCGATCGAGCGATGTCTGCTCCATTCGCCAGCTAGTCCTCATCTTCTCCCGAAGGCGGGAAACACATGCTGACGCAATGCATATGTCACACAGTAGGGGATTAGGGAATATCATGACATAACATTTCCCACACAATTATTATGCAAGTTTTGGCAAATTTTTCATTCACCTTGTGTAATTTTTTATTCAGTATAATGACTCATTAGTTGATCAAAATCTTGAATGCATGAAAAAGATAATCTTGAACCTTAAAAATAGATGATCCCCCTCCCCAAGGAGTAGATGAAACATTGGTTAATTACTGCAAATGAACATCAGGTAGACTACATGAAACAGAGCAAGCAATTTTTTTTAGATGGCAATTTTTTTTTTAATATTCCAGAATATTTTTCCTTTTTGGAACTGTACTGCATCTGATAAACATACAGTATGAGAATGAAAATCATGGAGACTTCAACAATGCCTGATATCAGAAATGTTCAGATCTTAGATCATCAGTTTAAATCTAATAATATGGAAATTTTAAAATTAAAAATTTGAAATAATTGTGTATGAAGCAATGAAGTATTTATGACCTTAAAGGAATCAAAATTTAAAAGAAAAATAAAACTCAGTATCTCTTTATTATATCATTTTCTGTACTGATACTCTCTCTTTAATATTATAGATTGATATAATTTCTTGTTCAGTTATATAGCTCCATTGTTCAAGTGTTGTAATTGCCATGTCTTGAATTCCCACTAAACTGTCAATTGAAATCTTTTCATTTAGTAACATCTATGTCATTTCGTTCTTTATCAGTTGCAATATTTTTCAATTTAAAACCATACTACATATTTTACTGCCTGATCGTTGATTAATAATTGGGACATTGTCATTGCACTGTTATATTATCTTCATTTATTATTAAATCTCCACATTTCTTCACAAATTCCATTAACTGGAAAATTTCGCCTTTTGCTTGTGATATCCCAAAACTGCCAAATGCATGATGATCATCATCATCACTGTGAAATATGATTATGATAAGCTTTTTTTAAAAAAATATCTGTAGACATGTCTGCTCATGACCTTGAAATGCTCCACGCAGTAGATTTTATGCTAAAATATTTAAAAATTCTTTAAATAGTCTTGTTATTACAAATTTAGCACAAATTTAATGCACTCTTAACCCCTTCGAGCCGGGTAGCGAAAACACGCGCTTATCGCTGAGGCCGGCAGTGTCTTACGCGAGCGTCTCTCCAGGGCCGGGGGCTTTTTTGCTACTAAGCCTAAATCCATGAAATTTCCGAAGTATCAACGCATTGTTTAATAATGATCTATAGAGTATTTAAACGGCTTATGCTTTATAAATATTTTTATATATATACTTTAATTACTTATTTCTTGTTTAAATGCATATTTTACACATTTTATTTTAATTACTCACCATTTTATGAATTTTAACATTATACATCTGAAAACTAAATATATTACTTAAAATTCTCTTTTCGTATGAAAAATTTGAATACAGGGATCTACACACAGTCCTATGTTACATTCCTTGCACTCGTAATAACTCATTTGCCGTTTTGGAGGATTTTTCCGGGAATGTGAACAAACGAAGCATCGTCGTCTCATTTTCTTATCAGTCTCTTCGGAACAAAGTTTTGGAAAATGTCTTTCAGTTAATCTCTCAGAATCAATATCAGAATATCAGAATTTCAGAATCAATATTTGAAATATTTTGCATCATTTCTGCTATTTCATGCTCTGTTAAACATTTTCGACGCTTCGACGTTGCAACGGTAAAAACAAAGAATTCACGTCTAACAAGATCTAATTATTTTCTAAAAATGGAACTGCAAACCGAAATACCCAACGCTTTAGAGCAAATAAAACTTCTCTACTTACAGTAAACAACTACCACGTGCGAATAAAGTGCGATTTAAAGAGACGTCATAAATAACGCCATTCGGAAACATTTACTTCTCGTTTGTTTATATAATCAAAAACACGTGTATGTGAGTCATGCTTCTCTCATTTCGAGTAGAAGGTCTAATTTACATGTATCTGAAACCATATGGACATACAGTGCCATCTTGTGGCAGAAATTATAGGTTGAAAAACATTCCAAAGTACTGGCACAAATACGTGACAGTCGGTAGAGAATGGAACAATCCTCTGGCACACCTGCGTGTCGGCCGGTAGGTAAGTGCGTTCGTTGCTGGCACGTATACGTGACAGTCGGCGCGAAGGGGTTAACTGAGTAATGGATGTATAATTCAGAGGAAGGAATAAGTTGGAGATGATGTCTTTTATTACAGCTGTAAATGAAGTAAAAACTCTTCTCTTCTGTAATCGGCACAATTTTTGCTAGTTTATCAATTGATTTCAAATATTGCCGAGCATCGTATATGAATTAATTTTCAAACCGATCATTCATTAATATTTGTGTCACTCGCACTCTTTTAAACAATACGAGGAAAATGTTTACTGCTTTAAATGTCCGAGATTGTGTATTTTTTCTGATAATGAAAATTTACACTTGTGCATTTCTGCAGCTTTTGCAGAGGCCAAAATTGTTAGCTTTGCTTTGGAATTTTTTACTCTAGTTGAGGCTTTTTCTGTATAGGTCAACAAGGGGGCACATATTGCCAGAAAAAAAACAGTTTCATGAGTGTTATTTGTTTAAATTAAGACACAATAACACGCCGAATAAATACTAATTCAGAAGTCAAACAACAAAAATCAGCGCTATATTTACAAAATTTTCACAGGACTAGTTTCGATGGTTTTACCGAACCACCATCTTCAGCTGCAAAACCGCAAATGAAGAAGATAGGAAATAATGATTGGATAAGATAAGAAAGCCTGGACAAGAATAAGCAAGTGGTGCCATCTGTTGGCGAAACCAGAACTAAAACATAATTTCTCTAAAAGCCGAAGGCAAATTTGGATTGGAATTAGGATCGTTAACTAGAACAGAAAGATTTTTATGAATGTGAAATGCCTCTAGAAAATCCAGTTCTCCAATGGAAGATGTTTTTTGAATAATTTTGGCAGCAGAAAAATTGAAAGTGTGATTTTCGGACCAACAACGTTGAGCAACAGAAGACTTCTGTGTTTCCTTTTTTCTAACTTTTTTAATTTGATACAAATTGTATCAAATTTAGGTACTGCCTCGTATTCATTAGCTAAATATTTAGTTTCTAGATTTTCCACTCTATTAGACAATAACATTTACACCATAAGAAATTCAATAGAGTTTGTAAAAAAAGTTAAAAACATTTCTCCTAGTAATTTACTCATGGTTTCTTTTGATGTAAAATCATTATTCACCAATGTCCCAGTGAAGGGTGCATTAAGATGTCTAGAAACCAGACTTCGAGAATTTCATTTCTCTTGCATCGAAATTGATGAGCTAATTTCTCTCACTCAACTCTGTTTGAAACAAACACATTTTGTTTTCCAAAATAAATATTACAAGCAAACTGAGCGATTAGCCATGGGAAGCCCCCTCAGTCCCATCCTGACTGATATCTACATGCATTATTATGAATCAAAATTATTTGAAACTTTAAACTTCCCGGCATGGTTCCGCTACGTAGACGATACTTTTACCCTGTTTGAAGTTAATAAAGATGATTTAAATAAAGTTCTTTCAACAATGAATTCTATTGATCCTGCTATTCAGTTCACTTTTGAACTTGAGACGTGCAATTCTCTTCCGTTTCTCGACATTCTGGTCACACGTAACACATACAACTTCAGTACTACGGTTTACCGTAAACCTTCATCGGTTTGCCTTCCACCACACTTTAAATCATGTCATCCGACTAAACAAAAGTTAGCTTCATTTTATTCCTATGTTTTCCGTGCTCTTCAAGTTTGCTCCTCCAAACTAGCCCTTGATGAAGAACAAAATTATTTAAAAGCAATAGCTATTGACAGGGGCTTTTCACCCAACATTATTAATCAAGCAGTTAAAAAATTCTCATCTCAACACACTAAAAGCCACACTCTTATTTTAGGAGATTATAAAAATTCTGTTGTCATTCCCTTCTTTCCATCAATTAGCTATAAAGTTGCACATATTTTGCAGAAATTTAACTTTCGGGTTGTTTATTCTCCCATCAATAAAATTCCGTCTTCTATACTCAAGGACCCCATTCCGGATATGAATTCCTGGGGTATTTATAGGATTCCTTTCCAGTGTGGTTTAATTTACGTTGGCCAAACTAAGAGAGCCTTAAAATTTCGCGTCAAAGAACATGAGGCATATGTTAGAAAAAAGGAAACACAGAAGTCTTCTGTTGCTCAACATTGTTGGTCCGAAAATCACACTTTCAATTTTTCTGCTGCCAAAATTATTCAAAAAACATCTTCCATTGGAGAACTGGATTTTCTAGAGGCATTTCACATTCATAAAAATCTTTCTGTTCTAGTTAACGATCCTAATTCCAATCCAAATTTGCCTTCGGCTTTTAGAGGCGCCACTTGCTTATTCTTGTCCAGGCTTTCTTATCTTATCTAATCATTATTTCCTATCTTCTTCATTTGCGGTTTTGCAGTTGAAGATGGTGGTTCGGTAAAACCATCGAAACTAGTCCTGTGAAAATTTTGTAAATATAGCGCTGATTTTTGTTGTTTGACTTCTGAATTGTTATTTCTTTGTTTTGGAGATAGTTTTTTCACTATTAATGAGCTTGAAGAATTCATCTGCTTCAATATCATCTGAAGCTTTTTCACCTGCAATTTTTAGCTGCCTTATACCCTGATGATTTTTAAATCTGATTGCAAGATAAACCTCAGCTTGCAAGATAGACCATGTGTCGCTTAGTCTGAACACCTGTTTAATTATCCCGTGATGAATAACATGGGGAGACAACTGTTTCATTTTTAGTTTAGACCCGGGAACACCAAACAAATACAATAATAGCAAATGTAATTGAACATTCATTCGCACTACGCTTGGTAGTTTAAAAACTAACACATTCACAAAGCTGCTGTTTATGCCTGAAAATGTAATAATACTTTCAATATTTGCAAATCAAACAGTAAGTTAGAATGCATAGGGTTGCTATTATTTACTATTATACCTGGAAACTACAGTTAAAATCTTGCAGGCCCTACTAGACAGACATCGAGTTATTGCTATATCTTGGAGAACTCACGAAGTATGGAAGAAAGTTTAAATAACTTTTTTTATTTTACTCTCAGTTTGGACATAAAGCCGCAACTTCTCCAGTAAAAATTATTTGGAACTTTAAGGTTCAGAATAGCTGTTGCACTTCATTGAAGATTATAACAAAGTGTGGAAACCATATTTGACGTTATTATCTCTTATAACAAATATTCCAAATTTCAGAATGTGCCAATATATTAAAATTGATATATATCAATTTTTGTGAAATTTTGAATAATAAATTCAGTTTTTTGCAGATATGCCTAGAAATGCATATACTTTAAGAAGATGTTAAAAATTTTATAGGTTGTATTTCAGGAATTATTTCAAAAAAAAATTGTAAAAATTATTTTAAAATACAGGTTTTAAAAATGAATCATAAAAAATGTGCACATTTTATTTGGATTGAATCTAAATTTTGAATTCTGAAAGAAGGAATCCTGTAAGTTTAATAAAAAAGAGATATTAATAAGTATATACCAAATTCAATTAACATGGAGAAGCTAAAATTTTGAGACCAAATTAAAAAAAAAAAAAAAAAAACTACTCAGATGTTTTTTATGAAACTTGGCACTTTTTAAAATAATTTGAATAATAATAATAATAATAATTTGCATAATTGAAGTGTATGATTGAAATATGGGAAAACGACTGTATGTCATTTTAAAAAAAAGGTCTGGTTTAGTTTTGAATTTTTCAATTGCAGTCTGTTGTATTAATTGTTTTTCTGTCTATTTCTTGCTTTTTAATTTTCATTAATGAGTTTAATTTTGCAGGAAATTATTCATGTTCTTCGAGCTTCTACAAAAGTGAGTATTTCCCCCCCCCCATTATCGTAGTAATGTATTGCATGCACATTGATTAACTAGTATTGCAGCTTTTTTAAAAGTGCATTCTATTTTTTCCTTCTGTTGTAAAACATTTAAAAATTTCCTCTCATACTTTCTGTTTTCTCCATAAAACATTTTTGTATTGACTTCCTCTTCGGAATTGTCTTAGTTCCTACTTTCGTCTTTTCAGGCAAGTATTGTGAAAAGAGAATTGAAAAGAGCTGGGATGTTAATCAAACAGGCATTACATCTTACAAGGTTATCTATATCTTATTTTTCAGTTATGTGCACTTAATTATTGCAAAGAAAATGCTTTAGAAATATTGCTACATTTTTAATACAAAAAATATAGAAAAGTATTTTTATGTAGGAAAAAAAATTACACAAGGAAAAGACAAAGTAAGAAATATTTATAAATTCTTAAACTGAGTTATATTTGTAAATCAAAAGATAACTATTATTTGTTGATAAAACCCTTTAAAGTTGTAGGTAGATCACATATTAAATTCATTAAGAACTACGTGGTATTCATATTGTAGAGAAATGGTACTTGCATATTAGCAGAACTACCTCAGAGCAATTTGGCAACGTTTTTGAAAGAAAACGTATGATGGCTTAGAATTGTAAAGCAGTTATTTCATGCATATTTATTACCTATGTATTTTAATTCTAATTAGATATTTATCACCAAAATCATTTAGTAAATGTACTTGCAAACAAGTTTTTCTTCTGGTAGAAATTTTGCACCAGTTGTTTTGTTTAGTGGTCTGATCTTAGTGCTGTATATAAATCCACTAAATGTGATTCGAGGTGGTTATGGCCTGTCAACATGCTTCTTATTGCACCACTGAGCGGATCCCCACATTCTTGTTATGTGTTACATATGTATGCCAGTTCCTGGATAAAAAATGTATGTATGTATGATTAACCATTCTGCGTATAAATGCAACTTCTGGCTCTTGAGCTTTTAGATCAGCAATCAGAGTAGATATTTTCTTGCTTAACATTTACATTTATTTTCTACTTTGATATAACTGCACCTCTATTAGGAATTGTATATAAGAAAATAGCTTTCCGTTCTAGGTAGATTTCTCTCAGAATCCATTGTGGAAGCAAAACATGTCCGCAGTGTGATTCCGATTTGTAAACAAACTCATTTATTTCAATGATTAGATCTTTCCATGAATCATTTTCAGTTCTTGGAACGCTGCCAAGATACAGATCTTAAGTATAACTATTCCAACATATCACAGCTCTATAAAGCCATTTCTAACTCTTCATAACAGAATTTAATTCAGGTTGATTCTTTACTGCAACAGTACATGAATCTGACTGTTATAGCAAACAGCAGTTGACTATTTTCAAACTAATTCCTTATTCAAATCCAAGTGTGCTCATTACAATTTTTCACACTGCATTTTCAAATTTTTTGAAATACTACATCATCAAATGAAAATTTGAACACTCATGATTTTACAGCAAAATATTGTATTTCTGCAGAAGTTTTATGACAATTTCTTTTGTCACAGGCAAATCTTCTAAGTTTGTATTTTTAAAACCAAGTTCAAGATAAAAAAATACTAAATTTTGCCAATAAAAAGTATTATAGTTTATAATATAACTAAAAAGAATCCATAAAAATGATCATGCTTTTATTCAAACTAATAGTTATATGTACAATTTGATGAATTCTGAAAAATTGGTGACTTTTCTAAGGTAGTTATGCTAATATGTAAGATTAGAATTTTAATACTTTATAAATATGCAAAACTAGCACATAGCAAACTTTTATGTATTACTTGGCCCTTTTGCAATTCGGTGCATAAGAACACCAAATGCTGGTAGCCGATCTTTATTTGATTTTCAGTGGCTGCAGATAGTTTTCATATTTTCCTCCTCTGTCTGTAAAAGCAAATGCAAGCCTGTTTTTCCCTGAAAATCTTTCACAAAGATAGCTCTGATTGTTTTTCCGTAATAAAGTACCTACGTATATACCATTTGATTATTAGGAAGGCATTTTAAAAACATAAAAATCAGTCTTTTAACCCTTTGAGGGTAGTGAGATTTAAATTCCCTTATGATGGGGAAACATTTTTCAGAGTGAGCCAAAAAATAAAAGAAAAAAATTTTAGATGGCCAATATAATTTATTCTAAAACTTTAAAAAGAGTACACAAATATTAATGTGGTGAATGAAACTGCAACAGCTTTTTTAAACGTTCCTTAAATAGGTTCAAACTGCAATGCACTAATTTTGAGAAATGATACTAAATGCTCATCTGTCAGTTTGTTTCGAATAGAATTCTTTCGAATGTTCATTGGTAGAAAATACGTGTTGATGTATACTATTAAAGAATCAAACATAGCAGTAATTTTCTGGGCATGAATTGCTAAATTTGGAAAATTTGTTGTTAGTAATGATTCGTAAAACTCTTAATTTTAAACCACTGTGAAACAACTACTTGAGGTGATTGTTAGATTATAATTTAATGCATTCAAGCTGCAAATTCGACCTCACTGCTTCACAATTAAAAGGCATGGTATAAATACCCAGTTCTGTTTGAATGGCATTGAAATCTCGAAATCTGCAAATGGCCTAAGAAAAGTGCAGTTTTCTTAGGCCATTTGCATAACCCTTAAGCTTCTCTTCATTTACTGAGGATACTGAATTTAACCTCAGGAGATAAAACAAGTCATTCTTAGCTAGTGCTTAGTAAGCAGACCAAGTTTTAGTTTAAAATCTTTTAGATGGGACATGATATCATTGATAAATGAATTTTTTCCTTCCATCTTGACATTTAAGTTGTTCATGTGACAAAGATCTGTGAAAAATGAAAAGTCTGAAAACCATGCTGTACTTCCCAACACTTCCCACTCCCCTGAACATTATTTCTCATAGAAGAATGACACAGTGTCTTCTTTCAGCTGCCAAACTTGCTCAAAAACACATCTTGAACTAAGCCAATTTACTTTTGCAGCACCTCGGAGTGTTCAGACTGCATATACTGAAAGAAATCTTCAAATTGCCAGTAAGTCTACAAGATCAAATGCAAGCCTCACAATTACGTCAAACTCAGGTTTCCTATTCAGCACGGACATACACTGGGCATCTTGATGTATAACACAACGTAGAAAGACAGCATTGTTCTCGGAATAATTTTGATTAAAGAATGAAAAAAAGCCAATCCCCCCTATTATGTTTGGGTGATCCATCATCATAATATTACGTATGTTTGTTGTAGGTATTTTCAAAGTTGAAAGCTCTTCCAGAAATTCACGAAAAATATCACATGCCATTGTAGTTTCCTTTAACAACTGCATGCATGCCAGCTCCTTGGTAATTCCACATCAACACCTCTTATAAATAAATCTAGTTAATTAGAGTCATTATATTAGTGCTTTCATCCATAGCTATGGAGCAGAATTTAAACTGACCAGTTTTTGACTTGAACTGTGAAGTGATTTTTATGGATGACTATGACACTAGAAGTTATCGTTTTACAAGATAAACGTCAAGATAAGCATACAGTCTCAAAATCCTTTTTCTTGTCTTGACATAAAACATCATAAACTTGAGCATGCATTGTTTAATGATCTCCACATCGCTGAGAGCTCTATTAATTTTAGCAATATTGTATGCTACTATGTAACTTGCATGTGTAGCTGCTTCCTGGATGCTGTTTACTTTCTTAAAACAAATTTGTCAACCTGATAATTCTTTGCAAGGATTTTCTGCTTTTTGTTTTCTTGCAGATTCAGACATTGCTTTGTAATTTGAATTCTTATTGCTTTGATGTGAAATGATAAGAAATGTTGTATGCTTTGAAGAAATGCTACAACTTCATTGCAGACAAGACAAGATTTATCCTTTACAACTATATATATATATATATATATATAAAAAAAAAAATTCAGGTCTATTCATCTTTAAAAGCATAACACTGTGAATCAACTTCATGTTTATAATGGATATTTTGGGGTTGATATATCCGCAATAACCCAAACAAGCACTGACAACACTGTACTTTTTAATAATTTCACTCCTATTCACTATGATGCTGTCTGTCCACCATCTTTCCATTCAATGTAGACACATTCAGTAATATAAAAACTCGTGACCACAGGCAAGTATAGACAGGTATTCATCTGTTTGTTATGTGGTATCATCTATTATCTCCTGCTTTATCAATGTTTGCTGTTAAAAGTCATAAAGAGAGCTTCATTGTGAAATTAAAATTTTCACTTTCATTAAAAATGGGGGGGGAAGTGCTTATATTCCTTTAAAAAGACTATCAATAAAGATTGCTTTCAAAGAAATTTTCAAGGAGAGATGCAAGTCTTGTTACACTTTTCTTTGCTCATCTCCCAGCAGAAAGGCACTGTGCTGAGCTGAAAATGTGCAGTGTAATTATTGATGAAATGAGATAGCAGATCTTTTCTACATGAACTTGTTTTCCACGCCAACCACATGGCATCCCTTTCTGTTTTGGTGTGAGCTCTATATAATATATATTATATATTTTATAGTATATAATATATATTGTTTAGTACATAATATATATTGTATAGTATAAAATATATATTGTTTAGTATAGTAATACAGTAAATGCCTCATAACACAAACTCACTTTAGGTGAACATTTGGTTAATGTGAACTAAACTTTTTCCCATCAACGCTGTACGTTATCTCATAAGAAGTTTTATCACGTATTTTGGTGAATGCGAACCATGAATTGTTTTTTAGTCTACTGCATCATTAGATTTTGTTATTTAACACAGACTTTCAAAGTTTTTCTTATTTTTTCCTTTTGTTTCTCCACTAAGACTACATTCAGAAGTGTTCCTTCCTGTTTAATTGAAAACCTAACAGAATACACGCATTCTTTAAATCGTAACCAGTATGAGTAACATTGCTCAAAATCCTGATTTTTGCGCCGGCAATGAACTTCAATCGACTAATGCAATTCTGTGTCCAGATGTGCTTTTTTATTCTTTATAAATAGATAGTGCAACTAATGTTATATCTTGAATAATTCTGAATTAATGAGGTAAAATTACTGACCTCTCTTCTTCCAGTGTCAGCAGTTATAGTAACTGAGAGAGAGTATCTTTTCTTCTTCCTAAAATTCAGTAGGGCACAGCATATTAAATGAATAATTTTAGTTAAAATTTAAATTAATTTCATTTACAATAAAATATTTATATACATTTACTGGACTGTAGAAATTTTCAGCACACACCGACAAGTCTTTATTTTCTGAAAGTTCTGTGTGTAACCCATAATATACATGATGTGAACTTAAATGTAAGGAACCAATGTAAGGTTCATTCCTTCCCCTCAAAAAAAATGCAACAAGTTATCTTCAGCCTTTGAATCTAGACATTATTGCAGTTATAAAGAGGACTTATTGCAAGCGGCTTGCGAGAGCTGCAATTCATGCTGCTAAAAAGGAGGCGGAAAGGCCAACTTAGAGTGTGTTTGATGCAATAAAAGCTCTCGCCACATCCTTGAAATCCATATTATCACAACACATGTAAAACTATTTTAGCAGGGCCTGGAGACATGAAAACACTAATCATGTGGACAAGTTAGGTAGTGACAGTGATACCACTTCACCTAATGAATGGAAATGTTTGTAAGATGTTGTAAACCTTGGTTAAGTACTGAGGAGTTTGTTAGCACAGATGATGATGTTCCTATGTGTGCTGCAGTAAAATCTGATATACAAGCAGTTGTGCCTGAGGTTTAGGAAGGTCATCAAAAGAAAGTGAGGAGAACTATATCATTCTGCCTACACTCCATGTAATATTACATGCCTTAGACAATGTTACATGCCTTAACGTTTTGCTATAACATCCAAATTGACTGCTAGTTTTATAAAAGCTATGCGTATAGTTGGCCGTGATGTTACCAGGCATTTCTATTCTCGTCTGTGGCAGCGCAATGTACATGAATTTTTCATTAAAAATTATCTGTTACGGCATTTTTTTAAGCTATAGTACAGTAGTCAATGCAGTATTATAGTATTTTCTATTATGGCATATATAATATATTGTTGTGCTTATGTAACTACGTACTGTAAGTGGTTCATTGGTGGAAATTAATCCAAAAGTAAAATTTGAATTTTCAGTTAACACAAGCTTTTGATTTTTCGGTCCCTTAAGATATGTGTTAACAACAGTTTACTGTATTTAACATATAATATTATATATTATAAATATATTGTACAGATATATATATTTTTTAATTTCTGGCAGGCCAATGCTGGCCCGGCCCTGCTTCAGGACCTTGTTCAACCAGATATGCTACCTTTTATCCTAAACATGGTTTAAATAACTTTCTTTAAAAGTTTATAATACTCTCCTCTGTATGAAATTATTGTGTGCAGTTTTCATTGTAGTGGTGCATTATGGGGTACCTCCTATTCAAAATATACATTTGAAACATACAATATCCACTGCTAAATTTGATATTCTGACACTGTCACTACCACTTGAAAGTCTGAAGAGATATTTTCTCTCAAATTATTAGCAGTACAGCATCATGATCACTTCTTTGAATAGCGTATACAGGTTTCTGGTCTTGGTATTGAGTAGAAGTGCAGATTTCAGTTTTGTAGAACTTAGACACTTTTCCAGCATGTTATAAAATAGTTTGCTCCCTATGCATGCAGTTCCTCCTATGATCTTTTGGTTGCAACTGTTCAGAAATGCAAATGATCTTTGAATGTGTGTATCAGTTGCTGTATTTAATGTATTATATTGTGTTTCTAGTTATTCATAAATGAGCCCATTTGCATGTTTTTTAATAGCATGTCATATCTTTCTTTTGTATACATGCAAAACTAATCCTAGTGTATTTCAGACATCATTCAAGATTTCCAGTTCTATTTTCATTGCTTTGGTATTCTAATATTTAACAAAAGGGTAGAAAGCTCATCAATTTGTGCATCTTTGTTTCCATTTTTAGTGTTTTTATGGTTTCTGCCTTTTGATTCATTATTCATTCATTACTATATATGACCTTCATTATCTTTAGTCATATTATGATGAAAAAATGGTTATGGAAATCAAAGTTCCTAAACTTTTAATGTTAGTAAAGTTTAACATAAGGAATTTGGTCTCCTCTCTGTTAACTTATACATTGTTATATATAAGTTAACAGAGAGAGTTTATAACTCCTCTCTGTTAACTTAGTATAAATGTACTCAGAATAATATAATTAAGTAAATGATTATTTAATTATAAATTTATTAAACTATAAATATACTCAGAATTTAATGAAATGTGTGTAAGTGAATGGACTGTGTTATTGTTATCAATAATTTCAGACTGTTTTTAAATTTCAAGTCATAAATCTTTAACTATTAATCCCAAACTGTTTTCAGTACTCTGAATATCCATCAGACTATTTTAAATGTTCCTAAACAATCAAATCAAAATTTCTAAACTTTTATTGTTAGTAAAGTTTAACATAAGGAATTTGATCTCTCTCTGTTAACTTATACATTGTTATATATAAGTTAACAGAGAGAGTTTATAACTCCTCTCTGTTAACTTAGTATAAATGTACTCAGAATAATGTAATTAAGTAAATGATTATTATAAAATTTAATTATAAATTTATTAAACTATAAATATACTCAGAATTTAATGAAATGTGTGTAAGTGAATGGACTGTGTTATTATCAATAATTTCAGACTGTTTTTAAATTTCAAGTCATAAATCTTTAACTATTAATCCCAAACTATTTTCGGTACTCTGAATATCCATCAGACTATTTTAAATGTCTTTTGATTGTTAAAATTTTTTAACTTTTTTTGTAGAGAGCAGTTTGGTCAGAGAAATCTGGTTATGGCTGATACTTTGCTAGTGTATGGCTTTTATCTTTTGCATGTTGATGCTATTAGTCATTCAGTGAATGTGTACCAAGTAAGTAATATTTTTATGATCTTAAGCATGTTGTTTTGAAATGTCTGTATGTTCTTATCTGAAATATAAATATTTTTTTTTGTAGAATGCGCTGGATTTGCGAGCTAGTATTCTTGGTGGAAAAAATATACTTGTGGCAATGGCTCATGAAGATTTAGCATATGCTTTATATGTGTATGAATACAGCTCAGGACATTTTAATAATTCAAGGTATGTTTGTATAAATTAGAAAATTTTATCCCCAATTGAATGTGTCTTTTAATTTGCATTTCAGCTTTTAGTTCCATTTTGAGAGATTTATTTCAAACATTAGGAGTGTGTAAACAAACATGTTTTTTAAGAATTAGATAGGTGTGATATGTATTATTATAGTGATGGTAATGAATTGATATACATGTAGCAAATAAAGAAAAAAAATTATGTGCTGTTTATTAGGACAATTTTTATTGTAATTTTGCATTTGTACCTGTATTCTAGTTCTTTTAGTAGTAGTAGTAATTTAATCTGTTTATGATAATTATTCAGATTCAATTCATGGCAACTGTTTAGGGGAAACTAATCTATGCTTCATTGTGAAGGGTGTCATCAGATCTTCTTTGAGGCTGTGTTTCTTTCAACAAAAGAATATATTTTGTTGCTTGTTTGAGGACATAATAGTTGTAATTTTTCCCATTACTGTATAATACTTAAAACTATCTTGTTAATACCAATTAAAAAACTGTCTTGATCTCTTAATCTTTTATTTTAGCTAGATTTTCTAGAATTCATTTAGCATCTTACGTACAGTCTGAATTTTTTAGCTGTTCATTCATTGTCTGTAAGATTTGTTGCTAATCTTAGAAATGTGTTATGTTTGCTGCGTAAAAGTCTATTGTGAGATTTGTATGTTTTCAGAGTTTCAAACTTTTTATAACATGGCCAAGTGATCTTTTCTGTGCTGTGATGAATTTCAGCTTCCCCGATTATTTCCTTATGGTCATTATCCTGGATTGAATCTTATTAGAGAATCAAAGATTTGCTAAATAACAGAATGTTTGAGAAAAGATAGAACAAACTTTAAAAACTGGTAGAATACACAAAACAGCTCATTTTTTTAAATCACAGAATGCATGATTAGAAATACCATGTAAAGATGCAAGATGTTGAAGGTGAAAAGTAAAATGCAAACATAAGAATGCTAATCAGGAGTTGCCTTTTACTTTGGCAAACCTTTCTCAAGCACACCAGTCACACAGCTGCAGTAGTGACCTAAATTTTGGAAAAAGAGTTCTTCATCAAATCGAAGATGATGCTTTTGAATATTCTGGCTCTGAAAGAAATTTACATCCAGATAGCTATTGTTGTCTTATCAAATTTTTGTCTTATTGTGTTGGAACCATATGGGCAGCTAAATGGCTGCTAGAACATCCTACAGCAATTATGGCAAGACTTTCTTGAAAGAAGGTATAATATTATGGTACTTACGTATTAATGCCATCGCAGCTGCAGATTTGGCGATTTTTAAGTGTCGCCAATCTACACCTAAAATTTTTGCGACAAATCATAAATTAAAACACTTTATTTAAAATCAAAACACCTTCAAAAATCAAAACACTTTATATAAAATCAAAGTAGTCAATCGGATTTCGGTGAAAAATGGGCCGATATAGAGTTTAACATAGATTCAAAACAGTTTCTATTTTCTTTGACCTGATGCTGTCACTATATGTACTCTGCTAAATAAGATTCTAAATGATGTCTCGCTGTCTCCCTATGTCTCTTATTCCTCCATTTAGCACTGCCCCACATTCTCTCAACTGTTTGTGTATGAACTCCTGTATTAGGATCAATAAAATTGTATTTATGATTAACTTTAGCATGTAGGATTCCTTCTTTTCCCTTCCTTCCTTACTGAGTGTCTATTTGTTTGGTAATCTTTTCAACTGTCAGAATAAATTTGTGCTACCATCTGCAATGTTTTCAATAATTTTATTAAGAAGGGTAGAACCAGTTCTATTAGGAACAGGATAGTCCTCGAGGCTTTGCCATAATTACACACACACACTATTAGGAACAGTGACATACAAACGAATCTTTTGTTTCTCTACATATACCACCAAACACCCACTGTTCATACAGTACTCAACCACAATTATATTTACGCTTAGTAAACAAACTTTCATCAATTTCCACAATACAATCTGGTCCACCTACTTTCTTGTTTGGTTTATTCTCCATATCAAAAACACAATAATTCTCCATATCAAAAACACAATAATTCTCCATATCAAAAACACAATAATTCACACATGCAATTGTTTCAATCTATAACAGTTTTATCCGATGAATCAAGTTGTTTTTCACAAAATTTAATCGACGTCAGCTCCTCACACCAGCAGTATATGAATCTCAAAGCTGAACAAAATGGAATTATGTTTCCTTCAAACCAGTTGTTTTTTCTAAGTTACACTTGCTTGGTTTATTCTCCATATCAAACAGTGTCTTAAACTTGAAAAAAAAAAAAAAAAAAAAAAAAATTACGTCTTCTTCTTTGGCAAATCCCAAAGACTCATTTTCGTAGCACTAAAAAATGGGGGACAAAATCAGCAAAGAACAAAGCAAAAAAGAATCCAAAAGATAACTGCGTTCAAACAACAGGATTGCTCTTTATTGGCACATCAGCGCAACTTCTGCGGTGGCGTTAATACATAAGTACCAATATTTCTCTTACTGAATGACTTTAACATGAAATGTAGCGCAATATTGTTGTGAAAGATTCCTGCCCATCTATGGAGAATGGTTGCTGATGTTATATGTTGACATATTGTTTGTAGGTTTGTACTAATACACATGTGTGCATTGTCATCATGCCCATTATGCTATCACTTGTGTAAATGGCTTCATCCATGAGAAGAATAGCTATCAGAAAATCTTGCTATCCTATACTCTGCTACTGCACAGGCAGAATTCACATGCCTATACTCTGCTTCTGCACAGGCAGATAATCTACAGCAATTAAAATTTGCATTCTCTGGCAATGATGTGAATGCAAATGTTCCTCTTATAAATTCACCACATCATGGAATGGGGCTAACTGATGCTATGCACCACTGTTTTCATTATATATTATTCTATGTGACTAAACTTCTACTATGCTTAGATTGTTCTCTCCCATACCTGAGATTCTTTCAACTACCTGTATCATACTTAGTAATGAATAATAATTATACGAGTACATGAAGTATTTTCAAACTAATGATTCTTCATTCATTTTTAGTGCCTGCATCTGGTGATGGAGCCACTGAAAATGATTTGGTAACCACTAGTTTGAAAATACTCTACACATATTTATTGCAATTTCTTACTGTTCTTATTAGCAGTTTTATATTTAGTTTACTTCATTAATGATTACTGCTTGGCTTGCCATTTTATCTTGCTGTACTACTTCAAAAGTTGAAGTTGCAAATTATAGTTTACGTGCAGAAGAGCAATTTTATGCTTGTGGAACGGTCACTTGCTAGTAAGCAAGCATTGTATATTATTTATATTTTATTTTTGATTAGGTATTTTATGACAAAAATAATAATAATTTCAGTGTATTCTACACCTCTTAAATGTGTGCCATCTTTTTCAAACACCTTGTATTTTTCCATATTAATGTATATATATGTAGTTTTAAGAGGGGCACATCTGTAACTGTAACTTTATTGGTTATTTCTTCATCTGAGGAATCATTTGTGAGGAAAAATAAAATACTAGTATATTATTGTATGAACTAACGTGCATGATAATTAGCTAGTGTGATTGAGTGAATTAGGTCTTTTCCTACATTTAACTCATAATTATTCAGTTAATGACTTTTTTTAAAAAAACCTTGCATGAATTTTCTTGTTATTGTGAGTCCAAGTGCCGAAAAGTTTACTTTATTTTGCGAATTATTTGATTTCCTTTAATAACATTACTAAGACTAATACTATAATATTATTTAATAGAGGAAAAGGAATTTAATGAATTGGGTAATTAAGAAAAGCAGGCTTAATTTGCATTAAAAAAGAATATTTTTCTTTATATGCATATGAAGAAGAGGTAAATATGGAATGTAAATGATAAGTGAATGTTACAAGTAGAAAACGCTAAGGGGGAAGAGAAGAAAAAACGATGAGTTTTCACCTTTGTGTCAGATTTACTGCATTTTATTTTTTTCTGCAATGGATTCTTTAAGAATGCATTTATTATGCCCAGGAACAGGTGTATTTCAATTTAAATATTTATTTTACTGTTTACAGAATGTTTTGAAAATTTTCTGATGTTCTTAATGGCATTTAAACTTCGTATTGAAAAATAGGGTACAAAAGTGAACTCCAAAATTTTTCATTGGCTGTGTCTGGTAAATGACTTTCAAATATATGCTGATAATTAGATACTGGACAATATGTTCACCTGTTGCAATGTTTTTATAGAAAGAAAAAAAAAACTTGGTTAAATATTTAGATTCTAAATAAAAATTTAACCACTTATTTTTTAATTGATTTTATAAACTTTGTTGTCCAACAGAGTGGGTTCCCTTCGAAAAAATTGATTCAGCTTAATGGAAGAATTTTAGTGCGCATTAATTAATGGATTAATAATCCTTTGCTACACATGGACATGGTTTATTCATGTTAATAAAGTCTGTGGTTATTTACTTTTAGTGGGAAAGAATATTAAAATAATCTCTTTATTTAATAGGGTATTTGCGTTTAAAAAAATGATTTTATAAGAATCACTTATGAAGTTTATTGAGAGCTATATATATTAAATTTATTGTACTAATAATATTCAAGATTAATAGTTTTAAATTCATATCAGATTCAATATAACATATATTATATTAGAAATAAAATTGTAATTTCTTTAAATTTTAAAGATAACAACAATATTAGATTGATCTTTTTATTATGGTCATAAAGATTTCAGGCATTTGCTTCAATTCATTAAGGACATTAAACATCTTTAAAATAAATACTTCATCTACAAGTATGATTAGTATTTATAACTGGCATTTAAGAATCAGCATCAGGTCAGATCTTGCAACAATGCATTCAATTTCCAAAAAATATAAATTGTTGTAATCATAAGTAGTCTGTTGTAAAAATCTAAAATTATATTCTGAGTTTCTTTCTATAGTTGTTTATGTGCAGGGTATTACTGTTAACTGACTGATAGGCTAATAAAATCTGATTATTAATTATTATTCCACTTTATAATAAATAAATGAAATCTTCATGACCATAATAAAATAGGAAGGCAATCAGGTTTTTTTTCTCAAATTATATTAACGACTGTTATTTCTATAATATTGCTTGATGAATGCCTTATTTTTTAGTGGCTGTGAACAATTGATTACTTTTTAATTAAGAGTAATACTTATTTTTTCCTTCCATAGAGATCATGTGGATAAAGCTTTGCAAATTAAAGCAAATCTTCTAAATGCTGATCATCTTCTATGGGCTTCACCAAAAAGGGTCAAAGGTGCGTCTTTGCATGTAATTAATTTGCAATCAGATATTATATATAAAGAGAATGGGGTGACTAGGTTTGTGCTTATATTTGCAATGATTATTTGATTTTCAGATGATGTAAAGGAAACAGACTGTAAATTTGCTTGTTAGCCTTCTTTGCTTTTATGCATTATTTACTCAGGCCTTTTTTTTCTTATGCTTGACAAAAACATTTTTGTGCTTGAATCTTGGATAGTGGAAAAATGGCAGAAAGCAATGTTGCCGCCCACTTTTCAGATTAGAGTACAATGTTTAAATAAGAAAGTTGAAATAAGTTTCATTACATTGTCTGAGATTTTATGTGGAAATAGCAAAACTTCTTTGCTACATTATGAGAGAATTATTTCTCTTTTCACTTCTTAACACTGTAAAAGGTGTTCTTAGCATTGTTTATGTCTAAACTTGCAGAACGCGATTTTGTGTAGTTATTATCTTTATTCTCTTCAAGAATTTCAGTTATACGTGGTATGTTGCAATATTCCTGTTTAATGACTGGTTTGAAAATTTATTCATTAAAAAAGTCAAACATTACTTAGTAGAGCTGTAAAGTTATCTTAATTCTTAATAGCACTCCAGGACATGGTACTGAAGCCCGTACAACATTGCATCCAGATGTAGAAGTTTTATTCCTCCCAGTGACCCAAGGAGCCATGAAAACATTCAAAGCCTGTTATGTCAAGCATGTTTACATGTCTGCAAATAAAGCACAGCACGCTAATGGCATTTTGGAAGCAACTGAACATAAAACACTGCATAGAAATGATTAAACTCGCATGGAAACAAATGAATTCATCAACGAATGCTTGCTGGCATCAGCATTGGCCAGAAGTTGTCAGCAATTTTAAAGGATGCCTAGCGATTGAAAACAAAGTCAAGAATCTCACACAAATTGCATTGGTGCTAAAGAATTTTCAAATGTGGAAGGAGGAGAAATCAAAGAATTAGTTGAGAATGACTTGACTTTAATGTACAAGAAGTTAAATGGTGAGCGAAAATGCCAGCGACAGCGAGATGCACAGAAAAGCAGCGAAATCATGCAGAATGCTCTGAATGTTTTTTTTTTTTTTTTTTTTTTTTTTTTTTTTTAATCTTAAGAACTATTACAGTGAATAAAAAACATTTAAAATATACAAATTTGTTTTATGATTGATGCTAAATAATGGATGAAAAGAACCCATAGTCATTGGTCTGGAAATGACAAATGAAGAATTAGATTATCTTAATTACACCAGCTGAAAGCAACAATAGTAAAGAAGATAAAGAACCTTTAAAGAAGTTAAATGAATTGTTAAAAAAAGTACAGGAATTGTCTGATTTTGTAATAGAGATTGACCCAAATAAAGAAAGGGGACACTTTTGAAAAGGTTTGCACTCCTTCCTGAAAAACATTTCATTTTTTTAAGCAAAAATCACTATGTTCCGTCTCGGTTAGAATATTTATGTCTATTTGTACTGGCTTAATGCTTGCAGCGCTACGTAATGTTAATGGCAAGAGCCCAGTGCTAATCAGTAAGCGATAGGGATGCACTCGGTCCACACCGAGTCTCCACTCCTCTGCCCGAACAAAGCGGCAATCAATTGTTAATTGTTCCTTACTCACTCTTTGCCTGTTTAAGCATCATTATTATTATTGAAAGAAAATAAATGTTGTTAAGTTTCTCAACTTGACTTTTATGAATTAAAATACTGTCCACAACTACCAATTGCTATCAACAATCACTGACCGTAAAAAAATTGCACTGACAATGTATTCGCAAAAGCGCCAAATCTAGCGTATGCGCTGATTTCAAATTGCATAATTTTAGATAGTTCTATATTTCTTAAGATGCCATTGAAATACTAGTTTGATTTTTAAATCCTTTTCTGATAACGCTATGGATTTAACAATTTTGAAATTGCCCAGTGACGAAAAGTCTGCAATAGAATTTTTTCAAAGAATAGGCATCATTCATTATAGAAAATTATGTTTGAACAACCAACGAGATCAAATTATGCTTCAGCAATAACTCGGTAGCGAAATAGCTGTGCAGGAATCCATTCAGTTATGTTTAGCCTTTTTTGATATAAATTATAATAATGATCTGAAATAGTTATTTACTCTTATGCTTCCATTCAGTTTGTTTAGCCTTTTTATATAAATTATAATAATAAAAAAGTATTATATGAAATTAACCTTTCATCTAAATTAAAACAATAATCTTAGATAGTTATTTACTATTATATTTCCTTTCTTGCGTTAGGGTTTCCGCATCAACAATAGTTTGGCGATTTTTTACAGTCCTGAAAACGAAATAGTACCAATTATTTTTATAGACTTTTTTTGTTCTGTTTACTATTTAATTTTTAAATTTATAATTCAAAGCTTTCCTTTTCTGGTTAATTTTCACATTTTTCTCAATAAAAATTAAAAATTTTGTTCATTAATTATGCAATTACTGTTTATGTTCTCTTTAACAAAAGTTTAGTTTTATGATTTATCGTTGACTGTTCTGTTGTCCGATTTTGCTTGTGTTACTCCATATTACAGGTTTTTTTTTTTGTTTTTGTTTTTGTTTTTGTTTTTTTGTTTGCGGACACATTCTTATTAAAGTTTTTAATTTATTCTTTATACTACATTCTTTTTTTCTGTTTTTCACTTTACATATTTTATAATTTATTTATTCATTCATTCATTTTATAGTTTAAGCCAAGTGCTCTCAGATTCCATTCTGTAAGGATTGTGCTATCAAATGTTTAAGCCAAGTGCTCTTGGATTCCATTCTGTAAGGATTGTGCTATTAATTGCGCGATTTGTTTTTTTTTTTTTTTTCCTGATTAAAATTCTTTTCTAAATATTAAATTTCTGAGTTGTGCAGTTGTTAGCTCAGAAACAGGCTAATTAATTTTCTTTTACAATTCTCGAGGCACCAGCTGTTGATGAAAGTGTTCTGGAAAATGTAAAATCCATTTGTTTTTATATTATTTTTCATTTATGTTTTCCTCATTTCTTGAGTTTTGGGAGTGAATATTTATTCAAGTTTTGTTTTTGCACAGGTTTTTCTGGTAATTTTGGAATTGTTTTGTTTTTGCTTTTAAATTATAATTTAAATTTGCTACAGGGTTATTTTATTTAAGTTTTTCACTTATGTCAATATATGCAGTAATTGTTTATTTGCAGTTTTTTTATACCAATTTATTCTTTTTCTACTTTGCCATACTAAATGTGATATTTGAATTTACTTCGAGTGTAGTTTTAATTTTAAATTATATATATATATAAGCTTCAGATTAAAGTCTTCAAAGCCTGTAATTCAATTAGGAATTTATTAATTAATTACTATTTTATTAAAAATTTAAGTCATAAAATATTGTAAAAATAAAAAAAAAAAAGAAAATTCAATTTAATTTTGTATTCACATTCCAGTTTAATGCATGAAACATTTTGGTACCTATCCATTATGCACCTGCCATGCAGTTTCATGGGGTTTTTTAGTTGTAAAAATTTCTAGGTGCAAGAATAGTTTATAGATATATGCTCACACACACAACAATAGCCCAGATAGCACTATCTTTGACTCTCAGTGTGTGTCTGGGTTCGGTTTACAGGTGCCAAAATGTGTAGCAGGTGCATAACAAAAAAAATACCAACATTTTGTAAACTAACCACTAATGATAATTTGTCTAAAATAAATCCCCAGAAATTCGAAAACATAAAATTACATGTTTAAAGCAGTGTTGAGAATAACAAAGGGAATTGTTATGGTGTAATTCTTTTATAAATACATAAAATGTAAATATAGATACTAGACATTTTTGCATTTATTGAATAACAAGAAGGTTTAATTTTCCGATATGTAGCTGCATTTTTTTAATTAGGTCATTTGTTTTTAAAAACATATAGCAAATACTTCAAGTAGAATGCCAACAATTTCTGTCCCCCCCCCATAAAATTTGAATAGTGAACACTAAAGTACCTTTTTCAAAATATATAAAGTTTAAATTGTTCATTCTTCTTTTAAATATCAAACTTTATTTGTAGGATCTTAATACCTGTTTTATTATTGGAAAAATTGTTTTAATATTAATTTCATAGTTTCTATAATTTGTTGCTTGTTTCTAATAAAAAATGTGTTATTTTATTGATTTTAAAATTTTAATTTAGATCTCTCTGAACAATATGTTACTTAGTATATTAAAAATTCCTTATCTCTGAAAATCTTTTTATATTGTTAGTATTCCTTATTCAGTTTAACAAATTGAATTTGAAAATAATGAATTACTATTATATTTTGATTTGTAGCTCTAATCATTGAAGAGATCGCATTGGATAGTAATGACAAAGTAGTTCAGCAGTGTCTTTTTTATGAAGCTGAAGATCTTCATCTCTGTGCCCTTCATCTAGTCCAAGAATATTTTGGAGAAATGAATGTGTTAACTGCTCGTCATTATGCGAATCTTGGAAGACTCTACCAGTCAATGAAAAAATATAAGGTTGGCTGTTAATTTACTTTGTTATGCTTATTACTTAATTATTCATAAGTACATTTATCATTCATTACTTGATTTATATTAACTTATTTACTCATTATTTAATTTTAAATAGTTTCCATGAATGATATTTTTTTTTTTTTCTTTCTTTCTTTTAGTTCATTGTATTCCTTTGTAGAAATTTCCATAGTGAATGTCAAATGCAAATGTTATTTGCTATTTGTTGTCAGCTTAAAAAGTCAAGTATTAGTTTTAAAATGCACCCTCTCATACTATATTTGTCATAACCATGATTTACTTGTATAAAGGGTACAGCAGATGCCACTTAATGTGATCATGGTTAATGTTTTTGATATATTGTTATTGAAATGTTGAAATCCCACCCATTTGTATACAAAAACATGGAAGAAGCATTGCTTAGTGATCAACAGGCTGGTTAATGTTATTGATATAATATAGAATGGTTTTTTTAACTGAAATAAAGTTGTTGAATAAAAGATGAAACCGCTAAATAAAGTGCAGAAATTGCCAAAGGACAGAGATATTTCGCCATGTAGCTTGATTTTGGTTTAAGGAAAGTATGCATTATGGAACCTTTTTCCAAGTTTCAGAAAGATCGGTTAGACTGGCCAGTTTAATGAAATTGAACTCTGGATTGCATTAGTTTTTCATACCAAAATTGTTTGTTTTCAGCTTTAACATTTTTATGGGTGATTTGTTTTAGTAAATGCTCATTTTTTATAGTGTTTAATCATTTTTCATAGAATCTAAGAAAAGCCGTAATGATTTGAAGGATAGAGTAACCTTGTCAAAAATTCCAACTATAAAAAAAAAAAAAAAAAAAAAAAAAAAAACATGAAGCTTTCATTTTCAAATCAAAGCAAAACTGAAATGAAAACATAAAGTGGATTCATGGCAGAAAAGATTATACAATTGAGAAAAACACTGAAGATTTGGTTTATAAATGTTCTTGAAAAAGATGCAGTATAAAGCCAAAGAATTAACCATAGAAATGAGGTAATGTAATTTTGTAACAACAAATGGCTGGTTTAGTTGATGGAAGAAAGCAGAAAACATTATTTACATTGACAGTGAAGAATATGGTTGTGAAGTTGTATCTATGAAATAATTTCCGGGAACGTTATGAATGTGAATAATTCACGAATGAAATTTTGCATAGCATACAGCCAATCAGATATTAATCTCCTATTCACATATTTAAAATGCTTTGAAATTAGATATGTATATGTTTCTTGTTATATTTCTATTAAATTAGCTATATTCCATTGAGATTCTCAAGGATAATTTTCTTAACACTTAATGCTATTGTTTGGTTAATGTTATCAAAATGATTTTGGACAAACATGATCAGCTTAGGTGTTGCACCTACTGTATTTTGACTGTTTGTACCATCAGGTAGAGTGGAAAAAATGTTCTAAATGATATTTGTATGAAATTTTTAAAATATATATATATATAATATTTTTGCAGCATTTTGTGCAAAAAATTTTTAAGACCAAATAGGTCTTACGTCACGTTATTTGTTAGCTTTTCAATTTCTATTTCGATTATATATATATATAAATATAATTCATAATTTATTTGTAATTCAATTTCATTTTAAAATATAACCTTGTTTTTAAAAACTCTTATTTAACTCGCCCATGGTGTTTTATTGCTATGGACAAAACTTTATCTCCATTTTTAAACTTTCTAAATAAGCTATTGAATTGAAATTTTACATACACTCTCTTTGTTTTGTTATGTATGCAACATTGGGTGGAATGAAAAAAAAAAATTTTTTTTTTTCCTTAAATAAAGTTTCTATGAGATTTAATGAAATTTCTGATTTTTTTGCAAAATTTGTAGAATTTTTTTACCATTTGACATAACAGAATAGTTGGAAGTAAAAGAATGAGTATTCATTGTTTAAGAATTATTTTTCAGTTGAATGGTTTGAATTTTAACATGTCATTGAGACTTTAAAAAAAAATTAAAAACTTTTTTTAATATATATATAATATGCTTTTATTTAAAACTCACAAAACCATTTTGGAGAAAAATAATTTATTACAAAGTTTAATTGGACAACAGATTTAATAATTATCTTTACAAAATTCACCTACAATTTTATAACGCAAATAATAAAGGTATGAGCACCTAAATAACAAAATCAAAATATCATAAGTAATAAATTTATCATAAATTTATCAGGGGTGCTTTTTATTATTCGTAATATAAAATTGTGGAATTTTGTATAAAGAAAATTATTGACTGTGCTGTTTTCACAAATCCTTATGATAAGTTATTTTTCTCCTTTCATTAATGATTTTATGAGTTTTAAATAAAAGTTTATTTTATTTTTAAAAAATTGTGTATTTTAACAGAGAATGGTTATTAGTCTCAAAACAGCATTTTGCATTGGTTCACTATAAATGAGCATTTACTTTTCAATTTGTTGTCACCAAATATTATCACCTTGTTTATGCTGTAGCAAGAATCCGCAGGATTAGCGCTGTAGTTGACGACACACATGAGGAAATTAGAGAAATTGAATAATGAAGAATATGCATGAATGTATGTTTTTCGCATTTCGAAAAAACGACAGTAAGTAGAGCCATCAAATTTTGAATAACATAATACTCCACCTGAATATGGGCACCTGAAAGCCCAAATTTGGAATTTAATTTTTTGTTTATTTAATATTTTGTAAAAGTTTAACGAATTTTTGATTAACAAACCCAATGATTTCAAAGTGAGCAATGGCAACTTTGTATGGGAGGGAAGAAACATTTTTATCTCCAGCGAGTGAGACTGTCTATTGGAAATTCTAAAGATATGTTGTTTTTAAATGCTTTTAATCCTTTTAGGAACTTTAGCCCAAATGCTTTTGAAACATGTATGTGTAAATGAAAGGGAAAAAATGCACTTTTAGGCATAATATAAAATCTGAAAGCTTTCAGATTTGTTTTTCATTTTTCGTGTATTTATTTTATTTGTATGTATGCACTTGCTGTGATTTGAACTTTTGAACTATACCATTTTTAATTAATGATCTTTAACAATTTTCAGTGTTCATCTAAGATCTACTCATGACACATCAATGGCATGCTAATCGAAAATTACTCATTCGTTGGAAAAATTAAAATAAATTATTGCTTATTTGTTGAAATGTTTTGATTTTTCGATTCCTAAAATTTCAGCCAAAATTGGCAGAAGGGCTGTAATTTTACTCATCTGACATTTCTGTTTTTTGCGACTCACTCTGACTGAATTAAGATTTTGAAGGAATATTTTTTTGTGTTTCATTAACATATATGTATTTGATAAGTTATCATTTCAATTTGTTCTAAAATAATCAGTGTGATACTCAAGTTCCTACTATGATCAAACATAAACATTTTTTTCCCTGAATGAAGAGTTTATAAAATATTACATCAAAAACAACTTTTCCCATTCTGTAATATGAATGCTTTTGTTCTGCATTGCTAAATTTAGATGCTAACCAAATTTTGACAATTTTAAGATTTTCTTTATTTTTTTAAACATTGAAAATATCATTGAAATAGTGATAATATTTTTAAATGGTATTTAATAAATAATATGATTGTAAAAAAAAATTATTTTCACTGTCATTTTTTAAGGTGACACTGCTTTCCATTTTGAAATATTTTGATTCTGAAAAATAAATAAGATAATAAATGCAGTAAAGCACTGTTTTCAAAACATTTCTTAGTGAAAGCATAAAAGCTACTGTAATTATTTTAAAATTCATTTGATTTGTCTTCTTTTATATTTTTTCATGGTAAAAGTTTTTTTTTTTTTTTTTTTTTTAAGTGTAATTATATGAGAACATTCAAACATGTATTAGTTTTCTGTGTAAAATTCACTTTACACTTTTCTTTTCTGTCTCCTCCCCCAAAAAATAGTCTTCAATCTTTTTGCTCCTAAAGAGTTGGTATTGATGATTTTTCTTTCAGATTTGGACCTTGTACTGCAGAAAGTTTCGAGGGATTTGAAGGTGAAATTTATAGACATGCAATTCCAAAAGATTCCAAAAAAATATGACAAAATGAAAAATGGTTCATGGTATTAACGTGTTGATATGTTTTACAAGATCATTGTGAAGAATTTTTTATATTTTGTACAATTTGTGGAACAACAATGAAAACAGAATTATTTGAATTTTTTACTTTTGATACTAGATGTCTGCTGCTTAGCGTGCTAATTTTTCCTTTATTTGCGCTTCTTGTCGTAGATACAAGCATGAAAAATTGCAAAAACGGTTATAAACTTGCCACATAGACCTGTATCTGTATAAAGGAATTTTTCTATTAATACAGAAATTGACAGTTCCATCTTTGTCTGTCAGTATACTCTGCATAGGGTTGGCACTAGGCATTTTTCCCCTTGGTGAAATATCTGTGTGCCTACCTTCTGCTGCCCAGTGCCTATCCTAAATTCTAAATATTTTACCATCTCTAAAATTTGTTGCTCGGTGTATAGCTGTATTCTAAAAATTCTGCAAGATTGGCTCTGGCACCAATCCTTAACATATGTCATCAGTTCATAGTTATTCTCAATACACATATTATTAAAAATAAAATAAAATTAGCAGTTTCTTCTATTCATTCTAAATACATGCTATTTCTTAAAATAAGACATCTGAAATCAAATCTGGAAATTCTAAAATGAAGAGGAAACACTAAAGAAGATACTGATTGCATAAAGGGAAAGAAAATTGTTCTTCAAAGGTATATTGTTGAAATATTAACAAATTAAGATATTTGGCAAAGACTAGTGAGAACATGAATTTATTTATTGAGAAAACAAACTTAGAAAAGGTGCTTAAGAGAAGGAAATTGATATAAATTAGCTGAAACATCTATAAAATGTTTAAATTAAAAACACAAATAAATATTTTAGTGTATATTGTTGCTACAAAGTGTGCATGTTATGTAGCTTTTAATGTATAATTGTCCTAAACCATTATTTTTAAACTATAAAATGCTCATAGATTGTGAGTTTATTAGAGCCTTTTGAATGACTATTTCTTTTAAATTAAAAAAAAAAATAGTAATATTTTAAATCTATAATAACTAAGAGTTAACTACGTAATTGAATTATTTGTAATTAACAGCCTACCCTCAGAAGTTATCTGTACTTTTTAAAGCAAGTTGTCATATCTTAATTCCTAACTGTAGATGCAAGATACAACACAAAATTGTAAAACTTAACCTAAAGCTTTATTCTTTACAGCTAATGAGACTTAAAATAATACAAAATAATTTATCACCTCTAGGACTTCAACTGCTTATTGGATACAGATATTAACTAGGTTATAACTCCGGCAATTGTATGCAAAGCTATGACACTATTTAGATGGATAAAACACAAGTAACTTTTAACACTGACTAACTGTGCCAACATTGTCAGCGGCTCTCTGTCCTTCTAGGCAAGCAGCAGTGATAGCAACAACCAAGCTTCTGTTATGAATCATTGCCATTATAATTGTATTTCTCATTTTAACCTATGCCACTTGACATCTAAATGCATAAACCTCTGAACTGGGCTAGTAAACAATGAGGTAGAACAGCAGTTCTCAACCTTTTGACTAGCGCATACCATCTAAACAAAAATTGAAAACATTTATTACCACCACTACAAAGTACTGCCACCACCACCACCACTCTTGAACAAAGCTCAGATCTCATAAATTTACGAGTGTTATAGAAAAAACTCAATCAGGATGTTGGGGTTTTAATTTTTGAATTTAATAGTTAAAAATACTTTACTTCTTTGCATACCACTAGTGGTACGCACACCACCGGTTGAGAACCCCCGTAAGCATAAAGCTGACTGTTAGTAAAACTTAAGTAAAATGTCACTAATTTTCTCTAAAATATGTAGGGCTGTTATAAGTATAAAATATAAAAGTTTTTCAAGAAATTTTGCAACTTAATGCAAAATTTCATTAAAAATTTGATAAATTTTATGAACCGGATTTTTTTTCCCTCGAGTTTGTTTTATAACCATGTTTAATAATAATGAATTGTACTTAAAGATCTGTTTTATTCTCAGAATGATGGTACAAAAATGAAGTTCAGCCATAGATAACTGATACATTTCTTTTTTTTTTTTTTTTTTTTTTTTTTTTTTTTTTCAAATTTCCATTTGTTTGTTATATTTGTGATTTTTTTTCATTGGTTGCTCTTAAATATACTTTAATTTCTATGTGCAAATATTCTGTTATTCATTTGTTAACCAAAAATATATGCAAAAAATCCACAAAAAATTGTTTTATCATTAAATACAAGAAATCTAAATTGGATTTTGAAAAAAAAATCACATCAAGATTCAAACCTTCACCCACTAGACAATATGTGCATTAAAATTTTTAGTTCTGCATATATCCATATCTCTGTGCTTCTTGAACTTTGAGTGGCATTTATGCTCTTTAACACATAATAATGGCACTTAAATGGGCAAAGTAGTGAGTACGGATTACAATTTAATTAAAAAAATTAACTGCCGCTTAGACCAAGCAGAGGAAAAGTGACTCAGTGTGGGCCGAGAGAGTGCTTATCACTTTTTGGAGAATACTGAGTTCTCGCCACTAACATTACGTGGCACTACAATCATTAGACCAATACAAATTGGCAAAATTTTATAATCGTGGTGAACCAGGTATAAAAATGTATTTAGTTAGTTATTAGTTATAAAAATTAATTAACCATGCAAATCCTGCCAATTACTGCTTTTTAAAACAGCTCTTTCCTATTACGTCCAGAGTAACATGTCACTCAGAGGACCAGTATCATAGAAATGTCTCATGAGCATTTTCAATTTTCTTTCTATCAAGATAAATATGTATACAAAAAGTGTGGTTATTGAAATTTTTTTAGCACAGAATTACTTTCAACATTGGTGAGGACTTTGTATACAAAATGTAATTCAGTTTTTTTCCCCCTACTGCTAATATTAATTTGTGTGCAAGTTCATATGAAAGTATATTTTTGTATTGAATATAGTTTATTTTAATCTTAATCAGTCAATCTTTATTTTTCATTATTTTAACAATAAAGTAAATGGCCTAGTTTAACTCCTTCTCTCAAGAAAATATTTATGTTTTATTTCATTCAATTACAGGATTCTCAAGCCCTGCAGTTGAGAGCCATTGCTATTAAAGAAGCTATTTTGGGGCCTGATGATCATGAAGTAGCAGTATCCATGGCACATTTAGCTTCCCTGTATACTTATGATATGGAACTATATTCTGAAGCTGAAGTACTATTCTGGAAATCAATTAATATAGGTCAGTTCTTGTATATTTTGTGTTCAAGATAAACACAAAAATTCTTTCAATTTATGAGGATTTACTTTGTTAATCACAGTTTTCTTTCCCCTTCAAAATCTGGATTAATGAAATAAAATATTATAATTTGTTTATGTAAGGTAAATTGTTTAAAATGCTGTTATTTTTTTTTTTATTTAAATTTGTCAGGTGTTTGTTAAATTTTCAATAAATCAAATTGAATGTTTTTTGTTGACCATGTTATTGTTTCTGAATAACTCATTTCTTTTTAATCTGAAATATTTCTTGCATTCCACATGTGCATATTTCTACCTCCAGATTCAACTTCCATTTTTCTAATTAATGCTTGTGTTTGCAATTGAATATCTTGGGGGGTATGTATATGTGTGTGTGTGAAGAATTGTAATGGGACTGAGGAGTTTTGCAGCTGATGAAAACGAAAGCATTTTATCCAAGAATAGAGAATGCAAAAAATCACATTCCATGAAATTGTACTTACTTGAAATTTGTGCAATTCTCTGGGATTTTTTTTTTTTTTTTTTAAAGAGTGAAAAAGGGTTTTTGTGTACATGGAGAGAACAATAGTATGTGCAGTGCCAAATTTCTGCAATTCTTTCTTTTTTTGTTAGCTCAAAGAGCATTAGCCCAGAAGTGTTATTTATTTTGTTTTGACATTTTGCATTGATTCACTATAAATGTCGGTTCACTTTTTAAATTGTTGCCACCAAATATTATTGCCCTGTGTTGTATTTAAAGAAATTAAATCATGAAGAATCTGCATAAATGTATGTATATTTCTCACATTGGCATAAAACAATGATACCTAGAGCCATCCAATTTTGAATAATGTAGTCCTCCACCGAATATGGGCATCTGGAAGCCTTAATTTGGAATTTGTTTTATGATCGATTTCATATTTTGTAACAGTTTAAGGAATTTTTGATTAACAAGCTCAATGATTTCAAAGCAAGCAATGGTAACACTGTGCTGGGGGGGGGACATTTTTATCTGCAGCACGTGAGACTGTGTATCGAAAAATCTAAAGCTATACTCATTTAAAAATAGTTTTATGATATTGCCGTTGAATTGAATTTTACGGTTTAAGTGTGAGGAACGTGATATTTAATAAATAAAGGTAACACACGAAACGTTAAAAAAAATACCCCTTTGGGCATAATGTAAAATCTGAAAGCTTTCAGAATTTTTTTTTAAGGCGAAACTAGATTGATGTGTACATGGGGAGAACAATAGTGCAAAAAAAAAAATTGCATAAAGATTTCAATCTCATTTCATAACAGGGAATGTCTGGATGATATTTCAGCATTTCTTATATATGAGAATAATTTTCTTCATTAACTGTATGGGGGTATAGTGTGCCCACGCTGGGCAGACCCATCTTCATTAACTGTATGGTATAGTGTGCCCACGCTGGGCACACCCAAAAAGTTCCCTGCGTATACACAGAAAAATTGAATGGAAAAGGCTTTATGGGTTACTGTTGGTTACTTTTAATAATCTTTATTAATACTAGATGGCAACACAACAGAAACCAGTCCATACATATCAGCCACGTCTAGTTTTTAAAGACCCTCATTTTTCAAAGAAATCTTCCCGATTTTTTTTTTTTTTTTTAATATAAAAGAATTGTTTGAGAAGAAATGTCTGTGTTATTTTCTTTATTGTATGCTGATTTCTTTATTCCATATTAATTAAAAAATTTTACCTTGAAATTTTGCTTAAAATCGAGCAACAAACATTTGGTGTGCTCAGAGTGGGATCACTTAAACACCAGACTGACAATTGTATCACTGTTTTTGCTGTTTCACTGCAGAATTTTCTTCAGTGAGCCCATTCATAACAGAAAAGTGGCTGCATAGCTGTGTTCATTTCGTAGTTTTTTCCTTCCTCCCAGGGGGGTTATGTTTAGTTATAAACTAAGGAATTTTGCAGGTGTTTTTCTGAAGGTCAGCGGTAATTTGATGAGTTAGCTCTTTGATTTTAACTTGAGAGAACCTTTTCACTTATATGAAGTAAAAGAAGAATTTAATCACAAAAATTTCTGAGTATAATATTTTAACGAAAATATCCATTTTGACTGCTATTGAATGCAATTTAACGATGTTTTTGTATGATATCTGTACATAAGGATAGCATAAAGGACTCTTTTTTTTCCCCCCTGAAATGGATTACAAAATTGATTTAAAATGGATTCAGAAGAGATTTTTTCATGATATCTGTAAATGCATATGTAAGTATGTATCTCGCATAACTCAAAAATAAAGGGCCTTGGAACATTCAAATTTTTTATAGGGGACTGCTATAAAATGTAGTTCTGCACCTCCCTTTTTGGTTGCAATTGGTTGTACCAAAAGTACACCCACTCTGTAACTTGGCTTTGTGAGCTCTTTTTTTTTTTTTTTTTTTCATTCTTATATGTTGGTAAATTGTGCATTTTTTGCTTTAAAAATGATTGAATTAGGTTGTTCTTATATTCCGAGTAAGGTTTTTATGCCTTTAGTTAATCTGCATGCGGTACTTGTAGAATTATCAACTATTTAAAAGTTGTTTAAGTGAGGCTAAATGTAATTTTTGTTTACCATAGCAGCCATATTTGTTTACATTTGAAGCATAGCAGAATAGTGAATTAAGTTATTTTCTGCACCTTTAGTGTTTTTTTGCCGAGTGAGACCAAAAGTAAACTTTAAGTTTTGTACACCAAAAAATTTGCTTTATTGCCTGCTGACTGAATTGCTTGTTTTTGCATAGAAATTCTAATTTCAACTGTAAAAATTGTCTTTTAATTGTTTTAACTGTATTTGGTGTTTTATTTTTTTCTATATTTTTCAATTTTTAATAAAGATATTTTGTGTATTTTTGCCCTACCACAAAGTGAGAACTGAATTAATTGAATGTGAAGTCTATCTCTAATTAAATTTGAGGAAATAAATTTAAATGAAATGTAGCAAAAAATGCATGTAATTTCATATTGCATGCAAGAAAGTGATGTGGTGTCCGCATCAGATTTTTTTCTGTGGGCTTTTATTGAAAGAAGATTTGTTAGTTCTATTTTTTTTATAATTTTGAGTTGTAGATGTTTATTTAATTTTACAGTTCATATTTTCTTAATTGTATATGTAATGTTAGTTTATTTTTTCTTAATTTGCTAATGGATCGGAGAGGGCTTTTTCTTATTCATATGCATGTAATGCTATTGAGTTGAATTAAAAGTCAGCAGAAAAATTAATTTTAACTTGTAGAAATCTCTTGTAATATGGAAATTGCTTCTGTGAAATCTTTTTTTAGTTTTGAACAATATTATCTTTTATCCACCAAATAGGATTTGAGTATTAAATTATTAAAATTGAAAAATGTGTCAGAAATGTCTGTTTTGATTCTTTACCCTTGTGTCAAAATATATTGTAGCTTTTTTAGAATTTAGTATATGTTTAGAATTCTTGATGCAGTGTTAAGTGTTGGCATACATTTTTCTATTTGTCTCTGTCTTTTTCTCAGTTCACCATATCAGTATTCAATTTTCTGAGTAAGATGGCAAACAAAAAATTTTGTTTGTCTTTTTATGTGTTAACTTTATTTATTAAATATGAGGGCTATCCAGAAAGTAGATTACATTTTGGAATAAAAAAATAAACAAAGTATAGGAAACAAATTTTATTATATACAGATGAAAGCCACACTCAAATACTACTTTTCTACATAGTCACCATACAAATTAAGGCATTTATCGTAGCGATGTACGAGCTTGGAAATTCCTTCATCGAAAAATTCGGCCGCCTGCGCCTTCAACCACTTCGTTACCTCTTCTTGCAGCTGTGCGTCGTCATCAAAACGCTGCATAGCCAGCCACTTCTTCATTGCTGGGAATAGGTGGAAGTCGCTCCGTGCCAGGTCGGGACTGTACGGCGGATGAGGAAACAACTCCCACTTAAAAGATTCAAGAACTTTACGAGTGACATTTGCCGTGTGGGGCCGGGCGTTGTCGTGAATCAACAAGATCTTAGAGCTCAACATTCCTCTGCGCTTGTTTTGAATTGCTCTTCTGAGTTTTTGGAGAGTTTGGCAATACCTTTGAGAGTTTATTGTAGTGCCTCTTTCCAGGAAGTCCACCAAAATTACACCTTTTCTGTCCCAAAAAACAGTCGCCATCATCTTCCTTGCCGACATTGTTTGCATGCATTTCTTGGGTTTTTGGGGAGAACTTGTGTGCCCCCACTGCATTGATTGCAATTTCGTTTCACAGTTCACATGTTTCACCCATGTTTCGTCACCAGTAACGATGCGATCGAGTAAAGAGTCACCATCCTTATGGTAAGCGTCCAAAAAGTTCAACGCTGCAGCCATTCGCTGATTTTTGTGGTCCTCTGTCAAGATTTTTGGAATCCATCTTGCACAAAACTTGTGGTAACCAAGCTTTTTGCTGATGATTTCGTGCAACAAACTTCGCGAAATTTGTGGAAAACTCAAAGAAAGTTCCGTTATTGTGAAATTTCGATTTTCACGGACTTTAGCATCGACTTTTTCGAGAAGTTTGGCGGTCACTATGCTGGGTCTCCCACTTTGATCTTCGTCGTGAACATTAGTTCGGCCATTTTGAAATCTTATGACCCACTGACGCACTCCACCTTCAGTGATAATGTTGTCCCCATACACTTCACGAAGCTGCCGATAGATTTCTATCGGTTTACAGTTTTTTGCAGTCAGAAACCTTATTACTGAGCGCACCTCGCAGCTCGCGGGATTTTCATTTAACGCAGACATTTCAAACCGTCACAGTATCTGAACGGAGCACAGCACGAACCTCTCACTAGCACGGCTAGATGCAGACTGAGCTGCACAACGCTCTGACCCCAAGATGGCCGCGCTAGCCCCGCCCCTAGCGGACACAGACGGAAACGTAATCTACTTCCTGGATGGCCCTCGTATTACGTTCTTCTTACTTATGCTACAAAAAATTCAGTTCAACAGCAAAATCACAAAATATTTAAATTCTGCATATCTTTAGAATTTCTGATAGACAATCTTGCATGCTGGAGATAAATGTTTTACTCTCTACAGTATTGCCATTGCTTGCTTTCAGATCATAAAGTTTATTTATAAAAAAATTTTTTAAGTTTTACAAAATATGAAATAAATAATAAATATATATATATATATATAACATCATGTTATGCAAATATTGAATATTTTAATTAGATCATGAATTAAATACATTTTTATTATTTAAACCAATCCAGTTCAGAAGTAAGAAACAAATATTCTTAAAAACTGTGTCTGTTGCTTTCAGATAGCTTAGTTTGTCAGCTTGAAGGTAAATATCGTACATTTTTTCAAATGGCAACAGACTTGAATGAAAAGTGAAATGATGCATTTATACTGAGTCGGCACAAAAACCTCATTTCGAGACTTTAGCATCTTTTGGACTAAAAGGAGAGGCAAAAAGAGATTGTGGTATAGTTTAGAGTAAAATTACTCTAGTGGGACAAACAAATGATTAAATAATTGACATTTTAATGTGTAGTAATATCATTAAAGCTTTCCGGTCTTTTTTTTTTTTAAAAACATTTGTATTAGAATGCACATAATTGAAGCTCATTGTAAATATTTTATAGCAGCATGTTTAAAATATTTTACTGCCTTTAAAAGAAAATCTATTTATTTGTTTTTTCCCATCTATTATAACAGGTCTCAAATTATTTGGCAAAGGTTATAGTGGACTGGAATATGATTATCGAGGACTCTTAAGAATATATGGAGTGCAGCATGATACTGAAAAAGTGTTGAAAGTGCATTCAATTATGCACAATTGGAAACTTCTTAGAGACAAAACAGTGGAAGCTGAAAAAGAATTCTGCCCATGGACTGTTGACGTAGACCCAGTTGCTCCTGAAGCTATTCTGGCAAACATTATTAGTATGGATTAAGAGCTGAACAATCAAATAGTCCTTCCCTGTATGGGAATTCTGGTGATATATATATCAACCTGTATTCTGGAATAAGAGTTGAACATCAAAAAAGCATTCTCCATATGTGGTAATTCCAGGGATGTATGTTATGTGATATATATGTGGATCCGGTGATATATATGTAAATTTTTGAGGATCTCATTTTCACATAAGGGGAATGTTTCATTAAATGTGTATTGAGCAGAAGTTTTAGTGAATGGCTTTTTTTAGGCCACTGTATATAGTAGGAATTTTCTTATATGATTATAATTTAGCTGCAGTATTGTACAAAATTGTTGAATAAATACAGAATTGTTTGAAAATGATATATAACTTATTATCAAGTACTTTACAAAAGTTTGAAAACTGATGTACTAGGAATTTTTTTTTATCATAGGTACATACTTAAGAAACATTTATATGCAACTGAATTCCCTTAATTCAGCCAAAAGTGGAAATGAAAAAACTTAAAAAATAATATTTTATATTACTTTTGTAGATGTTCTCTTGTGTTGATTAAATAACTAATCATGTTGCACACAACTAAAGGATCAGTCATATTATTAAAAGATACAGTACTAATGTTGCTTAATCCATCGGCATATCATTCTGTTACATTTTTAAAAGTAGGCAGTTTTAGTACAAACAAATATAAACTGTAGCAATATAAAATTGCACACCTTTTCAGTGCCCTCAGAAGTTATATCATACCTTTCCTAGTTTAGGTGGGAAGAGTTTTTACTCAATGCCAACCCAATTTATAACATATTTCTTTCAACTTTCTGTTATTCTTACGATTTCTGACAATAATTATATAACTTGGTGTTCATAATAGGCATCTAAAAATATAATTTTTGGCATCTAATATTACTTTAATCGGTAAAATAAATAAAAACCTCTTTTACTGATATTATGGCACTCTACCTCTGTGAATGTCTGAAAACATCATGTTTCAACTCTCCAATAAGCATTAAGATCCCTTATTGGTCTTCTAGCATTTATTATTCAATCAGCGTAAAAACTGAAGCTGCTTCATTGCTGATAGTGCTTTCTCAATCCACAGTGCAGAGTTTTACGAGGCATATTTGGAAACTAAGTACCGTTTTGAAAAGAAAAAAAATAGTAAAACAATTTTTTTGAATCCAATTTTATTTTTACATGAAAATACATGTCTTAAACTATTTTTCAATATAGTTTCCGCCAATGATCAAACACTTGTCATAGGGGGTGACCAGTTTTTGTATACCATCGTCAAAGAAACTTCCCGCCAGTTTCGATAACCACGACTCCACAGCATTTTTCGTGTCATCGTCAGATCCAAAGTGCTTGCCACCAAGCTCGCGCTTCATGTGCAGGAACAAGTGATAGTCAGACAGTGCCAAGTCCGGGCTGTGCGGCGGGTGATCGAACTGCTCCCAATGAAACTGTCGAATTAACGATTGAGTGACACCAGCAGTATTATGGGGCCGAGCATTGTCATGGAGCAACACAATTCTTTTACTGAGCATTCCTCTTCATTTGTTTTGAATGGCACGCCTTAGTTTTGTTAAAGTCTCACAATATCGTGCCGCAATTATGGTTTCACCTCTGGGGAGAAATTCAGTAAGCAAAACGCCTTTCCTATCCCAGAAGACAGTGCGCATGATTTTTTGTGATGACATTGTCACTTTGAACTTTTGTTTTTTCGGAGAATGAGTGTGTCTCCACTCCATCGATTGTTGTTTCGATTCTGGTGTGAAATGTCACACCCAAGTTTCATCACCTGTCACAATTTGGTTTAAAAAGTTTTCTCCCTCATCACTGTACCGCGTGAGAAATGTCAGGGCACTACCAAGTCGCTTTGTTTTGTGAACATCAGTGAGCATTTTTGGAACCCATCGGGAACACAGTTTGTGATAATTCAAGCAGTCAGACACAATTTCGAACAAAACAGTACGTGAAATTTGTGGAAATGCTTCTGAAAGAGTTGTCATTGTGAAGCATCTGTTCTCATGAATTGCTTCATCAACTTTCCTTACCAAATCATCGGTGACAACAGAAGGCCGACCACTCCGAGCCTCGGCGTGGACATTTGTTTGACCTGCATTAAGCATTCTTACCCACTTTCTCACCATTCCATCACTTATCGCGTATTCACCGTAAACTTCTGTCACTTGACGATAAATTTCGGCCGATTTAACATTTCTCGCGTTCAAAAATTTAACCACGGCACGAATCTCACAGTCAGCGGGAGAACTAATTATCTTGAACATTTTGAATGTGCACAGCAAACTGAAAACACAACATAGAGCAACCAAAATGGCAACAATTGAAAGTCGGTGAACAAGAAAGACTAGTGCGCATGTGCGGGACGCCTACCACAGCGCTCCGACGGCGCTAGAATGAAACGGTACTTAGTTTCCGAATACGCTACGTACTTGCTGTAAGAAATAGTTTAAGTATTAATCTTTTGTTTTAAATTATATCTGTGTAGGAAGGTATAATAGCCATGTACTTTTAAAAAATTGTACTCGGATGAATTTCCTTGAATTATTTTATCAGGAAAATGTAACGCACTTGTGATATATGCTTTCTCTTGTCAGTGTTTCAATTTTACATTGTAGAAGGCATAGGTGTTCTTAATATGTGACAATTGCTTTGGATAAATTCTTATGCCCATTTCTTAAAAAAAACACAAAATCTGCAGCTGTTCTTTTGTAGAAAAACATTAAAATATTGTTTTTTCATTAAAAGCTACCAAAAAAAATTTTTTTAACATGCATACCAATGTTACCTGAGATCCAAGTAAAAGTGGCTGCTAAGTTACTAATTAGATGCAATTCAGAGTTAACTGAGTGATGTGACTGCCTTTATATGGTCATATGATTTTTTTTCACTTGGTATATAGTAGCTTCTAATTTTAAATATATTGTTTTCTTGCTTTCTTAAATGAATTGGATTTTATGAAAAGAAGACTAAATCAAGTAACTATCCAAATTTAGCTAATAAATGCTGTTTAAATACATGTTTTCATGAGCAGATTCAAGATGCTATTCTCTTCAGAGTGTTAATTAATTCCTTATTTAAAAAATAATTTCTTTCTGCATGTTTTTATTGCATAAATTATTTTTGTCTCTAAGAAAATTCTAGAACTTGGAATAAAATTAATAATTAGGCATTAGCACCTGCCAATACCCTACCAACTATCTGTTAATACCTTTTGGCAATGGAATTATTTTTTCAACATCAGCAAGTAGATCAAACAAGTTTTCTGATTTTTAGCAGCTATCATTTCCCATCTGAAAACTTTGCCGGCTGTTGTTGACACTATGTTTCTGTTGTGCATCTTTCATTACATAAAATTTGAAGCATTTATTTTTTTTTTAATACCTGGAAAGAATTTAATGCTACTGCTTCATTTCTCAATAAATCTAGTAGACACATGATGCAGGATGTAAAAGCTAGTGCAAGAAAAATAGCTGTTGTGTTAATAATTTTATGCAAGAAGGCATTCCAAACAAAATGATACAATGCAGGTAAGGTCTTTTTAAATTGGACTAAAGTTGACATTGAAAAAACAAGAAACCATTTACTCTTAACAAAAGATGAAGGGAAAGAAAACAAGCAATTGTTTGTTTCTGCAAAGAATCCAGGCTATCTTCTGAGGTTGTTGCAACATCCACAGAAAAGCTAAGTCGCATGGTATTATTGGCACTGTGGTTGCAAGTACCAGATTATGTCCAAGTACCATAAATAGTTCTAGCATATATGGCTACAGAATAAAGTAGCAACGTAAATTTAAACCCAGAAATTTCAGTAGTAATAATTTTATTCTTTTATGAAAAAACTCTTTAATGTGGTTTCTATTAAAAATGGACAGATGTCAGCACCGTAGTGGCTGAACTCAATTTTTTAGAGACTATTTTTTTTTAATATATACTCATGTTTATGAAAATTAGAACATCATGAAGAAATCAGCAGAGTAGAATGAAAGGTGTGAGGGGAATGTAAAGCATGCAGATTATTAGAAATTTAGAACGATTGTGAGTGCCTGTATTCAGCTGTAGTCTCTGAATGGTTATGAGAGACACGGAGTGATGAACTTCAGGAATTCATCTAAACCAGAGGTTCTCAACCGGTAGTATGCAAGAGAGAAATAGGTGGTACGTTAAGAAGCAAAGTGTTTTTAATTATTAAATTCAAAAATTAAAACCCCAATATCCTGATTGAGGTTTTTTCTAACACTCGTAAATTTATCCAATCTGAGCTTTGTTCAAGAGTGGTGGTGGTACTAAAGGTTTCCCATTTTTGTTTAGATTTTACACATTAGTCAGAAGATTGAAAACTGCTGAGCTATCTCATTGTTTACTAGCCCAGTACTATTAAGTGTACAGTATATAGCGTACAGTACTTACAAGTGCTGAAAGTCATTGCTTGCTGAACATCTCAGTCAAAGTAAGCTGTCTGACGGACACCGTGCCTGCACTTAAAATTTCTTAGCCAGCCTTTGTGTGCTTTAAAGGATGAACAACCAAGCTTCTGAGCTAAGATCTTAGCTTTTTCACAAAGAATCGGACCCGAAATTGGATTTCCGATAGAACGTTGCTCCAAAAACCACATGAAAACTATGTCTTCTAAATATCCGTTTGTTGCTGCATTCATTGATTTTCTTGAAGAACTTCCATCTTCGTTTCCAAGCAGTGACACAATGTTTAAAAGTGTAGGTTCACTCCTTTTAATGTCTGAATTCTTTGATTCAGCTTTATTTATCTTTTTTTTTTTTTTTTTTTTTTTTTTTTTTCTTAAATTCTGAAAGCGAGTTGGAGTTCGGATAATTGGAGTTGTATTGAGGAATAAGCCTTAGACATGTAGGTGGAGAGCTTTTCTTTTCTTAAAAGTCTTAACCACCTTCAAAGGGTTTGTTTCTCAGGAAAAGATAAGCATGCATTCAGAAGTTAAAACCGATTTTTAAGGCTTATTTGTTATTAAATTAAAATTTTTCTCTTTTAAGTCATTTAAATTTTTTAGTGAATTTTTAGATTTACAATATAGAACCCGTAAAAACACAGCTTTGTATCACTTACTTCATAAAGATAAATTATTTCTAAAAATTAAAATAATAAATTTAAATAAATTATTATAAAATTTAAATAAATTATAATTAAAATAATAAATAAATTTCTCCCTCCTTTTCGCATGCTACCATGGTGTAACGGTAGCACACTCGGAGCATATTCGAGAGGTCCAGGTTCGAGTCCCGGCAAGGGCATTGCACATTTTACATGTCTTCTGCTCCAAATTAACCTAATGACCCAACAGTGGAACCCAGACTAAAAAGGGGTGCACAATAATTTATCACCACCTGGATTTGACGATTGGGTCCCCTTATCCTAGTTGCTCTTTAAAAGGGGGAGTATATAAGGTATTAGACTAGAAGAGAAACACGCTAATGTGACAATCAAAATTGTAAAAACAACCTTGTATTTAGCGTAGGTATAATGAAACACTCAATCGATTTCGAGGGCAGCTAAAGGTCCCTCCTCATCAGGAGAAAGAAATACCTAGAAAGAAGAAAATAAAGGAGAAGGAGTCACAGAAACATGTGCTCCTTATCAGCACTGCATGTGGTTATAACTAGATTTTTAATCAGAGTTGCACTGGCCGCCTACTTTTACTGAGCCAAGCTATCTGATCGAGCATGAAAAATTAGCAAAGTTAAAATAGGGAGCGAGGGGCAAATGCACCTTACGCTCAAAATCTGAACTTCAAATAATGGAAAGCAACCACTGAACGGATTTTTATACCCTCTGGTAGTACCAAACGCAAGGAGGTAACGCCATCTATCGGCATAAATAACTGAATTAAGATAGTAGAATTTTAAAGGCATTAGGAAGGACTGAATTGGACTTCAAATCATTAACTAAACCTGCTAGATCTTTGTGAATGTGAAAAGCCTCAAGAAAATCCAATTCACCTATGGAAGAAGCCTTTTGGATAATTTTTGCAGACCCAAAATCAAAATTATGGTTAAAAGTCCAACTATGATACGCTATTGAAGACTTGTTAATTTCGCCTTTTCTGACATAAGATTCATGTTCCTTGATACGAAACTTCAACGCTCTTTTTGTTTGGCCAATATATCTTAAACCACACTGACACGATATAGTATAAATTCCCCAAGAATTCAAGACAGAAACGCAATCTTTTAGAATCGAAGGGTGAATTTTATTAATAGGGGAGAAACCGACTTGAAAATTGAATTTCTGGAGAATCCGTGCAATTTTATAGCTAACAGAAGGATAAAATGGAAGCACGACAAGGTCATTACTATTATTTCTAACAGTAGAAGGTCTTCTTTGATGGGAATCTGAATTTTTTTTTTTTTTTTTTTTTTTTAAGATATATCGGCCAAACGAAAAGAGCGTTGAAGTTTCGTATCAAGGAACATGAATCTTATGTCAGAAAAGGCGAAATTAACAAGTCTTCAATAGCGTATCATAGTTGGACTTTTAACCATAATTTTGATTTTGGATTTGCAAAAATTATCCAAAAGGCTTCTTCCATAGGTGAATTGGATTTTCTTGAGGCTTTTCACATTCACAAAGATTTAGCAGGTTTAGTTAATGATTTGAAGTCCAATCCAGTCCTTCCTAATGCCTTTAAAATTCTACTATCTTAATTCAGTTATTTATGCCGATAGATGGCGTTACCTCCTCGCGTTTGGTACTACCAGAGGGTATAAAAATCCGTTCAGTGGTTGTAGAATAAACAACAACTTTTTTAATAATATTATCAATGTGAATCCCGCTAATTTCATGGACATTCTTATCTACGAAATCCTGGCTGAAGACAAAAACCTCCGCCCACCTCTTGAGTTTAGAATTCTAAGTTCCAGTTTTCTGGTTTTCAAGCAGCATCAATCGGGGTCAGTTTCTGGGAGGGTGACCTCCCACGTGACTGGCTCCGACGAATGAACAGTTAGTATTCGGGCTATCCTACACAGGTTATCCGAAGTTTCTTTCTCCGGCCCCTGCTTGGCGGATTCCATCCAAGATGTAGCAGTACAGGAGCAAAGTGCTTCTTTTTCTCTCTCCAGCACACTTCTACCTCCACGAGAGAAAATTTCTTTTAGGTTTCTACTCTGTCAGGCCCCACATGGGATCACATCAGGACGGTTATTCTACGCTACGAGAGTCGACAGCAAGTTGTGGGCCACCAGATGTCGCTGCTAGTAAAAAACAGGTCTGTCCGACATCCTATATTCTCTGAGTACGGAAGTTGTCGAAAGCGCGCGAAAAAGTGTTGCCGCGTCGTCAATCAGGGTTGTGCAGTTGACGCATTAAGTAGACAATGGCTTTGTATGTGTTTTCGCTGCTGATTTTTTCATATTTAAACGAAGAATACGGTCATAGATCTCTGAATCGGTGGCGAATTTATAGAAAATATATTGATGCTTTTGCTCTGCCAAAAGATGTTTTCATTGCGTATTTCAGATTGCCAAAATTTATAGTTATTTTAATTTGCGATGAACTGAGAGAGTATTTGGAGCCACATTCAGAAAACAAGAACGCAATTTCTACTGAAAGAAAAGTTATACTATTATAGATATAAATTGTAATTGTATGCTTTAAAAATGTAGAAGATAATAAGTTTATCAAGCACATAAACTTTCTTTATTTAACACAAATATAGACATCCGATAAGCTTCTACTCGATTTATGTACAGCAAGAATTACGTTTACTTTAAAATCTAACAGTTGAATACCTTACCAATAATACTGTGAACACAAAAAGGAATGTCGTTCATTATTACGCGAAATTCACACTACTGTAAAATAAAAATTAAAAATATATATATAACTATAAAATAGCTTTATAATATCTTTTTCAGTAGCTGTACTACTACTAATGTGATACTTTCAAAAATAAGTTTTAGCTCAGAGGAGCTATTAATTTCGTTTTGCCATTTTGTGGCGTTTCACTTTTCAAATCGTTGCCACCAAGTATTATCGCACTCTATTATATTTAAAGAAATTAAATAATGAGGAATCTGCAGAATGTATGAATGTTTCTCGCACAGTGATAAAACAACGCTACCTAGAGCCATGAAATTCTGAATAACGTAATCCTCCATCCTAATATAGGCATCTGGAGGCTCAAATTTGGAACTGAGAATTTGATTTATCTATTTCATATTTTGTAAAGCATTTATGAGTTTTTGATTAAGAAACCCAACGATTTCAAAGCGAGCAATGGCAACATTGTACAGAAAAAAAACATTTTCATCTCTAGCGCGGGAGATTATGTATCGGAAATTCTAAAGATATGCTTTTTTTAAATTATATGATATTGCTGTTGAATTTAATTTTATGCTTTAAGTGCGGAAAACATGATATTTAATAAATAAACATAACACGCAAAACGTTAAATAATGGCCCTTTGGAAGTAATATAAAATCTGAAGGCTTTCAGATTTATTTATTTATTTATTATTATTATTTTTTTTTTCGTGTAATTTTATTACGTTTTAAAACTGGTTTCTAACTGAGGACTTTCTAAGGGAAACTGGCTCGTATACAAGTTACACATGTGGAAAGCCACAAAAACGCCGGCTAGCTCGTTCCCGGGATTCAAACCTCGGACCAAACTACCTGCGTTCAGCGACTCTACCGCTCGGCGGCTGGTGGGCTTGTTAGTAGAATTATACTGCATTATTATTGTATTATGCTATAAAGTAACAATGCTATAAGACTGAGGGTTTATTCATGGAATAGTACTTTTGTAACCTATTATAGTATTAAAAAATCATTGTTTCTTTGCAAATTTAACAACAACAAAAAAAAAAAAAAAAAAATACTGTTCATAGCATTCTCATTTTTATATTGTAAAAGAGATATTGATTATTATTAGTTTTCTATTTAAAATGTGTCGAAACGCTGGTTTGACAAGGACTTCAACTGCAAGAGACCTACACTGATTATTTTTACTTTAGTACTTACACTGTGAAAATATTACTATATTTTAATTATTTTCACAGAATAAAATCTTTTGAGAAGGAAGAATATTTAAACTGAGCAGTTCTTATATATAAAAAAAAAAGGTGTTAGTAATTGTGTGACAAAAATTGCAAAACGAATTAATCACACATACAGGATAGATTAGTTTAATTTTGGTTATATATTTTATATTGAAAAAATATTTTCTTTCATGTTAATTATAGAATAAATTATTTAAAATAAAGCATTTTGATGCGTGTGTGATAGTTGAATGCAGCAGCAATCGGCCATACTGTAATAGCGAATGAATTTTATTTCTTTTCCTGAAAGAAATAATTTTCATAGTAAATGAAAATAAAAAAAAGGGAAGAAATATTAAGAAAGAAATATTTTCTTTCTAATTTATTATGTAAAGAAATATTTTTCCAATAGTAACTGTAAAATAAATTGCGGGAAAACAGTTTTAATGTAAGCATGGAAAAAAAGAAAAGAAAGAAAAAAAAACTTAGTTTGCTATTAGATTGTAATGCAAATTAATCATATTATAAATTTAAATGATTAAAATTGTTTATTTCTAAAAGGATTTGAAGTAAGCTTAATTCATTTACTTTTATCTATTTACCATTGCTTTCGTGGTATCCCATATCACTCTTTATTTCTTAGCTCTAAATTCCTGAGTTAAGTTTTCCCTTAAAAAACGGAATTTTCCTTCACATAACACAGCAGCATATTCCGCTGCGTGTTGGTCATAATACTGTTTTGTGCAATTTTTTTCGAATTACAAATGCAGCGTGTGAGTTAGTGAAATAATGGGAGAATATTCCTAGAACTTCAGCCAGCGCGCGCTATAAATTTCGTCACTCGTCTGTACTGCGATTGGTCTAAAGCTCCTTGAAGCCTTGTCCCCTTTCAGTAAAGTTAAATGGACCCACCCGCCCACCAACTGAGGACCACAGAATGGCTTTCTCCGATAAGTTGTTGATAGCTGTCCATACCGGTTTGAGTCAATATTGTTCGCTTAAGTTGTAGACAGATCCAGTGATCATAGAATAGGCGTCCAGGAACTGGCAAGAGCAGGACTTTAATTTCCTGCTGAAAGCCAGTATAACCCCAAAGTTCCAAAGCTTTCCATTATTTCCTTTTTATTATTTGCACTATCCTACACAAGCCACATGCCAATGAGCCTATTAATCGTAAACTTTTTTCTATCCGCTTTTTGCTTTAATGTTTGTATTGTGTATAAAAAAATTATAAAAACCAAAAAAAGTATAAAATATAAAATACAAAAAAATTATAAAAACCTAAAAACTTATAAAAAGATTATGATACTTAAGTTTTTATTATCTTATCTCTATCCCTAAGCTTTCTCGAGCCTGTGGCTCCCTCTATTGAGCATCAAGTAAATCACTTATGCCAAATTTTTTCCTATTTCTGCTCACTTTTAGTAATTCTGATGTGGAGGTAAATGGTTTTGAACCATAGGCACTCCGAAATTTGCAAATCATTGGCATTGGCTTTCCATTATTTGAAGTTCAGATTTTGAGCGTGAAGGTGCATTTGCCCCTCGCTCCCTATTTTAACTTCGCTCATTTTTCTTGTCCTTTATGCTTGATCAGATAGCCTGGCTCAGTAAAAGTAGGCGGCCAGTGCAACTCTGATTAAAAATCCAGTTATAACCACGTGCAGTGCTGATAAGGACCACGTGTTTCTGAGACTCCTTCTCCTTTATTTTCTTCTTTCTAGATATTTCTTTCTCCTGATGAGGAGGGACCTTTAGCTGCCCTCGAAATCGATTGAGTGTTTCATTATACCTACGCTAAATACAAGGTTGCTTTTACGATTTTGATTATATAAGGTATATTCTCCCTCCTTTTCTGCATGCCTTCGTGGTGTAATGGTAGCATACTCAGCACGTATTCAAGGGCTCCCGGCGAGGGCACTGCACGTTTTTCACGTCTTCTGCTTCAGAATAACCTAATGACTCTACAAAATACAAATTTTATATATCTCAGTGTAGGAGGAGAAAATCCCTGAAAAATTTTGAATGCGAACTCTGTGTTCCCATATTATAATGTGAATTGTACTAATTAAATTTCAGCTCTGAAATTGTTAGTTTTTAGTTTAAACATTTTGTTACGCCAAAAATCCTATTAGCATTCAAACAAAAATCCATTTAAAACTAATCTTAAAAGTATTTCAAGAAAACATTATTTAATAATTATAAGAAAACTGAGAATTGCTTAAAACTGCATAAGCAACGAAGCACAAACATGAGAAAAATGAATAGCGCTTTTACCACAGTTAAAAATTAGACTCAAAATTAATTATAGCTAGATTATAGCTTATAATTTTAGTACTACATTAGAGTTACAAGTCATGAATCAGGTATAATTCATGCACAAGTGCATTTACTGTTTAATTATCAGCAGTGTGTCATCATTTGGTAGGAAAACTTAGCTAAAAAATAAGTAAAGAGTATACATTCTTAAATCATTTTTTTTATTTATTTATTGAATAAAAATATTACCGCCCGCCACATCTATAAATTTAAAATAAATTTTACGTTTAATAAAAAAAAGTTTGTTATTTGTTCCTTGTATTTTTAATCTTCATGTTTCACTCCAATTTGCTGACGAATTTCATCCATGATTTCTGCTAATTTTATAGAATCCTCTAATGGCATAATTGAACTCTCCAAAACTCCTAAAAAGAAATGTATGTGAATATAATTAAATTTAAATAATACAGGGAACGGTATTTAATGTAAGAAAACATATTTGTGATACGTAGCAACAGGTGCCACTGAATAGAAGAAGATAAATCATTGTCTTGGAAAATAAGTTTCAGAAAATTAGCCGCATTTTTCAATATAGTGTTTTGGAGATGTCCTCTTTGGCGATCAAGGCATTGCTGCCATCTTCTAGGACACTTGCCACGATGTAACAGTCCTGCGAAATATACAAATTCTCCCAATGAGTTTATTTCACTTTTAAAGCTATTTATGTCAGCTTAGATGTGAGTGAAACCTAGAGCTTTGAAATACTTTGATGGAAATAAGTCTAATAAAGAAAGCTTCAAAAAATTGAATAAGAACTACCGGGTATCATCAGAATGAAAGAGAAAGCACCCACGAAATGCTGCAGACTTCTTTTGATGGGGATATTTGGATGCTCAAGTTTTCTTTCACGTTCTACTTGACATTAGGACCACCAGCTGCCCAGTGGTAAAGTCGCTGAACACTGCTAGTTCGGTCTGGTGTTCGTATTCCGGCAAGGGCTGGCTGCATGGGCGTTTTAGTAATTTCCCTGAATTTAATATACATATAGGAGCTATTTTCCTTAGAAAGTCGTCCAGGAAGGCATCATTTCCTTTAGGCAGCCAACCTTCGAGTGCTTTGCCATAATTAAATAAAAACTCCAACCTATTTTACATTAGCAATTAAAAATGCAAATTTCCTTAGAAAGTCGTCCAGGAAGGCATCATTTCCTTTAGGCAGCCAACCTTCGAGTGCTTTGCCATAATTAAATAAAAACTCCAACCTATTTTACATTAGCAATTAAAAATGCAAATTAGTCATGAAATTTGAATGCTACCTAGGATAATAACATTACAGGAAGTTTATCTGGAAGATGACAGCAATGCCTTAATAATCAAAGAGGATATCTGCAATATGTTGCAGTGATTAGGTGTTTTGTGAATACAAGACACTAGCTTACCTAGCCATGTTCAGCTCTGTAATAGTATTACTTTTTTAATGACTAAAAGTATTATCCTGTTTAATTCCTAAAAACGAATAGGTATGGCTATTTTACTCTAATCTCTTACTTGAAACTAGGCCTTTCAAGGTTATCGCAACTCTCCTTTCACTTATGCTGGTAACGTGTGTCATCATCCGCACAGAGGGAATATGGGGATTTTGATGAATTAAAGGGTTCAACTTTTTCCCTCAGGAATCATTGCCATGCTTATGAGTCATGGTTTGCGGGGGGGAGGAGAAATTGCCTTGGAGTGCCTGTTCTAAAATAACACAATAAAAATAAGTCCCCATTGATTTCTGACATGAAAATTAAAGTTTTCAAAATCAAAATTACTGAATACATAAGTATTTATGTACTGGTTTATAAAGAAAAGTCAGAAATGATCCTTTTGATTTACAGGAGTTGGACAAAAATATGGAAACGCCTTTAAAAAAACATGTTTATTTGCTTAATATGGTGTAGGAAACCCGTTGGCATCCAAAACAGCTTGCAGTCTTCTCGGAATGGATAAATACAGTTCCTGTATGTTTGCCAAGGGAATATTATACCATTCTTCCTGCAAAACGGTGGCAAGTTCAGATAACGATGTTGGCGGTGGATAACGAGAACGCACTTTCCGTTCCAATGTAGACCACAAAGGTTCGATAATATTCAGGTCTGGTGACTGTGGTGGCCAGGGGAGATGGGACAACTCATCCTCGTGCTCAGAAAACCAGTCCTGGACAATGTGAGCTGTGTGAACAGGGGCTTTGTCGTCTTGGAAGACACCATCACCATCGGGGGAACAAAGTTTGTACCATGGGATGAACTTGATCGGCCAAAATGTTCACATAAGTCTTGGCAGTCATGTGCCCTGACACAGTTATCATGGGGCTAGCAGAGAACGACGATATGGCTACCCAAACCATAACAGAACCCCCACCATGTTTCACTCTTGGCAACAAGCAGTCTGTATTATAGGCTTGAGATGGCGTTCTCCAGACGTAAACTCGGCCAGAAGTGGGAAACAATGTGAAAGAAGACTCGTCAGACCATATTACTCGCTTCCACTGCTCTATAGTCCAGGCTTTATAACTTTTCCTGTTACGGGCATTAGCATCACTGATGAGTGGCTTCTCAATTGCAGCACGGCCAGCAATTCCCTGTTTATGAAGCTCCCTTCTAATTGTTTTGGTACTCACAGGGTTCGGTAACACAACATTCATTTCAGCAGTAACTTTTGCAGCTGTGGTCTTATTTTTCGTCACAATTGCCCTTAATGATCGTCTGTCACGATCACTCAGGACACACTTTCGTCCGCGCTGTGATTTAGCAGATGATGTTTTTCCGCTTTTCAAATATGCGGAATAAATCTTCGATACAGTACCTCTTGAAACACTAAACACCTCGGCTACCTTGCTTACGGAAGCACCTACCATACGTGCTCCAACAATTTGCCCACGTTCGAAGTCTGTTAACTCTGACATAATGCAATGACAACCTCACGTAACAGTACTCCGACAACAACTGAACTGTTTAGCACATTTACGAAGTTGTATAGGTGGCGTCAGTAGTCCAAAACGGTGGCAAACGGTCACCTACATATTTCATTAAAATCAATCTTTCTTTTCAAACATGCATTTCACAAGGTGTTTCCAAATTTTTGTCCACCCATTGTATCTAGTTGTTCACTCATAATATTTCTTTTTATATATTTAGTGATTCTATAGATCTCAAAATTTATACCTCATATAATAATGAAATAATGTAATGTCAATTTATGTCAATGCTGATAAGAGAAAAATTATTTTCCTTTTTTTACACAAAGCAAATAATAATGGTTTTATATGGATTAAAAAGATCGCATTACCTTTTTTTAGGCATTCTCTAACTTCAACAGCTTCATATCTGAGTCCTGAACTATGAATATAATTGCATGGAACTTTGGTGTCTGGTAATGGAAATTCATAAGTTTTTTCTGGTGTTTCAACAATTACGGGACACCACATGTTCTTTGGTAGCTAAAATATTTTGTATGTTAATTATACAGTATCAGCAAGCAGAACTTCAAAATTTCTGTTGTAATCAGACAAAAACTATAACAACATTTCATTCATTGTAAAAACGAGAGGGCAACTAAAAGTTAATTTTTGCAAAAAAAAAAAAAAAAAAAAAAAAAAGTCAACTAAATAATAAAAATTATATACATTCAAGGTTATTAATTTTGCTGTGTGTTTTATTTTTTGAAAAATAAATTTGTCTATTGTTAAAGGAATTTAAAAATAAAAAAATGACTTCAGTATGAAGTACAAATAATGTGAATACAAACCAATTTCTCTTCTTTAAAAAAGTCGTAAAGTCGTGATTAAAAAAAAAAAAAAAATCTGAAATGTTTCAGATTTTAAATTACGTCCAAAGGGGCGTTTTTTAACATTTTGTGTGTTACCTTTCTTTATTAAATATCATGTTCCTCGCACTTAAACCATAAGATCCAGTGCAACAGCAATATCGCAAAATAGTTTTAAAACGAGCATATCTTTAGAATTTCCGATACAGAGACTCACGCGCTGGAGATAAAAATGTTTTTTCTACACTACGTTGCCATTGCTCGCTTTGAAATCCTTGAGTTTGTTAATCAAAAATTCGTCAAAGTTTTAAAAAATAGGAAATCGATCATAAAACAAATTTCAAATTTCAAATTTGGTCTTCCACATGCTCATATTCGTTGGAGGATTACGTTATTCAAAATTCGATGACTCTATGTACCGTTGTTTTATCACAATACGAGAAATATACATACATTTATGCAGATTTTTCATTATTTAATTTCTTCAAATATAATGCAGGACTCTAACATTTTGTGGCAACAGTTTGAAAAGTGAACCGACATTTATGAGTCCGACGCAAAATGCCAAAACGAAACTAATAGTCCTTCGGGATTCAAATCCCTTTGGACTAAAAATCGGGAAGGATTTTGGTGGCGGAACTTGAGATATTTGGACTAACTGGAACTAGAAATACAGGGTGGCCCAGAAGTCACTTTACATTTTGAAAATTAAATAACTTTTTTTCTATTAATATATTTCTTTTTCTCTTTTCAGAATTAAAAAATATAATCCCTGGAAATTTTTGGCATGGATAAGTTTACAACAGAACAACGAGTGAAGATAATTGAATTTTACTTTGAAAATGGACGGTCAATTGTTGCAACGCAAAGATCGTGCCATTTTAATGTTCGACATCCCCCTAGTAGGCCTGCAATAAGGAACTTAGTGACGCGTTTTCAAGGTTCAATTAGTGCAATCTTTAAAACCAGCAGACTTTCAGAAACGAGTAAATTATGCTGTCAGGTTTCAGAGAACTGCAAGAAATGACAATGAGTTTATTCACAAGTTGATCATGGGAGATGAAGCTCATTTCCATTTGAATGGACATGTGAATAAGCAAAAAATAAAAAAGAATTAATTAAATACAGTCATTTAAGAAAAAGTTATTTAATTTTCAAAATGTAAAGTGACTTCTGGGCCACCCGTTACATCTGGATTAGACATCTTCATAACTGTGGCTTCAGCAAAGTGCCAGCACGTTTTTCAAGTAAGCCGCTGTCCAGGGCGTCTAATCTTCGTAAAGATGATTTTGCATAAAAGCTTATACACGTTAATGCATATTAATTTCCTCTCTGGGAGAAAATACCAACCTTTATAAAGGTGCGCGCATTTTATGCCAGGACACCGCTTTGCAAGTCGAATTTCCATTTCCTTTTTAATACGAATAGCAAATTAAAACCCTACTTGCAATGCATTTTTATGTAGGGACACAGTTATAAAAGCTTTTGCCATTCCCGTACAGTGGCCGATTTATAAAGTTATTCGCATCTTTCCTTTACAACGGGCACCGTTTAAAGCCGTCTCGTTAGAATATGCGAAAATCTAAGTAATTGTATTATTTAAAATAAAGTTTCTTATACTGGGGGGGGGGGTCGCGGGACCTGCAACAGGGAATCGCCAAAAATTTTAGCAGTTTTTATATTTCTTTAACTTATTAGAATAATTTTACAATCACCAAATATTTTTACACAATGTATCTGAAAGTAGATAAAGATAAGACAGTACAGAAAAAGAAAAAACGAAAACGTTTCGACGCATTCCCTTTTTAAATACAAAGTCCGTTTTACTTGCTTTCCACGTGACACTGTCATTTCGTCTGTTACTTATTTAAAATTTTCACATTGTTCTATGTCTTAAATATAAAAATTAATGACCTAATACTGCAATAGTATATTACAGTACAAGTGAAAAAATTGACAGTTTCACTCACGCGTGTGTCGAATTTGCGTAATCCTTATGGGGTCCCACAAAATTTTCGTAAATGTTATTGGGGTCCTGGCGTCGCGAAAAAAATCTCAATGATAAAAAGGGGTCGCGACTGAAAAAAGTTTAAGAAGCCCTGATTTAAAGTAATGTTAAGGGATAGAATTTTGTTTACTCTTTAACCGTATTTGATTTTACAATATGCAGTTAGCAAAATAAAACACAGTTGAATTCTTTTAATACAAACACCAAGAAATTAATTATTCTTAGCTTCTGTAATTTTTAGAATGCTAAACTTCAACATATATCAGCTAATTGATATATATAAATTAACTGGGTTAAACTTCATTCTCTGATCCATCGCCAGCGGGAATTCTTCAAAACTGCACAGAAACCAAGTCGTAGTGTCACCCATAAGATGCCCAAATTCTTTGGCCCAAGGCCGATACCAATGACAGATCCGGTCCTCGCCACGATAAAACTCGTAGACTTGTTCTGATACCGTCAGACAAGTGAGACAAGTCGCAACAGAATTTTAGCAAAATATAGTATATTTCCCATGAATTCCAGTGGCGATACTTAATTGAATCTTGCTTTAGTAGAGAACGGAAAGTTCGTTTTCAATAACGTTCAAATGTCTCCAGTTACCGTCAAAGACAGTTGAGTATTCCAATTGAACATTAATTACAATTTCATTATTATCTAAGTTAAATTTTCCTAATAAGTGAAATAAAAGCACATGAACATAGAATACTAACAGCCATTTGCATATATATTTTTTTAACCTTTTGCATCTTCTAAAATCTCATGACAGTAGCAAATATATCATTAGCTTGAACGAAAGTTAATAAGCATTACTTAGTTCGAGCGGTTGTTCACTTTCGCTGTTCCTCGGATAACTTGTCAATTTTCTCACTTTCCGTCAAAAGTTAAATTGTTTCCATGTCATTATCACCGTTCACGAAATGATCTAAATGAAGGCTGTCTTGATAGCAGTTAAAGTCTTTGTTTCGTAATCATTCTGATAATGATTATGAAAGATTTTCTATGTTGTCCACAACAGAAATTATGGTATTTTCATTCATACAGAAATTAGGAAAACAGCTCCAGATGATTAAGTTTCACACTTTTCCATGCATCATCTAAAAAATAAAGAGCATCAAATGGATTTAGTTCTAGCTGTAATTTTTTTCAATCAACATAAAGTTAAAAACATTAAATGATGAAGCATTTGTAACTTCTAACGGCACCTTGAGCCATATACTTTGCCAAACCCAAGTAGCTTTTAGAGCAGGCCTGGCCAACCAATATTGTTCCACGAGCCACTTTGATGTTCAGGAATTTTACATTATGTAAACATGCTTTTAAAAAATATAATACTAAACGAATAAAACTATTGTTATATACTATATTCAGATATAATGAATTTTTAAAGCTTGTTGAGTATTTGTTTATCCTTTGCTGGAATGCCAAAGAATATGCGTTGAACTGACTAATCTTATCTCGTAAAGTTACTATGATTTTAACTAAAAATGTCACCAATGCGAAGACATGTAGTTTGGTTTGAAGTACTGATTCTTGAAAATAATATGCTTTTATCGGGAAAGACATCTTTTATAACTGCTTCCAAACAGTCCTTTTACCAGTTCACCATCCGAAAATAGTTTCATTTTCTTTGCAATCAACATGGCAATACAATAATTTGCTTTGACAATGCTAGATGGTTGTTGTAATAATGAATCAAATATCGTTTGCTGAGGTTTCAAATATTTAAAACACAATTAATTTAAAACTTTTTTCTTCTTCACTGAGATTTACATACTTAAAATGTTTTGTCTCATGATGCCGTTTAACGTTATGTTGCTTAAATACAGCGACCGTCTCTCTTAAAATTAAAGACATTAATTTTATATTCTTCATTGTGAAAAAATAATCTTTTCCACAACGATCATTTAATCTTTTGTTTTCATCGACAACTTTTCTTTCCTTAGAATTCATCTTCTCCGTTTTTGTTCAGTTACTGTTCAAGCCCCAGTAAAAATACCAATATTTAATAACTTTTTTAAAGTTCACTTGACACTTGAAAATTTATAATAGCTTTAACCAATTTAACGTTATATTAAATTCTTATTAATTTTTTAATTTACTTGCATTAGTAAAAATATAGTCACTTCAATAAATTTCAAACTTTCTTCGGATGTCTTCAGATGTCACTTTTATTTAACTTCAGATGTCACTTTTATTTATGTCTTCAGATGTCTCTTTTATTTAACCAGTCACGTAAAAATCTTAACAAACGAGAACTTCGACACCAGCTCGACAACTATTTCGCACATACGCAAAAAAAGTATTAAGGCTGGATCTACTTCGACACTAGTTCGACAGCTATTCAGCGCATGCGCAAAAAGGGTATTAAGGCTGGATGAATAGCCCTTTGTAAAATAAACTTAGAGTATATTTTTCCTTCTCGGTCTGACAGAGCCACTCTTGTTTTGGCAAAGGTTTCGTTCTTAGAGGTTATCCCATCTAGCGACGTTTCTGGACGTCCACAGGACGTTTCTGAGAAATGAGATTCTGGTAACACTGGATTAAACGGGAGGATTCCTTGAAGAAAAAGCACCTCTGGAAGCGAAGCTCCGCCTAGCTACGGAAGCGATGTACCGGCTACGCGGGATTTTTTGACACCTCGCCGAAAATGTTTTGGCTAGAGCTCTGTCCCTCGTAGAGATAACCAATCAGACGAAAGTTCTGCTTCTGAAGGATCACATGATCCTAATCTCAGCGATAATCGATTACTGTTTGGCGTTCAAGTCTTTGTAGTAACTGAAAATTGTAACCTAGCTACGTGGGTTTCTGATAATTGTCCCTTTCGACATCCAGTCCCACGTAGCGGAAACATAATGTGATAGGGATTTTACATATAAATGGCATAACCATGAAAAGACTTATTCTGCCCCCAACTGATTGCCAAGATTCGAATTTAAATCAAATTACCACTTTTGAAAAAGACAACTTTCCTAGTGCTCTGCGACATCCTTGCTCAATCTGTTTTGTTCCTCAAAGAGACATATTTTTTCATAGGGACAAAATCAACGATAGGAATCCGGAAAGCTAGTGTATCAGAATCTATTATGATTTACAGCCGTAGGCCGAATGTATTATAGCTGATGTTCTTACTTATGCTCACTTGTCTCACTATAACATCGCCCAAGCCCACGAAATTCCTCGTGGGAAGGATCGCAAGATACGCCTATCGTTGGCAACAGCTTTGAGCACCTTACAGATGACAGACAGTGCGATTTACCTCAGTTCTGCCCCCAATTTTGATGGAGAGCACCCCGGGGGGGGAGAGTCGGGTCCAAGCATGGAGGTAGGAAGTTAGATCAAAGAATCTATCTATAGATTCTTTGGTTAGATGGAGTGGCCCTGAACCGGTTTCCCCATACCTGCTTTGAAGCACTGGTGATCCCTTCTTTGGTAACCAAAACATGAGTTATTTACCATTGAGTTCAATGGGTTTTGACACGATCGGATGTAAATATTTTGTAATTACGTCGTCAATATGCTTATAAATGTATATATTTTCTTTTTCTACAATACTTCAGAGTCCTAAGTATAAGAAAAGAATACATTTTTAAACAACATTTCATTCTGAACGGAATTAAATGCTATACTTTTCACAGAACAGTTTGCTCAGAATGGTTTAATTTGAAATATTTTCACAAGTTTTCGTTAATTACATTAGAACAAAATTTACGGTAATTCGATTTGATTCTTTTAAGGATTACAAAAATTAAGATCAAAGTTTATTGTATTATTAAAATTACGCATTATTTACATAGCTTCTTCCTAAAATACTTTCTCATATATGACATGATTTTTTAGCTTCTGAGGCATCTTTTAAATTGAAAACTATAAGTCAATTTATAATTAATGCTCTATTCGGAACATTTCAAATTAGAGCACCTTTTAATTTAATAGCGAAATACTTTAGATAGTACTTAACTTTCTCTGAATATTTCTGAAAGGGAATAAAATTAGGCTTTTTTCTTAAATATTATTTAAAACTTGTAACTGACTTATTATAAAATGTAAGGGGAATAATTCTTTTAATTATACTTATTAGATTTTTTTACCCTTAATTTCAACGATACATATTCCAAAACTCTTCTTTATTACTTTCTTAAGTACGCATCTCATAGAAATTGCTTTACAATACCTGTTAACAGATTGCTTTTCAGTACGAACAATTCTTGCTTAAATAGTTTTATAACGTATTTGTCAACAGGATGTCAATTTATGTTTACAATTCAATGTCAAGGTTATTATATATTTAGATAATATTTATAATCATTATAAATTTAGATACATTTAATAATTAGATTTCTTCACAGTAACTTTCACAGTTATTTATGAATAAATAAATCCTTCATTTCAAATACATTTATAAATAACTTAATAAATATTTACGTATTTTGTTAAAGGCAGATACATACTTTTTGGAAGCACATGCATAAATACCCATACGTATTTCATATTTTTTATTTCCGGCATGTGGAAATCTTTAATTTCTGTGCATTCACTATATTTTTCGTGTAAAGTAATTTACGCTAATTTTAAAAAGTACATGTTACAATAATATGTGGACGTGAAAAAAATTTATTTTATTTAAAACATTTTGGCGTCTGGAACATAAAATAAAAGCAGGGAATACTGTATTAAAGGTATCGAAAAATGTATACAATTTTAAACTTACGGTGAGGTATTTTTCATTCTTTAAGCATAACTGTTTTGCTAAAATCTATATTTTTGTAGTTCAACAGCTTAGAATTTTATAAAACAAATTCATAATCAAAATCGCTGTTGTTAATTATCGAAAAATGACCAAGATGGGATTTTTGCGTAAATGTCGCTAAACTATACAAATTGCTATTACTAGGAATGTTTCTTTTATGCGGAAGTGTCCCATTTTTCGATTTGTATGAAACTGTCGTGTGTCGAACTAATATCAGAGCGCTGTCAAGCGAGCTTCTGAATGTAAACAAGACCCTCTTCCCTTCCACTAAACCACATGAGAGGACTTTGGCTCTCCACGTACAGTAAGACCCCGCTTAACGCGGGGGATACGTTCCATCGAAGTAGAGCGTAATGCGAAACAGCGCTAAGCGAGGCTATCTTAACATGTAAATAATGGGGTTAGGGGAAGACGGATAAAAAATGGTTAGGCATTAAATTTAATAATGTTTTTTTTAATAAAAATAAAATCAAACATTTATTTCTTACAAAAATAAAAACAATATAAACGCATATACTTTTAAAAACAAATAAAATTCTCAGTCAGATCATTCAGTCTATTCTGGGTTTCCAATTTTCTGCCTTTTTGTTAAGAAGGCATTATGATAGATTGGCTTAATGTCATATTGCGTTCAATTTCGTCGTCAATCCATATAGACAGTCGTTTTTCCATTTCCTCTATAATGTTATTTCTAGAACGGGTAATTCTAGTTGCAGAGCTTGACGTAGTTGCAGTTGCCGATGACAGTATTTTTTCTTTATTCTTTAAGAATTGTCCTTATTGTTGAAGTTGCCAAAATCAATGCAGCACTAATTTGAGATTGACGTTCACCAGAATCTAATCTTCTAATCACTTGCATTTGAGTTTCCAGTGAAATGCTTTTTCTGGTTGCTTTCTTTTCTTGTTTTTTATTATCACCCATGATAAAAACTAAAGATCATAATATTTGTCACTGTATTAATCGTTATAGTATTATACAAATTTAAACTTACATAATGTCAACAAATGTTTCAAATGATAAAAATACGTCCACCAAGCAAGAAACACAACTACACTGTTTTGGATATGTTATTTGGAAACCTAGCGCTACGCACAATTTCGGAGAATCCCCGGGTTGAAATAAAAGAGCGCTAAACCGAAACAGCGCTAAACGAAACAGCGTTAAGCGGGGTCTTACTGTATTTAGAGTGCCACTATGCCGCACCGACACTGTACATTTGCAAACATCCATGCTTTCTCCGCGATTCGAACCCAGGCGAACGGTATTCACCGACGCTAACCACTATACCAGCTGGATACTATACCGTACGTATTATATCTGATAGGATGTATCAGTAAGGTGTCACTCCTCTTTCCTCAGCTTTCAGCGTTCAAGAATTCGCATTAAAGTGGTTAAATATTTTCTTTTTCTCCCTCTCCCCAAACTAACTTTTTGGGAGTCTTTTCCTAACTGGTAAAATGCATGTAACTTTTTAATGCCATTCAAATTGAAAATCTACCAATTAATCTACATATTGTTTGTTTTAACAGCCATCGTCTTAACCGAGCTTTTATTAATTGAGTACCATTGTATGTTTTTGTTTTTGTAAAGCAAGAGGCGAAATATATTTTTTTTCAACAAAATTAAATATAAAAATTAGCATTTATTTGCTTAAATATACAACCTATTTCTATCGCAACTAAAATAAAATAATTAAGTTTTGTCCGTGTAGGGCATAAAACTAATGTAATCCCGTTTTTATTTTTATTTTACTAGGTTCAAACAAAGAAAATGTTAATTTTGTGAAATAGCGTAATTATTTTGTTCGACTAAAAGCAAAACATTATTTTTCGCTTTTACATTTACCTAATTTAATTTAATATATTCTTGAAAATTCCTATTGTAGTTTATTATATTTTTTACCTCCTTGCACGAAGCAAAGAAAGCACTGTAACCTCCAAAAAAATTTCGTTTATCATATATTTCAACGAAAACATCCATTTTGACCGCTCTCGAATCCATTTGAACAAAATTTTTGCGTGACATTTGTACGTCAGACAAAGTAAAGGACTCTTTTTCTCCAAAACGGACGTCTGTACGGACTATGTGCTACATACGAACGTCTGTACGTGCGTAAAAGCGAGTTGCCGTAGAGGAACCGAACAGGGCCCGGGTTCGAATCCCAGAGAAGGCATGAATGTTTGTGTAAATGTATAGTGTCTTTTCGAAATGGGGCATTCTAAATATATGGCGAGCCGAAAGTCCTCTCATGTGGATTGGGGGTAGGGAAGCAGCATGGGAGACCCTCGGACCATCCCCCCCCCCGGGGTTCTCTGCCTCAAAACTGGGATGGAAATAGAAGTCCAAGCTCCTTGAGGCTATTCTCACTCTGTTATCCGGCTCGGTGAACTCATTTTTTTTTTTATTCTTATGCCAAGGTAGTTATGCATTTTTTTGCTTTAAAAATGATTGAATAATCTCATCTTTATGTTCCAATTAAGGTTTTATACCTTTAGTTAATATGCATGCAATAGTTGTAGAATTATCAGCAATTTAAAAGAAGAATATTAAATGTTTTAGAAATTTGGAATTCAAACATCACTTTTAGTCAATAATTCTACGTATTTACTCGAAAATAAGACCCTTCAAATATAAGATATACGTTAAATTTTAGGATAAATTTAAAGAAATATTTATTTTGTCTTGCAATAATTCTGAGAAATAAAATAACTAAGTTAATTTTCTTTCTTTCAGAATTTCCTTGAAATAACAGTACTGTGGCCTGTACCCCAAGGATGTTGTTAGTTACCCATTTGTTTTCAAACATACCAGTTGTAATATCAAGCAGTATAATCGATGCAGGCCTGACTAAAATTGCTCAGTAGATGTGGGTTATCAGTTATCCAATTAATTTAGTTATCCATTTTATAATGTGAGTTATTTAGCATTTAAAAGTATAATTATTCTGTTAATATGATAATTTTTCAATTTCGTTTACTAATATACCTTATTATAAAACCCATCCAAATTTTAGAATAAAAGTACAGCGAAAAAAGAAGACAGTATTTTCTACCGATCTAAATACGGCCTTCACTCTACCATTTCGCAAGCCACATTTCAAGAAGAGATCTCCCAGAGTTAGTAAAACAGTAGGGACCCATTTTTGTTCCCGTCCAGAAAGCAATACCTTTTAAACAAACAATGTCCTTCAAAATATCTACTCTTGCATACCATTGTACTTAGACTCTCGAGAGGGTTAAAATCAGAATTAAATTTCCTTTATATGCCCTTAAGCCCCGAGGGAAAATGAGAAGATAAGGCAAAGCCTGTCCACTACAGCATGAAATAACTGTCTGTCCCTTTTTTTCATCTCTGCCATGACAGAATTCTATTTTATGTTTCATTCTAAAACTTTAATGGTTCAGTTACTTACGGGACTAACACCCAAAAATCTTAATTTTTGTCAAAGAAATGTTCAACAAAGAACTTGAATGGTTTACTTGATGGGGAAATCCTTGATAAAAATCTCACGTGGTCCCCATATATTCACCCTTTTATCCAGATGTTCCAGGCCCACAAATTGTAAATGCTGAATTGTATGTAAGAAATAATAGAATACATGAAGAGTTAGGTATTGAGTTACTGCCCACTCATTGTTATAACTTAGCCAAAAAATTTCATGAAAGGCAGCAAAATATTGATAATCCCAGTATTAAAATCTGTGATTACGACTGTAACAGTTTGGAAAATATGGATAGGCCTATGGCCCAACTAAATGTATGGATCATGTAATATATATGCAACTCTAATAATATGACATATGTGTTTATTTATGCATTTATTTTCCTTCCTCTTATCTGCTACACTTCAAATTTTCTGTCTGCATTCTCAGTTTTGTGTATGTTATAGATATATGAATATAATTAATTCAAGTTCATGTCTTAATATTTGATGTTATGTACTTGATAATTCTTGATGGATTCGATTTGCCTATGTTTGCACTACCTCATTCTTGTCACAATCACCAGTTTCTCGACTTTTCTGCTCTCACTAATTTAGACAACTCCATTGATATTAATACGTTAACAATATTCTTATCTGACCTTACAAAATTATTTAAAAAAAAAAAAAAAAAAAAACTATTCGAAAGTATCTTTCAGTTATTGTATACTACGTTTCGAAATGATCAAACTGTTCTACAAGGGGTAGAGCCTTGGCTTAGGCACCCTGGTGTCTCAAACACCATTCTACAGAGAGACATGTTCCAGGTCCACAAAGTTAAACTTTTCCCTTAATTTCCGGAACGGCGTTTTATCTCTAAACAACAAGTAACACGTTTATAAAGCCATATTGCGTCCCATGCTGAGTTATGCCTTCCCTGTTTGGGCATCCTCTTGCAAAATCAATCTGAAGCAACTTCATATTGTGCAGAATTGCATCCTCAGACAAATCGCCTGCTGCTCGTGGTTTAGCAAGAACAATGTAATTCACGAAGAATTGGATCTATCACAATTTCGTGACTACTTCCATCACCCGGTATAGTTTCCATTTAAGTCTAAAAAATCAAAGAATAACATCATTCCTATCTATAATTATAATTACAGTTCTCGTAACTACGGGAAGCGGCCAAAAGCCATCAAGGAATAATATGTAAATAATTTATTTCGATTCCGTATTTTGTCTTCTGCACCATACAAATTTTGTAAAATTTTTAATGGCTTCTGTATCTCTAAAACTATTTCACTTGCTTTTGTAACTATGTGATTTGATTTGTACTTAAAGAACTTACAGCAGTAACCTGGTATCATTAGCTTACCAACCCCTCTTAACTCTTTGAGGGGCAGGAAAAGGTAATTAACTTTTTCAGCAAAACTTTTATTTTATTTACTAGATCAGGTCTTACAATAAAATTATTTGCGACAATTACACAAATTTTGTCCAAGACGAGTGAAAGAAATGACTACTTCTGATGGTTAGTGTCCGTAACAACCGCCCACAGAACACATCTTTACAAATCAGTCCCTATGGTACTCATGGAAACAGTTTCTCATTTTCAAGCCGAGTGCAACTTTGCATGTGCAGCATTCCCTCACTATTTTTACAGGCTTTTTCTTGGTGCTGCAGAGTGCACATCGTCGTGATGTTGTCTTCGATGGCTGATGCTTATTTTCTTGAAGACGAATTGTTGCCTCAACTACTGGCTTATGTTTCTTGATTGCCATCTAGTGAGCGACAAGGGATCTTCAGAAAGGGTCAGTCTTGAAAACCACTCACACCAGTGAGTAAGACGTTCAATAGAAAAGGTGGTTACTGTAGGTAACCACCGCCCTTCAAAGAGTTAAGTTTTATGCGCGCGACGATGTTCTTACATTCCGCTTAATTCTCAAGTAACTTCTTATCATCAACAGTTACTCGAGCTATGCAATATTCGTAATAATCAGTCAGTTCCGATGGAGCTTGGACTTTCAATCCAAGCCCACCGGTGCTAACACCACTTCTACTCGCAAGGAAGAAAAAGACTCATATGACTTTAACTTTTAGGTGTCCCTTTATTTTAAAACACAAATCATATTTACTATTTTTTTAATTAATGGGTGATTTAGGGGTACTTCGCATTCGCGAAATGCGCAATCTTGTAGATTTGCTTCTGACTGGAATAAATGATCTTTATCGGTAGCTATAAGGAATGTTTAAAAACAAAACTGCATAAATGAGGAAATGCTTAGAACTTTTTGCACCAGTCACTAAACAGACGGTTATTCAGTTTTTTATTATTATGACCGTTCGTAATAACCAAAAATATAAATTTATTTATAATGACCGTCGTACATGCCGTAATCGCCAGCAGCCCCTGGTTTCCAACTTGCAGAAAATCGCTAATTAATTTGGGAAAAAATAAATAAATAAACCAGAGTACTATGCATATTAAGACAAATGTGCCTTCAAAAGTTCAAGTTAGATGGATGCCTACTTCTTAAATCCACCATTGATTATAATGAATGCCCACCGTAATTGTATAAATCGGTACCTAAATTTATTTAAATATTTTAAAGTATTTTAGAGAAAACATTTGAGATTAATGTTTCATATTTCGTGGAACTATATATTTTAGTCATTACAAATTTTATGACCAAGTGTCTATACCAGGGGTGGCCAAGCTCCTTGATAGTCCGAGCCATTTTTCAAAATTTGAAATTTTTCACGAGCCGCAATTAAATACATATTTAAAAGGTATTAAAAGCATTTTTTACAGAAATTATATTTATTGAAAACATATAAATAAAAGTACAAAATATCTATATTGAATTTATATATTAAAAATTAAACGCATTTATTTTACTTCTCTTGATAATTTTTTTTTAATTTGGTGAATAATTGGTGACAGCACTTCTCAGTAATTCTGGTTATTTAATACTGATCGGTGTTTGGATTTTACGAATTTTTAAGTGGAATAAAATGATTCACATAAGTACGTTATTCCGAATATTGAAATAATTCGACAAGCAGCTTTTTTTAATTCAGGATACTTCGATTCTGGTACAAATTTCCAAAATTCAGTAATCGGCAACGACTTATATTTTAATTATAGAGGTTTATCTTCTTGCATCTCTATTAATTCTGATTCTCCAGATGCTTTTTGGATCATAATTATATTGGAAATGGAAAACTCACCTTGAATTATGTTACTTTCAAATGGATTCGGAAAAAAATCAAGAGACGATTTAAATTATTTCAATTCTTGGAATCTATTTTGGAATTCCGTCAATATTCCTTCTAGTTTTTTTACATACTCGTTGAGATTTTCTTGTTTAATATTGGAACACATTTTTTTAATTCCAAGTAAATGACAAAATGTTTTATTTTAAATGTCCTTTTGAAAAAGTTATAATTTAGTTTGAAAACTGAATATACACTGTGAGAGGTCAGATATTATTTTATCTTTCCCCTGCAATTGTAAATTCAGTGTTTGCAAATGTTCCATGACATCAGTCAAAAACATTAAGTCTTGCAACCACTCGTCATCGTCTAATTCTGAATAGGTTATTTCCTTTTCTTTTAGAAATGCCGTTATCGGATTAAACAAATCTACAAATCGATTTAATAAGTTGTAGCTAGATAACCATCTAACAATGCAAAAGAAATTAATGTCATTTGGAAGTTCTTCGTCCTTTAATTCTTCAGGAAATTTTTGAAATGTCTATGATTTTTCGCATTGGTGCGAATGCAATTTATAATGTGTAAAACTGTTTTCATAACATCAGGATATTTTAAATATTTTGTAACGAGACGTTCTCGGTGAATTAAACAGCGAATCGGTATGAATTGTGGAATTTGAGAATCATCTCTTAAAAGCCCAATAAGACCTATTTTTTTTACCCAGCACTGCCGGAGCTCCATCAGTTGCAATGCTGACAAGTTTATTAAGAGGCACATCAAAAGTTTTCTTTATGGAATCTAATGCATTTTTAATATCGACACCGTGGGTTGACTCTTGAAGTACTACTAAATCTAATAATTCTTCTTTAAATAATAAAACAAAAAGATGAAACAAAACGTATGAAAACTCCCAATTGCGGAAGATCTGTGATATTTGTCGATTCGTCAAGGGCTAAGCAAAATGCAATACAGTTCTTCAAATCATTTTTTAAATTATATTCAAGAGGTGTATTAACTGCAGTTATTCGTCGTTCTGTAGTGTGTCTCGAGATGGGAATTTGCGAAACAACTTTGTGCAATGCTGCATTATTTGGATCGAAAACTTTAAGTACATCTGTAAGGATCCTAAGTTTTACTAACGTTTATTTTATTTTAAAACTGCACTATCACTTCTTATTTTCTACTTCCGGCCAGAATTAAATGCTTTAACTTGTTTATGCAAATTGTCTTGCTAACGCCCAAGTACTTAAGTTGTGGCTTTTTGCCAAGAGAGAGAAATAAGGAGTTTTAGGAAACAAGTCGCTTGCCACTGCAGTTTTACGAGTTTTCACTCGGTTGCTGGTTGCCTTTAAGGCCAGAGGTTTAGCCCTCTTGATATTTGCAAACGTATTGTAGTTTCAGCAGCTCGGCGTACTACATACGTACCCTTTTTAAATAAAGGCCAGTCTTAGTGCTAGGCATTTGTATACTAATTCAAAGTTAGCTTTTAGTTAGAGTTTTAGTTAGTAGTTTTATATTCTTACGTTCAGACCACAAGTGGTTGGTCTCTGTATTCCAAAGTTCGGAAGTGCCTGTAAAGTATTGAAAATAAAGGGTTTCGTATACCTTCCTGCTTGTGTCGTCTGTTATACACAAATCTTGAACATAGCTTGAGTAAGCTCCCTGTTCTTATTCAGGACATACCATGTTTCCAAAGCAAATCAAGAGGAAAACAAGTCCTAACACATCTTCCAAGATTTTTGTTAATAAACTCTCTCTCTCCATACGGGCGTTTTGCACGAGCAATAATCCAGGCAATAACGAAACTGGCTTCAGCCACATTATTAGCTTGATTGCTGAAGGTCATCATAATTGACTGTTGTGTATTTAAATTTGATTTTAAAGAAGCAAGTTTATCTGATCATAATTTTGAATTTGGTGGTTACTGATTAGAAAAGTGAGAATGATTGGTTTCATAAGGTCGACGTAAATTCGTAGCTTTATAATTTTTGACCGTAGATTGACCGTATAAATAACACATAATGCTTTTCCGTTATTGTCAATAAAAAAGAAATTAATTCTCCTCCCACTCATTATTAAAACTTCTATTTTCTTGCTCGTATTTTCTTTTTTTATTTTCGTTCTTTGTCGTCATATTTTTAAAAGAACTGGAAATAAATAAAGAAATTTAGAAAATACAAGTTTTGTGTTATTAAAACAATAACGACACGTGTTACATACTACCAAGCAAATTATAGCATTAGAAATCGGCTAGACGACCCCCTAGTACTTTCCCCTATCACGTTACTGCACTGCTCATTGCTTTTAGGTGTTGTTAAATGATATGTCAATCATTCTTTTGAAGCCACTAAAAGTAGTTCTGTTATTTTAATGCACCTTCTCTTTCAATTGTTTACTGTCAATGTTTAGATTTTAGCCCGAAGCTGCAATCCCGTCCCAAAGGGGAACTTCACACAGGGTGAAAGCATCCAAGAGAAAGAAGTTCTCGCTTTACTAAGCAGGTTATTGTTATCCCTGTAGTATTCAATTTGTCATCTTACTTCCTACCTCCATGTTTGTCATAGGGGGGAGGAAAAGCATTCCGGGAGAAATTTGTAGACACAGGCGTTTTCGGTGTTTGGGGAAAAGAGATTTTACCCTCTCTCGATGCGAAAGAATTAACTTGGATGGAAATAAATTTAATACAACGTTGCACTTAGTCTTTCATATGTGTTGTCAGTAATGTAAAAGACATTCTGAAACACATACGGAACGATAAGTTTTTAAAATATAATAACACAAAAATGAAAAGGAAACTCGGATACATTTATCGAGAGCCACAAATAATCCTTCAAAGAGCTGCATGTGGCTCGCGAGCCGCAAGTTGGCCACCCCTGGTCATCCCAGTGGATAACATATACATCCTACACGTTTTCTAAATGAGATATTCATGTATGTATTTAATTAAAGAAGTTTGCATTTTTTTTGAAACGTAAATAAAAATAAAGTATAAAACTGAACTCTGAATATGAAGATAAAATTTCATTTTTTTTCGGGTGTTAATAATAAATTACCAGTTACTTGACGAAACGTCTTACAAATTCCATATTTTAATACTTTGACAGTTTGTCAGTCAAAAATTAAATGCTCATTTTACAATGTTATGTAACTTGAATTAGTAGTAGGGAATAATTTTAACCAGAAATACTAATTCAAAGATTTAATTTGTTGATTGTAAATGGGATCATGCTTTGAGACTCCTACCATATAACTGTGATTATTGCTAAAACAAACGCAAAACATTGCTAAATACTGATTTAAGGGATCAAATTTATGTTGCAGATTTCATACACTTTACTCGCAGAATTTTTGCAAATATTTTTTGCCACAGGGAAAAAAAAAAAAAAAAAAAAAAAACGCCGTTTCTATCACTAATGTTTCTTATACGGTAGGGTGCGAACTGCGCGAAATTTGATCCAAGATCCTTCTCCCCCTCTTATTAAATCTATGAACCTGCGCGACGTTTTCCTGTCCCCTCTTTCTAAGAACTTAAATTCTCAAGAAGATGGGTGCTACAAAAAATTATTTATCGCCATTAATGGGACATTTTATTGAGACTGCAAGCCTCTATTTTCGTTTATCAATATTGCAAAAATTGTGCAAACAAAACAAATACTAATTTAAAATCTGGCGTGTGCTGAAGTAAAAATGAATTTCTTTTACACTTATTTAAAGTTTTATGATGCTTAAAAGAATAATGAGCCAGATCTTTTTTATTCTCTGTAAGAATTATAAACTTTCCAAGTTGTAGATTTTAGCTGCTGATATATATATATATATATATATATATATATCAGTTTTGAATAATAAAATTGATAGATTAATGACATACATAAAACGGATACATAATCAATCTATCAAATATCGAATTTGTACCGCAACTTAAATAAGTTTTTTTCCTTGTCTAAATAAATATTAAAAAATCTTCTTAGACAGCAGAAAGGTTTTAACTTTCAAATTTACCATTTTAGGTAAACAGTTCTAATTTAATTTTAAAAAATTCTCTTTATTAAATCTAAAGATTAGATTTCTTAAGTGGTTCTAAATTCACACTAATATTATTGCAATACATGACGTATTAAGCTTTCCATTTTTAGTCATTGAAGTTATTTTAAGTTTATTTAACTTTCTTACAAATTCCATATTTTAATACTAGAAACGTTTAAATATTCTGTTCTCCAATTACTCTGCCTGATGTACTTTGGCATATATTTAATTTCTAATACACATTTAATTAATAAATTGATAATTATGAGCATCTGCAAAATTTTCATAATTAACAGAAAAAATTCGAACTCCCTTATATTAATATCTTGGGATTTTCAGTTCCTTTTTAATCCATTCCTTTTTAACATATTGTTGCACTGTATTCAAGTTTTAATGTATGTAGAATTTATATATTTTGTATCGTATTTATACCAATTTATGTTTAAATGATAATTTTTACAAATTCTTGCATCATAACTCTACTTACGATGTTTTTAACACCTTGGTAAAGCTGAAACTTCAGCATGCAGCTTATTTTCTAACCTAGTTTCAGGCTGACTTTTTTGTAAAATTAATTATTTGAAATTATTCGTTAACAAAAATGGTCGCTAAATCACGCTAATAATATTTCTAACTGTTGTAATTTATAATGCAATGAGTTCATGTGATTTATAATATAATTCATTTATATTTTTTTCAGCAGTATTGAAATTAATAGCAGATACTGATAATGTTAAACTTTTAGATTACAATGGTTTAGATTGCCTTTGCCTTCGTCACTGATGCTTTTATGCTACATTCCTAATATTTCATAATGGCATACAGATAAGTTTAACTCATTCACCAAATATGTAAATCTCTAATTCAGCCCACTTTTGTTCTTATCTGTGCTGTATCTTCTATTTTCTTTAATACATTGTTCAGCCTAATTTCAAAAGGTCTTATGATCAAGCGGAAAAGTCACTAAACATTAGTAGTTCGACTCGAGTTTCTAATCCCAGATATCTCCCAGCTCTTTTTTTTTTTTTTTTTTTTTTACTTATTTACTGTGTAAAAATTTATCGTAAAAATTTCAGTTCATGAAGTAAAAATACTTTTTTAATTTATTCTTTAAAAATATTGCAAAATTTTCACCTTGGCATACCTTTTTACAAATCCCTCTAATAAGAAAAAATAAGGAAAGAAATTAACTCGTTTTCGGTGATTGATTCCTCGGTGCAAATTATATGTAACTTTTTCCAAAAGCATAGAGTTTATATGGATATCAATAAATTAAGGACTATTTCTCCATCTATTTTTCTTTCATGTTTATTCCAGAATTTTCTTTTCACACTGTAGCGCTTAACTTTATGAGTTTTCTATAATCATTCAATTTCTCTAGCCATGGCAACTTTGCATACCTTCTGACAAGCAGTTATATTTTTAACCACCGTATTTTAATACATGTTGACTATCAGTACATTATTCATTTGTTTCACAAGTGCAAATACTTATTTTATACGCAAATCTACTTAAAATAGCAATAAAACTTCAGTTATGCGGAGCTCCTGATCGATTGCTTGTTTTAGATTGAATGAAATTAAGCTTAATATTAATTAGCTTAATTAAATTAAGCTTAATGTTAAGCTTAATGTTGAATTAAGCTTAATGTTGAAATTAAGCTTAATGTTAATTAGATTGTTATTAATTTAATTATACATTTCTAATTAATTATATGTTCAGATATTTCCAAGTATATTACACAAACTTTTGCATCCCAGTTTTTAATTTTTGGTTAAAAAAATAAACTTTTATTTATTGAGAGGCCTGATTGATTATATTAATTTGCTGTACTGTTTATCTAATTCGTTTCTTCTAAATAAATTTTAGAAAAAACTTATTAGTATAATAATTTAAATGTATTTACAATTTATACGTCAGTGTTTCAAACGCATAGTAATGTTGTTATAATAGATTTCATGCTAAGATTTTATTAAATTTAACTATTAATTTCTGCAAACATTTACATGGTTACTTTAATTAACAAAAAATATTTTTAGCACACTTTAACACACTTTGATATGGAATAATCTTTTGAACGCCAGTGAACTCTAATAAATTTTCCAGTCTAGATCAGACATCTTGACTATTATTGATGTAATTTATAAAAAATATAATTGGTATGCTTTATAATTATTTAATTTATGATATTATTATAATAAATGAAAGATGTTTGTAATGCTAATATGTATGTTTACCAATACCTTTTATTTTCTTTGTTAGCTCTCGAGAACTAATGCGAGAGCTAATTACTTGAATAACAGTAATAAATGCGATCGCATTTATTACTGTTATTCAAGTAATTAGTTAGATATTTTTTTTACTTGTTCTTGTAATATGTAATTATATTTCTTTATTTTTTATTTTCCTGTTGGCTACAATTGGCTTCGAAAAGTTAAATTGTAACCCTGTAGGCAACAGAGGGAAGAAATTTTGATTCACGCAGTTGGACTATAGCAGGACCGGGGGGATTTTTATTCGCGCAGTTGGAGTACACCCTTTTATACGTATCACTCAAGTTTATTTCTATCACATTTTTTAGTGCCCCACCAGCATGGCCGAGTGATTATGGCCGTTAAATGCTGGTCGTTCGACCTGGTTTCGGTTTGAATCCAGGGGAGCGAGCTGGCTGCATGGCTGGTTTTCACTATATGTAACGGGAATACGAAACAGTTTCCTTCAGAAAATCTTTCCTGACGGCATCCATCCTCTCAAGTAGGTAGCTTTCGTGGCATAGTTAAATTCAAATATCCTTTAAACTAACCGTATTTTTATTAGTTATTTATACAACTGCTTACTCCTATTTTTTTAAGTGATAGAAGGAAGTAAAATTATTGCTGAATAAAAGTTACTAATAAATTATTAACAAACAAAATTCTTAAGATATTTATGAAAATTCAAATATTTCATTCTAAATAAAACCCTTAAAACAGTTACCGAAGATCATATGAATAAAACTTCCAAGTTTGAAAAAGTGCTGGAAAAATAAAAACAGATGAAATGAAATTCATTACTTTTACACATCCTTTTGTTCCTGTTATGGTCATGTCATTTGCCATCTCAGCTGTTATAGTAGAGGCCACACTGGCTGTCCGATTATTACTGTACAATAAACTAGCGGCTACAGCAATATCCACTCCTATGGGCATAAAGAGATATATAAGATAGAATATACATAACAATTCCCCCTCCCCCCGATGAACGAGCACTTACCGATCATGCATTCGCCGGGGGATGGACAAATGCATAGAACATTTGAAAGATTAAATAATTTGATAGTACTGAGTGTAAAGTCCCTTTAAAATAAAACTGAATTACTAATTAGATAATTAACTAGTTTTAAAATAATATAAAAAGATAATGCTGCAGTGAAACCTCGAGTATCTAACTTGAGAGATCAGAACAGGTGTGTATAATCCATTTTCATAATTTATAAAAATGGTTATTCGAAGAAATTTTTTTGTTTTAATTAGTTAAATTTTTTTTTGTATTATATTAAGTATTTTATTTCAACATTAAATTATATTTTTTAATTAAAAGAGCCAAAAATAAATTCGCAAGGTTTTATATTTTTCAAAATATATAATTTATCATTGGTAAAGCCGTACTTAATCAGGTGAGATCTATTTAGTTGGGTGTGTCAGACTTTCATAGTGTTTTGGCCAGGGTAACTGCTGTTTCAAAGCCACGAAAAATTTCATCTGCTATAAAAATGTCAGTCTTTTCCCATCACTTTCAGTTTTGTCATCTTCAGCTTCGTTTCTTTTCTTTTTTTTTAGTCCAAAGGGATTTGAATCCCGAAGGACTATTAGTTTCGTTTTGGCATTTTGCCTCGGACTCATAAATGTCGGTTCACTTTTCAAACTGTTGCCACAAAATGTTAGAGTCCTGCATTATATTTGAAGAAATTAAATAATGAAAAATCTGCATAAATGTATGTATATTTCTCGTATTGTGATAAAACAACGGTACATAGAGTCATCGAATTTTGAATAACGTAATCCTCCAACGAATATGAGCATGTGGAAGACCAAATTTGAAATTTGAAATTTGTTTTATGATCGATTTCCTATTTTTTAAAACTTTGACGAATTTTTGATTAACAAACTCAAGGATTTCAAAGCGAGCAATGGCAACGTTGTGCAGAAAAAACATTTTTATCTCCAGCGCGTGAGTCTCTGTATCGGAAATTCTAAAGATATGCTCGTTTTAAAACTATTTTGCGATATTGCTGTTGCACTGGATCTTATGGTTTAAGTGCGAGGAACATGATATTTAATAAAGACTAGCGGGCAAGCCCGCCAGCTGAGCGGGCTGAAGCCCGCTTTTCATTGTTCAATGTTCATGAGTTTCCATTGTAATTTCGCCGTTATTCGAAAGTTGAACTGAACTACCAGTGTTCAGCAATTTTGAGCAGTCTGCGTCCGCTTTGTTCACCTATGTATGGAGAAGATACTGCATAAACGATACACATGCGTAAAAGCAAGAAAACACCCATGGAGCCAGCCCGTTCGCCGGGATCGAAAGTTGGACCGACCTACCAGTGTTCATCGGTTTTGTGCTGGCTGCGCCCGCTTTATTCACATATGCATCCAGAAGACACTGCATACACGATACACATGCGGAAAATCACGAAAACACCCATGCAGCCAGCCCGCTCTCTCGGATTCGAAACATGGACCGAACTACCAGTGTTCAGCGGATTTGAGAGGGCTGCGCCCGCTTTATTTACGTATCCGTCTATTAGATACTGCATACACAATACACATGCCTAAAATCACAAAACACCCATGCAGACAGCCCTTTCGCGGGTATTCGAAAGTTAGACCGAACTACCAAAGTTCAGCGCTTTTGCTCGGGCTGCGCCCGCTTTATTCACGTAGGCTTCCAGAAGATTCTGCATACAGGATAGACATGTGTTAAATCACGAAAACTCCCATTATTCGCGTATACGTCCAGAAAATACTGCATACATGATAAATCACAAAAACACCCATGCAGCCAGCCCGATCGCCTTTATTCGAAAGCTGGACCGAACTACCAGTGTTTAGCAGTTTGCGCGGGCTGCGCCCGCTTTATTTACGTATGCATCCACAATATACTGCATACACGTTACACACACGGAAGATTACGAAAGCACCTATGGAGCCAGCCCGTTCGCTGAAATTCGAAAATTGGACTGAACTACCAGTGTTCAGCGATTTTACAGCTCAGGCTTTTTGCCAAGTGTAATCGCAAAAATTTTCGGGTATTATATTCAAACAGTAAATTCGTTATTAAAATTCCTTTTGATAAACTTTAACATAATCACACACAAAGGTGCATCAATATGTATATTAATGTAATTAATCAATCATAATTATTTATAATAAGAAAACTTTCCATATACCATATCCGAGCAACAGAAATTCAATTTAAAACCTTGAACGAAAAAAAATTTAATCAGAATTTAAAAAATTGTTTAATTATTATTTTTTGCAATTAAAATTTCTTAATTAAAATTTAATTTAATATTAGCTTTATGCGAACAGAGACATTATATTAATGCACTTATATATAATAACAAAAGCAGTGACTGATTACGTAGCTCAGTAACAGAAATGAGCACGCTGATTTAAGCTATTAGACATATTAATTTGTATTACTCAAAGTTGCTTTTCTTATTCAGATCCAAAAATCACGAATTGTTCGAAAAATGCACAAAAAATACGTATCTCGGCAACCGACAGTCCGATCGGCTCGCAATTTACAATCTTATAATTGCCAAATTTTGAAAAGAGGTTTGGTCTTTGTTCCAGACAGATTGGCAAATTAGAAGATTAATTAGCCATAATGAATAAAAATCCTCCACTACTTTAATTTCATCCCTGGCGAATGGCCTTGACGATTCCAAAAGTCGTGCGGAAACCACCTCCCCTTCTCCGACACCCCTCGCTTTCGAATCGAAGGCCGTCAACCAAGAGTTAGGAAGGGGAGATAAGGTAGTAGCGCTTTTTTAATGAATCTTCTAATTAGGCTCCTAATTAACAAAACAGTTTACAACGAACACTAAACTTTATTTGAGCATCCGAGAAGTGCAAAATTCAAAATTTGAACGAAATCGATTAATTCTTTGAAGAGTTACGTGTTTTTGTACATTTTTCCGGCTGAATTTCTCTAATTAAGAAATATGCACAAAAAACACGTATCTCAGCAACCGACAGTCCGATCGGCTCGCAATTTACAATCTTATAATTGCCAAATTTTGAAAAGAGGTTTGGTCTTTGTTCCAGACAGATTGGCAAATTAGAAGATTAATTAGCCATAATGAATAAAAATCCTCCACTACTTTAATTTTATCCCTGGCGAATGGCCTTGACGATTCCAAAAGTCGTGCGGAAACCACCTCCCCTTCTCCGACACCCCTCGCTTTCGAATCGAAGGGCGTCAACCAAGAGTTAGGAAGGGGAGATAAGGTAGTAGCGCTTTTTTAATGAATCTTCTAATTAGGCTCCTAATTAACAAAACAGTTTACAACGAACACTAAACTTTATTTGAGCATCCGAGAAGTGCAAAATTCAAAATTTGAACGAAATCGATTAATTCTTTGAAGAGTTACGTGTTTTTGTACATTTTTCCGGCTGAATTTCTCTAATTAAGAAATATGCACAAAAAACACGTATCTCAGCAACCGACAGTCCGATCGGCTTGCAATTTACAATCTTATAATTGCCAAATTTTGAAAAGAGGTTTGGTGTTTATTCCAGAGAGATTGGCAAATTAGAAGAGTAATTAGCATAATGAATAAAAATGCTCCACTACGTTAATTTCATCCCTGGCGAATGGCCTTGACGATTCCCACGACCCAACGGAAACCAACTCTTCCCCTCAAAACCCGTCGCCTTCATTCCCACCCTGTCCACAAAGATCTGGAAAGGAAAGAAAAAGGAGTATTAGGGCGTTTTTAATTACCCCGTTAATTAGGCTCCTAATTCACAAATCAGTGTGGAATCAAGGCCATCAGTCGTTTTATCCCCTCGCGGGTTTAAAATTCAAAATTTCAAGGAAATCGGCCCGTAAGTTCCAGATTTACCGATTTTTTGGGAACTTTTGGGCTCAATTTCTCTAATTAAGAAAAATTAATATCTTGGGAACAAATAATGCGATCGGCTCCAAATTTAGAAATTTACAACTCATAGATAGTCAAATGAAGGATGCTCTTTGTTCTAGAGAGATTGGGAAATTAGAATATTAATTAGCACAATGAATAAAAATTCTCCACTACGTTAATTTCGTCCCCCCGCTAATGGCCTTGACGATTCCAACTGGAAAACGGATACAGCTGCAACCCCTCAAAACCCGTCGCCTTGGAATCCCAGCCAAAGAATCTCTAAGGAGAAGAAGTAAAGGTTCCCCGGGGCAAATGTGGCTCCGTCAGACCGAAGAGACACATTATGTATATCCCTGAAGCTTACTCTAAAGGGACAAACAATTCCAAAGCTATCCACCCTCCGTACCTCACTGCGCATGTGCAAAATAACATCAGGAGGCAACAAAGCAGCATCAAAGAATGCAGCATGCCGTCGGCCATGTTAGCAATCTTTTACCACGTTGTTCGAAAACGTTCTTTGTTGTTGTAGTCAGAGGTTTTAGCTATGTGAAATTCTTTTAAAGACTTTTTAAATGTAATGCTGTAAGTGAAATGGTTTTGGCTATTGGGTGAAAACTTTGGTTTTCACAATGGTCATTATAAATAATTGTCTAAACGTTTTCATGGTAATTTGTTTTTAAAGTTGTTGTCGGATAATTATAATGTATTTCAATGTTTTCAACTTATTTAGGGGTGCCTTTAATTGTCTTAAAATATTTTTTTCTGTTTCAGTTAGTTATTGCAAATTTTGCTTTTAAAATTTCACTGTAAAATTTTAACTAAGGATCCATAAAAATTTATTACGTTTTGTACGACATGTGTTTTCCCCCTTTTTAAGTTTACAGAAGAAAAGAATTAAGAAATTTATTTCATTTAAATTTTGTCTTCGTACGGCTCGCTGTTTAAATTGAAAGTAAAAATTGGACAGGATTTCTATAATTCGCCCCAAAATTCCAACTAACATCCTTTTGCTCATAAAACTCCAGAAATGTATGAAAATAAAACATTTTGAGTTATTTCAAAGTAAAAAATTTACTATCTCCTGTTGTACTGCGGCTGTTTAAATTTCACCCTGCGCTGGTGTTTCACTGCATAGACGTGGCTCTTCGGTACAGCGGCGCAGAGGCGAAACAGCTTTACATTGCGTCTATGGAAGCTTTCATTCTTCTTCTTAGAGATTCTTTGATCCCAGCCTGTCCACAAATATATGGGAAGGAAAGAAAAAGGGGTATTAGGGAGTTTTTAATTACCCTGTTAATTAGGCTCCTAATTCGCAAATCAGTGTGGAATCAATTCCATCCGTCGTTTCATCATCTCGCGGGTTTAAAATTCAAAATTTCAAAGAAATCGGCCGGTAAGTTCCGGAGATACCAATTTTTTGTGCATTTTTCGGGCTAATTACCATCTTTGCTAATTAAAGTCGCACGAAGATGCGAATGGCCAAAACGGCGAGCCACGGACGTCCTGAATCCAACGGTATGCTCCGCTAAGCTCTACACCCAGCCGTTCGGGAGAAGATGAGGTTACAAACAAACAAACAGACGCGCACAGATTTTAATAGTATAGAGAAAGGTAACACACAAAATGTTAAAAAACGCCCCTTTGGACGTAATTTAAAATCTGAAACATTTCAGATTTTTTTTTTTTTTTTTTTTTTAAGCACTTCGCACAATACGGTGGTTGCAGGAAGCTAACTACTAAGCTGCTGGATTCGGGTTTGAATCCAAATAAAGTATGCATGTTTGTGAATGTATTGTATCTTCACGATTTTAGACATTTAAAATCATTTCATGTAAAAGTCCTCCCGAAAGGCTGATGGTAGAGAAAGGATATAAACGTTCTCTCTTGGGATGCTCACAATCAAAACTAGAATGAAATTTGGCTAAAAGAAATTTCCATCTGTTGGTTTACTTTGATTTTCGTACTGAGCATTATAAGATATTTCTCCCGCCTTCTTAGCGTGCCTTCGTGGTGTAGCAGTCCGCATGGTGGGCGCGTATTCCAGAGGTCCGTGGTTCGATTCCCTACGAAGGTGTTGCTCATTTGTCATCACTCCTGCTTCCAAAATAACTAATATCTCTACAGTGGCGCCCGAACTAAAAGGGTGGTAGATGTTGATTATCCACACCCAGAATTTGGCAATTGCAGAGGAGTACGAAGCGAATCTGAAAATGAATAGCATATATGTTCATGTCAAAAGCATGCAAGATTTCAAGAAAATGACTGATGCATTGAATGGGAAAAGTATTCCTTTCCATACTTACCAATTGCCCAGCGAGAAGAATGTGAAAGCAATCATGAAAAATATTCCGGAAACCGTAACCGAAGAGGCAATTTTTGGTGACTTAAAACGCAGGAAATTCCCGATAATTAAAGTCAAGCAATTTACTCGCACCAGACATGAATTTACTGAAAGTCTGCCCATCTTTTTCATGGAATTGCACAGAAATAAAGCAGAAAACGCTATATTTAATCTCAACACCATGTTTAGCTTTAACGTCAAAATAGAGAAGTTTGCCCCGACGAAGCGACCGACACAATGCTACCGATGTCAAGATTATGGACATACGCAACATCTTTGCAAAAATCTGAAACGTTCCTGCGAGTATGGTGGAAAACCACAGCACCAGGAGTTGCCCTAAAAAGCCAGAAGATCAAGGTCCGTACAGTGAAAAGGTTCGCGCATTCGGAAACTGAGGCATAGAGCGCATGCGTCAAGTCTCAACGTATGACGTCACAGGGCGATCAGACGAGGCCTACGTGATATACGAGTCCAAGGTAAACGCCAAGTCATTCACATGATTCCCCCACTTGAGCTCTTAGAGACAGGGCGGAATTTTTCTCAGCTAAGAACTTCTTGCTTTTCTTGTAAGTATTTTTTTTTTTTTTTTTGCTTGATTATCGTTATGCAACGGACCAGCTGAACTCTCGAGTTCTGCTGCGCTGACTCTCTGACTCAAAATGACAACTATGCACTGCACCACGGCGACTCTCAAATTAATGGAAAACGTTTTAGGACTAGAAAAGGAAATTAATATTTTAAAAGATCAAATAAAAGAAAATCCATCTGATGAAAAACACCACTGCCTTTCCCAACTAATCAAAACAAGAGACGATATGTTCACTAATATGTTTACTACATCTACCACCGACAGTATCAAAAAAGCGATTGAAAAAATGACCATTTCTAAACCGGCTAATAACAACGAACCAGCTAAAACCGCAGAATCTTGGACCGAACCCCCGCTAAAGAAAAGAATAAGAAAACGTACAAACTCCAACGAAAGTCTCCCCCCCCACTCAAACCGCCAATGCCTTTAACTCTCTAAACAACGAACAGAACTTGGACGATAATAATACTATGGAACAGGACAATCCTGAAAATCAAAATGTTTCGAATTCAATTAGCGACCAAACCACCAAATTTAAGTACCCATCTAAAACCGCCAATAAAATCCCCCCACTTATTATTACTCAACCCAATATCAGCTGGAAAGAATTAAGAAAAGACATCAAAGAAAATCTCAAAATTGAAAAAATAGAAGGGAAAATCGAAGGTGAAAACCTACACATAAAAACCTTCTCACCCGAGGATTATAGAAAAGTTCAGTATAAATTAGAAAAAGCTGAAATTCCTTTTCACACATTTACCATTTACTCTGACCAAAGCATCAGACTTATAATAAAAGGACTCACAATGGATCTCACCGCTGATGAAATAAAAGATGAGCTCACCGCTCAAAATGTCCCCATCAAAAAATGCCGACAACTTCAACGCATCCGAGATGGAATTATACATCTTCCAATCTATTATATAGAAGCTCCTAAATCTCCCGAAGGAAAATTAATCTATCAAGTCCGCACAATAATGGATATGAGATTTCGTTTAGTTCCATATAAGTCAAAACCAGGACCGTCCCAATGTTTTAATTGCCAGAGATATGGTCATACTAGAGGGGCCTGTCATAACCCACCGCGCTGCGTCAGATGTACAGGAAATCATCAATCCATGAATTGCCCACACCGACTTCAAAAAAATTTCATACCAACGTGTGTGCTCTGTTCAGGGCCGCATCCAGCATGCAGTGATGATTGCCCTCAAAAACCGGAAATTTATGATTCTAATCCTCAAAAGAAATTTACTGCCACTACAAAAGATTTTCCTGCAATTAATCCCAGCTCCGCACCCAAAAATAGTCATCCAGAATCTCACAGTTCTAACAGCCAATCAGAAAAATTCTCCATCCCTCGCATCAACCAATCCTACGCCTCAGCTGCCAGTAGCAAGAACAACTCAAAACCCAAATCTTCCTATGATACCAACAATTTCCAGGCTAAAAGCATAGAAGAATTCCAGTCATTCATAACGAATTTATACGATATTTACATTAAGTTCAATCAAGCCCAAGACATGCCTGCTCGACTAAATATGGCCCTAGAAGCCCTTACGATTTTCTCTCTATACCACAATGTTTAATACAAATGCAAGAATTAATAGTAATAATGCCCTTCATATTTACTACGCAAAATTTATGTTTTTCAACTGTAACGGCCTCAAAAAACAAGATATTGAAGTCCGGGATTACATCAATAAACATGGAATAGATATCACCTTCTTAAATGAAACACATCTTAAAGTTACGGACAAATTTAAGATGGCAAACTTCGACTGCTTTAGAAAAGATCGTACCACAAATAGAGGAGATGGCACTGCCATTCTTACGAAAAGATACCTCAATTGCTCTGAATTCCCACTACCACCTTTTAAAAGTATTGAAGCCTGCGCATGCATATTAAATAGCAACAACACCAATTACCTGCTCATTTCGGTCTACAAACCTCCCTCTACTCCACTGGACACCCAAGATCTTGATATTATCTGTAATTTCAATTACCCCACCATAATTGCAGGTGACCTCAACTGCAAGCATACAAACTGGAACTCCAGAGTCAACAATACTGATGGGATGACACTCAATAGTTACATTCTCCCCCATAACATCACCATTCATGCTCCAACTGAACCCACCAGAATTCCCTCTACTACCTACGGCTATCCAGATGTCCTAGACATTCTTCTCACCATTAATATCAAACAAGTTCCATATTTATATGTCAGTAACGACCTTTCTTCAGATCATCTTCCTGTCCACTTCACTATGTACGGTCTGCGACATGGACTCCCTCCACTAAAAGCCCGGATCAACTGGAACAAATTCACTTCTATTCTTGACTCCAACTTATCTGCTAAACCCCCTCTTCATAATAGACAGGATATTAATGTGGCTATAGACAACTTTAACTCTAGCATCAAACATGCACTTGACAACTCGAAAACTGCAATTAAAAATGAGAACTTCACGCTTCCCCACCATATCCGCCAAAAAATTAATCAAAAGAATCGCCTGCGTAAGGAATTCCAACGTACCCAAAATCCTGCAACCAAATCAAGATTAAATGCTGCCCTTCGAGAACTCCGTATTATCATGCAAAATTACAGAAATGAAAACTGGCAGAACTTCATTCTCAGCTTATCGCACAAAGATCACTCTGTGTGGAAGTTAGCTAATTCTCTTCGCAATAACTACAATAAAATTGGTCCTATTAAGAAAAATAACATCCTTGTTCACAACTCCCAAGACATCTCCGAAATTTTCGCAGAAGACTACGAAAACCACTTCACCACTAACAGTGACCCACAAATCTCCAACTTTTCCTATTCTATCTCCGATCAAGTGACTAATTTCCTCGAATCTCACCATCTCGCCACCAACAAACCTGCTTCTCCTAAAGATATCTACAATATTATCTTGAAATTAAATCCCAAAAAGTCTGCTGGTTACGATGAAATTTCTAACAAGTCTATCAAAAACCTTCCACGCAAAGGAATAGTTCTCCTCACTAATATCATCAACAGTTGTCTCCGTCTCTGCATTTTTCCTGATAAATGGAAGCACGCTCTCATCACTGTTATTAAAAAACCAGGGAAAGATAGCTCTATAGCTAAAAACTACAGACCGATCAGCCTTCTGCCAACTGCGGCCAAAATTTTCGAAAAAATTATCCTTAAACGTATCCATACCTTCATTCAAAATAATAGCATACTAAAAGACCACCAGTTCGGTTTCCGCTCTGGATTTTCTACAACTCACCAAATTACCAGAATCACTGAATACACCGGAGAAAGCATCAACAAAAAAGAAACAGTCGCCGCTCTATTTATTGATGTCGAAAAAGCTTTTGATAAGGTATGGCACGACGCCCTCCTTATCAAACTCATCCAACAAAATTTCCCTGCTGAAATTATTATTCTCATCGCGGATTTTCTCAATAATAGGACCTTCCAAACTAAAATAAATAATCAACTTTCCAGTATCCGAAAAATTAGAGCAGGAACGCCTCAAGGAGCGATTCTCTCTCCTACCCTTTACAATATCTTCACTAATGATCTGCCTAATATTGACGGAGCTCTCACTGCGTGTTACGCAGATGACACAGCTATACTCTGCAAATCTCTTAATCCAAAAATGGCTCTTAAAAAACTTCAAAATTCTACTGATGAAATTACTAATTGGTTTGAAAAATGGAAGATCAAAATTAACGCCGAAAAATCGTCAGTCATCATTTTCAACCGCAAGAATAACCAAAATAGCCTCACCGATATTCATATTAATAATACCATCATCAATAAAGAACCCCAAGTGAAATACTTAGGAGTCTATCTTGACAGAAAACTTAATTTTGGATACCACATCAATTACATCAAGCAAAAAGCGCAAAAGGCCTTCATGTCTCTTTATTCAATTTTAGGCAGAAATTCTCAACTAAATTTACCCACTAAAAGGCTTGTCTATCTTCAAACTATCCGACCCATCATTCTCTACGCGGCACCGGCCTGGGCAGCCACTGCTAAAACCAATAGACTTATCCTACAGAAGCAAGAAAGTATCCACCTCAGAATCATATCCAACTCCCCCTGGTATGTAAGAAATTCGGTTATTCGGAGAAGCCTCAAAATCAACTTACTCAACGAAGAAATACTTAAAATCTCCAAAAACTTCCATTACAAATGCGACCATCACGACAATCAAGTTATCAGAAACCTCGGAAATTATGACAGTAAAGTGATTCAACCCTTCAAAAGACCACGCTCCATTTTTCATAACAATAACTGGAACTAGCTACTTCTTTCTCATCAAACTTCATCTTCATCATGTATATTTGTAAATATTTTTCCTGAGCAAGCAGGAATGGACTTTCCGCCTGATCAGCGGGCTTATGAACTTGTTTTGTGATCCAACTTTTACTTTTTATCTTCAAAAATTTTTACTCAACTTTATTCCAGTATTTAACCAAGTTTATTTAGTATATTTAATCCAGTTCTTTTACGCAACAAAATGTTTTTTAGAAATTGTGGAATTCCAAGCCAATGTGATCACGTGATCAACTAACTTTCTGATTGGCTTTCAAGAATTCAAAAAGTGACTTGTATATATTTATTTTACCAATTTATTTTACAAATTTTTACTTCTATTTTACTAGTGTTGCACCCTGTAAATATTATTACTTTTTCTCAAAGTTTTGAATCATCTCATCATCATTATATGCCACAATAATTGCTTATCTAAAATTACTGAAAAGAAAACTGCTTCATACCACCAACTTCTCCCTTCACTTACTTCTCAACTTAGCCAAAAGATGGAGCCACCGGAAGGTATCAACTTTCTGAAAAATTTTTCCACTTAATTTTTTAAAGTGGAAAGTTTTGTCATCACTAGGACGCACCCCGTAGGGTCAATAAATGCTGAGTAAAAGTCCTAGGACTAAATACTCATTTTCACCGCAATTCATGCCAATTCATGCCATGCCAAGTCATTGCTTTCGAATGCTGAACTCTTGTGAAGTCTTCTATTTCCTGTCAGTGAGAATATTTTCTTCAAGGTTAGTAAAATTTCAGTACTTTTGTTTTATTTTAATGTTACGTAATATTCACTTCTGTTTTATACTATCAAATATTTTATCTTCAGTACTAATTGTAAAATAACAAGTTTAAATTCAGAGCTTGTTTATAGACGAATTTTGTATATCTATTTGTGCCAAAACAGCTTAAATTACAGAATAAAGATTACAAAAATGTGTATATATATAAAATTACAATTTTTTTTTTTTTTTTTTTTTTTTTTAAAAAAACAAAATATAAACATGTCTAGTATTTCCGTGCATTAAGCTGTTAAAAAATTATCAGTAAAGACATAAAGTAAGAAATTTACTTTTCACAAAGACCAAAAAGGTGAAATTCGTAATTAATAAATTTCAAACAATTCTTTAAATGCAAAAAAAGAATTTTAAAAAGTTTATAAAAAAAGTATTTAAAAAATGTTTTTAAAAAATGTTTAAAAAGTTACATATATACATATTAATGTAATGTAACATAGTTTTCTATATCAAAAGGTTAAAATATTTACTGAATATTTTTATATTATATTATGGAATGCTTACAGTGCAGAAAAACGATTCTGAAATTCTTTCTTTTGTTCAATTTTACTAGATGCCTGGAATGCGATGTGCCGTTGCTCTTTGCAACAACAGTTTAGAAAAAACTAAAAATTTATCTGAGCACATAGTTTATCACAAATTTCCAAGTGATCCTACATTAAGAAGGAAGTGGATAAATCTTTGCCGTCGAGAAGATAAATGGAATGCAAACTCTTCTTCAGGATATGTTCTGCCCATTTTACTGCAGACTCCTATAAGAGAGATTTACAAGCAGAGTTACTGGGCTTGCCGCATAAAAAGGTAATTAATTTGTGTTTCTGTTTAGTCCTTTCATGCATAACTTCGTTATTCTTCTGTAAATTGCATATGGAAATGTATTTATTTATGCATTAATTTAGATTCAGCTTTTATCCTTATTATTTGGTTAGAGACCGAAATTTCGTTCTTATGCTGTTGTTATAGAGCTGTACGGTTTAAGAATCCTGAGCCGTATTTTAACTGAAATAAATAGATATAATTTCCTGAAATATAATAAACGTTAAAATAAGGAGCTGAATCTATTTATTAATTAATTCTTAATTTATGTCACAAATGCACTAATAGCTATTTTATTTTGATTTCAGATACTGGAGAAAACGGCTGTTCCGTCGGTATTTATACGGTCAAAAGATCCTCTTAACCAAGAACGTGATTCACGACACAGACGCCGTTTAAGTCACCATCTTGCCCTTAATTTGGTAGAAAAAGCTCCCTCTCGAAATGACGTTGGAACATTCGTACAAAATGACAGCGGTGAAGCTCTGGAACAGACGGTTTTAGAAAACGTTTCCTACCTGGATGTACAGAAAGAAAACATAGAGCGAGAAAATGAAATTAACAATTTACAGAAAATGTTAAAATCCGCCAATGATACAATTTGCTTCTTGAGGAAACAATTAGTGTTTTAATTTTGAAAAAGGAAGTGTCACAGTTGAGAAGAGAGAAATTTAAAAGTGACATTAAATATAAAAAACTTTCCAGTGCTGTAAAAAGAACGTTTACTAAATCACAGGAAAAGTTACTAACTCATCAGAAAAAGAAAGTGAGATGGGATGACGAAACATTGTCAATTGCTTTCACATTACGCTATTTAAGTAGAAAGGCATATCTTTATCTTAAGAAACATCTAAATTATCTTCTTCCACATTTAGCTACTCTTAGACGTTGGGCACCATTATTTCAACTGCGGCAAGGTATTTTAGAAAGAAGATCCAAATTGTATTTCGTCGTGGATACAACATCTGTCTCATGGAGGACTAATTCAACCCTCTGAAGAGTGGAAAACGCAGGTCCATAAAATGGAAGAACAATTTTTAATTTTTAACGGTTCCACTTTAACTCTTTCGCGTCGAGAGAGGACAAAATCTCAATTCCCAAACATCGAAAACGCCCGTATCTAAGAATTTCTCCTGGAATGCTTTTCCTTCCCCCATGACAAGTTGAATACTACAGCGCTAACAATAGCCTTACTTAAGTAAAGCGAGAACTTCTTTCTTCGACGCTTTGACACTGGGATTGCAACTTCGGGCATCAAAAGCTAAACACTGACAGTAAGCAAAGGAAAGGAAGGAACAAAGGAAACAAGGAAATTGACAACAAAGAATGATTGACGTGTGATTTAACAACACCTGAAAGCAATGAGTAATGCAGTAACGTGATGGGGGAAAGCACTGGGTAGGAAATTATTCAGGCGTTTCGGGCGTCGAGCCGATGTCTGAATGCTAGGGCGCTTTGGGCGACTTCGATGCGAAAGAGTTAAGAAAGGGAGAAAATATTATAAAGGACTTTGTCAAGACCCTTAAACAGCAGTTTTCCGACACAGATGAAAACTTACTTAAGTCCTTTGCTAGAATTCGAACTTTCATACGATTAAGGACTTTAAATCAAAAATTAGTTAATAAAAAATATTCGAAAGCACAAAAAAAGAAGACTAAATTCAGTCGACGAAAACTGTGACATAACGCGGAAAAGAAAAAATAAATTGAAGAAAATAATTTCGTAATATCAAAAAATTATTTCTTTAACTGAATATAAATCGAGCTATCTTTTGTTTTGTTATCTTAGGTGCGCTATTTTTTTAGCCTAACCATTGTAAGGAATACTTAAAATTTTTCTTCAAGCAAAGCTTAGCTGCGGAAAAAATGGTGTATCCAGCATATCTGTTGAAAGAAGTATTTTTTGTTAAACAGAACTGATCCAAATTACGTAACTAGACTAAATTTTAGATGCAAATACCTGGTTACTTTTGGAAAGAAAAATATATTATGTATTACGTATTATCTGATATATTTTTTATTTTCAAACATTCATCTCATAATATTTGTATATATATTATATATATATATATATAAATGCATATATCTTAGTGTAAAATATTATATGTATATATATAATACATCTTCATAATGTAAAATAAATAAATAAAAATATTTTTGATTCTGAAAAAGCGAATTGTGACATAAAAAAATCTGCAACTACAAAAATCTATTTTGTTTTTTTACAATAGCATTTGCGAATTCATATGCGAGTTCCTTATTCAGTATGATATTTGAATTAGCTTAGATTATGTTTAGAATTTAATAAATATGGCCACTAAACTTTACAGCACATAATTTGGGTTCTGAACTTAATTTGCCCTCGGTTTAAATTATTCAAAGTTTATTTTTATAAGATAGCTTTATATACTGTTTTAAAAATTATACGCTCAAGTATAAAATATGTCAAAGAAATAAGGGTATGTACAATGCAAATTTAATTTTCAGGTTAGTGTTCATTCATTGATTTGCGTATTTATTCGATACCTTTAGTTTTAAATATATATTTAAAAAGTCGTATGTATGTCGATAAAAAATGTTTATTAGATATTTATACATGTTAAATTATGATTTAGTTAATATCCTTCTTTAACATTTTAATGTAAACACCTAGCAAATAAGAACAGTCAAATAAGCGCAAATTCGTTTCAAGCGCCTACCGTAGTTTCTACCCTCGTAGTATGAGAGAAAGCAACAGAGGTCTCCCTGTGACGTCACGATGTGGTTGACCATTCAACGCGTTTTTGCTCTTATGCGCGAACCTTTTCACTGTACGGACCTTGCCAGAAGATATCCCCACCTGTTCATTCATGGCCAAGGACACGTCAGTTATCGTGGATGTAAACCATACCAGGAGAAGTTCGAAAGAAAAGCTAAGACCCCCCCCCCAGCTGGACCATGGAGGTAGGAAGTAAGATGGAGTAGCCCTAAACAGGTTTCTCCCGTAACCCTGCTCTGAAGCACCGGCGATCTCTACGTAGTCACCAAAACATTAGGTCATTTGCCATTAAGTTCAATGGGTTTGACGCGATCGTATGTAAATATTTTGTAATTACGTCGTAAATATAAATATATATATTTTCTTTTTCTACAACACTTCAGAGTCCTAAGTATATGAAAACAACATATTTTTAAACAACATTTCATTCTGAATGGAATTAAATGCTATACTTTTCGCAGAACAGTTTTCTCGGAATGGTTTAATTTGAATGAAATATTTTCACACGTTTTCGTTAATTACATTAGAAAAAAAAGTTAAATTAATTCAATTTTATTCGCTTAAGGTACAAAAATTAAGATCAAAGTTTATTGTATTATTAGTATTAAAATTATGCATTATTTCTTTTCTATTTATAGAGCTTCCTAAAATACTTTCTTAAATATGACATGATTTTTTGACTTCTGAGGCATCTTTTAAATCATAAAATATAAGTCAATTTATAATTAATGCTCTATCTGGTTCATTTTAAATTAGAGAATTATTAGAAATTAGCGAAATGAATTATTAGAAATTAGCGAATGGTTTAATTTGAATGAAATATTTTCACACGTTTTCGTTAATTACATTAGAAAAAAAATTTAAGGTAATTCAATTTTATTCGCTTAAGGTACAAAAATTAAGATCAAAGTTTATTGTATTATTAATATTAAAATTATGCATTATTTCTTTTCTATTTATAAAGCTTCTTCCTAAAACACTTTCTTAAATATGACATGATTTTTTGACTTCTGAGGCATCTTTTAAATCAAATCGGTTCATTTTAAATTAGAGAATTATTAGAAATTAGCGAAATACTTTAAATAGTACTTAACTTTCTCTGAACATTTCTGAAAGGGACTAAAATAAGGATTTTTTTAAAGTATTATTTAAAACTTGTAACTGAGTTATAAAATGTAAGGGGAATAATTCTTTTAATTATACTTATCAGATTTTTTTTACAATTAATTTCAACAATACATATTACAAAACTCTTTATTACTTTCTTAACTGCGCATCTCATAGCATTTGCTTTACAATGCCCTTTAACAGATTTCTTTCCAGTACGAACAATTCTTGCTTAAATAGTTTTATAACGTATTTGTGAACAGGATTTCAATTTATGTTTAAATTCAATATTAAGGTTATTATATATTTAGATAACATTTATAATCATTATAAATAGATTTCTTCACAGTTGTTCATAAATGAATAAATTCTTCATTTCAAATACATTTATAAATAATTTAATGAATATTTATGTATTTTGTTAAAGGCAGATACGTGCTTTTTGCAAGCACATGCATAAATTACCCATACATATTTCATATTTTTCATTTCCATCATGTGCAAATCTTTAATTTCTGTGCATTCACTATATTTTATTTTTAATTAACCCAAATAAGTAAAACGTGTAAGCCCAAAGGGATTATTTTTCAGATATATATTAAATTAAAATGATGAGTTTAAAATGAGCAACAGTAAATCCTCTCCTCTAAAAAATTTTAAAAGGTACATGTTACAATAATATATGGATGTGAAAAAAATTTATTTTATTTAAAACATTTTGGCGTTTGAAACATAAAATAAAAGTAGCGAAAACTCTATCAAGGGTATCGAAAGACGTATACAATTTTAAAGGTACTGTAAGGTATTTTTCATTCTTTAAGCATAACATTTTTGTTAAAATTTATATTTTTGTAGTTCAACAGCTTAGAATTTTATAAAACAAATTCATAATCACAATCGCTGTTGTTAGTTATCGAAAAATAACCAAGATGTGATTTTTGCGTAAATGTCACTAAACTATACAAATTGCTATTATCTATCACACTATGAATGTTTCTTTCATGGGAAAGTGTCCCTTTTTCGATTTGTATGGGACTGTCGTGTGTCGAAATACTATCAGAACACTGTCCAGCGAGCTTCTGAATGTAAACAAAGAACTCCCCATCTGGTGACCGAAGCTTCGAAGCAGTGCTTCACTTCTAGTGCCGGTTCGCCACTCCTTTCTTGCCTCCATGAGCTGGACGAAGGAAAGTCTTCCTTCCAGCACAGAAGAAAGTAGAGATAACAGGGAAACTAACGCCACTGCTAAACCTAGGTATAGCGATAAGGTCAAAGGGCGAAGATTTCAAATTCCGAAGGAAGCAAGTGCTGTAGCTGACTGGATTCTGGATGATAAAGTACAAGATTTCCTGAGAAATATTGTTATGCTCATTGAAAGAATTCGCAAGGCAAGGACTGTTGTTGACAAACTTTCTGCAAGCTTCAGAGCTATCACGTTCATTATGAAAATTGCAGAAGATGAAGACTGAATTGTTCTGAGAATGTCACTTCTTCCTTAATTTCTTGAACAGCTTTCCCATCAATTAGTCCATCCTCGATGTTTTTTGTCAACATGTTAGTATTCTACTCATCCAATTTCTTCGAGGTCATCACCAGGTTATTTCTCATCAACCTTAGAACTTCAAATCAACTGTTCTACACGGGGTAAGGTCTTCGGCCCAGGTACCCGGTTGTCACGATGCACCGTTCCACTGGAGGACAACGCAAGACGCGGAGCGGAGAGAGTCAGAGGACTAGACGCCGCACCAGCCTACTCTGAAGGACGAAGCCACCTGCCTTCCAGGATAGTAATGGCTGCCTCTTCCGGCACCAGGAATCGGATCCGTGTTTTATACCCCGGTGTCGACACGCTTATTCACAAAGCCTACAGACCGTTTCTTCTGCTGTTTGCTCCGATTGGTTAAAAGAGGTAGGGTTATAGAATCTAGTGCTTGGCGACTTTTGGTTCATCGCCTATACAATTTGTATTTGAGCGTCGTGTACCAAAAAGTGAGCATAAACCATCGGAGAAACCGCAGCGTAGTGGTAACGAGCGCGGGAATAATTCTCAGGCTTCTAGGTCGCCGGTTCTATCCGCGCTCGTAGCTTTAAAAAACTCTGCTCTATAAGGATTTATTTTTATTTTAACTTTATTGAATGACTTTGTCATTATTTGTCTTTTCGCCTTCGGGTACGGTGTTAAAAATTAAACGCCTTTATTTTCTCTATTTTTGTTAATGTTAATTTTTCTTATTTTTATTTACTGGTTTGTACTCTTTGTAGTAGGTATCATTAAGCAAGATTACGAGATTACCAAGATCCCGAAAAGCGTTTCAATAGAAATAGCGCATGATGGAATAAAATATAATTTTAGTTATACTTACTCGTAAAAAGAATAGGTATCCGACTCCCTTAAATGTTTACTGAATGTTTTCATTTGGTTATTTTTTTAATATTCCTCTATTTGTATAAATTAATGCGCTATGAAAATTTACACAATAGACTCTTCCTAAGTGAAATAACGAAAAAGTGCATATGCTGTCTCCATATAAACACCTTTTCTTGTAAAACAATTACGTGGTTTTAAAAGTTTAAATTCAAATACAAATAAACTATTAATAAGATCAGTAGGTTATTTAAGATATATTCCCCACTATTCCTTTAAGCTTTCATTCATAAACTAAAAAAAATGTTGAATGAAATAAACGCTGTTTCCGTTCGTTTAGCGTTAATTACCACGCCTACAAGGCGATAACTCGCCATTCCAAATATGACCGCCAAGCAGATGTTTCCTCCAATGAGAGCAGCCCGTAGGGAAATTGTCTGTAGGCTTTGTGAATATGCTGTCGACACTGCCGAGGTACAGATCTGAACAAGAACAATAAATGACTGCTAGGGTGGAAGATCTGTGATGGGAAGATCATAATAACCTACACTATTAATAAATTCAGAATTATAGTTGACTTCAGAATTATATCTGCTTGAAATTGTAGAGACATTAGGATTTTTTTCGAAGTAAGCAAGATGAAAAATTAGCAACCGCCTTTGCCGGGAATCGAACCACGGACCTCTGGAATACTGGCCCAGCGTGCAGAACCAGTACACCACGAAGGCACGCTAGGAAAGTGGGAGAAATACCTTATAAAGTAATTTGTGACAAAAATTTGTATCTTACATGAAAAAAAGCTTTGATTTCTTTTTAATTGAAAAAAATTTTAAGACTTTAAAAGGAGAAATTCACATTTAGAAAATAGTTTATTTTTACCTCTACAAAATATAGTGTTATTGATATGATATTTTGCGCCAAAAACTAATACACAATTTTAGAAAATTAAACAAAATTTTAAATATTTTTAGAATAAGAGACGGTTTTTAGAATCCTCAACATAAATAACCTGGATGAATGATATATTATTTTAAGCAATGAAAGTAAAATACGCAAGAATATGAGATGTTTAAAGTGAAAAAAATTAAAAATTACCTTGATCATTCAAATGCCCGACTGCTACGACCTTCTCAGGTTTTTCTCCATTGTAAACCATCGCGACAGCATTTAGTGTATAAATGCCAACATCAAGGGTTGTTGAAAATCTAGTATGTTCCTCTTCCGTCAATTTAACTCCAAAATTTGAATGAACGTGAACAATTTCTCCTATATTACCTTTTTTGAGGTAGTCCATCAGAAATCTGTTGGCTGGAAAGAATCTGCTCCACATTGCCTGGAATACAATTTAAAGCCCTATCATAACAGTTTTTTTATCGACATAAATATATATATATGTGTGTGTGTGTGATGTACCAGCTTTAGTCGTAGCTTAAATTATCAGACGATAAGTTTAAAAAACAGGATCCATTTATTATATCAGGAGAAATAGAAGTTACAAAATCATATTTCCGGAGTAAATAAAAAAAGAATTACTAATAACTTTTTGTATGAAGTTTACTGCATAGTTACATTTAAGAAAAAGTCCCGATATTCTTTTGCGAGTCCTTTTATAGCCTCTGGAAAGGAGGAGTTTCCAAGAAATGACGTCAGCCAATCCAGTTCGCTTTAAATATTTCCAGAACATTCTAAAACTGTACGTGTAGAAAAGGCGGGAAAAACAACTTGACAACGGGGCTGTGGATTTAATTCCACGTACTTTCATAATAGAGAACGTCGCCATTAACAATGAAAAGAACATACAGTTAGAATTTTAAGTGTATTCTTGACTATTTTATTATTACATACATATATACAGTGGATGGACAAAAATATGGAAACACCTTGTGAAATGCATGTTTGAAAAGAAAGATTGATTTTAATGAAATATGTAGGTGGTGCTGGCGTTTTTGACTACTGACGCCACCTATACAACTTCGTAAATGTGCTAAACAGTTCAGTTGTTGTCGGAGTACTGTTGTGTGAGGTTGTCATTGCATTATGTCAGAGTTAACAGACTTCGAACGTGGGCAAATTGTTGGAGCGCGTATGGTAGGTGCTTCCGTAAGCAAGGTAGCCGAGGTGTTTAATGTTTCAAGAGGTACTGTATCGAAGATTTATTCCGCATATTTGAAAAGCGGAAAAACATCATCTGCTAAATCACAGCGCGGACGAAAGTGTATCCTGAGTGATCGTGACAGACGATCATTAAGGGCAATTGTGACGAAAAATAAGACCACAGCTGCAAAAGTTACTGCTGAAATGAATGTTGTGTTACCGAACCCTGTGAGTACCAAAACAATTAGAAGGGAGCTTCATAAACAGGGAATTGCTGGCCGTGCTGCAATTGAGAAGCCACTCATCAGTGATGCTAATGCCCGTAACAGGAAAAGTTATAAAGCCTGGACTATAGAGCAGTGGAAGCAAGTAATATGGTCTGACGAGTCTTCTTTCACATTGTTTCCCACTTCTGGCCGAGTTTACGTCTGGAGAACGCCATCTCAAGCCTATAATACAGACTGCTTGTTGCCAAGAGTGAAACATGGCGGGGGTTCTGTTATGGTTTGGGTAGCCATATCGTGGTTCTCTGCTAGCCCCATGATAACTGTGTCAGGGCACATGACTGCCAAGACTTATGTGAACATTTTGGCCGATCAAGTTCATCCCATGGTACAAACTTTGTTCCCCGATGGTGATGGTGTCTTCCAAAACGACAAAGCCCCTGTTCACACAGCTCACATTGTCCAGGACTGGTTTTCTGAGCACGAGGATGAGTTGTCCTCCATCTCCCCTGGCCACCACAGTCACTCACCAGACCTGAATATTATCGAACCTTTGTGGTCTACATTGGAACGGAAAGTGCGTTCTCGTTATCCACCGCCAACATCGTTATCTGAACTTGCCACCGTTTTGCAGGAAGAATGGTATAATATTCCCTTGGCAAACATACAGGAACTGTATTTATCCATTCCGAGAAGACTGCAAGCTGTTTTGGATGCCAACGGTTTTCCTACACCATATTAAGCAAAGAAACATGTTTTTTTAAAGGTGTTTCCATATTTTTGTCCTCCCCCTGTATATATATGTAATAGTATGGTAGTCAGGCATATCAATAGCGAAGCTTGGCATCAGAGCAAAATGAAGACACAGAAGAATTTATTTTTATTCAATTCAAACGGCAGATCATTATTCTTTTAGATTAAATTCTCCAAAATTACATATTCAATAGTGATTTACTAAATAAGATTAAATTTACTGCGTCATACTATTTGAACAAAGAGAGACAGGTGGGAAGAGCGGCAGCAAAGGCCTGATAGCAGCAGGAGGAGTAAGCAGTCTCTGACGCAAAATGGCGTGAATTCTTCATTTATAGGAGCGGTTACGTAATATGCTCGAATGTTCTCGAAAATGCGGAAAGTTAATTGCCTGTTCACGTAGAGCAAAGCCATCGTATTTTTTATATTTTACATCTTATCAACACTTCTACGCCATCAAATTTCTGCTCGTCTTCACTTCTGAGTTTGTTTTCATTACATATATATACTATATAAAATATAAAATATGAAAACTAAATAATTAACAAAACTATTTACAATTGGCAATTAGTCCTTTAAATTTCCTCTTTAGATTTTTACTAGCATAAGTACCCGATGCCAGTTAAGTTACGTTGAGAGTAATGTATCTAACAAAGGGAAAGATACCGACGTAATTCTTCTCTAATAACGATGCAAAAAATACGATTCATAGTCATACATTTTTCAGTTTGATGCGATATGAAACCCACATAAAAAATTTCGATAGAAAAATAAACGAATTCTCTCTCATTATATTAGCAACAATGGCACGCAGATTTCAATGATTTTCATCTTTCTAATTAAATGTTCGTAAAAGCTCAAATTCCATCCAATATTTCACGTATATTCAATTTTAGTCGATTAAATGTGGCAAAAAATTGATCATAATTGATCAGAAATCAGTAACGCGAACAAAAAAAGAAACACACAGACATTCTTCTTTATAGAGATTTGGTAAAACTAACTTTTTTTTTTTTTTATTAAAAAACTCTATGATTTGAAATCGAGCAGTAGCGACACTTTTCGAAATAAAGCATTTTTATCTCCAACGTGCGAGACTGTTGCCGCTCGGGAAAATGAGGGCGGAAATTAGTGCTTTCAAAGTTTTAAATTAATACTTCTGCTGACTAAAGTCGTACGAAGATGGGAATGGTCTAAATGGCTTCCCATGAATTTTTGGAATTGAGAATAACGTATTTAAAGTTTGGAAATGCTATTTTTATTTCATCGTAAAACTTTCAAATAATTTATTAACAAACTCTAGTATTTGAATGCGAGCAGTGGCAAAAACTTTCGAAATAAAGCAGATTTTCATCTCCAGCTTGCGAGATTATTGCCACTCGGAAAAATGAGGGCGAAAATGATCGTTTTTCCGAGTTTTTAATTAATATCTCTGATTTTAGCTACTTTTTTGGGGGGAAAAAAATGGGCGTCGACTTTTTCCAGGACCCAGAAAAGAATTGTAGAAATTTTGTTGACTATAACTATAGTAGAGACTGAGTTATTAGCGAACAAACAACAGACCTTCAGACCTTCTTCTTTATATATATATATTTTGCAGCTCAATGCGCAAAATTCTTGACCACACACAGATCTTTTTTAGTTTGTTCTCCTTTCTTTAAGTATATATATATATATTAAAGTGTATTATAGATTTAAATTTAAACTTGAATTACATACTTTCAGAATATTCTTTGATTTTTCTAGATTTATATTATTTAAATAGTTTAATATTGAAGTTTACAAAATTTTTAATAAAACAAAGATAGCAGCTTGGCACTCAACTTTACTTACATAAGCGCCATCTATATAATTTGCAGAACACACTTACATCACTTAGGAAATACTTTTACAGACCCCAACGCTATATGGTAGGTAAGTTAGAATTAAAACTTACTATTTACTTGCTTTTAAGTATTTTTTACCTAGTATTTAAGTATTTTCTAGATATGTAATTGTATTTTTAGTTCTTTTTAGTTTCTTATTGGTTTATATAAATTATGTCTAGTTCCTTTTTAGTTTCTTTTTGATTGATATGCATATTCGTGCCGGGGAGGTTTCTGTAGACAAGGGTTTCTAAAATGCATTGATTTCTAAATTAATTTTTCTGAAAAATTTAATTTAAATTTTTTTTTTTTTAAATTTAATACTAGTCTTTACATTGCTTAATTCTCAAAATACTTCATTATTGGTATTTTCCTTTTAGACCTTTTAATTGCTAATTTCTCAAGGTATCACTTTATTGGTATTTCTTTTTGGACATTCTTCACTATGTATTTACTTTTGGTTTTGACTTTTACCCTTGCCTGCATGAATGACGAAACACGAATTGAATGATTGTAGAGTTAGGTTTGGAAGCAACTTCCCTTTGACAAGTCTGTCTCCTGCCTGCTCAACAATCATTCACTTATGCATTTTTTAAAAAAATTTTTAGATTAATTTTAATTTGCTAAATTGGTGAATTTTTAGATTAATTTTAATTTGCTAAATTGGTGAATTTATTTTCGTGGTTTGGTTTTGCACTTGATTTACTTATGCTATCTGAATTTAAATAATATTGTAGATTAGTTCGAAAATTAAATCTTTTATATGTTTGCACAATTTTTTAATTATTTTTGAATTTTTAAAATTATTTTAAATTTGCTTTTTACGTATATACATGTTTGTTAAAATTTATATATATATATATATATATATATATATACCATATGTCCAAATGCATATATATATATGCGGCTTAAGTGTTTGTCGCCGATAGTTTATTGGTTGCTTGCGTAACTGTCCTAGCCAATGGGGTGAAGTTGCCACTGCACAGGGTTGCCGTTTCAGTTGAGACGTAGACAATTTTCCGCAAAACTTGCCTTTGCTATGACCATCAATAAGTCTCAGGGCCAAACGCTTAAGCGTGTTGGCATTTTTTTATTTTGCATTTGGACACAGTCAACTTTATATTGCCTGCTCAAGAGTTCGTGAAAGAACGGACGTAAAATTAAAAATAATGGATGGTCCTCTGCAAGGCGAGCTGAAAAATGATGGAAAGATATACACAAGAAATGTTGTGGACAAAGAGATCTTTGACATGTGAATTAACATTTTATTATTTAAATCACCTTTGTTTATTGAGCTAGCGGTGACTCTTAAGAAATGTACCAGTGGTTTCCTTCATTGCACTCTAATTTAAGCAATTAAGCAAGTAGAAGGGGGGAAACCCCGTGGGGCAGTAATAAGCAAAGAGGCGTCCTCGCCGCCTGCCCTCGGTAATTCAGTTTGAATTAGCAGACACCTTTGCACAAATAATTTTAATTACAATTTATAATATATAGAACAGCGGTCATTTCGTATGAATATCGATAGATAGATATGTCCCTCTTCTAGCATCTGCAATGCATCAAAATTTCTCGGCAGTGCGGCTATCTCGTAGCCAATCAAAATACAAATGAAAACAATAGATCCAGAGCTTATAGACAAACGAGCTACTCTGCTTCAGTATTTTTTTTCCCTCTTTTACACTTTTATTGTTGACTGAGTAAACCACTTATCTCGCTTCACCTTTTTCTTCATAAAAAACTAAAATATAAACTATTTTTATCGAAATTGTGGGGCGTGTTTACACCCCTAGTGTTGCATCAGTTTTAACCCAAACTATATTTCTGAATAATTGTTCTTGTAAAAAAGTAAAAATGATGTTTTAACCAGCAAGGCCAACTGTGATTTTCGCCCCTTTATATTCCAAATTACTTTAGTTTTTTGAACATTTTGGAACATTTTTGTTATATTTCGTTATGCATGAGAAATATCTCGTATTAACTTTACAAACATTTCATAAGTTTTTCATTTTCATTTTTTTTTTTTTTTTTTTAAATTTAAAATTGGGGCTTAAAAGTCTCGTTGGGACATAATTGAGCGAAATCTTTAAAAAGGTTCGCACATCTTTCATGCAGGGACAGTAAATAGTTTCATGCGTAAATAAGCTATTTAGTTCGCTACGCTGATTAACAAAGTAAATGAAATTCCTATTTGCATAGCGATGCCTCTGCATAAATGTAGTATCCGCATCTTCATGGAGATCAATTTAGAATGGAGTAAAATTAAATTGAGTAGAATTCAATTTAGAATGGAATTTTTTGAGGTTTGCTTTTTACAAGTTAAAAATAAATTTTCACAAGGAGGAAGGCAACTATAATAACAAGTCACCGTTATGAAATTTTCTATCTTCTTGAACTGCATAAGGGTCCATATGAAAGCGTCTCTTCATCCCTCATTTAGCGTAAGTTAAAGAAATAAAGTATAAGCGTTATAATCTATATCAGAGGATAAGATAATCAAAGATAAAAATGCTTTATTGTGAGCAGTGTAGTAAATTTCCTTTATATCGCTGAATATGTTAATAAAAAATTCCTTAAATTTGCACAAAATATAAAATAAATGAAAAACACATTTGAAATTCAAAATTTAGGCTTCTAGATGCACGTGTTAAGGTGGATGATTAATTTTTAACAGCAAGTTTTGGTGTTAAAAATTCGGTAGCTGTAAGTCCAGTCATTTTTCCAAACAAAATCGATTGCTGATTCTGGCTTACTTCGCTTGCTGGTATTATAATTAGGTGGCGCTGTGTTTAAATATAGTGGCTTATATCAGTTTCTGATATTATAAACATTATAAATAGGCCAGATATTATAAATAGATTGCAATATCGGTAACGTATTAATAGCAGTTAGTTTGAGTTTGATACCATTTTATTCGTGTTACACACACTCTTAGCTAAAATTTCTACCATTTTGCTGCAATGATTTAAATCTGGAATTTATCTGTAAATGCATGAATATCGCCAATTTTCGTCCTGGCGACAACTCGGAAAAGCAGTCGCTAGCCCATAGTCCCTATAACCAAGTAGAACTGTACTTCGTAATAACCTATGTTATTATTTAATTCTTAAAATACATCTAATTAATATAATTTATAATATATTTTGTAATATATTTAAATGATACCTTTCATGAACATTTACACCATCATTATAAATAACGGAATAGGTTTCAAAAGCCATATAACACTGAGGGGGGAAAAAAAAATATGGGACAGTTTTATATCTCCCGTTCTACTAGACCGATTGACGAAATTCAACTTGTGTTTTTCGTGTCTCGAAAGCGCGACTTAGGATGTGTATTAGACTTATATATAGCATTGTTCTAATTTAGGTATTCTGACACGAAATCGGACTTTTTCTGAAGTGACATTCCAGTCTTTTCCATATTTCGATTCTACGACTCAAATTATGTCAAACTGCCAAGTTTTGTAAAAACCACGTGAGTAGTTTTTAAAAAATTAGCTCTCAGAGTTTTAGCTCCTCAATGTTTATTGAATTTGATATATATTTATTAATATTTCTTTTTTAATTAAACTTACTTGATTCCTTCTTCCAGAATTAGAAATTTAGGTTCATTCCAAATATAATTCGTCCATTTTTTCATAATTTATTTAAAAAAAAATTTATAACTTTTCGAAACCAATCTTGAATTATAACCTATAAAATTCAAAATGCGTTTTTCATGTCACGAAACCCGCAACTTAGGATATATATTAGATATATGTATAGCGTTGTTCTACTACAGATATTTTGACACAGAATCGGACTTTTTCTGAAATGACATCCCAATTTTTTTTACATATTTCGATTCTACGACTCAAATTCTGAATAAATATTAAATTTTGTAAAATTTGGCGAGAAATTTACGAAGAAATTCAAAAATTTATCTTGGCATAACTTTTTTTCAGTTTGCGCCGAGAATAATTCACTTGGGCGAATTTCTTAATTTATAGCAACCTATTTTCCTTTCTTTTTTCATTGCAGACAAGCGCTAAATAAGTCATCGTTCATACTTTCAAATAATTTTATCGTAGTGGGTAAACCACATTTGGCGTTATTATCGCTTATAATAAATATGCCAAATTTCAAAACGTCAAAACGAGCCAATATGCAAATTCATGTATATCTTAGAAAATTTTGAATAAAAAACTCTAATTTTTTGCAGGTGTGCCTAGAGGAAACATCTTCTTTATGATGATGTTAAAAATTTTGTAGATTATAATTCAAACTTTTTTTTGAAAAATATATAAAAATTATTTAAAAATACAAATTTTAAAAATAAATCATAAAAAATGTTTGCATTTTATTTGGAATAAACCTAAATTTCGAAATGTTCACAATTCGAAATAAGAATAAAATAAGTTTAATTAAAAAAAATAGATATTAACAAATTTATACCAAATTCAATTAACACTGAGGAGCTAAAATTTTGGGAGTTAATTTTTAAAAAACTACTCTCGCGATTTTTATAAAACTTGCCAGTTTGGCATAGTTTGAGTCGTAAAATCAAAATGTGGAAAAAAATTGACATGTCATTTCAGAATAAGTTCGATTTTGTGTCAAAATACCCATATTAGAACAATGCTATATATAAATCTAATACATATCGTGAGTCGAGCTTTCGAGACATGAAAAATGCAATTTGAATTACGTCAATCGGATCAGTAGAACGAGAGATATAGAAATATTCCCCTCTTTTTTTTTAGCGTAGTGTACATTGTAAATTTTTACACATATTTGATGCAGACAGTAAATTTTACCATGCATAACTGTATAATTGTAAATTCATTAATTCCATTCACTGTCTTAAGAAAGTTGAAAGTTGTTGGGTTACTTACCTCCATCAAAAAACGTTTATTCTTCCTAGCTATGTCAACTAATGCCTTTGTCTGTTTCGCACTCATTGTCATAGCCTTTTCCATTAAAACGTGCTTGCCATTTTCTAACATCATCTTACCAACAGCGAAGTGCTGTTTAGTAATTGTTCCAACATATATCACTTCTAAAAATTAACAAAATTAAGGAATATTAATGGATAAAGTATTCTAAAATAGTGTCTAAAGTTCTTTATTTTCGAGTTAATTCTAGGTATATATCTGAAAAAATTATTAAAATTAGGGGCAGAAATTTATTAAAACAGCTTCAGTATTTATGGGAGACACAAATGGAAAATCTTTTATTACCTAAAATAATGCTGTAGGTGTTAATAAAAATCATCATTTGGAAATTTTATAATTTACACGCATTTAAAATTAAATAACTTAAGCAGATTTTTTTAAACAAAACTGAATACGAGATTATTAGTTACTTAGAAGTTACTTAGGGTCAGACCATAGGTCTACGGTGTAGAGAAATGCATTAAATATAAATAAATATATTTTTTTTTAATTTTAAAATCTGAGAGGTTTCAGATTTAAAATTATGTCCAGAAGGGCCTTTTTTCAAGATTTGTGTGTTACCTTTATTCATTAAATATCATGTTCTACGTACTCAAACTATAAAATTCAGTTCAACAGCAATATCGCAAATTAATTTTAAAATAAGCGTATCTTTAGAATTTCCGATACAAAGTCTCGCGCGCTGGAGACAAAAAAAAAATGTTATTTTTTCGCACAGGGTTGCCATTGCTCGCTTTGAATTCGTTTAGTTTTTTAATTAAAATTTCATTGAAGTACTACAAAATCTGAAATCGAAAATAAAACAAATTTCAAATTCAAATTAGGGCTTTTACATGCCCATATCTATGGAAGATTACGTTATTCAAATTTTGATGGCTCTAAGTACCGTTGTTTGATCACAATGTCAGAAACATACATACATTTATACAGATTCTTCATTATTTAATTTCTTTAAATCTAAGGCAGGGCGATAATATATGGCGGCAACGACTTGAAAAGGGATACAGCCTTTTAAAGTTTTCGACGCAAAATGCCAAAACAAAATTAATAGCCCTACAGGACAAATTGCCCTTTTTAACTAATAGAATAAAATTGAATACACCGGTACTAGTTCTGTTGGTCATCGGTGTCTTGCAAGTCGATACTGACTGCTGTCAACAATAAGTCCTCGATGCAGCACCGTGCAGTAAACTGAGATATATGCATCGTGCAGTAAATTGTCAAGTCAATAATGACTGCTGTCAACAATAAGACATCAATGCAGCACCGTGCAGTAAATTGTGACTTACAAGTCGATACTGATTGTCAACAATAAGTCATCGATGCAGCATCGTGCAGTAAACTGAGATAGATGCAAGGTGCAGTAAATTGTGAAGTCGATACTGACTGCTGTCAACAATAAGTCATCAATGCAGCACCGTGCAGTAAATTGTGACTTAAAAGTTGATACTGATTGTCAACAATAAGTCATCGATGCAGCACCATGCAATAAATTCAGATAAATTTTTGAAATAAAATTAAGCCAAAGGATAATGGTGCCCATCAATCTCATTGGTCACCACTGTGGGAAAAGAGTAAATTTAAATGAAATTTAAAAACAGCATTAAATGGATGTTTGTCAAAGCAAGATGGTCACCGGTAACTTGTAGTTACTAGCGGCTCAGCGTGTAAGGTCTCTAGTATGTGGTAGTGCAATATAATTAGGTAAACTATTAGAATTCGTTAAAACTAGAAAATATCATTGACAGCAGCTGAAAGCTATAAGTAACCGTTAAGGTCATTGTTGTTCACTAGTGTCCTGCAGGGTTTCGACTACCAGTACAATTTTGTTGAAATGGCAGTGGATGATAAATACTTGGTAGTGTAGCTTAAACCTAACATAAACTGTAGAATTTTTGGAATGACTTCGTTAAGGATGTTTTTAGAGAAAAAAAAAACAAAAACAAAACAAAACAAAAATCGTAGAGTTAAAATTATGCTTTAATTTGATGAAAAAGCAACATTTACATTAAGCTTTAATACATAAATAAAAAGCTTCGATAATTTTAGAATACTTTAAACAGAAGACTATAAAATTAAATGGACTGAGCGCTGCCTGAGATAACCACTGGCCTGACTTTGTTGTAAAAGTCTTACAGTGTCAATAGTCATCCTGGCAGAAGGGAATATTTCCTCCGTGTAAAAATATAAATATAAATATTACGTGGGCATACAAGGCCTGTGTATAAGCATAGATATGTTGATTACAAACATTGTCTTGTACAAGTTACATATGATAGTTACATAAAATCATGACAGCCATGTGTACATTTAAACATTATCTGAATTCGTATTTACAATACTTTTACTGGGATAATCAAAGTAAACTTGTAATTCATTTACACATTGACTGGATTTTCAATATCATATAAACTGCTTTACAATATTAGTTTTATCAAGTACATACAAACTGGATAGTAAATATGCTTACATTACAGTAGTTTTGCTCTTACAGTCTGTTACTATTCTACGGGGTGAGCTATTTTTCTAGTGTTGATTTTCAGTTGTTGTAGTATTTTGAATTGCTATAGAGGGGGAGAATTTCTTAGTACCTTGCTGAGCATAGCCTGATTACCTCCTCTATTTTAGTTTTCGTCTGCTTGTTGCCGCAGGTATTCTCCGCCCATTGGGGCCAGTATTCACTGCTTGGCATTTTTAAATGCAGTTTATCGGTTTTGTGGGCAGTTGAAGAGGAAGTGATCTGCATCACCTACCGCATCCCATTCACACAATTCTGATGCTCGTTTGCCAAATCTCTTAAGATAATGTGGCAAGGGTCCATGGCCAGTGTAGAATTGAGTTTGTGCTTCGCTGTATGCATTAACGGAGCATGTAACTTTCGGAAAGAACTTTTAGGTTCTCCTCCCTGTGCTTTTCCTTTCCCATCTTTTCTGCCATTCTTGTAAAAAGCTATTGAGCGTGTTTTTTTTTAAACAGGACTTCGGAACACTTACTACGCTTTCCAATCTACTGGAGTCTTTGGCTGCAGATTTCGCAAGCACGTCCGCCGCTTCGTTGCCAGTAATACCCACATGAGCTGGAACCCAGATCAGGATAAGTCTGTCATCTGGTGCGATACTTAAAAGAACTTTCTGAGTATCTCGCACCAAAGGACTCCTTGTCTTGTGCCCTCGGATGGACTCCAAACTTGAGGCAGAGTCGCTATATATGTTGACTTTTATTCCTAATTGATATTTTGCCAAATTGATAGCTGCTTTTAATGCAAAAAGCTCTGCCTGAAAGATGGTATTTTTGTCTGCCAGTCGTCTTTTCCAAGTTTTAACCACTTCTCCTTCTTGGAGTACACAGTAGGCACAGCCTGTGCCTTTCTCCGTCTTTGAGCCATCTGTATAAATAGCTAATGCCTTCTCATTTGGCGGGGCGTATTGCATGTGTATTGTGTGCGGTAAATCTGTATCTGCAAGGTGTTCAAGAATGATCGGCTTGCGCTTCTCATAGTCTGTGTGGTATAATGTCTTTTCCCACAGAGAGACGTTATTTTCTAGGCGCAATGTCCTTATTAATAGTGATTCTCTCTCCACTAAAAGGTCCAATGGAGGCATTCCCGCCAGGACTTGCAGTGCCGCAGTTGGGGATGTTCTATAACCTTTGCATATGATCAAAAGTTGTATTCTATGTATGGTGAGAAGCTGCCTCCTCATATAGGCAGTAAGCTTCCTTCGCCATATGGTAGCCCCATATAATATGATCTTTTCTGAGATTGTACTGTACCAGCTTTTGAGCATAGTGATTGGAGTGCCCCAATGAGGTCCTGATGTTCTAACCATGGAATTACTAAGCTGATTTATTTTCTGCTTAAGTTAATATGTGGGACCCAGGAAAGCCTATTGTTAATTATATTACCTAGATATTTAAGGTCAGTGACCTCTTTTATAGAGACTCCATTTAGCTTAATGTTGGGATTTCTATTTCGCGCTCCATGCCTACATATAAACAGTTGTTTAGTTTTGTCTGCTGAGATATTTAATTTGTGCTGGTTTGCTCAACTTGCAAAAGTATTGATTGCGTTTTGCGCCTTTAACCTAATGTCCGTGCTACCAGAAATGACCAATAAAAAGTCGTCCGCGTAAGCCTGGATACCCACTCCTTGCTGTAGGTCATTGAGCGCAAAGGCTGTGTTCCCTACAAGATTCCAAAGAGTAGGTCCGGAACCCTGGGGACAGCCTCTTTCCAGACTTTCAGTACATCATTGTCTGTTGTAACCTGTATCCAACGATCCTGCAAGTAGCTGCGTATAAGATTCAGGATTTCCTTTGGGCATTTGATGATGTCTAGGCATTCGACTACATCTGGCCACCACAACGAGTCGAATGCCCCTTTGATGTCCAACGAAATAACCAATGTGTCTAAATTGTTGTCTTTGTTTTGCTCTGTTATCTAGCAGTTGTTTTAGGGCATTGTCTGTGGACTTTCCTGCGCAGAAGCCATATTATTTTTCGTTTAAAGACTTGTTCCTGTACATGTGAAAATTAAGACGTTGTAGAATTACTTTTTCTAAAATCTTACTGACTGAAGGCAGTAAGCTTATATGATGCCGCGTCTGACGAGTCTTTGCCCTGCTTGTGAAAGAGTGCAATTTCGGTTAGTTTCATGCTTCTAGGGAAGTGGCCGAGTCGCCAGCAGGCTCTGCATAGTTTTGGAAACAAACCTGGGAATTCTTTATGAATTTCTTTAACAATGATCTGTGCCATCGGGACCTGGTGCTTTTTTGTCTGCTAAGGCTTTCATGATATTATGAACTTCGTGGCCTGTAGGAAGAGTAATATCTCTGTTGCTGCTTTTCCAATTAAACTTCTGCCTTATTTCTGTGTGAGTTACTAAATCAAATTCATCTTGTCTTTAACAAAGATTGTTTCTAAGATAGTGTTTTGAGCTTCTGTATTGCGTTTAGCATCTTGTTTTACTTTAGCGGTAAGTTTTAAGGGTTGAAAAACCTTATTGGTGGCTATTTTCTGTAATGTACCATAGGTTGCTTGCACGTTACTGCAGTGCTTACGCCATGACTCTTGTTTTGCTGCCTTGATTTGTTTTTCGTATTGAGTTAGTTCCTTCCTATAGCGTACCAACTTTAATATTTTCTGTTCTTCATCATTCTCTGCTTCCACCTGTCTTCCCAGGGCTCGTATTTTGCTTCTTCTTTGCTTGAGGTAGTTGTTCCAACACGATGTAAATGTTTTCGGCTTAATAGCTTTAAGTTTGTAGGATGCTCTTGCTACCTGAGTTAATTTAGTTATGATGAAGTCATATGTAGTATACAGCTCCTCCGGGGAGTCGCAGTTATCCAGTTGTTCCAAGATTTCACTCACCCATGGCCTGAGGTAAAATTTTAAAGTATTGTGCGCTCCGTAGCAGGTCTTGAAACGTCTTTGTTAGGTATGTGAGTCTACTATTGATCTCATATTGAATTATACGATGGTCACTCAGAGAGGGTATGTCCATTATCTGCCAGTTGTTTATGTACGCGGACACTGATGATGAGACAAATGTGACATCTGGCCAGCCTTTTGCTCTTCCATTTTCGAATGTTGGTTGAGAGTCTTCTTTATTTATTACTGTCAGAACGCCTAGGTGAGCTATCACATATTCTAACAATTTCTACGCTCTGCGATTTTCTGTTTGTGCTCCCAATAAGGGGCTGGTAGCGTTAAAGTCACCAGCCACTATGGTATTCTGAAATGTTCGTAGTAAGGCTGGGTTTAATTCCTGTAGCAGGCATTCAATTTGCATGCTTGGCGGGAAGTAAACGCAAGTGATTGTTATTTTCATGTTGGAGGATTCAATCAAGATTGTTACTGTGTAATCTGTCGTATCCAGAAGCAATGGACTTAGAGGGCCGTTATACAAGATGGCTGCCGTTCCCGTACTGGAGGCTTAAGATTTACTTGTTGAAAGTTGGCCAAGAAGTTTACCGTCTCTCAAGTAAGGTTCTTGCAAGAGTGCCAGGTCTGCTTCACTGAAGGACATCACCTCCATGAAATTGAGTGTGGCTGCTCTTGCCCTTTGGAGATTGCACTGTAAAATTTTGATGTTGGACCGACCTCTGTTGTAAACTTTCTCTGTTATTGAGTGGACTCCCTGGCTGAGCTCATTCTCGCCAATTTCTGTCTGTAACATGGACATTTCGATGCGCTTGCTGGATGTTGTGTGTCGAAGGGGGTGTTGGTGTATTTAATTATGACAAAGCATACGAGGGCTATCTGCCTAAGGGGAGGGATGCCTTCGTGGAGGATTTTGTAAGGGAAACTGGCTAGTATACACGTTACACATGGGGAAAACCACGAAAAAGCCCATGCATCCAGCCCGTTCGCGGGATTCGAACCTCGGACCGAACTACCAGTGTTCAGTGACTTTACCGCTCGGTCGCTGGCGGGCCTTTGTGTCTTCTCGTTCTAGAGGCTGCAGTTGACACAGCTGATGGTAACTGAGTCACACTTTTCTATCAGATGACCTTTACCACACTTGAAGCAGGCTGTAGCCCAAATTCTTGACAGTTGTAACACCGTATCACTTGAAGATATTCTTTGAAATTGCAGGCGCAAAATCTAATGTAGATTCTTTTCTTTTCTAATAACTCTTCGGCCTGTTCCCTTGCAGCACCCACTAGCAGCCAATGGCAAGTGTTATCCTCCTTTGGATAAGAACGAATAGGGAATATAAACTCTTTCGTGTTACTTGGGAACAAATTGGAGAAAGCCTCTATGATATCTGTATCTGTACTGTTCTGTGGCACTCCAAAGACTATTATGGTACACCTAGGTGATCTGGGCACTCTTACACTTAATGAGTTATCTGATTCCGGAATTTCACTGATGGTGGTCCTGAGTTTGTCCAGGTCTGTCTTCTCTCTGCACCCACCTGATGAATAGTTCCTGCGAGCGCGTAGGCCATACTTGGACGACGTTAATCCCCACTTTATTAGGCTTAATACTACTCACTAGCTGCTTCTGAACACTTTCAGTAGTGCGACTCGCGTCTTTACTTTTATGTATCAAACTACAAGGCCGGAATATTAAGGTCGTAAAAACTTTAAGATACCTTGGGGTAATATGGGACCCAGGTCTGACTTGGCTTCCGCATATCCAGGCACAAAAGATTAAAGCATCTGCAATTGCAAGGAGATCACGACAATTCCAAGGCCGGAACTGGGGACGGAATCCCCACATTCAAAAGGTACTTTATAAAACTGTAGCTGAGAAGGTGGCACTCTATGCGGCAGCTATATGGGCACAACCCATGACCGCACGCAAGGTTAAGCAACTCCTATCATTACAGCGCCCATTCGCCATAGGCTTATGCAGAGCCTACCGCACCACTGCAACTTATGCAGCACTCACCTTGGCAGGCATCATACCACTTCATATCCAAGCGGAGCTAGAGGCCACATACACTAAAATAATACATCTACAGAAAGACGCAACCTTTGCAGGCACCTTACATAGCCCTGCAAATTACGAACATCCATGTACTCCTCTCCACACGCACCCAGCACACAAGGGACTTGGCATTCACACTATCCTCAAACCGTCCCGAAGTCAACCAGAAGGAAACCCTAATATGCACGCGTTCTACACAGATGGCTCGAAAACTGCTGAGGGTGTAGGTAGTGCCTTTATATACTACAGGCAAGGCCATGCTGCACACCATTGGAAAGGGTACCTCAATCCAAATAATAGCATTTTTCAAGCAGAAGTAGTTGCCATAACAGCTGCCATTGAATACGTGGCGCTTAACAACATCACACATGTGCAGCTTTATACAGACAGTATGTCGACACTGCTTGCTCTTGACAAACATAGTCACGCCTCCCCGCTGATCATACGACTGCAGCATATCCTAAAAGATGATCGGCACGCACATGTTGACCTAGTATGGATTAAAGCCCATGCAGGTAACATGGGTAATGAGACAGCGGATGAACTCGCTAAAGAGGCTGCTTCGAACCAAAATGCCAGACCGATATCAGTATCAGCACCACCATCTTTCCTCAAAAGTCAACTGCGAAATGCCGCTATCCAGTGGTGGCAAAGAGAATGGGATCAGGGCGACACGGGAAGGAGAGCGCATAGCTTCTTGCCAAAAGTAACCACGGAGCGCCTTATGGCAATTGCTCCCCTTACCAACTTCATTACTGGTCATGGTCCCTTCCCGGATTACTTCTACCGCCGCACCATCTCAACCACGGATCGCTGTGTTTGCGGGGGTGAGGGGTCACCGGACCATTATATCTTTCAGTGCCCACTCACGGAACAGTTCCACTTCCCGATACCAGCCAATATCTCAGCATTTCACAAGTTCCTAGACAAAAACAGAGCGGCCATAAATAAAATCTGCAAAATAATAACCACCATTGCAGCATATGGCCAGGACCTCTGTCAACCAGAGTAATAGGGCTTACATGCATTACTTGCACTGACATATGCACTCTAATGCTCTACCATCTAATCTCTGACTGCATAGGGAGCAGAAGAAAATTGAACGCCATTGTTATAACCTATTAATCCTCCAGGGGAGGACGCGGGACATATGCCTGTTAACCTCTGTTAAGCTTCAGGCGTCCCCGTCCTCCGTCACCTGTCTTTACTTTTAATAAGGAGTACGTGTTCAGGAAGCTTTGTGGCTGGAGAAACTTGTTTTAGTCTTTTGCGTCTATTAACCACAACGATAAAGCCTTCGTTTGCTGCTGCCTGTCCTCTGCTTTCTGTGCTGGTGATGTTGCTGCTACATCCACGGTTGCTGCTACCGATGCTGAGGACTATCGTTGCAAATTTAAATGTCTTGTTAGTTCCAGAATTTACCCCTCTTGGTTAGCTATAAGGATCTCTTGCTGTGAGGCTAAATTCAGAATCTCACGAATAAAATCCTGTAATTTCTCGTGATCTGCAATCTTAAGCCTCGATCGGACCCTGAACACTGTAAGGTGCTCCCTAATATCCTCCGTAATTGCGTTAATTTTATCCACTCTTGAGGCCTTAGACGATGGATTGTCGGGAGTAATCAAGGTAGTAATATCTTTGCCTGAAGTAGAAGAGGCATCTAGTGTCCCCATTAAAATTGGGAAAAGAGCACTGCTTAGTACACAGCTGTAGTAAAAACGATACTCCCTAATCAAAGAAACCTGAAGCTGAATGTATTAAGTGCTGTAGCCAAATATGGCTGCAGGTAAGTACTGGTACTACTGATATGGAGAGCTATGGTGAGAGCCGACAGCAGCAAATATAGAAACAAAAAAACTATTGTAAAAGCTTATTACTACAGTAAGTTAAATGCTGAGAAACTAACAAGTAAGTGATATGCTTATATACATACATACATACATAAAATAAATTGATACATAAAATAAAGGAGGTAAAAATAAATTAATATACAAAAAGCTATGAAACTAGGTACCAAAATATTTAACAATGCGTGCTGAAATGTGCTTCTGCTGCGAAAATATCACGAGACCAGCGAAAATAACAGAGCGCTGTTATCCGAATTTCACATAATACACATAATTTAAGTTACTTTACATATACACAGAGTACACTCAAGTTATATAAGAAACAAAAGTAAATAGACACACAATAATGAATGATGATTACACTACTTATATGTTGGTACTAACTATCATAAAGTTAAATTGAAAAGAAAATTGTGCAGTATTAGATTGCAGCAACAAAAATACCTATGTACTATGCTTTAAAGAAAAAAAAAAAAAAAAAAAAATCAGAGGTCGTAAAAACAAGAATTGCAAAAATTAAAAGACAGGAAATAATAAATAAATAAATAAACAGTCCAAAAATTAGTAGTGAATGTGCTACAGGAAAAGTCCTTATTAATGAGAAGAAAACTGTATTCAGAAAATGGCCATGACGTGCTACATTAAAAAAGTTATAAGTTCTGTAAATAAACAGTAGCACGTGGGAAGTTGCACTAGCGCAATCCCACCCCCATAGCACAAAACATCCTCAGGATGTCCTATTTAAGTCGCAATATCCCGGGATATACTTAGGATGTCCTAAGGATGTTGATTCTCAGATGTCCTGAGGAGATCGTAATTTAACATCCTGAGGATGTCTTATTAAAGTCGCTATGTCCTGGGATATGACAGGATGTCCTGAAGATGTTGATTCTCAGATGTCCTGAGGAGTTCACCAATTTCACATCCTGAGGACATTCATTCTGCATTGTCCGGAGGACTTTCGTTGTCAAATATTTTGAGGATATTTTTTCTCAAATTTACCAGTTTTAATTTTTTGACATTGCACATCTGAAACTTGCACATTATTTTATTTTTCATATGTATTTTACTAAGTTGTTTCTAAATGCTGTACATTAAAAATATTGATATGATTGATGATTTATTCTTGTTATTTTGTTGCTATTTTTTCTGACGTTTTTAAAAATTTATTTAGTCATGGAAAAGATTTTTTTCAATGGATTAGCATTTTCTAGAATATTTGCAAAATTCTAAATAACATATATTTTTTTTATAAAAAATGAATAAATTACATGTATAATTACTTACAGATTACAAACCCTACTACAAATATAGTTAAAATTAGATATATATATATTTAATTACGGAAACGAATTTTTTTTAAAATTTGAGTATAGAGACATTAGGTATTTTTTTGGAAGCAGGAAACATGAAAAATTAGCAACTGCCTTCGCCGGGAATCGAAGGATGGACCTCTGGAATATCGGCCCAGTGTGCAGAACCACTACACCACGAAGACACGCTAGGTGTGGTGGTGGTGTATTTAATTATGGCAAAGCACACTAGGGCTATCTGCCTAAGGGGAGGGATGTCTTCGTGGAGGACTTTCTAAGGGAAACTGGCTCGTATACACGTTACACATGGAGAAAACCACGAAAACACCCATGCAGCCAGCCCGTTCGCGGGATTCGAACCTCGGATCGCACTACCAGGGTTCAGCGACTTTACCGCTCGGCCGCTGGTGGGCCGAAGACACGCTAGGAAAGCGGAAGAAATACCTTATATTACTTCTCTTTTTAAAGGCCGACTTTTTTTTAAGGGGATCCAATCACTAAATCCTGGGTGTGGATATACCTCATCCAACACCTTTTTAGTTCGGGCGCCACTGTAGAGACATTAGGATTTTTTGGGGAAGCCGTAGAGATGAAAAATTAGCAACCGCCTTCGCCGTGAATCGAACCACGGACCTCTGAAATACCGGCCCAGCGTGCAGAACTATTACACCACGAAGGCACGCTAGGAAAGCGGGAGAAATACCTCATAAGGAAAATTTTTTTCCTCTAATTAAAGGACAGAAAATGTTTTTCAATCGCGCGATCTGTTATTGATATTGAATTACAGTCTTGCGATAATTTCGCAGTAAAGATACATCTCTGATGACTATCCAAGATTCTAGAAACTTTGGTCTTATATAGAGATGGTCGTCTTATAGAAATAATGCTTAATATCAATATTTATTTATAATCTCAGAACTATTGGTCACTTTCAGAAGTGGTCGTTTGAGAGGCGATATTCTATATATTTATTTACTGATTCCAAAATTTCTGAGATTCCAAAATTTGTTTATATTCTCAGAAATATTGGATGGAAGGTGGTCGTCCCATACATGCAAAATTTTACATTTCATTAAAAATGAATTCGGCATTATTTAACTATTTCCCTATTAATTAATTAATTAGATAAAGAAAAAATTAGGAAATAGTTCTGTTTATTACGGAATAATGTAGGAAGTTCTACAGAACTATATTCTTTCGCGTCATTGCACATTGTATCCGGCAAACTACTAGTTCCTCGTATTCTTCCGCAAATCCGTAAACATCTGTCTGATTTGAAACGAAATCCAAAATGGCTGCGCCATGAGGTTAACTTGTATGGATATTTTTTGTTGCATGAAAGGTAAGTTCAGTTGCAATACTTGTATGTTTACTTTTTTTTGCTTTTCGAATTTATGTCATTTTGACAGTTAAATGTTTCACAGCTTTATGAATTGTTACCATTCTATCGTGAATTACGTGTATCTCAGTGGCTGGCTGTCTTTTCAAATATCTAATTTGCCCTGCTATCCAAATGTTTATGACTGAATTTTTTTTAGTCTAGTTTATGCATTCAGTTTCAAAATAATATGTGTGATCAGATTGCTTATTATTTTATTGCAGCAATAAATTTATGTTAAATAGTTTGAACAATTGTATAAAAATAAGAATTTGCATTGTTTTGTCCAAAATATGTATGGTTGAAACATTATCTTAATCTAGTTTGTAATTAAAGTTTTTTTGGGGGTACTGTTCTGTTATTGGGACCAGAATCGGAAATGTATGAACCTGTGTTCGTAAGTACGTGCATAGATGTTTGAATGTAGACACACACACATACAAATATACAAGCATACATAAATACATTTCTGAACCCGGTCCTGATAACAAAACAGTACCTTTTTTTAATCTTTTTTGAATATTTTATAAAATGATTAAACATTTTTCAAACTGCATATCATTTTAAGATTCAACTTGCAGGAAGACAAAATATGGTCATTCAGTCAAATGCTTATGATTGCTTTTAACATTTTCTCATAAATATTGTTTGCATTTTTATTGTATTTTAGATACTTTAGTTATGTAAAGTGAACATGAGAATATTAGGAAAGCTGAAGAATATGAATAGCTACCATAATATATGTATTTTTTCATCGAGCCCATTGTTTTAGAAACCAATGCACCATTATTATATGCTGGCTTATTTTATAATTATATGCAGTTTAATTTTATGTTCATGTTACTGTAGTATTGTCATTATAATAAAAGTATTGATAATTTTTCTTGAATCTTGCAAGTTGCCTAACATTCAGAATTATTACTACCGAATTTTACTGATAGGTTTTTTCGAGTTGACATAATCTGTGTGATAAATAAAATAAACTGGTGTTTAATTATATGCATTTCTCTTAATGTTTCATTGAAAGTGAGATGGAAATACAAATGCTATCCAGAAAAGTGAATTCTTTTTGCCTGAAATAACAAACTGTACTAAATGATTAATGTTTATATCATTTTAGAAATGTCAATATTAAAGTTTCTCCCCCTTCTCTTCTTTGATTTTGAAATAATTTATAATAAAATAATATATGCATAAGTGTAATTAATGTAAAGTGTCATTCAATAATATAATTTATTTTTGCTGATATTTTTATATTTCTTATCTGGGTTTTCTTTTGGTGTTAGAAGGAGGAAAAGACTGTAATGTTTTAATTAAGGAAATAATTAAAACATTACAGTCTTTTAAATAACACAGTTACAGTAATGTTTATTGAAGCAATCAGTACTGTGTGATTGAATAATGTTAAAATGCATTCTTCATAAGGAAATTTGCTTATCTTTGTGTTATAGATTTTGACACAAGCTGAAATTTGAATTATTGGAAGCACTTTGAAAACCTGAATTATTTCCTGAATCATTAATCAGGCCAATATATAACATACAAATTTTCATACAAAATTATTTCTTTGAGCATATTATAAAGAGCTCATTTAATTTTATTATTTGTACAAATTTTAGACAAAAGTAGCATGTAACAGTTAAAGATTTATTGAAGCCTACTTGTTATTTGTGGTAACAAAGAAGTGTGAAAGATATTGCCACATTAGCGAACATGACGATCATTGATGCTTAGTTTAATAATATATTGAGAAATGCTGGGAACTTTCAGAAGTAGACATTTCGGAAATGATGGGCTTGATAGAAATTTACATGGTTTTATTATTTATTCTTTAGTTAAGAATGGATTTTAGATGTTCATGTGAAAGAATTCTGTTTAATTAGTGAAAAAATTGTTAAAGTTTGGCATTTAAAAAAATGAATTAATAATATGCAATTATCTTTTATTATACATATATTACTATATATTTCTAAATGCGCTATGTAAATGTCAGTGCTAAACAATTGAGATACTATTGTCAGGGCAATTTTTTCTTATACATGAAAAATTCTGATACTTTCTTATCATCTACCCTCACAGCTTCAACTTAAGCTAAAACAGCAAGAGTATGCACACGATAATAGCAAACTATGAATATGCATACCACACACATGTATTTACATGCTTTATATTTAATCTTTATTTCTGAATAGTATTCCATTCAATGAAAAATATGTGAATATTGACCCAATATATATTAAAATTGCATTAACATGATCAGATTTTATTTTCTGCACGTAGCTAACAATTACTTATGAGTTGTCAGATAAATGTTACCAGATGCAGTTAATTATTTTTTACTTCCAATCTCATGAGACAAGTTTTTTTTTTTTTTTTTGCTCCTGCAAGACTTTACTTTGTGTTGCAAAATAAATTCATTCTCACTCTTTTTGGACTTGCCTACACATTAAATTTAAAATAGTTTTATGAATAGGTAAGATGTGATTATCATAATTTTGTTTCTCTCTTTATCTTGGCAACTTTATATGTTGATTCAGTATCCAGGTTACCTACTAGTGGCTGATTGATAAAACTGCTCATATGTTCAGCTGGTGGTTTGAGTTTATTTTCTGACATAAAAAATTTTAAAAGGCATCCCCCATGTTTATTTTACTATAATCGAAAAATCAAATAATTGCTACTCTGTTTATAGGTGCTAAATGTTAAAATATTTTAAATGCTTCCTTTAATTTGCATTCTAATAGTCATTTGTTTAAATTTAATTATGAATTATATTCACATATAGTAATTGTGAGTGTTTTTTTTATTTTAGGTGCTGTGAAAGGCAATGACAGAGATCCAATTTATCAAGAGTTCTTATATACTTAAGAATACATGGATATAAGATTGTTTTTCATGAATTCAAATAAAATGTGATAAATTGGATTAATAAAAACTATTTTGAATTTTGAAAAGTGTTTTTCCTCTGTTAATCATAATATAGTGCCATAAATTTCTGAATGTGTTTATTTTTCATCCAAATAAATAGCTTTACAAAAATTTGTCATATTAATAGATATTGCATAATTTAGCATTATTATACATATTTATTATAGCAGATTTAGCTGAACTACTTTTTTAGTCTCTCTGCAGTTGAAGTCACAAAGGTAAGTGGTTAGATATTTTTCTGTATTCCCCATTAAGTAATTTTATCTGGTAAATTACCATTACTTATATACTAAAGATGAAAGAATAAGCTTTCCTTGAAAATACAAAAATTTGCAGATATTTCAAAAAATTGGTATACGTAAAGTTCTTAAATGCCACATATGCGAAACTGAAAATGTTATATATGAAATAGTTCATAAATATAAATATTTTCACTATTTTTTAACTATAATTCACTGCATTTGTTATATATAATCACAGTTTAAGGTAGCAGTGCTTTTCTCACTGTGATTTCTCATGTATTTTGATTCATAAATACACGTACATAAATCCACGTATTTTGATTTCTCTTTTGAGACCGAATAAAAAATGAACTAAACATTCTCGTTGACATTGAGAGTTGAATAAAAGCTCACCTCAAAATAAAATGAATTAATAAATTTATGGAAAATTTTACATAGCATATATTGAGCAGAAAGTGTAAACTGAATATACTTAATGGAATTAATAATTGGTGGAGTTGATTGCAGAATAAAATGCCTTAATTGCATGGTAAACAGTAGATCTTTTGAAGTTTTTCTATGTTGCGTAAAATGCAGATTTAAATTTTTGATATTGATTGTCATATAAATGGCAATTACTGTTTTATTTTGCTCTTAAATGAATGGTTAGTAATAAAATTATGGATGAGACAACCTTTTAACATGCGCTAGAATTTACAAAGCCTTTAACATGCCAAATTTTAATTTGGTGCTGATTTCAACGGGTAAATTTCATTTTACTTAATTTTGCGTAAAATAATACCAATGAACCATTGCAGATTATTTTCAGAACTTTTTTTTAATTTAAAAGGGCTATTAGTTTTGAAATGTGACTTCATATTGTCAATCGTAAACTTGTTTCGCTTTTCATTCAAGTCTTGTCATTTGGCAAAATTTAATATATTTACCTTTAAAATCTAATATATTATTGACTAATAAGCCAAGCTATTTAAAAGCATTACACACAATTCTCAACAATGCTTTTTTTAATTTTTAATCTGATTGATTTAAAATGCATTTAATTCATGATATATCTAATTGAAAACATTTTAATATTTTTACATAATTACATGATATATTTCTTCATTTTTCAAATATATAGAAGATATATAACTTTCTGGTGTCAGTATCTTATAAAATGTTTTGCTATTTCCACTGCCCCATCTGTATTGATAATCTATGCATTCATAAACTTTTAGCCTCTTTGAGTGACTGCTAAAATCTGAGGCCTTTCAGATTTTTTTTTTTTAATTGTGTGAGCAGAAAGATAGAATTTTAGAAGAGCTTCTTGAGTTACCTTTTGAATGATATAAAGAATTGTTAACATAATGTCAAATTTTTACAACTAAATATTAAATATATAAAAAAGCCTGCAGCATTCTCATGTTACGAAAACATATTTATTTATTCTGAGGCTAGGAATTTAGTTTTAAAAATACAATTTATTTCTTTTAACAATTTCCCAACAGTGTCATCAAAACACTATAAATTCCTTACATGTTTTAAAGAAAGATGATTCATTTATGTAAAGATTATTAAATGGCTTATTTTATTATTCAATTTTTAATACAAATTAACTGATTTTGTAAAATAATTTAATTATGAATAATTCAATTTGGGGTCTATTGGATGTTTAAAAATGATCAAAAGATTTTTAATATCTTAAAAATAAAAGCAAAATTTTCAGTTTTAATATTTTGTATTAATAATTCATTTTAAATTCCTTGCTCAGTTTTAATATATTCACAAATTCAGATTTAAAAACAAAATAAGTTGTATAAATATTTTCAACATTTCTGATTTTTCCATAGCAACCATAGGAAAAGGATTTGAGACTATCTGTGTAAAAAAAAGTAGATTTTAGATCATCACACCTTCACATACTTTCACTGGAATTTTCCTCTGTATATATACTGGGATGTGACACTAAGCAGTTGAGAGTATGTATTTAAGAGGTTAAAGAGATATTGTAACTAGTGTTTCAAATCCTGATAACATCCCATACGCTGTCGGTGAGACGTAGATAGGATATACTGGGATGTGACATTAAGCGCTCAGGAGGATGAGTTTAGGAGGAAATTGGGATATTACGGGATGTCCTGAGGATGTAGTAAGTAGGACTTTAAATCCTAATAACCTCCCATATGCTGTCGATGGGACATAGATAGGATGTTTTTAGGATATAATGGGATGTGCTTGGGAGGTTTGTAGGATGTCCTGAGGATGTAGTAAGTAGGAGTTCATATCCTAATAACATCCCGCACGCTGTCGATGGGACTTGGTTAGGATGTCCTGAGGATATCCCGGGATGTGACATTAAGCACTCGGGAGGAGGTGTTTAGGAGGTTCGGGGGATATTCCGGGATGTCCTAAGGATGTGCGCATATCCCGCGAGCAACATCCTTGGGATATCCCAAGGATGTTTTTGTGCTATGTGGGCAAAGTTGACTTTACACTGAGATCAAAGAATCTCTAAGAAGAAGAATGAAAGCTTCCATAGACGCAATGTAAACCTGTTTCGCCTCTGCGCCGCTGTACCGAAGAGCCACGGCTATGCAGTGAAACACCAGCGCAGGGTAAAATTTAAACAGCCGCAGTACAACAGGAGATAGTAAATTTTTTACTTTGAAATAACTCAAAATGTTTTATTTTCATACATTTTTGGAGTTTTATGAGCAAAAGGATGTTAGTTGGAATTTTGGGGCGAATTATAGAAATCTTGTCCAATTTTTACTTTCAATTTAAACAGCGAGCCGTACGAAGACAAAATTTAAATGAAATAAATTTCTTAATTCTTTTCTTCTGTAAACTTAAAAAGGGGGAAAACACATGTCGTACAAAACGTAATAAATTTTTATGGATCCTTAGTTAAAATTTAACAGTGAAATTTTAAAAGCAAAATTTGCAATAACTAACTGAAACAGAAAAAAATATTTTAAGACAATTAAAGGCACCCCTAAATAAGTTGAAAACATTGAAATACATTATAATTATCCGACAACAACTTTAAAAACAAATTACCATGAAAACGTTTAGACAATTATTTATAATGACCATTGTGAAAACCAAAGTTTTCACCCAATAGCCAAAACCATTTCACTTACAGCATTACATTTAAAAAGTCTTTAAAAGAATTTCACATAGCTAAAACCTCTGACTACAACAACAAAGAACGTTTTCGAACAACGTGGTAAAAGATTGCTAACATGGCCGACGGCATGCTGCATTCTTTGATGCTGCTTTGTTGCCTCCTGATGTTATTTTGCACATGCGCAGTGAGGTACGGAGGGTGGATAGCTTTGGAATGGTTTGTCCCTTTAGAGTAAGCTTCAGGGATATACATAATGTGTCTCTTCGGTCTGACGGAGCCACATTTGCCCAGGGGAACCTTTACTTCTTCTCCTTAGAGATTCTTTGACTGAGATGACCTTTGAAGGTTAGATTCTTATTGTTGCGGGGAGGGGGGTTGATGAAGTGGACTTACCCTGCGCCGTTTCTTCCTCAAGGACGAAGAAGGGAGTTGGCAGGGGGGAAAATTAAATGCAGGACCATGGAGCATGGAGGTAAGAAAGGAATTTGTAACTTCCTACCTCCATGATGCAGACGCGTAAAAACCAGGACTTAGAAGAGAAGGGCTAGCTCATAGAGCTTTTCCCCCTGAAGCAGAAAGTGAGAAGTGATGACGTAGCCATGATGACACTGAGCGCGCCAATATAATTCACAGCTTGGAAATTAGCGTTTTTGAACCAGCGTTTAAAATGAGCTGTGTGTGAAAGATAGCTATAATTTGGAAGAAGCAATGTTACTGCTTTATTTATGCATTTTAGACTGAACCATTAAAAAATTTAATAATGCTTACTCAATTTTAAAATGATAGATAAAATGTGCTACTCTTTTAACATAAAGTTCCGTGTTTTTTTTTTTTTTTTTAATTTTTATTTGCAGGTTTTTTTCTTTAATGCACGTTTATTTCTAATCATTTCTTTATTTACATGCTAACTGAGAGAATTTTTATACTGCTTCTAAGATAACTATAATAGCAGCTATTTAAATTTACTCAAAATACAACTTTACATTGACATAGGTTTAAACATATATGACATATATGGCAACATATCTGCTAACCTACGTTTGATTTTTTGCCTAATTGTAAATTTTACATTGTTATAATTCTCTTCCGATTCAATATAATAGATATTTTTTTAAATAATTTTGTAATTTATACTTATATCTATATTACAATTAAATAAATATATATAAGATTGTTACCTTAATTTTGACAAAATAGCTTTATTCAGAGTACCTAAAACAGTTATTTAATTTTTCAAAAGTGTGAGTAAAGGAAGCAGGTCTTTTTATGCCAATTACTTTGATGTTTTATACTATTATATTTTATCTAGAATGCTAATATAGCACAAAATCTAATCAATAATTAGTTACAAAGGATACAATAACTTTAACAAGTACTTAGCAAAATTAGTTTGTAAAATACTTGTTATTCTTGTTGGTACTATTCATAATACGGAAGATATTATCGATTAACTCATAGAAGTCAGATGCTTTCTGATTTCCTGTGGGGTAGAGTATACCTTTTGCGGTATTTTTGAAAATAATGTTTTCTCTGGAGCGACTTTTTGTCTCTTGTTTCCCTTGACCATTAAATAATTTGGTTTTAGTTTGTGACACAATTTGATTTCTTCGCAATCTCTATTTAAAACCTCTTTAATAATATCAAAATTTAAAACAGTTACATCTTCTAAAACAAATCCTCTATCTAAAACACAGTTTCTCAGTAATTTGAGGCAGAGCGCGAAATGAGACCTCTGATTAAAAAACAAACTGCACATTTTGAAAAGAACCAACTTAATCCAGTTTAGAGTAATAGCAGAGTTTTCAATCTATATGCATTTCGTCGAAACTGAGAACGCATATTTTTTCTACAGATTACAAATATTCGCCTCTTTCCTTCTTTAGAGTAAGAACATTACTTTGAATTCTTGGACTACACTAAAATTTAGAAAAAACTAAAAAATAAAATAAACACCATTTCTTTAATTTGATAATACTAGGTAAAGATATTCCAATTTTTTTCTTAATTTTTTTTCTTTCCAAAAATCATAGCTTTAAGATGGCAGAGCTCTTATGACAATGCAACGTGAAATATTTTCACTAGTCCACCTGATTTTTTTCTTCTTTTTCAGTAATGCATTAATCTGCGTCTTTATAAAAATAGGCTTTAGACATTTTTCCAAATTCTCCGATTTGTGCTCCCACCCCCAAATTTCGCTATTTGAGATTTTAATTTCTGATACAAATTTCTGTCTAGATGTCGTCCACCTTCTTTGTCGCTGAGCAAACATTCTAAAATTTTTCTTTTCTCTATTTTTCAATGCTTTAATACAATTTAATACAATTTTCTAAGGATATTATTTTGTTCTTCAAATTATCAATGCATTCTTGTTTATCCTTAAACATTCAGGATGATCTACATTTTCATTTGTGAGTTTTATTTCAAAATCATTAAAATTTGATTTATTATTGTCATCATCAATTTCGATTTATTATTGTCATCATAGTTTACTTTCGGCACAGCATTCCATTTCAATAGTTTCTTTTTGTGGCTATCCAAACAAGCGATTTTTCATATCATCTTCATAAACACTGCATAGAAAATGTTCGCTGCAGATTTTTCCGCTCTTCACATTAATAAAATCTTCTCTTTGACATTTGTGTATCCATTCTTTCGTCAAAATCAAACTCTCATTTGGATCCTTCGGTTCCATGAAATAAAATATCTCATCCTTTCATACTTCTGTAAGTGCTACGGCACGTTACTGCAGCGCAAAAAGCCATATTACGTAAACGATACTTTACAATATAGAATTTAAAATAAAAACTGACTAAAATTGCATATATATAAATTATTTTAAATATATACATTATTAGAAAACAGATATATATATTATTAAAATTAATTTGGGATATGTAACCTCTAGAAAATCGTCTCGCAGCTCAATGAAACTACTGTTTTAAACGCGGGAAATCAGGACAGGTGGCATCACAGTGACATCAGATTATTGCCTGTTACGTCCCCCCATCAGGCTCGCGTCGGCGAGGAGTCGAACAAAGAAATGAGCTAGCCCTTCTATTTATCCCTGGTAAAAACGTAGAAATCAGTTAATAAAATTAGAACTATTGTAGCCAAAAATTTAAGATGCACATCAAAATGTAGATAATAGAGTGGCCTACATTTTTGCTGTTAAAACGCTGCAACACTCCCAGTAGAAGAAGAGATATTAAAAAAATAAACCATGAAAATGGCACTTGTAGAGACACTTTATAAAAACACATAAAAAGCCCTCACGATCACACTACAGACTTGGGACTTGTACCAGAAGCAAGTGGAAGGTACCAGCTTACTGTTGGTATGTGGATTGAAGTTGGATGGCTAAAAGGTGCCGAGAAATCTTTAATATAATTTCGCGTCTGAGCGTCACTTCAATGAGCTGATCCCATTTCCGTTTACAATGGTAATACAAAGACAATGGAAATAACATTATATTAAACCATATCTCTGGAACTATTCGGCGTAGCCACGGGTAGTTGACACCAAATTGAAGCGCTCGACGAGATCTTTTCGATGATATAAAAATTATGCACTTTTTCACTTTAATATAGCGCTTTTACCGAGTAAAACGTGGAGCTCATTTCTGCACGCACGAGCGGGGCAAAAGTCATATGAGAATCATAATTAAGTGGACTGGAACAGTCTAGCGAATTTAGTTCATCCTAATCAATTCTTTCACGAAATATGATTGCAGGTTTATTTTAAGAATACCACCTACATTTTTACACGAAAAGGTAGGTAATATTTTCATAAATGTAAGTTTCATACTCAGCTTGTATTTCAAATTTTTGTTTCATACGCACCATATCCAAATTTTAAATAATCCAATATCTGAAACTGATTTAATTTAGTATTTAAGCCATTTTCATTCTTAAATCCATCAAATGACTTTAAAAAATACAGTGACTCCAAAAATTGAAATACCTTAAGATTTACCTAGAAATTAGCTTTCAGAGAAAATGATCAGTTTCGACAAAAGCAACATTTTTTAAAAAAATAGTTCTTAGATATTAGATATAATGCTTCTTAATACATTATGCTTTAGGGTAAAAGTAACAATTTCAAATAACAGCTCAGAAAAGATTAGAAACTTTTTCAAAGATTAGAAACTATTCAAAAAGTTTCAGAATATTTTCTGATTATATACAAAAAATTTCGAGTTTCCCAACATGTAACGGAAATACGAACCTTTTTTTTTCGGGGGGGAAGACATCCACGACGGTATTTTTTTTTTTCCTTTATACAGATAGCCCTCATGCTCTTTGTCTTATTCAAAAGAATTTTGAATAGTTTCTGAAGAAGGTATTGTTGGGTGCTTATAATAGATTGAATGCACACAGAACTGATCATAATTTGATAACATTTATTTTGCCAAAAGCAGCACTTCCACACAATGTAATGCTATGTACACACAATGCAATGCGCATCTAAAAGGCGATCTCTTAGATATCTCAGTACTGACAAAGAATTTCTAAGAATCCTTAGAGATTCTTTGGTACTGAGACTTCAGCTCTGAGGATGTTCTCAGGGATCTTATCTAATTTTCACCAGGCCGCCGAGAAATCTCTAGTACTTCACAAAATTACTGGAAAAGCATATGAGAGCCGGATAAGGTTACAATAGCACATACTGATTAATTATAGATATTCAATTACAATACCCATTACAGGGAACAGACCAAAATGCCGCCAACTAATTACCAGGTTTGGCGACTTTTGCGGATTTCTCCCCAAATTTGAGATGAAAATTAATCACCCAAACCATCGGTAGCTTGGCGATATTTCGCCAAATTAGCGAGAGAGCTATTTACTGAATAGTAAATTCTTACTTTTCCAGAAAAGCCTAACCTCCTTTGATTTTTCATGTTACATTGTACAAAAAAGTAGGACAATTTCACATATAATTTCTCTAAAATTATCTATACATGTACAAGATTCGTAACATTATTTTCTCTTGCAGGACTCGCTTCAGATAGGCCTTACTCGTTATTTCACATTTTTCAATTTTTAGTACAGACCATAAATTTTCAAAGATGTGGATTCTCAGGAACTGCTCAATTATTGCTAAACGAAATAAAATATGTGCCATAAATTCCAATATGTGCCATACGAAATGTTTTGTTTGTTAATTGAATTTGGCAAAACTTCTTTCTACGTAACTGAAGACTACGTACTACGTACGTGTTGGCAAACTCTCTCATATTCCTGCTATGCATGGCTAGAAACCACAAACTGTGTATGCAGTCAGCCCGTTCGCCAAGAACCAAACAAGAGTAGAACAATCGTCAGTATTCAGCAATGTTATCCATTCAACCAGTAGTTTGTATTTTTGGCATTCATCATTTCAAGGCAATGCAGTTTAATGGCAGTATAATGGCAATGCAGTTTAGTGCCAGTACAATCAATGAAATAAAAAATATTTACCAATATCTGGATCTTTTGCCAGATCTTCATATGATCCATATGCTTTTAAAATACCATGTGTGAGAGCAAACTCTTCAGCTGAAGATAAATTCCTAGCAGCAATAGCTACAAACTTGTGAAGAGAAAAAAAAAATATTAACAGTATAAGGTGTAAAAAAGCAATAAATTACACAAAAATTAAAATTGCATAATACAGAGGCTATTCACACATTTTTTAGACGATGTATATTGTATTCACAAAACTAAATTACATAAAATTCTTGTGTTTTAAATGTTCTGTTTGACATCCCTTATTCTGAACTATCTTTCGACACCGCAATTTCCAGGATAATAATGCCTTTTGAAGTGGCAGAAGAGATATTCTATCCCATTCCTCCCGAACAGCTTTTCAGAGTCCTGTTAGGCTTTTGGGACAACGTTTGGATAATGCAGTTTTTAAAAGTCCGAAAGCACAAAAACCCATAGGTGACAGATCGTGAGATTTAGTAGAGATATCAGTGAAGGGTATGGCCTTGATACCAGTTTTTTGTTCCATTTCGTTTAGGAAATTTACAGTGGATTTTGATGTGTGACTGCTAGCTCTGTTCTGATGGAGTCTCACAGATTGATGGCACTGTGGGTAAAGCGATGGTATTTCATTCAGAAGAATTGGCGATAAAATATGTTCCTGATAGTATTTGGAGTTAATCTTCACAATTTTTTGCACTCTCTTTATTTTTAACCAACCATTATAAGAAAAACCAGCAACAATCATGAATCCCTTAGAAAAACTTTCTTTCGATTCTTTGAACCATGTACTTAAATTTTTTTCTCCCCTTTTATGATAATAAATGGCTCTTTTTTTGTTACAATCGTTTAAATACACCCATGCTTCATCTATTGTGACAACTGTTTTCCATTTTTCATTGGATAAGTGTTTCTCATATAGAATTCTGCAGCGTGTCCTGCGTTGAGCGATATGCTTTGGAAGAAGACGATGCACATTGCGTTTTTTCGCTTTCTTAAGATTTAAACCAACCTTTATCATTTTGTTTACAGTGACACCGAGCATTTTAATGATTTTTCAACTGTCCTATGACAAGGGGGATTTTCATTTAACATTAAATAACGTACCTTTGCAATAGTCGAAGATGTCCGTTTTTTCCTTGGATACTTGTTTGGAAATTTTGTCCCACTTGAGGCTCCAATTTGACGTTTTTTTTTTTCCTTTTTTGTTGATGATATTACCTATCGACGCTTTAGATATCACAAAACCATGACTTTCACATCGTTTTTGGATAACGGAGTATGCATATTTCTCTTCGAAAGAGTAAATGTAGCCTTCGAACCACTGCTTTCTTAAATTCGCCATTTTGAATAAAAACAAAACTTTCAAGCCACAGACGATAATTTTGAATTTTAAAAACATAGTACAATTGCAATTACTTCTTTTGCAGCAAATGATTTTTTATTACCGCTTACCAAAATCGTCTAAAAAATGAGTGAACAGCCTCTGTAATACGTTAATGTGTACAAATGACTGAAATAGAAAGGAGAATGAGATTTTAATCTAAAATTTGTTAATTTTCCTTTAAACAGGGCTAAATAATGTCAGTTTTGATTTGAAATCAAAAATGGAACTAAAAAGTATTTTCATATGGAAAAAGGTATTTCAGTAATTTTGATAATTCATAAAGAAATAATGACCTGAGTCTGTACTATCTGCTGTATTCCCTAACAAAAGAATGTTTATATCCTTTTAAGAACACTGAATAAGAAACTTTGTTATCACTTACACAGATAAAAGTTTCTTCCTGGTCTACAATTAGTTTCATTATTGCTTCCGTTACCCTTTCCCCTTAAATCCTAATGCTCAAACGTTTTATTCTGTGATTACTTAGGTTTACTAGGAAAAAGAAAATGGTTACTAGGAAGTACATGACTCTACATGCTTGTTTGTTTATGTGAAAACAGCAAAACTCACAGATTGATGTGTCTGCCTCAGAACGAATATCGTGAGTGACATTCGAGTATTCGTTTTAGGTTTATATCTATGAAAGCAACTTTGTTAGACAGCTGTTTGCCGGAATTCGAAAACCCAAGTCGAGCTACCATTTATTCAGTGGTCTTATCAATTCGTTCGCTGGCCGGAACTTTAGTACTGAAGATAAAGTAAAAAGTTCTGAAAGTGTTTAAAACTTTTAAAGGATCTAAATTAAATTTCGCTCTCCAATCTCTGAAAGAACGTATTGAAGAAATTTTAAATTAAAGCTTAAAATGCAAAAGTGCTTTAAAAAAAATCTATTTATAATGTGTAGAGTCATTAGGATTTTTCAGAAGCAGGAGAGGTAAAACATGAGCAATGCCCTCGCCGGGACTCGAACCTGGACCTCTCGAATACGCGCCGAGTGTACTACCGCTACACCACGAAGGCATGCAGAAAAGAGGGAGGGAATACAAAATCTAATGTGAACATCACATGACTTCCTTATACGGCCTTTTAAATGATACACATTTTTTTGCTGCACTTTTCTCAAATTTCCTTAGATACTTTTACTTTATTTCTCATTCAATCAACCCAGTTCTCACTTTGCAGCAAGGCAAAAATACATAAAAAATCAAAATATCTTCATTAAAATTGTACAATACATAAAATCCCAAAACACCCAATACACTTAAAAGCAGTTTAAAAATAAATTTTTTGCAATTAAAATTAGAGTTTCTACCGGAAAACAAGCAATTCGGCTAACGGTTTGAAAGACAAAATTTTCGGTGCACAAAAATTTTAATTTAACTTTCGGTCCCACTGATCGAAAAGACGTTTAAGTTGGTGCACCAACTGACTTAACTCATTATACAACTAGAAGAGTTTCAAACGGAAACAATTAGCCGCCACGTTAGGCCTAGCCACTACTTACACTTTTAAACTGTTCATAATTCTACAACTAATGCACGCAGATTAACTAAAGGCATAAAAACCTGAACTGGAACCCAAGAACAAAGCAATTCAATTATTTTTAAAGCAAAAAATGCATAGTTTTTCAACATATAAGAGTAAAAAAATAGATCTCACCGAGCCGGATAAGAGGGTGGGTATATAAGTTTGATGCAACCGATTGCAACCATACTTTGTTAATAAATGTAATCTGTTGCTCTTCCTAAATTACACTTTTTTTATTTCAATTATTTTTTTATCTTAGGCTCGGTGCGAAACGGAAGTTTATTATCAACTGTTGGATGGAGAAAATTTCTAACATTTCTAAAAATTCATAAATTTCTAAAAATAAAACAAAAACAAAATGGAAAAGGATGTGTATATTATTCAAAATAACCAGTTATTTCATACATTTATTTTTTTTATTTGTAACCATATTCTTTCTTTGATAAATTTTAACCATAGTACTCAAAATTTCTGTCAATGGTTGCTAAAATAACTACCAACATAATGCTAAAAAAATGCTTATTTTTAACGTATTTAATTTCCCAAATTAAAATTAGCATTTTTAGCATTGCAATTAACTATCACATCTTGCTGAGAAATGGATAGCATTTAAAACGTACGTCTAGGTACGAAGAACATAATCTGACACTGTCATAGAAATTTAGGAGATGAAATATTAGATCCTCTGATTCTTCTATTTTAATTTTTATCACCATATACAACAATTTGGATATTTCATGATAATACATCCATATTTTATGAGATTATTTTTTTTTTTTCATCATACTTACCTCATGCTGCCCATCTTCTATACTCTGAGCAGCAGTCACAAAATCATGACTTATCTTTCCTGCACTGACAACTCCCCACTTAGTAGCCATTACTCTTCTTTAATTTGTCTATAAAAGCAAAATAAGATAACAGATTATAAAAGGAATTCAGAAAGCATTATTTTCTTATCTTAACCTCTTAACTCCTTCCCGGGGGGGGAATTATAAATAAAAGCTCAATTAATTATTAGTCATTAAAAAACATTTAAATTGTATACCTGTATTTATATTGTTACGAAATGCCCAGCTGCGGTAAGATAGCTTCCCCGAAAAGCGGGTTAGGACTGCTATATTTGGAGCAAAATCGCCCATTTGGTGACATTTGGGGCCAAAATTAGCGATATGCCATAGACGAATGTTCTCGAAGGAACCAGAATCTGGTATATCCCCAAAGGGTTCTCGAAGGCAGGTCAAAAGCTATATAAACTCTGCCTGTGCGCGGGAAGTATTATTCACATATATGGTCCAATTTTAATGATGTCGAATTTTTTTTTTTTTTTTTTCCAACTTTATTATTTAACATCGTTTTCTTTACACTTACATCACGTACAATTCAACAGAAAAAAGAAAAAAAATTAAATTAACGTAGCATAGCAGTATGTTTAGAATTCTCGGTGTAGTGTTAAGTGTTGGCATATATATACTGTAAAGGCCCTTATTTTCGCCTTTATACTGTAAGGCTTTAATTTTCGCGATTTTCGCTAGCCCGTCGTTAATCGCGAAAATTTAAGCCTCGCGAAATACTGTTTTTTTCCGCCTCAAATAATAATAAAAAATCAGAAATTTTTCATTTACCCAAAATTTAATGTTTTATTGCACAGTTGCAAGCTTTTTCTTGACAACTTTCTTTCTTATAACTATTTTTTGAATAATATACAACTATATTTCTCGAATATAAAACAATAAAATTAATAGAAGGCAGCTCATTCACTTAAAATACTATTTATACCAGCTTCTTTGAAGCCATTCAAAATCATCTCATGTTTGGCTTCAATACCGTTAAATACGCGCACAAGTCAAGAAGCGTGAATCGGTTTTAATCGTGATATTTGCAAGTCCACAGATTCTTTTTCCTCGAGAAATTGAAGCTCATTAGAATACCATTCAATAACCTCATTCTTGAGCAAACGCGTGAACTCGCCATTTACAGTTAAGTGCTCTCCTGTGCAGAAAGCGGGCGTGCAAACTGGAATAATATTTCTCTTCTTTAGTTCAGTCAGAAAAAGATCTTGGTGTGCCTTAAAAACGTCGAACAATGCTACACCAGGTTGTTCTGGAACTAGCCCGAGAAACTCTCTCTGCTTGTCGTAATAAGATACAAGAAATTCTTAAAATAATAAGGCACAAGAAATTTCTTAAAATGCTTTATGCGAAAGATGTACTTTTGGAATTTTTCAACTTTCTCAACTTTACTTAGGTACTTCTGAAATTTTTCAATTTTCGGTTCTGTTCATATAAAATTCGCGAAATTTTCAACTCGCGAAATCACCGATGTATTCATTTTCGCGAAAATTACGGCCCGGAAAAATAAGGGCCTTTTAGAGTTTTTTTTTTTTTTTTTTTTTTTCAATCTTTCAATCTTTCCTCTTTTCATATCAATGTTCACTTTTCTTAGTCAGATGACTTAAAAAACACTTTTTTTTTTTCAATCTTTCAATCTTTCCTCTTTTCATATCAATGTTCACTTTTCTTAGATGACTTAAAAGCACTTTTTTTTTTTCAATCTTTCAATCTTTCCTCTTTTCATATCAATGTTCACTTTTCTTAGTCAGATGACTTAACACTTTTTTTTTTTTTTTTTTTTTTTTTTTTTTTTGTCTGTTAATTTCTTTATTAAATGTCACCTTTTTCGCACTTAGGCAATGTAAAATTCATTTACACAGCAAACTAAAATATTTAAAAACAGCATATTTTAGAGCTCCCGATACAGTGTTGGAGATAATGTCATAAATATTTTTACATTTTCTGTATTATTTTACATAATCTGTATTTTTACATTATCTGTAAAACTAGCCGCAGAAAATAGTTATCATAAAATTAAAGTACCGAAAAATCCCTAGTACCTTAAATTTTTCAAAATTACTGGAGTTAAATTAAACACAACAAAATTAAATTATATGATAAAAGCAGGACATTCCATTTTGAAACTATTAAACTAATTAATTGGAACTCTAATATCACTAAAAAGTAATAGGTAAGCACTTTTTATAGCCAAATAATTAGAATTAAAAATATATGTACTGAAATATAAGATTTAAAGAAAGAAATAATAAAATTAATTAATGTTCAGGTTAATAACCACGTCTAAAAAATTTATTAAATTTTATGTTAAAAAGGCAAGCATTAACTTTTCTTTTTAATTTTTTAACTCTTTATGCTATGACAAAATTACCTTCAACCTTAACTGGAGGGTAATGGAGGATTTTGAAGAGTTATGGGGTTACTTGTAAATATGGATTATTTGTAAAAATGTGTATTTTATCAATACTGGACTCTTTCCTTTTACTAATGAAGCCCACCAGCGGCGGAGCGGTAAAGACGCTGAACACTGGTAGTTCGGTCCGAGGTTCGAATCCTGCGAACGGGCTGGCGGCATGGGTGTTTTCGTGGTTTTCCCCATGTGTAACCTTGTATACGAGCCAGTTTCCCTTACAAAGTCCCCCCCCCGAAGGCATCCTTTACCTTAGGCAGATAGCCCCAGTGTGCTTTGCCATAATTAAATACACCACCTTTTACTAATGAAGGGCCAACTCTTTTCAAAAGTCTCAATTCCTTACTTTTGGGGCCCACCAGCGGCCAAGCGGTAAAATCGCTGAACACTGGTAGTTCGGTTCGAGGTTCGAATCCCGCGAACGGGCTGGCTGCATGGTTGTTTTCGTGGTTTTCCCCATGTGTAACGTGTATACGAGCCAGTTTCCCTTAGAAAGTCCTCCACGAAAGGCATCCCTCCCCTTAGGCAGATAGCCCTAGTGTGCTTTGCCGTAATTAAATACACACACACCTTACTTTTGGCTAGTATTAAGTTTTGATTAAACTTGTAACTTCAGTTTTATATAATGCAATCTAATACAAAAAACTTCTTACAATAATTCTCTATTATTTCAATTTGTAATTTTCTATTTCAAATTCAAATTAAATTAATTCAATTACATGTTTTTTCGAACTTTTAATTTTAATTTTACTAAAATTTTTTTTCAAAACATTTTTTTCAAAATTTTTACATCTTTAGTAGTTTGCAACTCTATTTTGACAAACAGTAGCAGTTCCCAATTTTTACTTTTTTCACATTTTAACAATGCCTCAAAGTTAGCAACGTTTTTACACACAAAACAAGCATTTTACATTTTACAATATTAAAGTTTACAGCACAGGTTTTTTACAATAGCTCTCACAGGTAGCAGCTTAACACTCAACTTTACATCGTATTAGCGCCCCCTATTTATACAGTTAGCAGTAACAAACGACTCAACTTCACCTAGTTTAGCAAATGCTAGTCCACACTCAAGAATTCAAATATGTAGTTCTAGATAAGTTAAATTAAAACTTGCTATTTACTAGCCTTTTTATTATTATTATTTTCATATTTTGATAGATTGTATATAGTTTATTTTAGGTTTACATACATAATTCGTGTAGGGGAAGTTTTCAGTAGGCAAGAGTTTCTAAATCACTTTGATTTTATAAAAAACTGACATTTAATTAATTAATTTTAATTCTAGTCATTTACTTGCTATTTCTCAAAATTTCACTAGTTTAAATTTCTTTTTTAGTAATTCACAACATTTGGTTTTACTCTTTGGTTTTGAATTTTACTTTTACCCTTGCCTATATGGATGACGAAACACGAATTGAGTAATGGAAGAGTTAGGTTTGGGGGCAACTTCCCTTGATAAGTCTGTCTCCTGACTGCTCAACAATTATTCACTTATGCAATTATAGTTTTTGGAATATATATTTTTTCATGGTTTTAGATACGTGCACTTAATTTCCATATGCTCTTAGAATTTAAATGATATTGTAAATTAGTTTGCAGCAATAAAAATTTATTTTTATTTTTGCAATTAAATTTCTTAATTAAAATTTATTAGCTTTTTACGAATACAGAATATTTGTTAAATTCAAATTTTCAGTTTATAAGGTATTTCTCCCGCCTTCTTAGCATGCCTTCGTGGTATAGTGGTCAGCAAGCTCGGCGTATATTCGAGACGTCCGTAGTTAGAGCCCCAGCTAGGGCACTGCTAGTTTTTCATGTCTCTTGCTTCGAAATAATCTAATGGATCTATAGTGGCGCCCGAACTAAAACAGGTGGTGGATGATGATTCTCCACCACCAGGATTTGGCGATTGGGTCCTCTAATACTCAGTCGCCGTTTAAAAGGGGGTGTATATAAGGTATTTCTCCCGCCTTCTTAGCAAGCCTTCGTGATGTAGCAGTCAGCACGCTTGGGGCGTATTCGAGAAGTCCGTGGTTGGAGTCCCGGAGAGAGCATTGCTCATTTTTCATGTCTCCTGCTTCGAAACAACCTAATGTCTCTACAAGTTCTTTAAAAGTGATAAATCACAGTGCTTTAAAGGCAACTTCCTCTTGATAAATCTGTATCCTGCCTGATCAACAATTATTCACTTATGCAAGTTAATTTTTTATAATATATTTTTTCATGGTTTTAGATACGTGCACTTAATTTACATATGATTTTAGAATTTAAATGATAGTTGCAGCAATAACAAATTTTATTTTTTATTTTTGCAATTAAAATTTCTTAATTAAATTTTAATTTTATATTAGCTTTATACCAATAGAGAATATTTGTGCAATTATATATATATATATATATATATATATATAAACATATGTTACGGTGAAACACCGAAATCTGGAGAATGTCGACTTTCACCGGTGAATGTCAACATTCACATAGTCGCTTGGTGTATGTCCGAAATACTTTCCAAACACTCTTATTTCTGACTTACACCGGTCAATGCCGACATTCACCATAATACTAATGGTGAATGTTGAACATATAACAATATTATATTTTCTTCTCCGTAATTCAGTCGCGAATAAACGCACTTGAAACTTGAAATAAGAACTTAAGAACATGAGAACCTAAAACACACAATACATTCAAAATGAGAAAGAAAAATAATAGAAGTTAAAAACTTACTTAATTATACAGTACGTTCTAAATGAGAAAATAAAATAACAGTAATAAAACATTTACTAAATTATGTGATTCAAATCTTATTTATTACAACAACTTAAACTATTATGGCACTTAATGACCTCTCTTTTCGACTTACACCAGAGCATATCTGTGATTGTCGATATACACCGGTGAGGGTCCGAATGTACAAGAATGTAGTGTAATATTCGATCTTTCACGGACGTATTTGGTGAATGTTGACATTCTCCGGTGAAAGTCGACATTCTCCAATTTCGGTCTTTCAGGGTAACATATATATGAAACAGAAACACAGATAATTTTCTAAAGGAAAATTTATAATCCTTCCAAGAATTTTCGCGCATTATGCCACTGAAAACTCATCAGTAAATATAAAAAGAAAGAAATTTAGAACCAATTTTTCACAGACAAAAAAATTGAAATTCAAATGAACTGTATAAAATACTATAACTGTAGAATAAGAATATTTTAAAATGTAAAAATTAAAATAAACCATCACAAGAAAAACTATAAAAAAAATATGTAAAACAACAAGAAGGAAGAGGTATCTAATTAACTTCGACATAACGTCTTCAGGAGGAGATGTGTTGAACTTAATTACAGCTCCTCTTTCAAAGCAAAAATCCTTGCTTTTCTGTATCCAGAATTAGCTGATGAACCATTTCAATATTTTTTTTTAATCTTAATAGTTCACCCTATAATTATAGTCCTCCTCAAGGCGAAGGCAAATGGCAACAATAAGAAGCAAAATCATTAAAAATATCTTCCAATTAAAAGATATTTCTCTATTTTAAAAAGAATCTTTAATAAAAATGAAAACTTACCTTAAAATATAGAAAAAAATTAAAATTCTACGGGAAAACATCTTTGAAATTTCAAAACAATCTTAACATAAAACTTTACAAAAATTTCTTATATATAAATTAATTTTAAAAATTTTAATTTTTAATATATATATAAATTTAAATCAAAATATAAAACTTGATTTCGAAATACTGCTGCAAAAAATGAGTAAGAATAGCTTTTAATAACGTGTATAGATTGCTTTTATTTTGAAGGAACAAAATTTCTTTTTTAGAAACACAGCATGAATATTTGTTTATAAATCTATTTGAAATATTTATATTTAAACAGTATTTAAAGAATATTGAGTACAATTAAGTCTCTATACTGCATTTCTTCATGCTAGGGTGTATGTTGTTTTCCCATAAAAATCTTACTAAAAACGGGTTTCGTTTTAGAATCGTTGATATCTTAGAATAGCAGATTATACCGAATTACTAATTATACCAAAGTAACTCATTTTTACGTATTATTAATTTAAATAAATTATTATAATTTAATGAAAAAATTAATTTAATTGTCATTATTATTAATTATTACTATTTAATATTAATTTAGTGGTCATAATGATGAATTATTATTAATTATTTCTATGGTCATATAGTCAATTATTATTTATTTCATTTATTTTATTTACGTAGAATCAAAGCCTTCCATTATTCGATTGCTAATTGCTTAAAATTTTTGTATTTGGACTCCGATGCACGCTAGCACGCTCTGTGAGACTATCTGCGCAGTCGCAAAGCGGTACATAAAATATTTTTATGTTACCATGGTTATTGTTGAAAATAAAACAAAAAAATGGATGTTCTCAAGATTTGAAGTTATGTTTTTAATTGTTTATTCGGACAACATTTTTTAAATGTTGAGAGTACATTAAATATTAACACTAGTGCTGAAATTTAGGCATCATAGAATCGATTTTGTCTTAGAACGAAAAAAATACGATGCAGAAAAATGAATTGATTTGAAAAAACTTAATAGTTTACTTGAAATTCAGTTAAAAATTATAAACTAGTTCCGATAAAAAAATATCCAATTCATTACAAATAAAATTATCGTTCTGAATTACAGTTACTTTTATTATTTATTTATTTATTTATTTATTTATTTGAGACTAACTATCGTTGAATTTCAAACTTACCTTTTTTACAGAGGCAGAATTACAGAGTGGAAACAACCTGATGAGGGCTACTGAATGCTAAGTACTGCAATCATATGGAAAATCGAGACGACACTTGTTGTTTCAAGGTTAATAACTACTAGAATTTTATCTCAGTGCACGTGACAGAAGTTGCAGTTTTCATTTCTGATAACATGCCCTGACATGACCTTCTAAAGCGAGGTTACTGAATAGAGGCAGTATTCTCAAAATAGCGAAAAGAATATTTCCGAGATCCGGACGTCCAGTATCTGGTATAATCTAAAATCCGGACCTCCAAAGGTCACTATTAACTTTTTTTTTAATTATATTATATATATATATTGTGTGTGTGTGTGCTGTACGCATGCGCATTTGATCCGCCCCGAGCAAAATAAAACATGCGGAAAGTCCCGATTCTTAATTTCACTTTGTCACTAAATAAAATACCTCTTTATTGAAGAAACAATCATTTTAGCTTAAATTTATATGATCAATAATTTGGCTCCGTAGCTGCCGGTCACACATCTCAAACCGAAACATTCTACAGATCGTTGATTTTACACCCAACTAATATTTTATATCTCTGACGCCAACCTGGCGAATTATTTATTATATTTTGCTTTCATTTCCGCATATGACATATGACAACCTGAACAATGACTCATGGAGCGATACCTAAATTTTTTTATATTAGTAATTGAAAAACAGCACGATTTTTTATGTTGATATTACGCTTGGCGACGATTACAGATTTAAAATAAATGCGCTAAGAAATGTTGACAGGAAAAATTTAACAATGGAATTCAGGCTTAATTGTCTTAGAGTGCGATAGAAGCAAGATAAAATTTAGCGGAACAACTTGTCTTTAGTCGCCAATCTCATAATACATAGCCAAATATGCATAGTGAACGATAGCTATATTTTATGATGGTGGTGTGGTTATTTAATTATGGCAAAGCACACTAGGGCTATCTGCCTAAGGGGAGGGATGCCTTCGTGGAGGACTTTCTAAGAAATTTTATGATGATAGATGCGAATCTGAAGGTTTTCGGATATCGCAAACCAAAGGTGAAATTTTCCAATTAGCGGATTTTGTAAAGAAATGTGGAGAAGCGGTAATAAATGAAGACGATATAAAAGATTTTCACTGTGATGACAATGCTCTTCAATCATCAATCAATTACCGGATGGCGAAATTTGTAGTAGGATTCTAGATCCAGAAAACACCGCTACAGACACAGTGACAGAGAGAAGAAAAAATTTCGATTGACAAGTGAGTCAGAATTCTAGGCACAGCAATTGCAGGACTTCAACAATGAAACTTTGTAAATGAGTAAGAAATTATGTTTGTCTATAGAATTAAAGAGAAAGTATTAGCACAAAAAGCGAAGTAACTTAAACAACTTGAAAGAAATGTTTAATAAAGTAAAAAAATAAGTTTTTTTTTTTTTTTTAGTCCAAAGGGATTTGAATCCCGAAGGACTATTAGTTTCGTTTTGGCATTTTGCGTCGGACTCATAAATGTCGGTTCACTTTTCCAACTGTTGCCACAAAATGTTAGAGTCCTGTATTATATTTGAAGAAATTAAATAATGAAAAATCTGCATAAATGTATGTATATTTCTCGTATTGTGATAAAACAACGGTACATAGAGTCATCGAATTTTGAATAACGTAATCCTCCAACGCATATGAGCATGTGGAAGACCCAATTTGAAATTTGATATTTGTTTTATGATCGATTTCCTATTTTTTAAAACTTTGACGAATTTTTGATTAACAAACTCAAGGATTTCAAAGCGAGCAATGGCAACGTTATGCAGAAAAAACATTTTTATCTCCGGCGCGTGAGTTTTTGTATCGGAAATTCTAAAGATATGCTCATTTTAAAACTATTTTGCGATATTGCTGTTGCACTGGATCTTATGGTTTAAGTGCGAGGAACATGATATTTAATAAAGAAAGGTAACACACAAAATGTTAAAAAACGCCCCTTTGGACGTAATTTAAAATCTGAAACATTTCAGATTTTTTTTTTTTTTTTTCCTTTCTTTTTCTTTTTTCTTTTTTTTTTTTTTTTTTTTTGTGTGTGTGTGTGTGTGTGTGTGTAAATTTTGATACCTTTTTAGATCATAAATGCTTCATTGCTTCATAAATCACGATTTCGTATTTTTTAATTTTATTATTTCTACATGTCATCTTACTAGATTTAAACTGATAATCTAATATCCGGAAAAATCCCAAATCCGGAATAGCGGAAGTCCCGACGAGTCCGGATCTGTGACTTTGCACTGTATTCTCTTTTCCTATGCAATTGAAGTATTTCCGAGTAACACTCGATGTTCATTTATACTTTTCTTGTAGCTCCCTGTACAGAAACACAGCTGCTTACAGCTTGGAAAGCAGCCGAAATGCAGCTTAGAAAAACTATTGTGCTATGCATTGCTGTTAAACTCTTGCATTAAACTACAGACGAAATAAAATGGTTAGCAACTTGTTGTGATGCATTTTATAATTATTATTATTTAAGTGTACCAACTAAAGCACGATACGGAAGGGAAGGATGTCTTCGTGGAGGACTTTCTATGGGAAACTAGTTCGTATTAATAAGTTACACATGGGGAAAACCATGAAAACGCCCATGCAGCCAGCGCGTCTGAATTACCATTGTTAACGGACGTTACCGCTCGGCCGCTGGTGGGCCTGCATTTTATAATAACTATAAATTTTAATTTTTGGATCGAAGGAGATTTACTATTTACAAAATTTTAGATTCGTTGTTTTTCATTTAATTGAAATGTGAAGAAAACAGTAATATTTGTACCCAGCTTCTGAAATCTTGTTGAAAATAATTTCAAGAGGCATTGATGGAATCTGTTATTGCTTAAATGTGAAAGTTTATAATGAGAATCTAGATACTGGAACTGTTGAGACAACTATCTATCACGGGCTGTTCTAGCTGATAAAGATAGATCTGAAGTAAAGCATGCTTGATACAGAAAGCTTGCAAAAAGGAGCTGCCTATATCAGATTATCAGATACTGCCAGATTACTAGAATTATTAGATACACATGTCGGATACTGGTTACACATATTACAATATGCATGAAAAACACTTGCAATTTATTTAGTTTTGGAAGATGAATAATAACTTGCGCTATGTTGACTACTGCAAGAATCTTACAAGCAGAAAATATGATCATCTGTTTTTCAGTTTAGTTGCATTAAAAATGCACAATGAGTGCAACAAAAAGAGGAAGAAAGCAAGGAGGAGTGATTATGTTTTCGGATGAAAACAAAAGGTAAATTTTAAAATGAGGATTATAAAAGGGAATAATAATTTAAAAAAAAAAAAAAAAAACTGTCACTACAACAGAGGTTAACCAGGAAAAACTTCTGGTCATATAGTTTGACCTTGCATTCTAGCAAACCGGATTTCACAGAAGACGATCCTTGCGAATCCTTCTCATGCTACGAACTGCAAAATACTTCTACATCACGAGATTATTTAAGTGAACTCAAGTAGTGTGGAACAAGCTAGTCTGTTCCAAACTTATGCAGACAGTAAATGGCCACAAGGTAATGTCAACAACTTAAATCATGAATCTCAGCTGCCTTCTTTCAAAAATTCATGCTAGTAAAAGTAGTGCGATGGTATGAGTAATGTTTACTTTGAAAACTATTGATTTCTTAATGCCCATAACTTTGAAATAATAATGTCATTTCAACATCTTTATCGCTCAGGCATATTTATACATATATATCATGTTGCAAAGAAATTCCAGGAAGACGATAAAGACTTCTAACTTGTTCTCTTTAACCACCAACTATTACTTCTGCGAATGCCATATGAAATGACATTTAAAAAGCAGTTTGTAACAAAAAGCGGCTATGCGCTGTAAAATGAATACAGGTAGCCCAGATTTTCTGGTAAGTAAAGGCTGGTTCGAAAATTTCAAAAAGCGTTTTTCAATTCATAGTATAAGAATTCAAGGAGAATTTGCATCGGCTGATTATGAAGCTGCTAGGACGTTTCCTGAAAAATTTCAAAATATTATAGAAGAACAAGGATACACAGCAGTTAAGTTTTCGATTCCGACAAAACTGGGCTTTGGTGGAACAAAAATGTCCAGTAGAACCTTTATATCGAGTCGCCCAGATGGTATAGTGGTAAGGGAAGCCTGACTGCGATGCCGAAGGGCCTGGGTTCGAATATCGGAGAATGCATGGTTTATAACTGACCGTTCCTTCATATGTGGCGATGGGGGCCCACAGATTAGGTGCCTCCATAATAAAGAGACCATCACATCTGGCCTTGTAGAGATTAATGGACTGGGTTACACTGTAACTGTTCACAATCTGCCATGGGGGGGGACCTTTATATCGAAAAAAGAAAAAACTGCATCCTGATTTAAGGTTTCTAAAAATTATCTAACGCTATTTTTGTGCAGTATAACTTTCGACCTTATGACAAATTCTGAAAGTGAAAGCGGTCTCATTCCACCGAAAAAACGTTCTCTGTTGATTATACTGAGCAATGACAACGAAAAAATTTATTAAACTAAAGTTGCGTTAAATTAAAATATGTAATACTTTTTGTTTTGTGTTGAACATGTATATATATTCTTAATAAAAATTAAGTTGTTTATGTATAATTAAAAAAAATTGTTTTCAGTAAGTTTTCGGAACGCAACCCCCCTTTTTATACTGCCTCTGTGTCTCATATAACACGGTTTCACACAACACAGCATTTTCTAGGAACCTACCTATTGTGTTATATGAGGGTAACCTGTACTTTCATCTCAGATTTGTTTGATGTACATGTGGAATAATATTACTGACTTGCTTGCCACCAGTTGAGTTGCTGTAGCGCCTGTTATTTGAGTTGCTGTAGCGCCTGTTGAGTTGCTGTCAGCATTTGTACTCAATTGTTGGAGCATTCTTGTGCCAGCCAAAAATCTCTATGGAGAAATAATATTAAAAAGCAAATTCTTCCAGGTCATATCGAAATGTAGCTCACCAAGGTCCGTTCATGGAGTTATAAGATAAGTGTATCCAATAATTTGCCCTTTTAGCGCATATCTTGTAAAAATGGATTTATAAATTATGCATTTGAATGTGCTGACTAGTTATTAGTACAAATACAAGGCAAGTAGAGAAATTCCCGAATTTTTTTAATAGCGTACTAACGCTGTTTTCCAGAGTCTGGTAGGAGACACTGCTGCCTACCATTGATACTCATATCAGTGAGTGCGAAAGTTTTCTCATGCTACGCATTTAAATTATAACTAGCCATCGTATTACGTAGCTCGTTTTAAGTGCATGTTGTGTCTATACTGTTATACTGTTAAAATCAATCAGTTTCATGAGCGTTATGTTCTCGGTCCATTGTGTGTTACCATAAAATTTGTTTTTAAACCTGGCAAGAAATTTACACAAGCACATTAATACTAAAGCAAGTTTATGGAGATCACTGCTTAAGTCGTACGTTGTATCATAAATGGTTTAAGAGATTCAAAGACGGCTATCCATCAACTGATGATGATTTTCGTTCAAAGAAGCCATCGACCTCATCAACTGATGAAATTCGTAAGACGTGAAATCGTCCTTCCAAACTGGCGATTTATTATGCAAGAAGTCGTTCATGATCACAGATGAATGATGTCATCACATCTTGATTGGACATTATAAATGAGTCGACTTGTTGCAAATTTTGTAACACGTCCGCTGACTCATCAGATAGATAATCACATTGCAGTTTGTTAGAAGCTTTTGTACTGTGCAAATGAGGAAATCTTTGCAATGGACTGGAAAAGTTCTTCAAGACTGAGAAAAAGCGCGTTCAGACTTCAAATTCAGTTCTTCAAGGATTCAATTCAAGGGCGAACAGTGAATTGTTCCCATTAAAGTGGTAAGACGACTGTAAAAAAAAGAAAGAAAGAAAGAAAAATTCTTAGATAAAGACCCCAGACTATAAATAAGCAAATCTAGGTTCCTTCATTATGATAGCATGCAGTTCATGATGTACAAGCAATTCTTTCATTCCTGATTTTTATGCAAAAACGAAAACAATCTTTCTTCTGTAGCTTCTCTATTCTCCCGATCTTGTTTCGTAGAATTTTTCCATTTCTCAAAACTGAAACTAAATTTGAAAGGGCAAAATTTCAACATAATCGACGAGATAAAAGTAAATTTACAAAGAACACTAGGCTTGACCCCGGAAAATGCTCACTAAGAATGCTACCCCAACTGGAAATTCGAAAGTGCATTGAAAGAGATTAATCAGTCGAACAAAAGGAGAAATGACTTCAAAAATGACAAGGTTTCTCCAAGAAGACCCTGAATTATAATCCTTCTGACTTTGAGAAATGTACTAATTCTATTATATCAAGTATATGGTAACACATATAGAACTATTATAAAATAGGTTAACTTTCATACGTTGCATATTCTTCTAGCTTAGTAAATAATTAAATATAAATTAAAGAACATTTAAAATACATCTGGTGTTATATTATGCAAAGATTTTAACTTAAAGATTCATTATACACATGCTGAGGTGAAAACGTTACATTCTAAAATTCTTCACTTTTGTTAATAATGAAAGGCGGGAAGAATTTCCTTGGGGAATTCAAATTAGATTTCTTTTCATTTCGTTTAAAACTGTTATTTGTAGAAACTGTCGGATATGGATAGACATAGAACAAAATTTTAAGCTAGTTTGTTGAAGTTTTAAGGTCCTTGAGAGATTTGCTATGTATTCAACCCTTTAGCGCAGAAAGCGTAATTGAAAAAGTGTTTATCTTTTCCTCATACATGCTTCGAATGTTTTATTACATCACTGTTACATTCTTTTATACTGAGTTACTTCTAGCAGTTATAAAAACGTATGTAGAAAAATAAACGCATAATAAGTGTATCCACGTCCAACCACCTGGACGTGAAACTACGGTGGATTGCTTGTCACGTTCATTTGATGCTCAAGGCATCCAATGACCTTTTGGCTTTGATATTATCTAGTCGAGTATCACTCATTCTTGGAAATGCATGGTCACAACGGCATAATCTCTCTTCACACTGTTGTCAGATGCACTAAAACAATATGAGCTTAGTGGCTAACTTTATTATGTAACCTTAATTATAATTTCAAACATAAGACTCACAGTTTTAATTTTAGGACGTCATTCAAATTTGTGTACTCACCTTGTGCTATATTTTTATAACCTTGATTTTTTTTTTTTTTTTTTTTTTTTTTTTTGTGAGGCGTACAATTGTTATTCAAGTCACTTCTCAAGAGTGTATAATTTTAAACCGTCAGAAGTAAAATAAAAGCATTATTGCCTGATGAATATATGCAATGCGAAACCAAAGTGGAAAATGCTTTTTGATACAGTTTTACTTACGAGAGTAAAAGTTCGTAATAAATTGAATGCACACAGGTCCGATGATAGGTTAATGAAAATTGTTTTATCAGAAGAAACACTTCAGAGTTCTAGAACTTCCTCAAAATTACTGGTACAGCTCTCCACAGAGTCACAGCAGTTACATTTCAAACTACTAGGAACGTTAAGCACAACAGAATGCAAAGCACATCTAAGGCGAAGCTCTCCAAAGCCGCACGTAGCTAAAAACTAACAACTACTGACAGCAGATGCTTCCTCCGGCCTTATATAGTTTTAATCCGGCCACTGAGATATTTCTAGTACTTTCTGCTTCTCAAAATTACTGGAAGGCATATGAGGGCCAGATACGTTTACAGCTAACATAGTGACCAAATACATTTATTCAATTACGATACCTACTGGAGATACAGGAACCGAACCAAAATGTCGCCAAATGCTCGCCAAGTTTGGCAACTTTTGGAGATTTCTCACCAATTTCTGCGACAAACAAGCTTGGCGATATCTCGCCAGATTTGGCTAGATAGCCGTTTATTCAATGTTAAATAGACTTGTCCCTGTATTCTTATTTTTCTAACAAAGCATTCTCTCTCTGGATTTTCATATTACATTATTCAGAAAAATAGAACAATTTTACATATAATTTCCTTTAAATTATCTATTTATGTGCAAAATTCATAACAGTATGTTTATTGTAAGATGAAAATCTTGTACGCGTGTAATTAAAATCCACATTTCAAAAAGTTTGTTTTTGTGTGTAAGCTGCATGATGTTAGGGCAAGGTTACTTTTTATTTATCCCATTTTAATTTTAAGTAATTTTAATTTGCTTTATGAGAAAGTAAATATACATATAATAGGAATACAAATTCTAATAGAATCAGTAGTAGCTCGTTGTTACAAATTGTTACTGTTACAGAAAACTTATACTGGGAATTCTAAATTTTGCTCCTTTCAATCTAAGCCAGCAGTTACGCCCGAAGTTAACATATTCTGGTTAGAAATCTTACTTCTTTATCTCAATCTGCGAATTACAATTCTTTCGATGGAGCACGTGCATGAACATGAAGAATAAATACGTCAAACTGAAGTCCAATGGTAATTTTTATCCAATATTTGTGTTATATCCCAAAGAAGCTTTTAACAGAATTTCTTATTATAATTTTTGGCCCTATGAACATCATCCAAAATACATTTTGCGCTGCATTTCCGTTTATTGTAATGTACTTTCACGAGGTTCTGCTAAAATCATCGCGAACGTAAACCTCATAGAGAAAACAGCACAAAGCGAAAACATCGTCGTATAAAAAACATCATAGGAGAAAAGTGTGTGTGTGTGTGTTTGTGAGTATGGCAAAGCCTCGAGGGCTATCTGCCTAAGAGGAGGGATGCCTTCGTGGAGGACTTTCTAAGGGAAACTGGCTCGTATACACGTTACACATGAAGAAAACCACGAAAACGCCCATGCAGCCAGCCCGTTCGCGGGATTCGAACCTCGGACCGAACTACCAGTGTTCAGCGACTTTACCGCTCGGCCGCTGGTGGGCCCTCATAGGAGAAAAGAGAGAAAGCATCGTGGTATAAAACATCGTAGTCAAAAATAAAGCGGTTCAAAAACACTGCAGTTTTAAAACATCTTAGTAAAAAAACAAAGTACCTACAAATCATCGCAATGCACATCGCAAACATGTTTTTTTTTTCAGGATTTAAAAACTATAAATGAGTATTTTCATAATGATTTAGGAGCATAAGAAGGATTAAGGAATATTTTACCTCTATATTTCATATTTTTGGATTAATTAATAATAAAAATGCAATTAATAATTAAATTGATAATTTTTTTTTTTTTTTTGCTAACAAGTGAAAAGAAAACTGAAGCATTCAAAAACTGAAAAAGTTCTAAAAATTAAAGCTATATATAGTAAGCAATTCATAGAATTTTAAATTTATGTACCGTATATACCCGCGTATAAGTCGAGATATTATGGACAAAAAAAAAAAAGACTTCAAAGTGGGGGGGGGTCGACTTATACGCGGGGCCATAAAAAATTAAAAGAATCGGAAGTTCAAAAATTTCTTTATATAATGCAGTTGTTTTCTTCCCGACGACTGTGGCCGTAATTCCGGGAGGATTGACATCCGTCATTCAACCCCTAGATGTCTGCCTTAATAAGCCCTTCAAAGTAAATGTTAGAAAATATTGGGCAGAGTGGATTAGTTCCGGTCGACCAACATTTACAAAGGGAGGCAACATTAAAAAGCCCGATATTACATTAATTGCTCAGTGGGTTAAAGATGCTTGGAACGAAATACCCTCTGAAATGATTATAAAATGATTTTTAAAATGTTGTATTAGCAACGAACTAGACGGCACGGAAGATGATGCTGTTTTTGAAAGTGAAAATGACGACGAAGGCTGTAGTAGTGATTGTAACTATACAGAGTTCGAGACTGAAAATACGTATGATGACGAGCCAATGATGACAGAAGAGTTCTATGAAATGTTTGGAGAATCTGACCATGAATCGGACGTTGAAGGATTTGATTTTGTTTATTTAGCAAGGTATTTTTTATCGTATATTTACTTTTATTTCTCAGATAATTTTGAATAAATGTAGTACTTAAAAAATTTTTTTCGAAGTTTCTCGATCGATTTTGGAAGTGGGGGGTCGACTTATACGCGGGTTTCTTATTTTCTACGAATTTTTTATGTCGAAGTGAGGGGGTCGACTTATACGCGGGTATATACGGTACTTAACTATTAATGATGATATTTAATTAATCTCTTTTATAAACCTGTACTGGCAGTTCTGCATTAAAAATACGGTCTAAAAAATTTGAAAATGGAAGATTAGTAATAACTGTTATGCGTAGCTTTAATTTTCCCCTTATGACCATTAATAGTTAAGTACATAAATTTAAAATTCTATTAATTGCTTGCTAAACATAGCATTAATTTTTCTAGTCCTTTTCAGTTTTTGAAGGCTTAAATTTCTTTCTTGCATTTTGATTATTAATTAATCCAAACATATGAAATATAGAGGTAAAAATGACCAGCAGTGACAGAATGGATAAGATCGCTGGATACTGGTAGTTTGATCAGGAATCAAATACTGACGAAGAGACTGACTGCGTGGGCACTTCCGCTATTTTACTCGTGTGTAAACAGTATATAACCCAGATTTTCATAGAAAGTCATACATAATGATATTCCTTCCCTTAGGAAAATAACCTTATCCACTGCCACTACAGAGAAAGAATTTGTTCTAAAGAATATGGTATATTGAAAGACGCGGAAAAATATTCTTCATTCAAACTCCCAAATATTGTGTTTGTGGCGCATGCAACAAAATCACGAAATTCATATTCTTCTTCCTAAATTTAAAGCACAGAAAGAGTGGTTATTAATTCATGAATTATATTGTCACTAGAAAAACATTTACCTTCTTACCCATCCCTTCACATAAATTAGTTTCTACAAATAGTGCAGTGACTTAGCTTCTAACAGCTTATGGATCTTTTGTGGGCTACTTATTTCGTTTTACATAACACAGACAACTGCATTTGTGATACATTTGCAGATATATTAGACCACTCCTTGTTTCGGGGTGTGTTTGCAAAAATGTTTCGGGGTCAAATAACCAAAGATCTGCATTTTCAATCCTATACAACAAATAATGCTCATGAATGATTTCAGCAGATTCTCAGAATAAATCTCTTCGCCAGACGTTTTAATTATAAGCTTATAATAGTTAATTTATTATTTCTTATTAATTTATTATTATTATAAACAGCGACAATCTCAAAGCAGTATTATTCTCATTTTATTTAAAATTTTTAGCTATTAATTATTTGTTATTTTATTAGTTTCATTTTTATTTTTGTAACCTTATTTGATTTTGTTAAATTATTTCTCTAAATTGTTTAATTTTTTCAAAATTGTAAAAGTCTTCTCAGACCTTATGTTAGAGTATCCATTAACAACTCAGCTCGTCAAATTTGCATTACTCTTGGCAAAATATTGTATAACAGTGCTTTAATTTGTCAAAAATTTTACAGTGTCCAAATCCTTTATAACATCTATGTTATATATGTGTAACAAAATTTTATACTTCGCAGAAAAATCTCTGTAAAATGTAACATTCTTTGTAACAGTGTTGCGTTCTTTGTAAAATTGTAAAAAATTCTCTATAACATTTATATCACCACTGTATCAAAATTTTGTATCCGAAGAAAAAAAATTTAATAAAAGCCGCTAAATGAGCAGAAAAAAAGCTAAAATTCTTTCAGACGGAACAGCTGCACATTCCGTGGTTTCCTGTCGTTATTCTATAAAGTTCCCTTTTCTAAATTTTTGTCAAGAACCGTCTCATTAGCATGCCCCTGCAATATTAAATTGCAACAAAATTCTTTATTGAATTCACGTTGATTCGCTCGCTTTTCATTAATTTTTGGATTTTGTTAAAATTTCAGATGTAACAGATATCTCGCAGATTGCGATTTTTTTTTTTTTTTTCCTTGTAAGGGACAAATAATTTAAATAAGTCAATTGGAACTTAATATTAACTCCTTCCTAATCCTATTTCTTACTCTTTACGTTCAGTAGCTTAATTTTTTTTTTTAATTCATAGTTGCATTCAAATCCAACTCATTTTGTCCACACTATGCTGAAAGCCAAAAGATCATGCATGGAATATGAAAAATACTTATTAAAAAGGCTATTTCTATAAAGCATTGTATTAATTATAAAGATCAAAAGTAAGTTAAATGCTGATTTTAAAATTTATTTTTATTGCAAGAAAAGAAGGATAATCCTTTTGGGATTAATATATTATCTTACATGTACTAGAATATTTATACTACAGAATATATCGAAGGGAAGGCGCTTCTGACAGCTACTGAATTTTAAAAAGCAATGGAGCAATTAATACATCTTTTTCTCCTTTTTCTAATTGCAGATGATTCTTTATTTAACTTCGTTTCATTTTATTCAATTTATTTTCCCAAAAGGGACGTTAGTCCCGGATGGAATTTTAATTTCGAAACAGCATTTTGCGTTGAATATCTACAAACGGCGCATCACTTTTAAAATTGTTGCCACCAAATATTATCGCCCTGTATTATGCATGTAATCCTCTTATAACATGTTAGATAGGTTCCTAGAAAGTGCCGCGTTGTATGAGACACAGAGCCAGTGCAAAAAAGGGGGTATTTTCCGAAAGCTTATTTTAAAAATATAAATGAATGTACCAAAAAAAAAGGTGAAAGCTTTCAGATTTTACATTACGCCCAAAGGGGCCTTTTTTTTTACCTATATTTATTATATGTTCTTTGCACTTAACCATAAAGTTCAATTGAACACCAATATCGCAAAATAATTTTAACATGGCATATCTTTAGAATTTCCAATACACAGTCTCTCGCGCTGAAAATAATTCCCCCCCCATGCATTGCTCGCTTTGAAAGCGTTGACTTCATTAATCAAAAATTCGTTGAAGTGCCACAAAATATGAAATCGATAATAAAACAAATTTAAAATTCCAAATCATGGCTTCCAGATGCCCATATTCGGTGGAAGATTACGTTATTCAAAATTGGATGGCTCTAGATACCGTTGTTTTATCACAAAGCGGGAAACATACCTACATTTATGCAGATTCTTCATTATTTAATTTCTTTAAATATAACACAGGGCAGTAATATTGGGTGGCAACAATTTGAAAAGTGAACCGGCATTTAAAGTTTTCAACGCAAAATGCCAAACAAAATTAATAGCCGTTCTTGCCTAAAAACATATATATTATTTTAACTTAAAGCAACTTTCATTTAATAAATTTTTTTGTTGTCGCTGCTCAGTAGAATCAACAGAGAACATTTTTTCGGTGGAATGATACCGCCTTCGCTATCAGAAATTTTTGCTTCATTTTAAAGTTCTTGCATCTTTTTCCCTCTTTAAAAAAAATCTGCATTTTTACTTTGCTGACTGGTTCTTATCAGGTCATTGTAAATTTCTCGATATGGAGCTAGACAGTTTTGTAGCTCCCTTTTGAATTGTCGACTTCTTTCAGCGAAAGGATCTGCATTCAAGAAAAATAGCTGTCACTTTCAGCTAAATTTAGGCCTTCTTTTAATATTTTAAATGTTAAATTATTAATTGCATAATCTTCATCAGTGCTTGTGTCCTCAAAATCGATTTAATTTACAGCTTCGGGTGCCATTTCTATCAAATCCGCTTCGTCAACTTCTACCACTAATAAATCATGAACGTCCTCAACACCCATATCCACAAAACCTTCGTCTCCAATTGATTTAGCAAGTTCTAACATGCCACCAATTTCATTTTCTGACGATACACGTATGTTTTCTATTTCAACTGAAGAGGGCTATATATTCTTCCAACACGCATTTAACTCGATGTTTTCGGTTCTTTCAGCGACAAAGATATGATGTCGATACAGTGCTTGATTGAAGATTTCTTCCAAGCTTCCAATTAAATTGATTTTGAATCGGTTTCGTCTAAAATCCATTGTAATGCTCTTCTTATGTTATATGTTTTAAAGGTTTAAATAATACCTTGATCCAATGGAGTAACGAAGTAGTGCTAAGTGGTAGGAACAGTACTTTGACGTTGGGATAACTCAAATCTTGTGGGTGACATGGAGCATGATCTAACAGTAATAGCGTCTTAAAGCTCAAATTTTTCTGCCTTAAATAACTTTCAATGTCCGGCACAAAACAGTTTTTAAAAATATCTTAAAATAAATTTACAGTTATCCAAGTTCTTGGTTTTGCTTTTCAGAGTATACCAGTAAGGTGTTTTATTTACGCCTTTAAGTGCACGAAGATGTAAAGATCTATAAACTAGCAAGGATTTTTCATAAAGTCCCCCGAGGCATTGTTGCACAAAAGTAGCGTTAGAAGATCTTTAGATACCTAAAATTCCGGAGCAGTTTTTTTTCGTTTTACGATATAAATGTTCTACTAGGCATTTTTTTCCCATCAAAGCCCAGTTTCGTCGGCACTGAAAACTTGATCTGCTGTGTATCCTTGTTCTCCTATAATGTTTTGAATTTTTTTTTTTTTTTTTTTTTTTTTTTTTTTTTGGTGTCATAGCAGTTTCATGATCAGCCGACGCAGATTCTCCTTGAATTCTTATACTGTAAACTTCAAAACGCTTTTTGAAATTTTCGAACCAACCTTTACTTGCCACAAAATCTGGGTTGACAGAGGATTCTCCATATTCTTTCGGGTGTTTGTAAATTTTGAGTGCTTTTGGTTTATTGAGCTTTATTGAAATTACTATGCAATGAAATTCCTTTTTGACAGCAATCATCAGTGCAAATGCTGACAGCGTTTTCCATCTTCTTAATTATTGGCGCCCGGGGGGCGAGCTGCACGTTTTGAAGATGTCGAAGATCATGCAACTGCACTTCTTATTAGTCCAAAGGGATTTGAATCCCGAAGGGCTATTAGTTTCGTTTTGGCATTTTGCGTCGGACTCATAAATGTCGGTTCACTTTTCAAACTGTTGCCACAAAATTTTCGAGTCCTGCATTATATTTGAAGAAATTAAATAATGAAAAATCTGCATAAATGTATGTATATTTCTCGTATTGTGATAAAACAACGGTACCTAGAGTCATCGAATTTTGAATAACGTAATCCTCCAACGAATATGAGCATGTGGAAGACCAAATTTGAAATTTGTTTTATGATCGATTTCCTATTTTTTAAAACTTTGACGAATTTTTGATTAACAAACTCAAGGATTTCAAAGCGAGCAATGGCAACGTTGTGCAGAAAAAACATTTTTATCTCCAGCGCGTGTGTCTCTGTATCGGAAATTCTAAAGAAATGCTCGTTTTAAAACTATTTTGCGATATTGCTGTTGCATTGGATCTTATGGTTTAAGTGCGAGGAACATGATATTTAATAAAGAAAGGTACCACACGAAATGTTAAAAAACGCCCCTTTGGACGTAATTTAAAATCTGAAACATTTCAGATTTTTTTTTTTTTTTTTTTTTTTTTTTTAAATTTTTCTTAATAGTCCGGATTGTTTCTTCATTCTAATTAAAACTTTTCCCAATGTGAGATGCTTTTTCTCCTTTAAAAAGACGGTCTAAGATTTGTATCCGTACTTCTAAAGAAATGAATTTCCTCCTAAACGTTGTTTTTTTTTTTATCTTTATCGGACATGTTTGGGGACTGAAACTTAATGTCCTAAAGACGAAAAAGTTATTCTTTAACACACCGTGGCTCGACACAGACTGCCGACTAGCAGCGTGAGACACTTTTGTTTTCAGGCCACGATGATGAGGATTCGAATGTTGGAAAACGAACGTGTAGGTTATTCGTTTTGGAGCTCAGGGAGCTTTTGGAGCAAAAATGATCCCATCGAGTTGGACACGCACTTCGAACGTATCACTTCGGAGTTGGACGACATGAGATCTCTTGGATTACGATATTATTTGAATTTTGTGATTTATTGTGATTCTGCGATTTAGTGATGTGTGTTTCTGCAATTTGTGATAGTTAGTCATGGGGGGAAAATGGAATTTCCTCCACTTATTTCGAATCCATTGGAAACTACCGTTCAAAACTTAGTTACGAAGGATGTTATCGCTTGCGGAAATGCTGTTCTTGACGAAAATTGGACCGACCTAATTAATAAAGAGGATTGTTGATTAAATGATTTCGCCAATGCAATGCATTTGTGCGAAGCGATTACTAAGGATATTAATTCGGAAGGACATATGTGTGCTATGAGCCTTCAGCTGATACAAGATGAAGATACCAGGACTATCATAGAGTCGAGCTTCCAGAAAACAAGGATTATCGCAGAATGTCTCCTGAATGCTCTAATAGGTAAGTGCGAATATTATGGTAATTTGAATCCGAATACTAATAATATTTCTGTTAAGGATGTTGTATTGCAAAGATTTGATCAAAATGCTAGTGCTACTAATGATAATGCTGTTAATGTTAACTCTGAAAATGCTAATATGACTGATGTTGTTAATGATAAGATTAAACCAAAAGCTAAACGATCATCTAAAAGGGTAAATAAAAAATAAATCAATGATGCAAGGGATGAGAATGGCTTTATTTTGTCTAGAAATGCCTTACGCCCATTGAAAATTGTTAAAAGTAATATTGATATCCCTCTGACTAACAAATTTGAGAAATTGTAATGCAATAACTTTAATAACAATGATTCTGATGAGGTCCAAATATTAGATCATTCTATGGATACCCAAACTGGACCTAGTAACGCTATTAATGTTTTCCAACCCCTAAAGGTGAGAACAATAATGTTAACACCTGAGGTCAAATACAGTGACTTTCTTACAATATTAAAAACGGAAACTAAACGGGACTTTGCAGGCAATGTTAATGGAGAATTTTTAAAGATTTTCCCTCCCACGGCAGATGACCACAGAGAAATTACCAGATATCTGGATTTTAAAAAAAATTGACTGTTATGTCATCCTAAAACCCTTATTATACGATATTTGTTGCCGGAACAAAACGTTTGCAGTAACAGTTCTGAGAAACGCCCTTTGGCGAAATAGGGTTACCATCTTCACTCGGTAAACAAGCTGAAAGCCAAACAAGAATCAGTTATCGCTCAGATTGGCGAAAGTGACATTTCCTTTCAAGTGACATTCGCTTCTTCGTGTTGTTTTGTATCGCTCACACGCTTTTCGTTTTAAACTTTATTGTTAGTAATGGAAGATCATAGAAAGGTGATTGCTATCAAGTTAATCACTTTGATCTCCACTCTGGCACTTCAAGTAACAGATAAACACACTTCTGGTTATAGCAATCAACTACATCAGTAATAGCCAAATTCTATATACACTAAAGATAGTTTAAAACGTGTGCTGGATAAGTCTATTTATCAAACATTATCTATGTGTATTTTCTGTTGTCTGCTTTGCAATGAAAATTTGATGGCTCACTGGAAAATTTGTGACCTGGTGACCACCTTCTGACCTTGACTAACTTTATGGCTCATAATTACTGTTCTGTCCATTCAAACAAACAAACAAACAGACAGCAAAAAACAAACAAACAAACAAAAAAAGACCTTTTATGACAAAAGTCTATATAGCTGATATTTACATCCTCACAGCCAGCAGATACTATTCAGTAAAATGAAGATCAAATAAAGCATATGAATACATGAGCAATCAAACATGTGCGAGTTGTTTACTGTCCCATAGAACACTCGGTAATACACCTAAAACGCATTAATTATACCAACTCTAGAAATTAGGTGGTGCACATCATGAGTTTGTTTTATATGATTACGGCAAAGCCTCGAGAGATATCTGCCTAACAGGAGGATCCCTTTGTTGAAGAGTTTTTAAAACTAGCTCGTATACCAGTTACAAATGGGGCTAACCAAGGAAACGTCATGTAGCCAGCCCGTTCGCGGCATTCTCATCTGAGACAGAACTACCAGTGTTCAACGACGCTTCGGCCACTAGTAGGCCCGTGCACTTAATTTGAAAGTGCAATTCATTATGTAAACAGACATGAAGGTGATAATCAGTTGTGCACTGTTTTAAGTAATCAAATGTTATAAATGCACAGCTGTTACATTTCTTATTATTTTTTAGTCATGTTTTTATTACGTAGATCATACGTATGATATAATTATGAATTAACCCCAAAACAAAATGTGTACATTCTTTAGTACTCAAATACTCATCAATTATTTTTCAATTGATTATTACATACCCATAATAATTTACAAAGAACTGATAACTATAGTTGCTGCCAATTACATAATCGTTATCTGAATTAAAAGCAACTTCAAATAAACTTCTTGGCAATGTTCGTTTTTGTATTCATACATACATACATATATATACACATTTAATAAGTCATATATTTACATACAGATAGAGAGATGCGATGGTTTAGAAGTTGTTAATATATATTTATTAGTATTAATGTAATGAATAAGATTTATATTAATGAATGTATATACAAATGTTTTTCATGACGCATAATAATAAATCCATAAATTTCCAATATTTCAATATGTAGCATTTACAATAAAAGTATAGTTTCTAATGTATTTATAATCCAAAAAGTATTTCATTAATAACATGAGAATTATAGACAAATTTAATGAGTATTCTCATTATTACATAAGCTATGCTTTCCTTTTTTTATGCATCTTTTATGCAGTTTAAAATGTGTCTCTGATTATGCAATTAACAATTTAAAAGATAAGTAATTAGGAGAAAAGCCGCGCATATACAGACGGATTTTGAAAAAATATTCAACTTAAATTTAAGAAATAAAATTCTATTATATAACAGTGATAATACACGATCAGCACGAAATACGACAAATTTGGCGAACAATTTGTAAACAAATCCGAACTGCAAGAACGTCGTAAAATACTGTCAACTCTGAAATTTCTACGATTATATATTTAATGAATATATGCACATTTAAAAAATGACTCAGACAGTTGTATTACAACAAAACAGCAATAATTAAATCGGCCTCTCTTTCGACCGTAAATCACTTCACAGTGAGAGCCATCGCCATATTGAAAGTTACCCGTGATCCTTTAGAAGCAGAACTTTCGTCTGATTGGTTGAACGTTCGAGGAACACGTCTCCAGCCGGAACATTTTCGGACAAATTTTAAAATGTTGCTCGTAGCCGGGTGGTGGTGTAATTATGGCAAAGCACACTAGGGCTATCTGCCTAAGTGGAGGGATGCCTAAGTGGAGGACTTTCTAAGTGAAACTGGCTCGTATACACGTTACACATGGGGAAAACCACGAAAACGCCCATGCAGCCAGCCCGTTCGCGGGATTCGAACCTCGGACCGAACTACCAGTGTTCAGCGACTTGACCGCTCGGCCGCTGGTGGGCTGCTCGTAGCCGGGACAGGTTCCTCCTAGCTAGACGAAACATTTCTCGGAAGCCTGCCGTTTAAAGCCGTGCTACTAGAATCTCGTTCCTCGAAATTGTCCCGGGTAAGCGCGCGTGTCCGTAGAAGTCATGGAGGTAGGAAAGGGAGGAGGGGCCATTCCGCGCTAGAAGTGAAGCACTGCTTTGAAGCTTGGGTCACCAGACGGGGTGTTCTTTGTTTACATTCAGAAGCTCGCTTGACAAGATTCTGATAGTATTTCGACACACGACAGTTCCATAGAAATCGAAAAAGGGACACTCTCGCATGAAAGAAACATTCATAGTGTAATGGATAATAGCAATTTGTATAGTTACTGACATTTACGCAAAAATCACATCTTGGTTATTTTTCGATAACTAACAACAGCGATTTTGATTATGAATTTGTTTTATAAAATTCTAAGCTGTTGCACTACAAAAATATAGATTTTAAGAAAATTGCTAAAAGAGATCTGCCAAAATTTATTTTCTAGAAGATTTGAAAAGTTTGAAACTTGATGGCTAAATGTAAATTTAAAATTATGTATGTTAAAATATTTGTAATTAGGCACATAGGTCAGATTAAGTTTTTATTAAATAGAGTAACGCATGCAAGGGCTATCTGCCTGAAGAGAGAAATGCCATCGTGGAAGAATTTTGAAGAAAAACTGACCTTTGAGTGGGTATTAAAAATAATACTTATAATTTTCATTCAGATTATATTCATATATATTTTTTATGTAAAACTTTCGGGTGTATGCTAAATTAGTGTAAATTACTTTACACGAAAAATATAGTGAATGCACAGAAATTAAAGATTTACACATGCCGGAAATGATAAATAGGAAATATGTATGGGAATTTATGCATGTGCTTGCAAAAAGCATGTATCTGCCTTTGACTAAATACTTAAATATTCATTAAATTATTTATAAATGTATTTGAAATGAAGAATTTATTCACTTATAAACAACTGTGAAAGTACTGTGAAGAAATCTAATGATTAAATGTATCTAATTTATAATGATTATAAATGTTATCTAAATATATAATAACCTTAATATTGAATTGTAAACATAAATTGAAATCCTGTTGACAAATACGTTATAAAACTATTTAAGCAAGAATTGTTCGTATTGGAAAGCAATCTGTGAAAAGGTATTGTAAATTGTCACAAATGCTTTGTGATGCGCAGTTAAGAAAGTAATAAAGAGTTTTGGAATATGCATTGTTGAAATGAAGAATAAAAAAAAAATCTGATAAGTATAATTAAAAGAATTATTCCCCTTACATTTTATAATAACTCAGTTACAAGTTTTAAATAATACTTTAAAAAAAAAAAAAAAAAACTTATTTTATTCCCTTTCAGAAATGTTCAGAGAAAGTCAAGTACTATTTAAAGTATTTCGCTAATTCCTAATAATTCTCTAATTTAAAATGAACCGAATAGAGCATTAATTATAAATTGACTTAAATTTTTCGATTTAAAAGAAGCCAAAAAATCATGTCATATTTAAGAAAGTATTTTAGGAAGAAGCTCTATAAATAGAAAAGAAATAATGCATAATTTTAATATTAATAATACAATAAACTTTGATCTTAATTTTTGTACCTTAACCGAATAAAATCGAATTACCTTAATTTTTTTTCTAATGTAATTAACGAAAACTTGTGAAAATATTTCATTCAAATTAAACCATTCTGAGAAAACTGTCCTGTGAAAAGTATAGCATTTAATTCCGTTCAGAATGAAATATTGTTAGTCCAAAGGGATTTGAATCCGGAAGGACTATTAGTTTTGTTTTGGCATTTTGCGTCGGACTCATAAATGTCGGTTCACTTTTCAAACTGTTGCCACAAAATGTTAGAGTCCTGCATTATATTTGAAGAAATTAAATAATGAAAAATCTGCATAAATGTATATATATTTCTCGTATTGTGATAAAACTACGGTACATAGAGTCATCGAATTTTGAATAACGTAATCCTCCAACGAATATGAGCATGTGGAAGACCAAATTTGAAATTTGAAATTTGTTTTATGATCGATTTCCTATTTTTTAAAACTTTGACGAATTTTTGATTAACAAACTCAAGGATTTCAAAGCGAGCAATGGCAACGTTGTGCAGAAAAAACATTTTTATCTCCAGCGCGTGAGTCTCTGTATCGGAAATTCTAAAGATATGCTCGTTTTAAAACTATTTTGCGATATTGCTGTTGCACTGGATCTTATGGTTTAAGTGCGAGGAACATGATATTTAATAAAGAAAGGTAACACACAAAATGTTAAAAAACGCCCCTTTGGACGTAATTTAAAATCTGAAACATTTCAGATTTTTTTTTTTTTTTAAATATGTTGTTTTCACATACTTAGGACTCTGAAGTGTTGTAGAAAAAGAAAATGTATACATTTATATGTATATTTGCGTCGTAATTACAAAATATTTACACCCGAACGCCTCAAATCCCATAGAACTGAATGGTAAATGACCCAATGTTTCGGTCACCACGTAGGGATCGCCGGTGCTTCAGAGCAGGGTACGGAGAAACTTGTTTAGAGCGACTCCATCTTAGTTCCTACCTCCATGGTAGAAGTGATAGGGTCCTAACTAAGCTAGATAAGCCAATTAAAAATGTAACTCTCGACGACTTCTGGCCTGCATTCATTTGACATCGCTTAATACTTTAATTAATATTTCCTAACTTCTGGCTTAAATATGAATTCTAAATTATTAATTATTCATTTGAAAAATTTTATTATAAAAAACAAATTACCTTAGATATCTTTTAGCTTATTTCATCATACTATTCGCAATTCGCAAACTGTTCTACAAGGGGTAGAGCCTCGTCGCTCAGGCAAAGAATCTCTAAGGAGGTTCTAAGGAATCTCTACCGCCAAACACCGTTCAACGGAGAAAGGATAGGTATTCGTTTTGGAGCTCTTATTGTGACCTCATGTTGTTACTTTCTGCGATAGTGAGGTTTCTTCATTCTTATCTGGTGATTGTGCTCTCTTGAGACTGTGTATTGTTTCTATTGTGCTATACTTTGAAGGTTATGAAGAGTCCCAAACAGGTGTTATTTGAAGTGTCTGTAATAGGAAGATAAAATTCTTGCTGACACAGGTGTATTGAAAAGTATCAAACTAATTCACCACATGGCTCGTTCGAGGGGTGGACGCCATAGGAGAAGGTTCGTCGTTGAGATTGTGCCTGCCTCCGGACCTGTATCACGTGTACGCCCTGTCTGATGGTTTACGTGTGTTGCGGAGTGCGACCACGTGCTAATTACTATCCGCTTGCATCAGCATTTTTAAATGCTAATCCTCGGTTAGTATTATTTTATAAAAGCCTGGTTGCTTTTATTATTTTGACTTATTTTAGGATTTTTTATATTTTTTTATGCCTTTTCTTGCGAATTAGCCTAATTGCTGGTACGAGTGGTACCGCGCTTTACTGCTACTGATTTTCGGCGCTATTATTTTGCGTAATTATTTTTGCATTATAAATTAATACATCAGATTTTAAATTAATTGCGTGGACGTAATTAAATTTTTGGATTTTGGTCGTTGTGTCTGCTTAGTTACCCCCAGGCTCACGCTGTCAGGTGTGAGATAGGGGCCTAGTAGACTTTCGCCCGCCCATCCGTCTGCCGGAACACCGTCGAGTGGGTCCGGTTCCGGGGCGCGGGACTCTGGATTGCTGACTTGGGCGCAGGATTGCTTGGATTTGGACTGCGATATGGATATGATTTTGGAAGCCGTGAGGATTCAAATAAAAGAACTTGAGACTATTCGCCTGCAAAATGGCACTTTCACAGATACAGAAAGTAAGATGCATAACTTCTTACTGAGTATGTTTGATATGCTAGTTGTAGTTAATACGCAATTAACACAACAGGATTTGATTAAAACACAACAAAACACGTCACATGAAAGTAAATCTGAAACTGATAGGGATAGAAGCCCTATTAAAATACATAATAATTTCGATTCATTAAACGAAATTTCTCTGGATCAACCCACAAGTTCTGACGAAGATCTTCCTAAAACTAAATGTGACCGAACTGTCAGAATACGTACACAAAGACCCAATGCTAAGAAAATTAAGATTGGTAGTCCTACTAAAAGTACTCCACAAAAACCACTAAATCAGGAAGGAAATACTGACACACCAGCTACACTAGTAGCAGCCAATGAAAACACAAACACACGAAATAATGAAAGCATGGATACTACACAACCAGATAATGATAACTCCACTGCCACAAGTAATCCAAAGCAAAATAATAAAAACTCCAAAATTCCCCCAATTACGTTAAGAGAAAACTTGCTGAAATGGAGGGAAATAAGTGATATTTTCCTACAAAAACAGATTAAATTTCATGGGGAACAGATTCCTAATGGAAGTATCAAAGTGATTACGCAAACCCCAGATGATTACCGGACAGTTGTCCAAATCCTCAAAGAAAAACAGGTAGAGCATCATTCATATATCCTCCCAGAGGACCGTTACTTAAAAGTTGTCCTCAGAGGACTCACTGTTAACTCCCAAATTGAGGACATTAAACTTGAATTAGAACAATTAAATTACCAAGTAAAAGAAATCAAACAAATGACCAGACGACGCAACGGGGAAGTCACTAAACTACCGTTATTTTTAATATCTCTTCCAAAAAATGAGAAATCTAAAGAAATCTATAATGAGAGATTTCTTTGCCATATGAAAATCAAAGTTAAAGAGTATATGGGAAGACAAGGCCCCCTGCAATGTTTTCGTTGTCAGGGGTTCAATCATACACAGGCGGGTTGCAACTATGCACCCAAATGTGTCAGATGCAGCAAAGAACACTATGTGAAAGACTGCCCTGATAGAAATAATAGAGAAAAGCCTCCGGTCTGCGTAAATTGCGGGGGTTCTCACACTTCCAGTTTTAGGGGGTGTGAGAAATTCCCGAAAAGAAAAACTGATAAAACAATCAATTTCCCAGTAGGGTTATTGAAAACAAAACTTATTCACAGGCGTTGTCCTCTGGACTTTATTCTGACATTTTAAGTGAAGCCAAGCAAGTCTTCACTGACCTGGCGGAACTCGTTTCCGTTATAAAAACTGCTGGTTTTCAAATTTCACAGCAGGTCAGAGGAATTCATGAAAACAATCAGGAGATAAAAACTTCCACTACAATCGTTAATGGGTCAAGTTAGACCTACGCTTGCTCCTATTAGGATCATGACATGGAATGCTAGAGGCATTGCTTATAAAACTACGGAACTTTATACCTTTTTCAGGGATCATGATATTGACGTGGCGATGATAACAGAGACTTTTGCTACGCCCAAGTACCCAGATGAAAATCCCGAATTATGTTTGCTATAGATGCGATCGACTAAGTCACCGAGGTGGGGGGGGGGTCGCAATCTTTGTCCGCAGCTCCCTACAGTCCTGTCTTATCAATGACGAGCGATTTAATGGACACGAGCTGGTCACGGTATCTGTCCATCTCCCGCACTATGGAAATGTGTATTTTAACTCCTTGTATAATCCTCCGAGGAATATTCTCGACGTCAATTACTTAGATATTGGATATTAACAAACAGGTTATTTTGGCGGGTGACCTTAATGCAAAGAACCAAGAATGGAACTGCAGGAGGACTAATAATAACGGTATTAAATTGTCGGAGTTCATTAATAATTACACGGTTTATTTACATGTGCCGAGTGAGCACACTTATCTGCCCAATAACGGTAATTCGGGTGATATTCTTGACATTTTCCTTTCTACCATCTCACTATCTTTTAGCCTAGAGGTCTTACAGGATCTGGACTCGGATCACTGCCCAGTCATTGCGACTCTTGGCACGACTAAGGAAGTCATGGAAGAGCTTATCAATACGACGAACTGGAGGGAATATAATGAAATTCTCTCTGAAAGTCGCACAAATCTTATGTTACGCACTCCCGATGACATAGAGCGTGCTGCGAGGCAGCTAACGACAGATATACAAAACGCTTATGACGCTGCCACCAGAAAGATTCCAAGAAAGCATATCACAAATAAACTACCAATTAGAATTAAAAATCTCATCAGAGACAGGAACAAAATCAGAAAGAGGTTTCACCTTACCTATGACCCGAACACAAAGAAAGACATGAATAGGCTCAGTAAAGAAATCAAAAAGCAGATAAGTATTTACCCTAAGGAACTATGGGACGAAAAGATTGAAAGCTTTAATGAGCCAAGTAATTCCTTTTGGTCTTTTGTAAGACGTCTAAAAAATAAGAATACGGTAAACAGGCCAATTTATCATGAGCATGGGATTGCACTTACTAATAGTGAAAAATGTAACACGCTTGCTGAACATTTTGAAAAGCAGTTTACCCAGAACACATCACCATCTAATCAGGATTTTTCTACCTTAGTAAACTCCACAGTTTCTAACTGGATGGATAACTTTAATACGCAGAGTCATCTTGAGTTCACTTCACCCCAAGAAATACTTAGCATCATCAAAAAACTCAGGAACAGGAAAGCCCCTGGGCAGGACAATATAAATAATGTGGCGCTTAAGTGGCTGCCGATTAACATGGTCAACAGGTTCACAGGCATTCTAAACGCTTGCCTTTATAACAGTTATTTTCCACAAATCTGGAAATCTGCTAAGATGATAGTACTCCCTAAACCGGGAAAAAATCTTACTAAAACAGAAGGGTACAGGCCCATTAGCCTGTTACCCAGTATGGGTAAAATACTAGAAAGAATCATCCTTAGCCGTATTCAGCCTCACATGGATAAGCTACCTCTAGAACAATTTGGTTTTAGAAAAGCACTTTCCACGACAAAACAGCTGGTTCGTCTCAACGAATTCATAGGCAGTGCTCTGCACAACAAGAGATATGTTGCCTTACTCATGCTGGACGTGGCGAAGGCGTTCGACCGCGTCTGGCATGAGGGGCTTATTTATAAGTTAATCAGCTTAAAGTTCAATGATGCGCTGATTAAAATCATGTATTCTTTCCTGACAAACAGAACTTTCCAACTTTCCACATTCAAATTGGAGAAAGTAAATCGATTATGAAAGAAGTAAAGGCCGGGGTCCCACAGGGATCTATTTTAGGGCCCGTACTCTATCTTTTTTACGTAGCAGACTTACCTGCTGAACACATTGATCAGAACTTCTTCATGGGGTGCTACGCAGATGATACAGCTTTCGCTGTCAAGTCTGGGACACCGAATTTTGCACTAAAGAAACTGCAGAGATTCATGCCTAAGCTGGAACATTGGTGCGCCAAATGGAAAATAGCAATTAATGCTGATAAATCCAAACTGCTAATCTTTAAGAAAAATAAGATGAATCATCCCTTGACAACACAACTGATACTATTTGACACTGTAGTGCCTGTTGTCAAAAGTGCTACCTACCTTGGACTAAAATATTGTTCAAATTTCCTCTGGAAAGAACATATTAACTGCATTAGAGGAAAAACTATCGGAGTCTTACGAAGTCTCACGCCGCTTCTATCTGCGACTTCCAGATTAGACTTAAAAAGGAAAAGACACATTTATATATCTATCATACGTCCTATCTTCTCATATGCCTCTCCCGCCTGGGCAACTGTTCAGAAGAAGGAGATAGAGAAGTTGCAAATTTTACAAAATAAAGCTCTTCGAATGATAGCTAATGCACACTACTACGTGTCAAATTACACTCTACACCGTGACTTGAAAATTGACTCCGTCGAGATGTATTTGCATAATGCTAACAACAATTTCTTTAATAAGGCTCATGAATGTGTACACATGACTGATCTCAATGTCTTGGATTACGTGATTCTTGATGAAGACGCTTCGTTAAGACCACTCGCGGCCCACCTCGCCAGGGACTTAAATTTCCCAACGTAAGAATTTTCATGATGGGTACGCACTGCTCTTGTACATATTGTATATAGTGTAATTATTTTTATTTTATTTTTCAATTGTATTTTATGTATTTCCTTTTTACGTTTCAGTAGTATGTACGTAATAAAGTTTGATATGTTTATTTTTATGATGTGTCATAATTTCAAATGTCAAGACTGATATTGTTGGATTTTGTCTGTGTTTCTTTGTTGTACAACACAAACATTTCACACAGATCCTCACGGCTCCTGCTTTGCGATTTTCTTATTGTGCGCGCCTTTACTGGCCTTGCGACGCATGTTCGCCCCCTGTAAACACCTTTGACCTCTCTAAACTTGTCAAGAAACTGCAACGTCATGTGCCCTTAGGGCTTATTTTCAAGAGCCGGACAAGTTGCGCAGCCGCGCGACATTTCGGCTATAGTAGCACAGACTAGACTAGACCACATGGCTCGTCTCCCTGAGGACATTTGTTCTTACTGCAACCGGATCTTGGAAGACAACTGCGGGAATTACTAAACCAGGATTCTTATTATGTGTTAAATGGCTATGCAGGTGCTTTGCTCACAGTGAACAGTAGCAAAACTGTAGGGGGGGGGGAATATTTTTATCTCTAGTGAGCAATTCTATCTATCGGACATTCTAAAGGTATGATCTTCTTAAATATTTTGTGATTGTGCTGTTGAATCGAATTTTATGTGACGTAAGGGCCAAGAATGCATGGACCTTATAAGAGATAGACTAACCCAGTGGGCGGAGCGCATGTCACCGACATGTCGGCAAGAAAGAGTAGGGACGATCTGGTTTACTTTAACACTAAAACCTATGGCATTCGTATCATATAACTGTTTTTAATTATTAAATGTGATACGTTGTATCGTGATGAGATTATGAAAGCCACAGTTTCTTGCAAATAGGATTTAATATATCTCATTGAAGCACTTTTTACTGCATTTCGAGCATTTTTTTTTTTTTTTTTTTTACGCGTAATTCTTCTACGAACATCTTTACTTTGGTAAAACGGTAAAAACTCTAAGCACAAGATTTATGAACTTAATTTTGCGTATAAATAACGTAAAATTAAATAAGATTGATAGTACGTGATGCTTTGAAATAAATAAGGTAAAATTAAACAAGATCTGATAATTTTTTTTAATTTAATGACCATTTTCAAAATTATAATAACATTACAAAACAATCATTTATTTGATTATTAACTATTATTTGATTATTAACATCATTAACATTAAAGTGGAATATTTATTTTAGTAATTTATAAAATTCGGAGCATAAAATTTTCTGAGTGTAATGAAGGGGGGGGGGGAAGAGTCAAATAAAATCTAGACGCACTCAGATTTTATATTACACCCAAAAGGAAGCCTTTTTTTTAACGTTTTGTGTGTTATCTATATTTATTGAATATCATGTTCTTCGCCCGTAAACCACATACATTTGAAAACAGCATATCTTTAGAATTTCCGCACTGGAGATAAAACTGTTATTTTCCCTACAGTTCTCGCTCTGAACTCGTTGAGTTTGTTAATCAAAAATTCATTAAAGTTTTACAAAATAGGAAATAGATTAAAACAAATTCGACCGTCCAAGATGCCCATGTTCGGGTGGAGGATTGCATTATTCAAAATTTGATGGCTCTAGATACTGTCGTTTTTGTCACAGTGCGAGAAACATACATGTATTCATGCAGATTCTTCATTATTTAATTTCTTTAAATATAATACAGGGCGATAATATTTGCTAACAACAATTTGCAAGGAGACACTGACATTTATAGTAAAACAGCGCAAAATGCCGCTTCGAAACTTACAGCCTTTCTATGCTACCGCCCCTTTGGGCTAATAAATTAAATTAACAGTAAATAAAAAAATGTTATGCAAAACTAAAAATAAATTTAAAAAATAATCACTATAAAATACAAGCAAAATTAATTATTACGGTTAAATACAATTTTAATATTAGAATTAAATGTATAAAAATTATTAAGGAGTCAAAAGTGTTTATCACTATGATGTATTATGAAATATAACTGAAATAAAATTCCTTTATAAAAACTGTGCTATAATACTCATCTATAATTTTAAAAAAGCAGCAAAATTTAGAATTTTAAGCAAAACTTTCAAAAATTCATTTTTAAATATTTTAGTATTTTTTACTTATTTACACCAATAAAAAGCATAAAAATTGCTTGTTTGAAATTGTCTGTTAGTCCAGATTTAAAATATTATTATCTAAAAGAAGTAGTTACAAATTTCCTTACAGCATAGGAAAAGCTAAAAAATATCCAGCCCTGAAAGCATGCAATAGCTTTATAATTATTTGGAACGTTAATTGTGCCTGATAAATATGCTAAATTTTTAAAAATCAATCTCAGTTTCAAAAATAAAAATATGTAGAAATTCTAATTTGTGAAATGGGGCGCTACAACCAGCATTTTCTTGACAATTATACACGCTGCAAAAGGCAACCACTGTTAAATTTCTGCAAGTCGTCCCTACTCCTCCGGATATGATCAAGGTGACAGCCGGGAACGCCTCAGACGACGGAGAAAACCCATTTGGGTTAGTCTCTTTCATATAAGGTCCATGCAAGAACGTGGTATTTAATAAATAAAATAAGCGCACAAGACGTTAATAATAAAAAGATAAAAAAGTGTTTTCTATCTTAGTAAGAACATAGATATGATAAACTGAGAAAGACTGGAAAAAAAAAAAAAAAAAAATGTATGCCAACACTTAACGCTGCATCGATAATTCGAAACATATACTGCTATGGTGCTTTTAAAATTTTTGTAATTTTTGCTGTTGAATTGTGATGGCGTAACTGCGAAGAAAATGCTTAATAATAAAGCTAAAAAGACAAAAACAACAAAAAAAGGTTCAGTAGAAGTGAGTACAACAGCAGACTGGTAGACTGCGAGTGGAAAAAAATCTTAACAAACCCTTTTGGGCGACCACGAAAATCTGAAACCTTTCAGATCCTTCCCCCCCCCGATCATTTTAGCAGTTTTCAATTAGTTTATCAATATCATATTTTTAAGCTAATTACTTGACCTGAAAGAAGTTAGTGCCGAAAATCTTTTCAAATGATGATGATTTGAAATGAATATTATTTGCTTATTAATTTTAATTTCCTAGCTATTCACGAAAAATATAAGAAATTAAGAGTAAATATACAGTCGAATCTCGCTATAACGAATTTCAAGGGACCGGCCGTTTGGTTCACTATAGCTGATCCGATAAGAAAAATGGTATTATCTTATAAGGTATTTCTCCCACCTGCTTTCGTGGTGTAGTGGTTCTGCACGCTGGGTCGGTATTCCAGAGGTCCGCGGTTCGATTCCCGGCGAAGGCGTTTGCTCATTTTTCATCACTTCTGCTTTAAAAATAGCATAATGTCTCTACAGTGGCGCCCGAACTAAAAGGGTGTTGGATGATGATTCTCCATACCCAGGATTTGGCGACTAGGTCCCATTAAACCCTAGTTCTCCCACTTTCCTAGCGTGACTTCGTGGTGTAGTAGTCAGCAAGCTGGGCCGGAATTTCAGAGGTCAGTGGTTCGATTCCTGACGAAGGCGTTGCTAATTTTTCATTTCTCTTGCTTCCAAAAATCCTAACGTCTCTACAGTGGCGCCCGAACTAAAAGGGTAGTGGATGATGATTTCTCCCACCCAGGATTTGGCGAATGGATCCCCTAAAAACCCCAGTCGCCCTTTAAAAAGGGGAAGTATATAAGGTATTTCTCCCACCTTCTTGGCGTGCCTTCGTGGTGTAGTGGTTCTGCACTCTGGGCCGATATTCCAGAGGTCTGCGGCTCGATTCCCGGCGAAGGCGTTTGCTCCTTTTTCGTCACTCCTGCTTTAGAAATAGCTTATGTCTCTATAATCTCATAATTTTTCTCATAATTATCTCATTAATTCTCATAACTCCGATATTTTACTTCTTTTAACAATATTGTATGCTTTTGTATTTGATTGCACTATAAAATGAATTCGATGTATTCATTTGATTTATAGTCTTTTTCATTGGCCTAAACATAGTAATCAATTTAGTAATATAAAATCTAGAACCAGAGCCGCTGCAGTAAAATTTTTAAAATTTAAAGAATAACATGCAGCAAAATTTAAAAATGGCAAAGTTTTTATAACTTAAAGAAGGTACTAGACAGTAGAATTAACGCAGCAAAAGTTTTAAAATTTATTGAGGTACCCTGGTAGTAGAATTTAGGGCCCACAGAGATTGGAGAGGGTGGCAAAATATTTAGCGCCATTACTGGCTATTATAAATGTGTTTGCCAGTAATTAGTTATTTTATGATATTGTATGAATTCTTATATATAATTTAATACCTAAAATCAAGTTATATTCCAAGTTATTTATTATATCCTTCACATATGAATTTTTTTCTTGGTTCTTTATTTATTGATATCAGCAAATTTTAATTTCTTGTTTTCAGCAATTCAGAATTATTAGTTTATTGCAGAGAAAACCTTTAAGTAAAGATTATAGTAGAAATTTCTGTTTTTTGAAAAGGTGTTCTTTTGTCTACTATTTGATCTAAGTAAACTTTTCGGTGGCTAAATTTATACTACGAATGTGCTAGAATTGTGTGTATATATCTGACTGAAACAATGAAATAAAATTTTTCAAAAGTATCATGTTTAAAAGTTTCATCTAAATAAATTTTGAAAACCTTTGAGAGTTAAAAATTTTTTTCCAGAAATTATGTAAGACTAGTCTATTAGATTTTTAATAAATTAATAAATGGCTAAAAAAGGAATCATATGATATTAAATCTTCCTCCACCCAAACAGTATATATTTTTGCCTAATTTCAATTGAATGAAGTAAATACGTGACCTGTATTTCTAGACTTTGAAAGAAATAAACATTACTGTAAATTTATTTGATCAATTAAAAAATTTGCAAGAGTTGAAAATCAGGAATTTTTAGCTTTAATTAAAGAGTTACAACAAAACGTTGGGGGGGGGATTAAGAATTTTACGTGCTGAACATTATTCTTCGTCTAATACAAATTAAGAACAGCGTTTAACATCGCTTTGCTAGGTAGTAATTTGATAGTCAGAGTACAGTGGTTACCATAGTTGGTTGAATGTTTTCCGGAAAATCAAAGATAAGAGTTCAACTCTTGTGTAAATGCTTGGCTAAGTTCTCCTACCTTTTCGTAAGTATAATTATTAAATACTGGCTCTCTTGAAACTTCACACTTATCTCATTTCAGAAGCGGATGGAAATACGCTACCAAAGAATATGTATTGTACATAGACATTCTTTGACACTACCGTTGAAGTATTTGTTCTTAGACGGTTAAATGACCAATGGTTTTGGTGCATCTCAACGACGAATGAATTGACGATCTCCAACCACTGCTGAAGGCAAACAATAAGATCACGATACTGCAAGTTTTATGAATGGGCAATGAGCAATACGTCAACGGAAGGAAACGAACCACGCATGCGCTGAAATTTTGGCCACCAGGATCGCTGTATGCAATAGTTACGATGTTTGATGGCGCTCAGTAGCTGATTCAGTTGTTTGACAACACGTTGTTTGACAGTGTCAAAAGAAGGTGACAGGAGAAGAAATTTCATCGTAGCTGAAACTTTCTCATTTTTTATTTTACGTATTGCGGTACTTCAGTATCAGTAAAACTACATTAAAAAGTGTACTTTCATCTTCGTTGATATAAATTATTGTTTTAAACATCAAAGTTATTGTGATAAATGACATTTTGCTAGCACGTGGTGCATCTTCGGTCAAGAATCATTAATCTGTGGTATGTAAAATTTTCTTTTTTCCATGAATTGAATTACTTTCCGTCTTATTTATGATAAATAATAACTGAATGTTCAAATACCTTATTTGTTTATATTTGAGTTGTTAAGAATCCGGAGAAAATGTTTCATTCACATACATTTTAGGTTAACTTTCCCAGATTCGTCTTTTAAACCCATATCATTTAAATTTTTTGGTATGATCATTGATTGTAATTATGCTCAACAATCAGATTTTCAGAGTAAACTAATCATCATTTATTTGTTTCGTGTTTTTAGTAATTAATCTACGTTAAGTACTTTATGATGTAATTTTCGTGATTGTTTTCATCCAGATCTCTCATATTGTCATATAATTTGTAATGCGTTGTAAATTATATCTAATATACGGGAGAAAAAAAAAAAAGCTCAAACACCATGCTGACAAAATTGTAATTGCTTAGAAAAGCATAGCTTTTGAGATTTCCATGGAAATAAACATCATAGTGGTAGAATGAATTATTGAGGTGTTTGCAAAAAAGAGCGGGAATCGGAAGGTCACAGAATACAAAGTATAATTTATTTGCTTCGTATTCTCGTAACGGCGTTATCATTTTATATTTAGTTGTCATATTCACTTGTTTATTAATATTCTAAGTTTTATTCACGTTATTTTTACAATATTTTGATGATATTGAACAACCAACCCCCTTTGCACGTGTTTCTTAAACAAAGCACACTTTATTTATTCAAAGTGATTAGCTATTTTATAAGATTGTCGTCCCCCCCCCGAACGTTCATGTGAAAATATTCGGCAAGCAATACTTCAGTTTAACTTATTAGATGTTTCGTAACTTCTGTTTTTTACATTTCGCTCTTCCATCATTTATTAAGAGGGTGTGCGGGGGTGGAGTCGTCTGCGTATATGACATACACGCAAAAATACCTTCAGTGTATCGAAAGGAATTTTTTTGTTAATGCTACCAGATTTGTTGTTAATAAATCTTCATTTCATTAAGTTTTTCTTACTTGTCACATTAAAAAAATCGTGATCTGGATGGTTTTTACGAAAAATAAGTTTTTTTTTTTAAAGTATGTACTTTTGTTTATGGGGGGGGATTATATAAGAAACTGAAAAAGAATTGATCATATTAAATTTGTAAAATGTATTATCATAGCGTATTAAATTCTGTAGCATGCAGTTTAATCATTAAAATTCAGAGACACATGTTCATATTTTATCCTGGTAAAAGTTTACAATTGGGTACCTCTTGTTTTTTTTGATGCCAAGATCGGCGCCATAAAAGCCCAATTTCGAGATGGCCACTACGCAAAACTTGCACACATTCTGTGTCCACGTACTCTGTTACTTATAAAAATCAGGAAGCTAAAAACTCTCGTGGTGTCCAGAAATGGGGTTTCATCGCCAAAACTGAACAAAATTTGTCACTAATCAAAGTGGCACCCAGTTCTACACTAAACCTTTACAACAGTCTAATCTTAAAAATACACAATTTAAAGAAATAAATTTCAATATATTTTTAGTTTGCATTTGCTCTTTAATATTCCACTAGCCCTTTGTACATTTCTCTGTACTTTTTGATTATCCGCCCTATCCTCCCGAAAAGTCGCCAATTCTTTGCGAGTATTCTTTCACAAATCTAAAAGACAGCCAGGCAAAGAGATGAGCAAGCTTGAGTAGTCTTGGTGGTTATCAGTAGGTTCAAAATTCTATCATACAAAAAAGGCCGATTTTTTAGTGTATATTGTGAAAAACTGAAAGAATTTTGAAAGAAATTGTTGACTTCAAATCAAAGATTTAAACTCAAAATTAAAAAAAAAAAAAATGTACGAAAAGTTAAAAAACAACTCAGTATTATTAAACATTATATGATAGTATTTGGTAATTTAAATTGACTTAAACAACCAAAATTTTAATATATAGCTGCACAAATTTTCTTCATCGAATAGAACATGTTTAAGTTTAGAAAAAAAAAAAATGTGATTCAGCAACAAAACTGTTCGAGGTAATTTGAGATTTAGGAATATTTATTTATTGAATATGGCATACAGTAAGATTGCTATATGGAGTGTTTTCTTATAAATTTCTAAAAGAAAGCAATAAAATTTTAAAAATAGAAAATAATCTAACTTTTATAATAAAAAATTACCAAGTAATTTTTAAAAAATAAGTTGGATTTTATAATAAAAAATTACCAAGTAATTAAAAAAAAATCTTAAGTTGGATTTTATAATAAAAATTTTAATATTTGGAAATTGATGGAGCAATAAACTTTTTATCTTGGTTACAGAGTGCTCTCTATATACTGAACATATATTTACTTAAGTATCAGTATTTCTGAAAAAACATTTTCATTATTAAATAATTAAACCTGTATTCTAATCCTGTTTTTGTTTAAATATTAAAAATGCAAATTTGGAATGTACATTCTATCTGTAAATAATGATTTAAAAAAAAATTATAGTGTGAAATACCATGAACTAAAAATTAAAAATGGCTTATAAAATTTTTAATGTGATCAAAAACCAATAAGCTGCATAGCTTGATACTTGAGGTTGTGCAGATTTTCCACATTAAGGATGATAAATGAAGTCATAAAAATTTAGATTTTAAAAAATAATAATAAATAAACAATTTAAAAAAGGCACATAAAAGCAATTAACTTATTTATGACATATTTACAAAAAAAATATATACAGTTACTTTATAATGAAGAGAAAAAACAAAATATTTTATGTATTTTTCAAACATCCATTTTGCAGTTGCTTGCTTTTAAGCTTTAAAATGTTTGAGTTGCCTAAATATGCAATCATTACTCACTGATTATTATTATTATTTTGTGTCCAATTTTACCAGTTTTTTTTTTTTTTTTTTTTTTTTTGTGTGTGTGTGTGTGTGTGTGTTACAGATTTATTTTTCACTTTTATCTAAAACATGCAATTTTGATACAATGAAAGAATATTATTTTTAATTATAGTTTCTGTTTTTAACTTTTTTTTACCACAATGCAAAATTTTAGTCACTGGAATCTTGATCAATTAAAAGAGCATAGGGGGAGATACAAGTGTATGAGTTTGGGTAAAACATTTATTTGGTGACAGTTATAAAATTTATAATCAATAGAATATGGTAGCCTGCTTCAATAACTGAATGAAGAAATTATTCACCAAAGTCATTTGCATATTCTCATGAAGCCCAGCTTTAATACGAGTGATACAATACCACTATTGTATCCTCTTCACACAGGGCTTAATTCTAAAAGTAGAAGTGTCGGAGCCCTATGGAAGACCTTCAGGAAAGAGGAACAAAGAGTAAATAAATAAATAAAATGGCTGTTAAAATCATTCATAATTTAAAAAGTCAAATTAATAATTATTTATTTCATATTAATAATCAATATATATTAATTATTAAATAATTTCAGTTTAAAGTCATTAAATAAATTGTAAAGAGATAACATTTAATAAGCAATTTTTAATATAATTTTATTGCTAAAAATAAAATTTTCGAGATCAGATTTTTATTCAAATTGTTGTTCAGTTACATAAAAGAAGTGTCGGAGCCTTCTATTTAGAGCTCCGATGCACTCCGGCTAATATTGGAATTTATCCCCAAAACTAAGCAGTACCGGAGCCGGCCTCTGGCGCAATTTAAGCTCTGCCTTCACAATAGTTTAATGTTTTGGGGGTGAAGGATTTCTATAAGCTAAGGGTGACCACCCGTTTTGGGAAGAGTGCCACTATTTTAAAAAACAAAAGTTATGCATGCCACTTTGAAATTTTCCAATGTACTAGAAAGCATAAAAAGGTGAAAAAATGTTTGTAGGCTGAGTATGGGATTTTTATGTAAATAGCACACTTTCTTATGTATGTCTGAGTAGTGGACATGTAAAAAATAATATAATAAATAAAATTACAAATTAGGGTTTTATTGTCAATAAACATATTAAAAAGTTCAGTCAGTTAGGTTATATATAAAACAAAAGTTAGTAATTTTAAACATTTAATTCTAAATAACTATTTAACAGTCTAACTTAATTAATGTGGGTATAGTTTTTTTTACCAAATCACCTCTGTTAGGATTAGTTGTTTAAGATGCTAGCAAAATTAGTTTAGTTAATCTTGAACAATATTTTGCTTTTATTAAATTCATAATAGAAAACATTTGTTCACAAACATATGTTGATCCAAACCTACAACAATATTTGACAGCCAAATTGTGTAAATTTAGGAAATTGCTTCTTGGTGCAAATTTCCAAAATTCAATATAATTGGGATCACTTGCAGTTAAAATAAGTTCCTTATACAGTGGAACCCGAGATATAAGCACTGCTATATATGAAAAATTCTAGATAAGAGGAAAGTATGAGCGAAAAATTAGTCCCTAAATACGAGCATTGACTCCGACCAATGTGCCAGGCTGTTGGTATGAATGGCGAGTTTTACCATCCGGCTGTTTACGGATCTTTCTAGCTCTGGTGCAATTTTTGTCTTCTAATGTACATAAAATATTGCAGAAAAATTATTAAAATGCTCTCTAGAATATGTGTGGCTAACCAACTTGCATAAACTATTAGATGTCTCGCTTCTTGGAAGCTAACAGTTTTTGGTTGGACTTTTAAATTTGCGTTAAGTTTACATCATTGTTCCTTTACAAATTCCCGAAAGAAAATGATAATGACTACTCGTAACTGCACTGTATTTGCTGATATATTTTTATTTTTTACATATCATTCATCAAGTTTTAATATGATGCTTTGTAGCAGCTTTATTGAATTCTACAAGAAACTGTTAAGATATTTATAGAGTATAATACAGAATTCAAAATACTTGTATAGTAGAAGATCCAGAGCTTTGTGGGATGTATATGATTCTTCAACTTGTCATAATATGCTAATTAAAAGATGCAACATGTGCATCACATATTAAATTGAATAAAAACATGCAGTTCCCTTTATTCTGCATCTGCATCACATGACTGACAATAAAGGATCGGGCTCTGCTTGTGAAGCCTTTTAATGAGAATGGTGATTGTGCTTCAATTGCCGCAAAGAAGTTCCAGACATTAATGGATATAAAATGCAATTGTTTTCAGTGTTCTACAATTTTGAGTGCTGACAACCTTGGAGATGGGCTTTATCTGTCCACAAAATATTCCGTGACTATGCATTGTCCACTTGCACCCAAGCAAGAAATTGTAAGGCAAAAATTTCTGACACTGGCAGGTCAGCCGGAAGTAAATGTTGAACATGCGTAATTTTGAATTGGTGGCTTCCAGGATGTTTTGTAAAATTTCAGGAGCTGTGCTGATGACATGTGTAAAGATTAGGCAGTTCTCCTTACAATGCACATTCCCACTATAGCTCACGTCTCTTCCAGTGCTACAGCCACATCTTCCATTTGATTAAAAACAATTGTTTTTCTTCTTTTGCCAGATCTCAGGTAAACCAATCTTTCCATATTTGTAAATCATCTCCCCTTGGCAGACATTGGGCCACAGCCCTGTCTATATCTATTAATGTTTTGAATAGGGCAGATGAAGCACAGTCACCATTCTTAAAAGGCTTCACAAGCAAAGCCCAGTTCTTCATTCCCAGAGTCATGGAAGCTCCTCAGATGGTGATGTCGAAAACTGCATGTGTACTTTGTTTTTATATGGGTGTGTTTCTGTAGTTATAAGCATAATATATGGTATGCATGTTACATCTTCTAATTAGCATATTCTAAGAAGCGCATACCATCTGTTAATAAAATTTTGAACTATTTTCCCCCAAATTCCTTATTGCTTTATGTACATTCAGGTCAAATTCAAGTCATTCTGACTAGTGGTTCTTTTTTACAGCCTCTTGAAAGTAGAACTTTAATATAATCATCCTGTATATTGTAGCAAATATAAAAGAATGTTTTGCCTTTTTTATCAAAGGATGGAAACTCCATTTTTGCAGTTAGCCAGAATGAAATAATGGAACATCCTTCCCAAGTCTATAATCCTTTTTTAAATATGGTAACATCTTCTTTCCTTTCACATGTGTGGATATGATCTTAATTTTTTTTTTTTTTTTTCTGTTAAAATCGTGTATATTTTAAGCTGTTTCATAGCATTCTGTAAAATTTTTTACTTGGAACATTTGGATCTTTAGTTTGTTTTTCGCATCTTGTCTTTTAATTCAGTTTCCTCTGATATATTTATTAATAATGAAAATGCCTCTCAGTTGAAGTATTAGTATTAAGTAAAAAATGTAGAAATCCTACAATTATCTTTAAATGTTGCAGTAATGTAAGAAATTCTGAAGGTGTTTGAATATCTTTTTTATTAGATTCTTCATTAGTGTAGAAATCCTATAGTTATTTTTAAAATGTTGCGGTAATGTAAGAAATTCTGCTGAAGTGGTTTGAATATCTTCAGCTTTTTTATCAGATTCTTCCTTCAATTCACACCTCTACTAACATTTTATATTGCTTATATCTTAAATAATGCCAAAAAAGTGCACTTTCATTAATTATTTTATGAAAATCTGATATGTTAAGTTTTCAGCTTTTGTATCATGAATGGAGGACAGTAACTTCATTATATGTATATAAGCCGCATTAAAGGAATAAAAGGTAGAACATGTTTAGTTGATTGTATAGGTAATACATTGGTGACTTCAGATCTGTTAATTTGCAGTGGGTGGGCCCCCTCCTTCCAAATTTCTATTTTAGGTCTGAAATAAAAGTCTAGTATTTTCATCTTCTGAGAGTAATAACCACGAGCTTCCACATACGTCTTTTGGATTGATGTAACTAGTAACTACATATATAAGATGAATATGGTCGTCAAGTCTTATGTGTGGTCCCAGGTTACATACCACATTTAAGATTTGTGCTTATCGTTGTTTACACTCTGCTTGATGAAGTACAGGGTGAACCAAAAAATTCAACATGATTTGCAGAACAATGTGTGACACAACTAAGGTGACTTACAACACATAGAATCTTTACGTTCAGCCAGTGTTGAAGGGGATGGATGGTACACAAGTGATTTCAAATAGCCCACTACCAGAAGTCAGCCAGTGTGAAGTCGAGCGATCAGGGAGGCCATGCGATCTTGCAACTTTGACTAATCATTTTGTTTTCACCAAAGGTAAACATAGGGTAAAGCATATAAGGCAGCCAGCCATAGTTTGAGATGCTGAATTCCAATAAGACATTGAAGTGAGGAGAGAAAAGTTTTCACACTTAACAGAATTTTTAAAAAAATTACAGAGAGACTTCAAATAGCTTCACTTTCTTGCTTTGCCTTCCTCATTCCATCAAAAGTTTTGAATGGAAAATAAGAAGAACAATTAATTATGATTTTAATGCCATAAATAAAGAAGAATTCCTCACTGAGAGAGAAATACTTGATAGTTTTATTTATTACTGTTAGTGCTTGGGAAGACAAAACCAAGAGATAGAAGGGCAGGGATCTGCTGTTTTTAGTTAGTAACTTAATTTTTAGATTGCAGCTGTGTAAAATTGGTTATTGTTTTTAATAATTTCTTTTGTTGACATTTTATCTCATGTTTGAATTTAAAAATAGCCTTTTAGTGGTACCATCTAAGAAATAAAAACTAACTAAAAACAATAGATGACATACTACATGATTACTTGACTGTTTGTACACCAATCATCAGCTGAGATGCGTGATTTTTTTTTTTTTTTTTCTTGTGTGTATGTAAGTATGGGCAAGAGTCTGTCAAAAATCTTTCTTTATGCCTGCAGTTCTTGTTTATCTCCAAAGTTTTTGGAACTGTATAATCAAATGTTGATAATGACCTTCTCAGAAGTGTGGGATGAAATGGGTTATTGCATAAATGTCTATCATATCAATAAAGATGAACATATCAAGCATTAAAATGTGTAAAAAAAGTTTTGAGTTTATGTCTATAATTGTAAATAACCCTTTTTATTATGTAATGCAGTATATAAATATAATATGAATGTATGTATCCTAAGACATGTTGTGCGTTATTGTTGCAATTATCATGATGATTAATCATTTGAGTTCTAGGGGGTATTGAAAAACACAGTCGAAAAATCCCAAACAGCGCAAGCACGTTTTCTCTAAATGAGTACGAAAAGACCTAAGCAGCGCAACAGCGCTTGTTTTATTTATGTTGAGAAATACAAAGCGGCCCAATAGCGCTTTGTTTATTTTACATCAATGGGCACTTGATTTAAGTGCTATCATCAACATCAAGTGCACCATCAGTTGTTCACAATGTTCGAAATGTACTAGGTTTTTCTCGACATAAAATCTCAACAGCGTTATCGCGCTGCTTGGGACTCGAGCAGTTAAATACCTGATCTGATATTTTTATTTTCTGAAATGAAAAAAGTTTCTTTGTTGCTTTTCTTCATTTTCTACTTATTCTTCTGTTTTAATTAAAATTGAATTGGGTTATTTCAATCTAAGGCTAGGAATGCCTTTGTGTTGGATTAAAAAAAGGAAAAACTGCCTTGTATTTATTACATATATTGAAAACCATAAAACCTCCCAAATAATCAATGTGTTCATTGAGATCTGAACCCAGGTAGTGAAACAGTGTTCGCTACTTTTGCCACTTTAGCTGTAGGTAAGCATCTTATGTAAAAATTTAATATTTACATAACAATAGATGACATACTACAAGCTTTTATGAAAACTTATTTAAAAAAATTGTGCCTTTTAGTATAGTATTTTAACAAATTATGGGGTACTTTTCCATTTTGTCGGCGCAAGCGATAAAGTCGCCAATAATGGTACAACCAATGCCAAATGGAATATTCTCGCTGGTAACCTTTTACGCCTCATTTTGAAAACAAGCGCAGCTTTTCTTATCAGATTGATTGTTTCTTTCAATACTCGCATATAATTACATAGAATTTTTATCAGACAGTTCAGTTTTATGTCTAAGGCCATTTTCGGTAATTAAGTCAATTAGGATGCAATCACAGCGCTTACCCGAAGCTGAAAATATAGAAAAGGTAAAGTCAAGGGTTAAATTCATCAATTCTAATGAGAATGTATTAGCGAAGTAAAGTACTGCAGTTTTACGTAATTTCTGAGTAAGCTATTCGTACGAATTGAAATATTTCTTGCATTTAAACTTGTGTTCCAAATTAAGATTTAACTTGAAATTAATGTAGATAATTACTGATAGCATTAGATTTTTGTAGAGTAGTTTACGTGAGATAAGATCGCTTGGGGGTAACGTGATATGAACCGGCGAATCAGAATGTTGAACCATGAAAACATAGTAAATTCTTAAATTGATGTCTTTTTACAAATTTATAGTCTTTATTTATTGGCTTTTTATAAAATTTTAAGCGATATTAAAATGTTTATGCCTTCAAAAAAAAAAAAAATTCTTAGAACTAACATTTTTTTTAATATTTTTTATGTGTATACTGTATGTTGTCGCCAATAAATTCTGCTTGGCGAGATTTGTGCCGGCGAAACGGAAAAGTACCAATTATGGTAATACATAAATGGTTTTAAATTGAATTAAATATTTAACTATATCAGAAGATAGCTGGTTAAATTTTTAACTTTTTTAAAATGTACATATTTCATCTCGCTATTAAAATTTTAGATTAAAAAGTTAAAATTATGCTGGTTAGATCAAATGTAAACTGAACATTTTAAATTTTCAATGTTTTCTAACTTAAAAAAAATTTACAAAACTAAAATTTTTAAATTATGTAATCTTGAACTTGTATTTCTTTTAGATTGCCCAATTATGGTAATTTTTATCTGTTGTAGTAAATCATATGTAACTGCAACTTCTTAGACTATGTGATATTGGAAATGAGTTATTATGTGTAGTATTTTATTTTCCAAACAAATACTATATGTATAAAATACTTTTTAGCAAAAAAAGGATTCATGTCAGTTGCTATCAAAATCTGTCGAATTTTAAAAAATTGGTACCTAATTTTGCATTTCACATTTATGTGCTTCTGTTCTGTATAGATTACTGAAATCTGAAAATTTCTTGAACTCTGTAATTTATTGTCTTGATTAGTGTGAGATATGAGTGAAGATCCCTGTATATGTCAGCACCATTTCACAACACTGAAACCTTCAGTACCATTATGAAATACTTCTTACCTCACAAGCACCTTTATGAAATTTGCTTTTCTCTTATAAAAACTATATTATAAGAGTATGGGCACTTTCTTTTACTGGGAACTAGTGAATATTTCTCTCTTGGTGAAACTATGGAACACAGCTTAAATTGCACTGGAGCCCGGCCTCGGTGCCTTTCTTAATCTTGGGGATAAGTGATATAGCCAGAACCCTAAATAAGAAGGCTCCAGCACTTATTTAATGTAACTGAACAATTTCAGCATTTTAATAATAAAAATCTATTCTAATTGATTCTGCATGCTTCTCTTTCCTTGGAAAACAAACCCTAATTGGAGGGTGACACTTTTAAGGAAAGGAAAGCTCCCATCCACATGTCAAAGTAGTACAGAAAGTGCGGTGAATTTATGACAGTGGGTAATTTTTTTGTTCCAATGCTAGGGTCACCTTGCAGAAATGAGTACCTGCAGATTTTTGGGAACAAGATAACCAATTATGGTAAGGCGGGGAATGAAAATTGTCACCCCCCTCACACACACACTAACCCTCGGACTCGGCAACATTTTTTTCCCTTGTCATATTCTGCTTGATAGCTAGAATTATACTAAGAGGGGATCGTGGTCAGAAAGTATTGGACTTTCTCATTTTGTTTTTATACATACAGGTCAACTATTAAAATTTCTCCGTATTCTCTTACTGTTTATAACATTCCCTCCATTTTCACTAGTGGCGCTGTAACCATTTTAACGTTTTCTATTGTTCTGGAAAAAATTCGTCTTTATTTCTATCATCCTTTGAAGTAGTACATTAGATTCAGTGCTTAAATTAAACCGGAGAATGGTCAAGCTATTTCTTATTTTTTGCATGAAATTGGAATTCCTGTCAAAAGCCCAAATACCAAAGTCAAGGTCCAGTACTTTAATTATGATACCATGACTTCTGAATTAGTCCAGTGCTTTATTTTAATATTTAATTATTTATCATTTATTTAATAACATTGTATTTTAACTTTGACTTCTAACAACAAAATTTTTTTTAATTTAATTGAAATTTGAAAATATAATGCTGATTTTTGTTGTCTGGCTTCTAAATTGATATTTGTTCGGAGTGTTACTGTATCTTAATTATCTCTTTACATTTTGTTAAATTTTTATATTAATTATTTCAATGATTAATTATTTAATTTTTAGTTATTAGTTATTTTACTAGGCATTTTATTTCTTTTTGTGCTTTCTTGACAATCTTTCATAGGGCTCAGGCACTTCTAATTTTAGAAATTAAGGCCTGATGCAAGACTGGCATTGGCTGACATTCAAACATTGATAATACATGGCCATTTGTGAACACGTTTTTGCAGAATGAAGTCATCTTGAGAAATTAATGGCAGGGGGGAAAAAGATATAAGAACCTTTTATTCTTCCAGAATATTTTAGGGCAAATTCTAATGGAGCTAGGCAGATATCCCCTATGTGATTTATTTTAATGAAATAATTCAGTCCAATTCTTAAATTATTATATGCCTGAATTCATATTTATTTATTTATTTTTTTGTGTGTGTATTATGTCACATAACTTATTTTTTCACAACTAAAATCATTCTTTTTCTTTTTCAGTAAAAATTATTTTCTGATGTAATTACTTGGTGATAATATGTCTGACTCATCCTTGAAAATGCATACGTCCAAAGACCAGGTTCAACGCAAAAGACGCAGCAATTTATCAAAAGAAGCTAAAGCTATCTTATTCTCTTGGCTATATGAACATCGGCACAATGCATACCCTTCTGAAAAGGAAAAGGCTGCGTTAGCTGAAAAGACTAAATTAACCCAACTCCAGGTCTGCAATTGGTTTATAAATGCTCGACGCCGCCAGTTACCTAAAATGTTTCGTGAAGAAGAACAGAAGTCTTCACGGCATGCAGCTACAAAAAAGAATATGCGTTATTGTATGCGATTGGCAGCCTCTAAAAATACCATTCATCCCATTGATTTTAACAGTGGATCAGATTCTCCGGTTGGTGACACTGTCACTGCAATGAACACTAGCAGTGAGGACTCAAGTAATAGTTTCTCATCTTCAGCATTATCCCAGATTACTTCATATCAGGAATCTTATTTACCCGAGATGAATATGCTAAGGCAAAAACAGCCTTCTTCAGAAACGTTTCCCCAATATACAGCCCCACTTCATTCACCTGCAAACTGTAACATGATGTCTAACCAAAATTTGGTATTTAACTCCTCAAAAGAAAATTTGTCATACATGAGGTCTGATAATTCT